>NC_134458.1:180378145-181578145 GCF_047948215.1 Lycorma delicatula
ACATTTGAAACAATTTTTGACAATATTACGCGTTAAAACCATTTGCAAGGAGCGCTTGAGGACCAGCATGTAAAGTATTAAGGTGAGCCTGTAGCGTTATCAATTTGGTCACGCGATGGTCTGACGGGAGGAGTATAATAGGATGCTTGTGATTAGGTGAAACTGCAGCATGTTTTAACCTGCCTCCGACTCTGATTATTCCCCTTTCATCAATGAAGGGAGCCAGTGATTTAAGTCTGTTACTTAAATCCTTGTTGTTTTTAAGCCTGTAAAGATCTTCAACAACGGCTTGCTGTGCTTGTTTAATCCATGTAGTTTCAGCTTCAGACAAATCTTGATAGGTTAAATGTCCGAAATTTGTTATCAGGGGTTTTGCAATTTTTACTAAAACGTTGGCAGAGAGCTGTAACTCGCAATAGTTTAATCCAGCTAGAAAATCTGTCGATTAATTCAAAGTATGTTAGAGTTGATAATTGGATTGCGTTGGTCTTTCGTCTTTCTTCGAGTTCGAAATTGATTGTTGTCATTTGAATTGGCTGAGGCCAATCATTTGACTTTTTGATAACCACTGACTGAGGTCCATTCCACTAGAGATTACACTTTAAGAGCAATTTAGGTGATAGAACGAGAAATGAGATCAGCTGGATTATCCTGTGATTTTACGTGTTTCCATTTACAGTTAGGTGTCAATTCTTGAATTTTAGACACTATTACAGACATATGTTTGCCAACTTTTAGGAAGAGAATTTAACCAGTGAAGTACTATGGTAGAATCAGTCCACAGAATGATGTTAATATTGAGTAAATCTAGCTTTAAGTGTTTTTTGAAGTAGTTGAGCCAATAGTAGCGCTCCACAGAGTTCTAGACGAGGTAACGACGTTAATTTTAGTGGAGCTACGCGCGATTTGGAGCATATCATCATCACGTTTACTTCATTTTCTGCTACAGTTCTCATATACAGGCAGGCTCCGTAAGCCTTTTCTGACACATCAGAAAATCCATGTATTTCGAATGCTTGATCAGAGTTTCCAATCGATATTCGTCTACTGACGTTCAGTTGATTTAGGATCCGCAGTGATTCCCTGTATTCATTCCATTTTAGCTGCAAAGCACCAGGAACTTGTTGATCCCATCCTAAGTCCTTTATGAGCCACATTTCTTGCATTAGAAGCTAAGCAGTAATTATTATCGGTGATATTATGCCAAGCGGATCAAATAGTCGAGATATATCTGACAGAATAACACGCTTAGTGACGAAATTTGGAGGATTCTGTAGGTTTACCTTAAATCGAAACGCATCTGTTGTTGGTTGCCAATATATTCCCAGAGTCTTAATTGCTTTGCTTTCTGAGTCTTCTATGACGAATCCTAATTCCAGATGTTCTTTTGGGACATTTTTCAAGATAGATGGGTGATTTGAACACCATTTGTGAAGTTGAAAACCTCCACTGTTTAACAGATCAATTAACTCACATTGTATTTCAATTAATTCGTCAACAGAATCTCCTCCAGTTAAGACATCATCGACGTAAAAGTCTCGTCTTGATTTAAATGCTTTGGGATACATACAAGTCCTTCCCTTCTTCTGCTAACTGAAACAAACAACGAATCGCTAAAAATGGAGCAGAAGCAGTGCCATAGGTAACTGTTTTCAGTCTGTAAGTGTCAATTTTGTCAGATACATCATTACGCCATACAGTTAGTTGATAATCTCGTTGACTCTCATCAATTAATTTTCTACGGTACATTTGTTTAATATCTGCAGTAAATACATAGGAGTGAGTGCGAAATGATAACAGTATAGTTTGTAAGTCCTGCTGTATAGTTGGGCCTATCATTAAGACATCGTTTAAAGAATTATTGTTAAGAGGTCTTAGCTGATGCGTCAAAAACAACGCGTAATCGAGTCGTGGAGCTGGATTCCATGATGATCGGATGATGTAAGTAATAAGTGGTCTCTGGTTCCCTGTCTTCTGTAACAGGTTCCATCTCATTTTCGAGATATTCGTTTAAAAATTTATCATAACTCATTTTCATGTCATTATTTCGGTTAAGCTTGCGCTCCAGAGAGTAAAAACGTTTAATGGCATATTCCTTGGACCTTCCTAATTTCGTGGGATCATCCGAAAAAAGTAATTTAACAACGAACTTGCCGTCTGACTGGCGTTTTACGTTTGATATAAAGTGTTGCTCACATGCTTGTTCGGCAAGGGATTTGCTATCGTTATTTGAAATCTTCAGTTTTCCAGAATGAAGAAAGAAGATCATGCAAATTCTCATCTGAAGTATTACAAGTCGTGGTAAGAGCCAGAGACGTTTTCTGTAATGCATGGTTGAACGCAACCTTGCCACTCGTGATCCAGCCAAAAACTGAATTTTGTAATGTAGGTAAATCCTTTCCTAGTTTAAATTGGCCGTCTCTTAAAATATCGATTGATTTAGATTGAAAGAACCCGTCATCAGCTAACTGAATGTCATTAGTTATGTTTAAGTTTAAGTTGACGAAGGAAGTCGGCAAATCGTTAACAATTTTCCTTAAAACCAACAGATACATCTTCCTCGTAATCGTTTAATTTTGATTTAATTGTAGCGTTGACAAAGGCATTTGTTGACATTCCCGTATTTCCGATTCCGGTGACAGATGCAAGGGTTTTACATTGTTTGAGACCTAAAGCTGAAACTAGTGATTGACTAATAAAATTTGATTTACTACCGCTGTCAAAGTGCACGACAAGGGTAAACAACGCCCTGAGAGTCCTTAATAAGGATAATGGCGGTAGCTAGAATAACTTCATCACTACTATTGGAAAAGGCGGATACACACTGTTGCGGAGTGGAAGACTCTTTAACATCAGTCTTAGGTTAACTGATTTGTTGAAGCTTGAGAAGTGTTTTCAATGTGAAGAATACTGTGATGACGCTTATTGCAAAGTTTGCAACAATAAGGACTCTTACATTGCAGAGTCTTGTGTCCTGACCTTAGGCAATTTATACATAGCTTGAGTTCGCGAACCTTTAAGTATCTTTGTGACGAGTTAAGATTAGTGAGCTGTTTTACAGGTAAAAGTTGTATGATTGTCATTACAGATTGCACATTTAGATTTGGAAATGTTGATATTGCTAAGATGACATGAAATATTTACATTTCGATTAAGATGCGGTTTAGACTGGTTTTTATAGGACGGACCTCTGGTGTTTATTGTTCGATTTTCATCCCGGACTTCTTGGATCATTGATTGTTTATATAAGAATTGCATTAAATTTTCAAAAAAATTACGGTTTGGATTCGCAGTCAGAAGACTTGTTATCTTCGTCATCATTATAGCTTAGTATATTCTTAGCATGATGCGCCTCCCAGCGATCTCTAGTCTTGGAGTCTAATTTATCTGTAATTAAAAATACTAAAAGCGTACTCCATTGATCGGTTGGTTCACCTAAATTTTTTAAGGCAGTCAAATAGTTAATAAAGTTTTTTAGCGCGGTAGACTCAGGTTTGTCAAGTCGTTTGAAAGTTAATATCCCTTGTATATGAGCCTTTATTATTAATCTAGTATTTTTAAATCGCTGCTTAAGAAGTGTCCACGCTGATTCATAATTACTGGCAGAAACCTTTATTTCCTTAATAGTGTTTAAAGCTTCGGCTTTTAAGCAAGAGCGTAGATAATAAAATTTTTGAATATCTGTTAAATTGGAGGAATTATGAATCATAGACTCGAAAACGTCGTGAAATTCAATCCAGTCTTCATATTTTCCAGAAAATGAAGGCAAGGAAATTTCGGGGAATTTAATGTTAGCCATGTTCGATTGTTCAGTAGTAGAAGGAGATGGATGAGAAGGAGAGGATGAAGATTGATTCGCAAGGATGTTGTTGATTTTAGATTAGATTTCGTAGTACTTATTTTCGAAAGATGCTAACTCGTTTTCTTCAGTTTCGTATTCAGCATCCGTGCAGATCGCTCTAATTTCTGATTGAATGCAGTCAAATTCGGACCAACATTCTTCAAGTCTTCTTAAACGGGTTTTTAACTCTAAGGGATTATTAACTTTGGGATTGAATGAGTTTATAAAGGTTTCAATGCGGGTTAGCTTGCCCTTAATGTAACCGCGTTTACGTCGTAACTCAGTAAGTTTGTCACTGGAACGTTCATCATCTAAAACTATTGTGAAAATCTTAATGTTTAAATTAGTCAAATAATTAATAAATTTATAAAAGTCAGACTATATTATCAGACAGAGACGAATCATAAAATAATTTACAATACTCACAGTCATAAGTTTGTGAAATAAAATAATAAATAAAAATATTTGTGAAATCACTCTGTTTAAAAGCATCACGTCGGGGTCACCAAAAAATTTTAGTAAAATAGACAATATGGAATAAGATCCACAGTTTAAGTTTCTTATTAGTTTATTTAAGCTTGAGATAACATAAAACGTTTAATTAAGTTTAAAATACGTGTATTAAGTTTAATTACATTCGGTTTGTATTACGTTTAAAATACATTTGTTTGTTTAAAATACAGCTGTCGTTCGTTACTGACACAACAATAAGAATTAATAACTAATCAATGTATTTACTTCTTATTTACATTTTATTAAATTAGAATTAATTAAATGTCATATGATCATATGACATTAATCACATGACATAACTTTCGTTAACAAAATAAAATTAAAATATTATTTAGAAATCATTTTTCACACGATTTATTACTATGATTTGATAAATACTTTAGTGCAGAGGATTGCATAATGAAAGGAGGATACAAGGATTTGAATTCATATCAAGAAAGGAAGGCAGAAGAGATAATACTGCATCCTTCTTATGATAGCAGCAACAAAAAAATGTCACAACATGATATCGCTTTGGTTACTGTAAGTATCAAACAATTTCTTAAAACTCTTAGAATTTCTTTAAAACTCAATTCAATAATTTATATAATTCCAAATTACTCGTAAAAATTTAAATAAAAAGAACCAAATGGTTAAATATTTCTATAATAAAACTAATACAAATAAAGACGTACGTAAATTAATATTGAAACAAATTTGAAAACAAAAAATCCCACAAAAACCGTTTGTAAGAATTTTACTAAAATTAATTTTAATTTTAAAAAACTAACGCCAACGATTATAGTTTTAGGAAATCCCAATATAAGTGAAAATTCAGCTTAAAAACACTTAAAACCATTTAGTTCTTTAGAACATTCCTACTTGGATTACCCACCACAACCTAATATACTCGCTTATATAGATTAGATTAACAAAATTTTATCTCGAGCAAACGATATTAATAGAGATAAAATAAACTTTAATTCAATCAAAAATAAACCCCCGCCCCAGGATAAATTAAAGGGAAGCGATAAGCTTTTAATGTTCTTATGATGAAACACTTTAAAAAAAATAATGTTTAATTCTGAGGCTGCCAGATTTTGATAGTCTATCGTTATTCAACGTTAAAAGTTTCTATAATATTAGTGATAAGGTGATTATTACACTGCACTGCTTAGTCTTCACATTTTTTTTTAAATTCTCGACTCTAAAAACTATTTTTGATTAGTGTCCGATAAACCCCCAGTTTCCAGTCAATCTCTCTGGTCTTTTATAAATAAAAAAACAATTTTATGCATACGTTTTCTAAAAGGTTTTTGAGAATTTTTTTCTTTACAATCTAACAAAAAAAAAAAATTTAAGAACTAAAAGCTGAAGTGATGAATATTCATTTCGAAAAATTATTTCAAAAAATGTTATAGTTTTCATACTTTTGCATATAATAATTTTTTTTTCTTTTGGTGGAGGAAGGTGGAAATGCATTTATACACGGAGTTTCTGGCTCTCACTGGTGTTCCTTCCAACGGCCACCAGTAGACTACCCCCCCCAAATTCTACCAGGACTCGACCCGGAACAGTTTTACACATTAATTCAGTCCAAGTTCTCCTATCTTAGCCTGAGAAGACCGCTACTTAATTTCACCTGGCTCAGGACTATTCACGTCGCCCTTTTTGGTCCTGAAAACGTTCCTGACGACTCGGTCTACTCTCCCAGCTGCTTAGGTCACTGAGTACCCTCGCAACCACGTTTTGGTAGCTGAGTGTTCCGAGATCTGCCTCTAGTATCGCACGATCCTCGGTCCGCCAAACACATTTGAAAAACGTGTACTGGGTGTCGTCCCATACACCGGGGCAATAGAGGCACAGTTGGGAGACGGCGCTATCCCAATAGCATGGAAATAAGCGCGTAAGTATCCGTGACCATTAAGAACTGGGTCACGCAGTATTTCACCTTTTCATGCTGCCGCTCACAGGCAGTGCCCAACGGAGTGCTTTCCTGTTGTGGAGCCGGTTTGTGGGTGGGTAGCTGTGACCTTGCTCTGCCGAAGTCTTGCGCCGCCGAGTGTGAATCTGTCACGTCGGCCCTTGACATGATTGTCTCATGGATAAGGGAGTAACCCTACTGCTTACGCTTACTGCTATGTGCGACCACTGGGATGTCGGTATCGTGGGTCAGGCAGTACCTGACCCCTGACCCTGGTTAAATATGTGGGAGGCGGTTGATTGGGAGAATCCAGGCAGGGTCAATGACTCGGGGCAAGCCCAACCGTCTCTCCGCCCGAACCTTGTGACATATCGACTGGCATATTTTACAGGTTAAGGAAACAACATCCACAACGTCCGTCCCAGAGGATCCACCCAGAACCCTCGTCTTGGAGACCCTCGTCTTCGCAGGCCAAAGAGGAGGAAGAGTTCTGTTCTTGGACATTGAGAAGTAGGATCAAACCAAGTTTTAACCGAAAAGTAGTGTAGCGGTACCATAATATTTGGCCATCAAAAGTAAGGAAGAAGATTTTAGAAAGATAAGTCCTTTCATGTTAGTCCGAGGCATCACGGAAGCTGCTGAAGGATCAGTTAAAGATATGAAACGAAGGAAATGGTTAAAAATAGGTAATGTCGTAAGCATAAGCTGCGTCAACTCCTGTAACTTCATTCAAAGCGAAGGATGTGATTGCGAAGCTAGCACTGGCGTTAGCAAGAATGTTTGAACGTATAGTGAACAACAAACTTGGAAATAGTTCAACTAGAGAAAACAGTCCTAATCGGCAAAAGAAAATAGCTGATAAGGAAAAGAATTCCTTCTGATCGCAGCATCTGAGCCGGTAGCACAGGGCCCTCCACGGTTTACTGAGGAGGATCGGATGACACCATCTCCGAGGCTTCAGATAGCTTGGAAGCTGACATTCAGACCTTTTGGAAGGTGGAGAAGAGAAGCAAAAAATGACGGCCAAAGGGAAAACTAGGCGATAGGACGTAGAATGAAGCTTGTTTCATGCGCTTTTACAAATTTTAATGAAATTTTGTACTTTGATAGAAGTAGTCTGAAGGTTGTTATGTAGCAAGTCCCCTTTACACCCTTGTCATTACGTGTTTAACCTGTTTTCTACGTGTTAGGTTTTTTTTTTTGAAAACTGTTTCGTTAGAAACGTTTTTAAGTGGCAAGGACATTTTACACCCTCGCCATTTTGTGTTTCTTTTGGTGTTTTAATCCCATGAATAGTATTTGATTGTATTAAATGATCTCTATTAACAAGAGTAGTCTACCGACTACGTCGCTAGCGTTTTGTGAGGGGAGAGAAATATTATTTTCTTTTCTTCTTTTTTTATGTGGAAGGGGCTAATGAAAGTAGTCGATGCCCTTAAAACCTAAAAAAAAAGAATTTGTGTTTAAATTAATCACAATAAAGAGTTGATAAAAATTTATTACTTAATGTGGTATCAAATATTAAAGAAAAACCACATTAAAAAGATATATATTACGTAAACAAGAAATACAGAAACCTAGTGTTATCATTTATTTACATGTATATTAGGAACAAAAGTGTAAAAACCGATAAGAATACCAACATATTAAAATAACTTATTTATTTATAATTTGTTTACCATACGACTTTTTTAGAGCACACGCTTGAGAAACGTTGGCTAAGTAGTACTTTAATGTAATAAATACATACATAAGAATCAAATAAAAAGTGTATATAAAAATGTAAAAGATAAAATTAACCCATAGGTTGGTCTGGTGGTAAAACTCATCGTAAATCAACTGATTTTGAAGTTAAGGATTCTTTGGTTAAAATCCAAAGTAAAAATTAAACAAAATACATAAATCGATATTTTTAAATTGCATATGCATAAAAATTAAAAAAATATATATACTTTGAAAAAAAAACTGTACAAAACAACGATTATAAAAAGCTTACTTTAAAAGATATTCTTACAAAACTGATATTTTCATTAAAGAATATCTACCACATCACTAAGGAAATAACTGTATAAATTTTTTATCACTCTTCTTTAAGATCTTTATCTTAAAAAACGATCTGAATAAATCGTTTGGAAAAATATTTAATACATTTTGAAAGCGAGTCCTTTTATAATTTTTTTTTTTATAATATTTATCTTACGTTTTAAACTAATCAGAATCATGGATACAAAACAAAACCCCATAAAACAAATTGTATAACATTTTCAACAGTAATAATTTTTTTCCAATTAAAACCCATTTCAAAATGCATTTATAATTTTTTTTGCAGGTCTCGCAGCCGTTTGATATCGATGGTAAATTTCTTAAGCCTATAAAAATTAATAATGAACTCCCAAATATAGGAACCACTTGTAATTTGACGGGATGGCCAACGGAATATAAGGTAATACAAGTTTTATACCGCCGTAACGATTTTACATATTTTATTTTTAAAATATGTGTATGTACTTACATACACATATTTTTCTTGAGTTGAAATAACTGCTAAGATAAATAAGAACTTTATTGAAATCGAACTCATTATAAATTCTTATCTTAATGGGAACCAGGAACCTAGTGGAGAAACAATCACTCCACTACTTCGGTTTTATAATTATTACTTATTCTCCATTACTTATTCTGTTTTATAAATTCACCTTAGAGATGATCGGTTCCTCAAGGAATTATCCACAGTATATGAGTAAGATGATTACTTATGTTAGAAAAACTCTTGAAATATATTGATACAATTTATTATTTATACAATGTATTGTATGTCTTCCACATAACATAACATATTTTCCACGTATACCACATCAGTAGTATAAAATCCAGTTCCCCGATAATTAATAACTTAAAAAGTTTTTCATTATTATAAATTTTACCGTAATCAGAGTAAGGTTTAAAGTACCATAGTTCAGCCGGCGTGGTAGCATTTAACCGATGAAGTAATGAAAATGATGTATAAGAAGTACGTCTTCTATTACTAAACTCTGTTAGTAGATTTTCCGGATTATGATATGATAGCATTCAGCTCTGATCTTTTCCTAAATATTTTCAGTCTGTGTAAGAACAAACAATGTTGAATCGACACTGAAAGATATACAGCAAAACTGTAAAACATATTGAATTGGTCAACATATCTCATAATATCATACTGGTCATATCTCATATTGGTAAAACATATCTCATAGTCCCTTTATTTCGAAATACGTTATGACAACCATGCTATGAATGAAATAAGATAATCACTGTCATAATTTTGAAAAAAAAATTATACACTAAATTTAAAAGTATTGTTAACATTTATTTGATAAAAAAATTAAAAAAAAAAAAGCTTGATACCCGCTCTTTCGTAACAAATTTATATAATTTACTTTATATATATATATATATATATATATATATATATATATATATACCAGAAATAAACTAGTTTTGCCCATTTTTTAATTATACTTTGTCAACGACGATGTGGACACTAATGAATGGTAATCGTTTCGAGGTAATGTATCCAGCAAACTAATAAACGTTTTTAAAACTAAAACTGAGAGTTTACCTTATTTATAAAATTAGAATACTGATTAAATAGAGGAACAGAGATTCACAAAAAAAAAATTATTTAAAATATTCACGCTTAGATGAATGTATAACAGCATATTATGTTCCCATATTACTGCACAGTGACTGGTAATAATAATATTAGATGTATTTCTAAACGCTTACAAAACTTTTTTTTTTTTAAATCACAAAATTTGTAATTTTTCTTTGAAAATTATTACTTTGAATCTTGTAATTCACAGTAAGTTAAATGCTCAAATCTAACGAGTTAAATGTTTAGCAAGACTATGATGCGAAATATTTTAAAAGGTATACTATAGCCGAAATTACTTGTAAATCGTAAAGAATTATAAACGTATTTTGTTTTGTTAGAAAGACTTCACAAACGACACTTCTTTACTTATCAACACGATTGTTTAATAAAATATGAGGAAAATAAAGTATAACTAAGCCTTAAACTTTTTGTATAACTTTTCCCTTGGTTTTTCTTTTTTTACACAATTATAATAGTTCAAACTTGGTTTTCTTTTATTCCTTAATTAAACAACAGTCTACTTTCTCCTAAACACTAACAAGATTCAGAAATTTTAACTGCAATTTTTTTGACAGCCATTCATTTAATTGTATATAATATCTATGAATTATAGAAATAAAAAAAAAAATCTGCTAATTTTTTATTTTTCCTTTAAATTAAGAGGGGTATACATCATACAAAGAGCTCCAGTAATATCGTGTTTTGTATATAACATATGAAGCAATTCAACAATACTTTTTAGGTACAAGAAGAATTAATACGAGCCATTTTCTGAGTATTCATTATACGACTTCCTAATGCGCTCCAATTCTTGTAGATTATGTTTTTTGAGAAACGCTTTGCTATTTTTTAAAAATAATTTCTACTTCATTTTAAGTCACCGATAATCGATCGGTTATTAGATTAACTGCAATAATGTATTTAAAAAATAATTTTATAGTATAAAAAATTATTATACGTACAATAATCATGTTAATTTTTTCAGGGAAGCTATAGAGATTCGTTCAAAGTTGCAAAAATGATTGTTTTTGATTTTTTTTATGACAATAGTACAATTATTGCTATAAAAAAAGAAAATGAAAAAGGAAGACGTGCTAATGCTGTGAGTTAAGAGTTTTTTAATCAGTTAGACGATGGGAAATAAAATTTATTCGGTTATAAATCACGATAATAATTTTTTACAAATGTTATTGTGATACAGAGTGATTTAGGAGGAAAGGAAGATAATTTAGGAACTGATTTTATAGCTTGAGGTAAGGAAAAATATTCATAAAAACATCTGTCCGGAAACGCTTTATAATCGAGTTACGACTAACGAGAAATTTCGCCAAGATTTCAGTTCCCCGGTGAAATGAGGTAAACTGAAATTTTTAAGGCTTTATATAAGAGGTAAAATTGTTGGTTTCATATGATGCTTGACCTGAAAATCGAATAAATTAGGTCCGAGAACTGTATCTTCCGTAGTTTTCACGATACATCGTAAAATAAAAATTCCGTGAAGTAAAACACGTTTTTTACACAATGTTTAATAAATGCGTAAATGTTATTATCGCTTGTACACTTGCAAAGAATTTAATTCTGAGAAAAATGACGTAATAAATTCCATGAAAAAGAAAAATAAGGAAAAATCAACTTCTATTATGAAAAACCTTAACAGAAATACGTGCTTTTCGTCATAAAATCGTTCTGATTTACTTTTCAAATCATTAAAACTGAGGGATACAGTTCTCAGATTTTTATATTCGATTTTTCACGTTAAAGAAATGTAAGAAACCATGAGGTTTTAACGCCTTAAAAAGGATTTCATCGGGGAACTGAAATCCGGGCGAAAATTTTCGTTAACCGTAACTTGATAACAAAGCGTTTTCGGACAAATGTTTGTTTGAACTTGTTACCACCTTATTTCTAGCTCTAGAATCGGTTTCGAAATTCCCCATTCCTTCAGTATCACTGAAGAAAAGATCGATATCGATATCGGTATTGATATACTAATATCGATATAAGTTACACGCATTTTTATTTATTTTACAAGGTTGATCTAATAATTAATATATATAATATATATGGTGAATTAAAAAAATTAGGCACTAGGCCTTTTATTTTACAAGTTGAATTTTATACTTGCGACTACGGAAACTTATACCGAATAAAACGTATTATTTTTCTAAGTATTATGTAGAAAGTAGGAGAGCTTGGTTGTTTTAAATAAATCTCAACATCATTAAAACTTAGATATATTTTATAGGATAAAAAAGCCGGCATAACTTTACCGGCTAAACCGTTTCTAAGATACACAATTATTCCTGATTATAAATTAGCCTACTGTCTTGTTGATTTAACTCCTAATATGTGCAACAGCATTTTTGACACGTAATTCACTATACAAAATTTCAAAATTAAAAACTTTTGACAAATCTTATTAATTAAGCGTTTTAGTTATTAAACTCCTAAATTTATAGACTATCCCGCCCCCTTTAACTGATTGACTTTATTGCAAAATTATTCAAATTTCTTAAAAACATATTTTTAAACAAATATTATTTACTATTACTATTGTTATATACTATTTTTAACAAATATGTAACGATATTTTTTAACTACGTATGAAAATTGATTTTTTTTACCGAATCAAAGTGTTTAAGCTACCAGAGAAAAATTAAATTGTATAGAGTGTTTCATAATATTCTTCGGAGTTTCGAAAATTCATTAACAAAAAACTATTTCACTGATAGAATAAAACAATACTGTACGAAAGAGTACTTCAAATAGTTTTTCCCACGTATACTAAGTAGTTAGTAAACCATTTGCTCGCTAGGCATTGACAGTAGAGAAAATGGCTACCACGGGAAGCGAGAAGTCTTTTGTGCGTTAGAATTTCACTTGTCGAAGTCAGTAATTTCTGTGCAACGTGCGTTTCAGTTGAAATTTCATAAGGAGCCACCAAGTAACAATTCAATTCGTGCATGGTATAAGCAATTCAGTGAAACCGGTTGCTTGTGCAAGCGAAAATCAACTGGTCGTCCATCAACCGACTTGTGCGTGCAAGTTTTATTTGCGGTCAAAATCGACTGCGGCTGCAGGCAGAGAATTAGGAATTCCGAAAACAACAGTGTGGAAAGTTCTCCGTAAACGTTTATTAAGCAAACCCTACCGTCTTCAATTAATCCAGCATCTTTCTGATGGACATAAATCACGTAGGCTCGATTTTTGTTTACAGTTACAGGAAAAGATGTTGTTAAATGAAAGTTTTCTAAACAAGATGATTTTCAGCGATGAAGCTACTTTCCATATTAGCGGCAAAGTAAACCGTCATAACGTGCGAGTTTGGGGAACTGAAAACCCACACGCTTATGTGGAACGCATTCGGGATTCTCCGAAAGTAAACATTTTTATGCGATCTCTCGTGAGGCAGTGTATGGGCCGTTCTTTGTTATGGAAAAGACAGTAACCGGCATTATATACCTGAATATGTTACAATTAATGGCTTATGCCTCAGCTATTCAACGACTTCATTTTCCAGCAAGACGGTTGTCCTGCCCGTTTTCATAACGAGGTTCGACAGTACCTTAACACAACATTACCTCGGCGCTGCGTCTGAAGAAGACCAACACATTATGCTGTGACCACCAAGATCAACAGACCTCACGCCATGTGATTTCTTTCTCTGGGGTTACGTGAAAGATAAGGTGTTTATCCCACCGATGCCGCACGATATCGCTGAGCTAAAGGATCGCATAATCAATGTAATCAACTCTATCGAAAATGACATGTTAGAACGAGTTTGGCAAGAGCTAGACTTTTCGTGTTGATGTGTGCCGTGTCACCAGCACATATTGAACATTTATAGATTTTAACAAAAACTGTTTGACTCCCTGCATCACCTCGTACAACTTTCATTTAGGTAAGTGAAATACTGTTTTTGTACAGAATTTTTGTAACTCCTAAGAACATTATGAAACGCCCTGTATAAATAAATAATCGGCATAAAAACACAAATATTAATTTTTAATTTCCTAGTATCACAGCTTTTGAGTTCTGCTGGAAGAAAGAAAGTATGTTAATCAGTCAAGAAAATAAGGTGTGGATTTTTGCATTTCTCAAAGGTTTCATGACCCGATTACATCAAAAGATTAAAAAAAGCAGTTGGGGTAATTTTTGTACGTGGGTTGGCGTATCTGAAGCTTAATAAACTTGTGATTGGACAAATTTCGATGAAATTTTGCAAAAAGACTCGTGCATATGGGGAAATTTATTGGCAAAATCTTGGGTCAGTATCTTCAGGGGGTGGGATAGGTCGTTTTTTCGGGTCAATATAATGTTTATACATAATATATATATATATATATATATATAGCCAATGGCATTCCCAGTAACGCGAGGATTCCAACGCGGTGTCACATGACTAAATCGAAACGTAAACACATACATACATACACCCTAAACACGTTACACTCCTTTTTGGACAGTCGAGTAAAAAGGGGAGGAGAAAACGCTTGATTTTCAATATTGTTGATACACCTGGCCTGGGAAACATCTTTTTCTTGAAATTGGCTATTTTATTTTCAGGAATCACTTTTAAAATGCTGTAATACAACAGATTGATTAATTGCAGATAATGCAGAAGCAATAAAAGCTCGCCGTTATACGGCGGCTACTGTAGTAATTATCCTATATTAAAGAGCAATGCTTTTTTTTTGGCAGTCACGTTTTTTAATTTTTAATATTTTTCTGTTGTTCATTGATTGGAATATTCCGTTATATATCAACACTAATCCTAATGCACCACAGGTAATATTCGGTCATTCGAGTAATAACGTTTTGTAATTCGGTTTGCCGCAGAAACTAATAGTACAGTGAGTATTGTTATTAAAGTCTCTAATAGAATATATATTGTTTATTTTCTATTCGTCTTAAACTACTATTCTTTAAAGTATTAAACAATTTTTTTTTTTATGAAAACATAAAAAATATTTATTTTCAGTTGTTTTAAGAATAACCGTTAATATTCGTTAATAATCGTTATGTTATTTTCAATAACAAAAGAAGAATTTAGCTCTTATAAATACTTTTTTAATAGATAAATTACATATTTTATTTATATGTCTTACTTTCCTGCCATAGCGCTAGAATTATGCTGCAAAAGGGAAGTATGGGAATTAGTCAAAAACGTGGGGTATGGTTTTTTTTCATTTTTCGACGTTTAATGATCCAGGAACCTTAAAAAAAATCAGTGAGGATAACGTATGTACGTGTTTGAAACTTAATAACGTATGACTGAAGCAGAGTGATTAAAGTTTAGCAAAAACACTTGTGTTTATGGGGCAATTTTCAAAGTAAAGGTTTGGATCAATATCTCCCAGGGGGTGAGGTAAATAGTTTCTTTGGGGATAATTTTCTCAAAATTTTACAAACATATAGCTCAGTACATGCAAACACGCTTATGTGTTACCACTTAAAAAATAGGTTTGCTCCAAAATTTTCCACTTTACCTAAAATCGAAAAAGCTTACATTTTTACATTGATACTTTTTATCCGATTGTTTTTTTCTAAATATGCAATAAATAAAAAAAAAACATTTTTTGGACATTTGGGGAAGGCGGAATTTTGGAGCAATTTTTATTACAGATGGTAAGATAAGCATGCACGCATGTACTGAACTGAATGTAAAATGGAGTTCTGTTTGCAAAATTTTCAGAAAATTGATCCCAAAAAACTACCTACCCCAACCCCTGGAGATATTGACCCAAAGTTTTACCAATAAACTGCCCCATATGCACGAGTCTTTATGCAAAATTCCATTGAAAAATGTTCAGTCACAAGTTATAAAACTTCAAATACGCTAACGCACGTACGAAAATTACCCTCCACTTTTTTTTTATTTTTTGACGTCCTCGGGTCGTGAAACCTTCGAGAAATTCAAAAACCCACACCCTCTCTTTTTGACTGATAACATACTTTCTTCCAGCATAACTCAAGAACTACGATGTCAGGAAAGTAAAAATTATTTTTTTATATTTTTATGCCGATTTTTACATATCAATGATCATTTAAAAAATTGAGTCTGTTTCATAGATCCCAAATTAAAGGTAATAAGATAAGGTTTCCTCTTCCCAGCAAAGGTTAATGGACTTAAAGGTTGACAGAAATAACAGCCGAAACATTAAAATTTCTTATCTAATTTTGTGTGCTACATTTTTCAAACTTAACGAAATTCTGAAACATTTAATTTCAAAATACTGGTAACAATGATTTTTTTTCTTTTTCAAATTCAATACTTTTTATGATATTTAGAAAAAAATTTCCCATTATTTATTTTGTAAATTAGCAGCTGATCGTGACAAAAATATATTTCAACGAATCTTTAGTAAATGATATATGAAATATTAATATCATAAAACCTAAGTAATAAAATTTCCGTTCATGACCTCAAAATAGGTATAAATTCTTCAAGTCTAAAATCATATTTTTTGATACCCCACTAAAATTAAGTAGTTGTACTATAACGCATTATTTTACTTTAAACAGCGATAGGTGTTTCTTTACGCTACCCGTGGCCTTCTTAATATATGTGTGATAAAAAACACTCGAGGTACAAGATTCATTAATCAAGGTTTCTCTTTATCTAAGCATAACGATGTTCAATATTAAACTAGTCTGTAATCAACGAAATTTATTTGTCAGTTGCACGGCTGAATATCAAATATTAACAATTCAGTAATATGTAACTGTATATTTGGCTATGTGATTGAAGACAACGGGAAACTACTGCATTCAAAATTTCCCTCGTGCATTCGACAAGGAATTTCGTTATACTGTAATTATTCAGAGATGTACAACTAATACATCGCCTACAACAATCCGTGAATGATGTTAATTGATGCGACAATTTTTTCACTGTTTTTTAACACATTTTTCCAATGGACTGTAAACAAATTATTTCTTGTTATTGTTCTTATTGTTGTTGATCCCTGATCGTTGCGGCTCAGCTGGTCCCAAACACGTTATAAAAACACACAATAGGAATAGGAAACTAACCCACCGGGGTTGGTCTAGTGTTGAACGCGTCTTCCCAAATCAGCTGATTTGGAAGTCAAGAGTTCCAGCGTTTAAGTCCTAGTAAAGTCAGTTACTTTTACACGGATTTGAATACCAGATCGCGGATACCGGTGTTCTTTGGTGGTTGGGTCGAACTGAGACTGTACAAAACTACACTTTATTTACACTTATACATATCATCCTCTGAAGTATTATCTGAAAGGTAATTACCGGAGGCTAAACAGGAACAGAGGAAACTCATTGCCACAAAGCATTTCACAATCTCATCCAATCGGTATGAAATGATATTTTTAAATTTTCTTTTTGTCATTTTCATGACGTATTCATGATTAATCATAACGAATGTGATTAACAAGTTTAAATAATTTCATTGTCATAATTTTGATCCTAATTATGTATGCGTTTGCAGTGCTTTAAAAAAACTAATTCTTTCTTCTTCTTCTTGTTCTTCATTTATTTTATTTGATTTAATGCTTTTATTTACAGTCGCATCAACAATTACAGTCATTAGAGGCTAAAGTAACACTACATGATCATAAACAACAAAAATAAACAATAAAGAGTATACATAGACAAGTAACAACAACAAATAAAAACTAAAATATATAAATTTGACAAAAACCAGTAAATTGTATTCTTCATTCCAGTGTAGGAGAGGAACCGCAACAAACGTTTTATACCTTCTTTCCGGTTTAATAGAAATTTCATATCTGAACCCAGGTCTAAGTTTTGTCGGATGGTTTTTATTTTTTAACTCAACCTAAATTTAAAAACCCTTTGTTTGAACCACTAGTGTAATATGTATATATTTTTTTAATTAAAAAATAAAATTATTTCATATGTTATTAACAGAAACTTCTCGGTGGTTCATTCGTATGCGATGGAAAATTAACTGGAATCAATTCACAAGGTCATAAATCATTATTTGATATTGTAATTCAAAAAATTACATCTATATTTGGTCAACAGTGTTCATCTAAAACGGATATTATTACTAATGTTAATAATTATACTGATTGGTTAAAAATTGTAGGTGCAAACATTTCTTCAACGCACAATGCTACAAATCCTACAAATGTTACGTTATTTTAAATTTAAATAATTACATTTAATGCTTGTTTTATGTAAAGTAAAATTTATTATTATTTTAGAGTATTTAATAGAAACGTTTTTTTTTTTTTTTTTTTATTTTATGAAGAGTAAAATATCATTGTTAATTTTTTAAGTACTTTAGTGCTAACCTATGTGTTGTAAACGAATGATAGAAATGTCTGGATCGCACAGCATTACTTTCAATAATTATAAAACTAATAACTTCAAAAATTTATGGAATTATTATATTTAGAACTTATGTAAAAATTGTTAATAAATAAATAATTTCAACATATTTTTATTCTCATCATTGCAAATTCATTGTTTCCTTTGTGATAAATACTCTGAATTCTACCTACGTCTTCAAAATTCTAGTCATTTAACAGAAAGGATGTTTTTATTCCTGATAAAAGATAGGTTTTTTTTTCTTTTGATGAAAAAATGTCTGTAGTAAGAAACATATATGGATATTTGTCAGAAAAGAATAAAGAAAAAATGAATTTCTCGAGTTAAAATTCTTAAACCCACATACGCTGGTATTTTATTTATTTACTTTTTTGTTTCAAGTCTTTATTTAGAATTGGTTACAATGTAAGAATCGTAAAATATATCGCACATGTACTCATAAAAAAAGAATCTCCGATAAAAAATTATTTACTGGTACTATATAGAACTTCTGAGCGTATAACGCAGTATGTACGTAGTTTTGAAGAACTGTTCTACGAGTATCATAGCAAATAACAAGAACTATAAAAATTGCAGACTGATGAAACACAAAAGAAAAAACCAAAAAAATTAAATATTAAAGTTTTGAAAATTAAATTTTTTTTTTTTTTTGATTCTCAATTGATAGAAACCGATTGGAATATCGACAAATCACGAAAATGCCATATTAGTAAACAACTTTATTTCATATTTTTATAATTTTAAGTATTATATATTTTAAGTCTGCCGTCGATATTTTTATAAACCACAATATTCATAACAGATTGTTTTAATGCACAAATTCTTTTAACTCACTAAACTTCCTATCTTAATTTTTTTTTTCGTTACATAATATTTTTTCATTACAAGATATCGAGGGAGTAGCCCAATTGCTTCGGTTAGACAAGAATAATGAGGTACATGATTACCTTGGAATCCCGTATGTCCGGGATGAGATGGACCTTTTGAGTTCTAAATATATGGTTAGGCTAAACAGACAAGTAAATCCTGCTGATTTGATTTGAATATGCTGGACTACGGTGATGACATTAGCTGTACTGAACCTATGTGATGGTCGTTGACGATGATCTAATTTCATGTTTTTTTTTGTTTTTTTTTTGTCACGCTATTCTTTTTTGTCATGTTCTTGCTTTGCCCTCTCCTATATTCGATTATTGTGATAGGATTTTATTTATATGAGCGTTTAATTTTTCATTCGTTCGTTTATCCAGCCACGTTCAAATGTGCATGAGAATCTTCTTTTTGAAAAAAAAAACATCCGTGCATGCTGAGTGTTGGACACATGTGGTTCACGTACGAGACAAGTTTTAGAAACCTGGCGATAATTGTGCTTATGACACAATGGGTAGCTGCTGGACTTTAATTGTTACTATAATCATGTTTAATAACATGGACCCGTCTTAATGATGGTTTCGTGGAAGGCATCATTGGACGACCCCCTCTCGTGTGATATTTTACACGAGAGATGGTTTTCTTATGGTCATGTGATATTTTATCATACTGTTTAATTATGGTTTCTTCAAGAGAAAACAAAATGTAAATTTTTGTTCTGCTGAAAAAAAATCATATTATAAAATTAAAAATTATAATCTATTTAGCTTTAAAGGCAGTTTCACGCATAAATTTAGAAAAAAACTGACTATTTGGGGAATATGATTTAAGCAGAGAATAAATGGCATTTTATACTCATAAGTTTTCATCGTTTGATAATATTTTCGAAAGACGATTAAATCAAATTCTGCATGAAAACACTAATATTATTCCTGGAAGTGAAATTAAAAATAACCCGAATTATAGTACTTCGTTAATAATATTAATTAACGCAATTATATTTTATTAATGTATCCGGTGTTTTTGAAGAAAGGAACGAGAATTTTTTTGTGTAGAGAGCGCTGTCCATGTTCTGTCTGTAAAATTTAACTTATATCTGTAAGTAATTTCTTACATGGGTTATATTTTCATGTCATTTTTGTCCGTTTTATACAAAAAAAATAAATAAAAAGGGAATTTTCCTCAACGGCGTTTTTATCTCAATTAAAACTTTAATTGATGTTGATACGTCTGCTTTTAATGAATTATTAGGACCTTTTTAAATGAAACATAACGAATGAAGATATTTTAACTACAAATAACCTGACTAAAACTTTAATAATGGCTAATATTTCTTATACCTCCAAAGAAAATTTTCAGTGGATTATCTACAACGAACGAAATTCTTTTTTTTTGGTTTTTAACCGTCTAAGTTGTCTATAAAAAAAAAACTTAGGAAAACATGTAACTATATTTTTATTAAAATTTAAAAACATTTATTCTTTAATTCTCTATTGCCATATTTCAATTTAGCAAAAAAAAATCAAAATTTGTGACAAAATTTGCTGGAATAGGATATTTTTTTAACGAGGTTGTAAATGTATTGAAATAACCTATGCTTTTACAAAGCTAATTAACTGTAAAAGATACGCATATAACTTTTATGGAATTTCGGATGAAGATTATGGAAAGGATCTAAGAAAATAGGATTTTATTAACTTTTCGTAACAAATATTTTTCCGGAATTTTGAGTACAATCTGGAATCCAGAATAATTCTGGGTGTTCCATCACACAATATACAAGGGGACTACAGTGTTATCAGGTGATTGTTATTGATGATTGAGGTCATAGGTGATTGTCCAAGAGATATTCATCTCTTGGAATCTTTTGTATCTCGGAGTTTTGGTAATCCGAGTTAGTAAAAATACTAAAATTTTGGTTAAAAAATTACATGTCCAAATACTTAAATACCTTTCAATATTAAACAATAAAAAAAAATGAATTTAGCAAATTCTTAATTCAACCATTAACTTATCAATATAAAAACCATCACACTCCCAAACCTCCATTGAAATCAAGTTTAATAATTAAATATATATATATATATATATATATATATATATATATATATATATATTGTGTGCGTGCGTGTGCGTGTGTGTGTGTTCTCTCTTTGCTCTCTTTTATATCTACAAAAACGTTTTAGCTTATAATCATGTTTTTTTTGTGCTACAACAGGATTAGAGGATACGAAGATATTCGGGAGAAAAAAGTTATTACGAAACTTTTACCAAATTTTAATTTACAAAGAGCAACGGTAATTGGAAAATTATTGTTGAATCTAGTTTTAAAATGTATTTTTACAAGTTGTTAAGCTATTTACTACCGTCAGTTAAATTATTAATATATACTATATTTAATTAAAAATGTTTTCAGTGAAAAAGAATAGTCATTTTCGTTTACTAGACACTACTCTATGAATCTGTCTTGATTTATTGGTTGGAAGTAAGAACCCTGATGCTTAGAAAGAAAATTTCTATAATATTACATAAATTTTACTCGACCACTTTATGAAATGGATTTCTTTACTTCTAATGGAGTTAATTCAAAACACTCTAATTTAAAAGTTTTAAATACATTTCGTAGTAATATAAAATAGAAAAAATCTGGTAGGCACTAAATTTGTGTCAATTATTTATAACTTATTACTCTTTTAAATAACCTCATCGTACAGTTATATCATAATAGAAGATAAACAAAAAATCGAGTAAATTTTAACTTAATCGAGTAATATCAACTTTTAATTTTATTAATTCGGAACGGGTTAAATTTAAAGTTTCATGCGAATGACAAATAAACAATAGTTTAACAAAATAGAAGTTTTAGATGAATTTTGTTAAGTTTTAATGGCAAATTATGATAAGATAACAGACTATATTTTAAAAAGGATTATAAATTTTATCTTTTAAGTCGAAGCAATATATAATTCACAATCAAAAGTGGGACATTAATGTTTTGTTTTGCAATATTTCTCATTCTTTACAACAACTGTTACGTTTTTTTGTGTGATAATTTGCTTTTTCTGAGAATAATGATATTAATTATTCGAAAAAATCTTTAGTGATGTTGGTACTTATACTATTGTATATTACCAAATTTCGACAGGCTTCGTACACTTACTATGGTCAGTTATCTCATTTCCTCTACTTAGGGCGAGAAAACACCGCTTCGTTTTTTAATATCTTAAAAGTTAACACGAAAAAAAATGTTATGTTCATGAATCTATTCCGTTTTCTGGAAGGAATAGATTAATAAAATTCGTAAAATATGTATCATATTTCTATGTATCATCGAAAAATTTAGCTATATGGGAAAAAAGGAGAAATTATTTATAAATTTAAAAAAATAACTGGCAGAGATGTTGCTGAAAGTTTTTTATATTTGAACGAAGCTCAAAACTTAAACCTTTCTCCAGGGATAAAGTTGAACATTATTATTACCTTTTCTTGTCCATTTGTAAAATTAACTACTTTTTCTTGTAAATATAAAACACTTAAAATCATCTTTATACGGTGCGTTAAGAAAGTCGCTGTGCAGTATGCTTTAGAATTATACAGTACATTCTATCCCTTCGGTGTTAGGTTGGTCGTCCTGTGGGTTCGTTGTAGGAGCAAGATATTGGATTTGATACTGCCCAAAAAGCTGTAAAAAAGAAACGGAAGCTTTTCCCCCACAAAGTAATGTGTGTTAAGAACTGAAACTTGCAGGTCATACCAAAATCTAGATTGTTGTCGATGGTTTAAACGTATTGTTGACCAAATTTCCGCAGGTATCCTCGAAATTACCACGTTTTTGTAGATGAATCTTGGTTTCATCTGGGAGGGTACAATAATTCACAAAAATGTTGTGAATTACAACGTTGTGGTCGACAACTAACCCTCATGAATGACACGAATAATCTTTACACGAAGCGAAAATTAGAGTTTTTGAAAATGCAGTTAGTAATGAGCGTTACTGTGCTATTTTAACAAACAAACTTCATTATTCGGTTAACAAAAGGGAAAAAGTCACGGTTGGTTTCAACAAGATGGCGCCACAGCTAACAGGTCAATGACGTTTTTACGAAATGTCTTGCCGAATGAACCATTTCGAGAAGTTTGTGGACTCACAATCGCCCGATCTGACTCCCCCAGATTAATTTCAGTGGGGGCCAGCGAAACAAGCAGTGTATCCCAACAGACCAAGCACGATTGACTTAAAAACCGCCATAATGGCATACCTATCAGACATTCGAGTATATCAGCTGGTTAAGGTGTTAAAAAACTAACTGAAGGGCGGGTAGTGTTATATTGATGTTGGGGAGGTCATCAACACCTAAAAAACTATTCCAGTTATTTTAGTATCCGTTTCTATAATATAATGAAATAAAAATACAAAGTAAAAATTAAGAAAGTTTTGTCGTTACGCTTTTGCCATTCCTGTAATTAATTTTATAAAGATTTAAAAATTCACATTTTCCTACAGATATAAAGATAAAAAATATTTTTAATTTTATATTGTTTCTACTGGAGAAATATATTAAAAAAGAAGATTCAAGTCGGGATTTTAGAATGACAAAATTTAAGAAAGTGTACAACACTCCTTATGTTAAGCTGTTGTGTTAACTGACCACTCATTCACTTCATTCAATGAAGTTTTAAGTTCTGTTCCTGGCTACTCATTTCAAGGAAAACATTTTTAAAAAGTCGGTCAAAAAATATAAAAGATACATTATATCTTTTTTTCTTTTTAAGAGGAGATAATAAACTGTTCTCACAATAACGCATTTACGTTTAAAAAAATTGAAGTCAATAATTTTAAAAAGTAGAAAAAAAGGTGACTGGAAAGTTTTCATATCCTTATTTCAAATGTTTTTTTTTTTTTCACGAGCCAAAAAAACAAAAGCACGATTAATAGTCGTTAGAAGTGTAACTTTCAACTGGTTAAAGCATCCCGTCGACATCTCCCTCTTTTATCTTCTACCCTATTTTTATTTTTTTTTTTATTATTTATTAATAGAGTCAATTCCCACGCTACAACATTTTCATAATTTATTATGCGTTGTGGAGTGCTTAAATATGCAACTGGAGAACCGGTTTGAGAATTTATACATTCCATTTCTAAAGACAGTCCGTTTCATTTGAATTCGCAGCCAAGAGATAACATCGACTGAACGGTGTGAATTGAAGCTGACTAAGAATAATGTTGTAGACTGAAATAACTACATTATGCAAACCTGTATATCATCATTATAGTAACAATCTTTCAAAAGATTTACGGCAATAAGTTTTCAATGAAAATCGATGCAAAAACACGGTTCGAAACGAAAAATGTTGCCAGACATACGCTTCTACAAAAGAGGAAATTTGATTGAATATATTGGTAGACAAAACAGTCCTTACTCCAAATAATTATAATTAGTAATAAATATACTGATAATTGTAAGTTAATAAAAATTATTCCCGATAAAACCTTTAGTATAAAATCAGAAACCATCCAAAAATAACGAGGGATTTTCATTTATTGGAGGTGGGCTACAAAGTAACCAATTTTCTTTTAATAACCTCTCACTAGTCACGACTATTTGAATTATAGTAAATTATATTGTTTTCTTAATTTAACTTTATCAATTTCTACTAAATTTCTTTACATGTTTCTTTAAATCTATTTCCTACGGTAATTTGCAATAAATATTAAAACTATTCTTTTATTAGACTAAGAATTGGATAGATTCTTCATCGGCTTCTCTCGCTTCTACAAATCAATCTAAATTAAACAAGGAATCCATGTGACCTCAAGTTCGAAAACTGTAAATTTAAAAATACGTGATTAAATATATGAAGTAAAAAAATTATTTCTTAGTTTCAAGAACTTTATCAGTTTCATAAAATTTCGCTGTTACCTCAGTACGAAATAATTAAATTGTATATTGTAAAGTTAAAATAATTGTTACTATTACAATTATCATTATTTTATCTGTGTACAATTTATCGACACATTTCCGAATAAAATTTCGTTAAAACGTTTTTCGTTAGTGCCATTTTTCATTGTGAAATATTTCAGTGGTTTTTATTTTTGTTATTATCGTTATCCTTTGGTATACTGTTCGTTTCTTCCGTTAGTTTTTATTCGGCAAAGTCTCGCAAGAAAACTTTGAAAACTCTTTAAAAGTATTATTCTCTTAGCCCCTAAACATTGCAGTTTTGGCAATTTAAATCTAATTTACAAAATAATTTTCAAGATGTTGCAGATGTTACAGAATTTGATGGATGACATTTACATAAAGAATCTCCATTTTATTAAAAAGTTCAGGACGATATCAATCAAGTTATAATGTAAATAATTCACTTAAAAATAAAACATATTAAATCTATTATATAATATATTTATAGGGGGAAAACTACCGCTCTTGATTGTCCTCCGTCAACTTCCACCCAATTTTTTTTTTTTTTAATATTTCTGGAAGACTGTTGCATAAGCATTTCGCGAAATACATTATTTACAAAACTACGCATTATCACAGCTCAATATGGAACCCTGCACCACGCATTTTAACATTCGGCCAGAATACAAATCCGGCCGACATATTTATATATCGAGAAATTGATAAATCAACTCGACGCTGTCTTTTCTTGCACCGTCAACGTTCTGGTTCATTTGAAATATTTAACACCACGTCGTGCCCCTGATTACACAGTTTACGTTCTGGTAAAATACCACATCGATAAAACTAATAAACATAATTCAATGTTAATAAAACAATCAATTAAACGCATTCGGAGGAACTTCCATAAAGATGCCGAATTATAATAACTACAACGGTGACAATAAGGTTACAACACTGCCCGAATAATTACGATGTACCGATGTAATTTTAAAAATAAATATCAAATAACAGTGCCTGCATTTCAATGATATAATAAGGCAAGTATGAGAAGGCTAAAGTTTAAGGTAATAATCATAATTCCACCAGTCTCTTGATGCTGATTATATTAAACTTAAACGGTCAGAAATGAACATGAACTTAAGTTGTAGATGTCATTAATGGACCCTTTTAAAAGAGCAGCAATAAATACAAATCGTGGAGTAATGATGTCGACAGATTGGTGGCAATATAACGGAGGACAACTGATCCCCTTCTCAATGCATAATTACAGTATTGTATACAATAAGTTGGAATCAGAAAGAACACCCTGCTTAGAAAAACTGAGAGAAGGTGACTTTATTAAAAAGAATATACATGTATGCAATTCAATCCTTTAATATACAAAGTAATACAGCAAATTCCCTTTTGTACATTTAAACATCCTGATATATAAAATCATATATCAACCCCACTTACGCCCCATTATTGCATGAGAGCACAAAATTACACAAAAATATACGTATATAAAAAATTATTAACAAGACTATTTTTAATGTATAATACCTTATGTTAATAAGGTTTATAAGGTTATAAGGTTAATAAGGTTTATGTCATTTAATGTTTAATACCGTAAAAAATAATCTAATAAGTAGTTTTGAATTTACTGTAGTTTTTTCTTCGGTTAATATTTAATAAATGACATCAATTATCTAGCTATATCGAAAGAAGTTGAAGGATAATAAATTAAAAAAACTTTCTTATTGTATGCCTATTTCTGTAATCGTATTGTAAATATTAGAATATATAATGAATCATTTAGAAATAAAATCTATAGATATAACATGAGGGCCTATTATTGTGTTCATTAAAATTTTTCTTGAACTTCTAAGTATATTATTTTGAAACTACCAGATCCCGCAATGCTTCTCTATTGCTATATTTGAGTGTGTATATATATATATATATATATTAAATGACACAATTGAAAGTTTAATACATTAACAAAATGAAAATTACGGAACTTCACAAAACTAACCTTTCCCTTTACCCCTTTCTCAATTTTCCCATTTTATCTTTCCCTTTTTCCCACCCCTTTCCCTTTTTAATTTTCCTCTTTTCCCCATGTCCTTTTCCCATATTCTCTATCTCCTTTCCCTTTCCATCCCCCATTTCACTTTTCCTTATTTTCCAGCTCCCTTCTTCTTTCCCTCTTTCCCGTTTTCTTTTTTCTCCTTTCCCTTTCATTTCCTTTTCCCCTTCTTCCCTTTTTACCTTCTTTCCTTTTACCGTTTTCGATTTTCCCTCTTTCCCTTTTCCGATTTTTCCCTTTCTCCCTTTTTCCCCGCAAGAAAATGGGTCCAACGTTTTTTAGTCATAGCGGACACACATATCGGAAACACTGAAATGGAATCGTAAAATATTAAGTATAGCGTATGTCGCTTTTACGTACAACAGATAGCGCTGTTTTTTTAAAAAAAAGTATGTTTTTATCTGTCACAGGTGTGACATCTTAGGTATATAAATAGTAGGTATATAAAAACACGTGCGCATTCGAATGCAACGTTGGGTCAAAATTTCAAAGTAATCTGTGAAGAAATTTCGGAGATTTAAGATTTTTAACAAACGAACATTTACATTTTTATTTATATAGTACCAGTCTATATAAATAAAAATGTATAAACATAGATACGAACATTTACATTTTTATATTGGTTGACAAAACAGGGATATTTCAAACATAAAACTAACAAATAAAAAAAACAAAGAAATAAACTAAACGAAACAAAAAACTAAAAAATGCAATTTAAAAACAAAAAGCAAGTAAGTAAATGTGTTTTCAATTAAAATAAACCAAATATAATACGTATAAATAAAAGTTACAGATTTCTTAAATCTGTAACTTTTATGAATAAAGATAAAAGTTAAGAGTAACAGAAAATAACCTTGTACAAATAAAAGGCATAGTTTGGAATTAGAATAAATGTAGGTCATAAGTTATTTACAACTTTTATATACGTACATATAAATTCTGTAAGCGGTATAAATTATAAAAAATGTGTTAACACCGTAACCAAACTAGAAAAACAAATACAGCCTTCAGTTTTTTAAACGTTACATTAAAAAATTCGCTAAAAAATACTTTCTTTTTTTCTAGTTTATATTTGTTTTAAAATTTAAAATTCAAACTGTTTTAAATTGAAGGTCATAATAGTGGTTCGTTTATAGTAAAAGATAATAGTTTACAGTTATTAATAAATAGATTTAATTAAATTTACGGAAGTATGATTAAACAGTTTATTATTATCATATTATTATTTTTCAATGAAATATACGTGTTGTAGTTTATGCATATTTATTATAATGTGTTAAGTGTTTATTTAAGGAAGCTACTACTGGCAACTTGAAAATTACAAGAGATACGAAAAACTTAACATTAGCAACCTACCGTTTATTAATTTCTTTTCTTAATACCATGTCCCTTTTTCCAACAAGCCAAATATACATACATATAATATAAAATAAATCACAGGAAGAAAAAAAATTAAACATTACCAATATATGAAAACAACAATCTATAAATAAAACAAATATTCGTCGGCAAACAGAAATAGCTGTAATTCGTAGACTATCAATATGATATTCACTACACAGTGACTGTAATCCTGTGTTCCCACTCATAACTTCCGTCTCCAGGTCACTCTTCTGGTTACATCTTCCAGGTCCAGCTCGTGGAAACGTTTTAGTCACCTGCTGATATCGCTATCATCCAATAAATTTGCTACCCGATAATTTACATGACTGTCTAATCTCTGTTTTTACCGCCAACTAACTTTTTAGTTTTTTGGATCTCTTCGTAAACAGAAGGTAATCCAAGATAGTCATGAATTTCCCTGCTCCTAACAAACTATTGTTATCACCAATTCATTTAGGAATTTTTTAATTATCTCAATATTTTTGTTACTCATCGTGCCCCACAGATGGATTTCATACGTCCAGATAGGTTTAAAGATAATTCTGTAGATCAATAAGTTAAAATGTGAGTTTCTAATCGGCAATCAGTTTAGTTCTATATTCTTGATATTAAGCTGTTCCCTCTTTTCTACCACAGGGCCCTTCAACGTCAGGCACCGATCCAAGTGTAGCCGATCCGTGTAAGGGATGTAGACGTCCTTCAGGAGGACATGTTAGCAATCACCCCGTTTTATCTTATATGTCACGTAGCTCGATATGTTCTGATTCACCCTTATTTTCCATTTTGTTAGTAGTCGCTCACCGATATTTTTTTCAGATCTGATTGTTGTTTATCAGAGGGAATATTTAAAAGAAAAATTGTGCCGAACCCTCTGTGTTCCAACATGATAAACGACAGCTGGAGTAAGGTAAATTTTTAAAAAAATTACCATACTGTGAACAGCCGTGAATGATATTTACAGCAATGTTGGAAAGCATGCATTATGATTCGTCCAAATTTATTAAAAGTATCCTTTTTCTTGATTATTTATATTTTTTTCTTGATTAGTTATTTTTTATGTCTATTTATTTTTTCATCATTCAATGTTTTGATTATTTTCTTTAATTAATGAAATAAATATATATATCTTGTAATAATCTATTTGTAATTTTTACTTATGCATGCTAGTTCTTTTCACCTCATTTTTGAAAAATATTTAACTTGATAGTTAAAGATAAAAAGGTACTTAAAAGTATATAATATTCATGATATTCTTTTTTCATTGTGATTTAACACGTCCATAGGGGTTTTTAAGCCACAAGGCGTGTTTAAGTTTTTGTAAGCTTTAGAAAAAAATTTTCAAAAATAAGCATTTTACATGATATTTTCAAAATTTTCATTAAAAAATTGGGTTTCACATTTAAAAAAATACATTCCCCATTTAAGGTTTCTCGTAACTTTATCGTCTCCGAGGTGCTAGTGACGGGTCTTTGAAAGTAACACTACGTAAGAAAAAAGTTACTGAAATATTTAGATTTTAGGAATTTTAACTATATAGCACAGGCTTTAACATTAAAATAGATCAAAATTACAACAATAAGGACAAAGCCTTTTTGTTGATCGTTTAATAAATACAATGTTCAACTTAAAAGAGGCTCCATCTTAGTTCAGTCTATAAATAACAATGTATAGGCAAGTACTTAGAAAATAATTTACAGAAGGTGTAGAAAATGATGTCACAGTAAAATACTGAAAACATATAATAGCGTTTATATAATACGATTTGAAGAAATTTATCTAGTTTACGGTAGAATTTGGAAATTAATATGGAGTTATTAGTTGACCATCTTAACGTAGACAATTCTAGATTCTACACAGAATCGTACAGGATAAAAAAGTAAACAACAATAAAGGTCATAAAGTGATTCTAAGTTATTAGACGAAACGTAAAGAATTTTCAAGAAAAAAATTTCGGAAAAGTGCATAGAACCAGTTAAATAATTTATAAAAAAATAAAATTTGCATAGAGTAAAACTACTTTTAGGAAAAACATAAGAAAAAACAAGACAAAAAATTCAAATCTTAGAAATACAAGAAAATAAAATAGCTTTGAAAATAACATAAGGAAAATCAAAATAGCTGTCTGATACTCAAATGAAAAACACAGTAACTAAGGTATCAGAAAATTAAATAATCGAAAGGGTAAATAAATAAAAAATATTTAGGAAAAGCAATAAACCCAACAGGATTAGAGAAAGGGAATGAAAATAAGAGTAGCGTATCACTTAATTGGAAACCTGTGCAATAAAATATTCATTTATGAAGAAAAGCCAAATTAAGACATTATTAAACGGTAACCGTTTCATAAGTCTTATATAGTTCAGAAACACAACAAACATTTTCTAGCAAAAACATAAAACAAAGTTCATTAAAGAAATCCTCAGAAAAGTATTTGGTTCGAAGTATAAGGATGGAATGTACCGACTAGGAATAGAGGAAGATTTATATCAAGAAAAGAAAATAATGAAACAATGAGAAAAAGTAGGATGCAATTCTATGGGTATCTTTACATAATAAACTACAACGGATGACAAATAAATTTTTAATTTTATTAATAAAAAAAAAAGTACAAAACAAATTACTACAAACAAATCTAAAAAGACCTCAAGAAACTGAATATAAACAAACATCTTATATACGAAAGATATTTACATTTAGGAGATTGTTTGATGAATCTGGATTTAAGAAAAAAATGAAACCTATAAATACATGAAGTGGAACGAAGAAAAGAAAGGAGTAGTGATATGAGGAAGTTTTGTGAAAAGAATAAAACCAGATTATGTATACGGAGACCAAAGATTTTTAGTCAAGTAACGAGACGCAGGTGCAGCCAGTCGCGTCGCATATTTAGTAAGAATGGATGTGGCGGTTTTGGTTGAGCTGCCACGCAGTACATCGCACCCGTTAAAAGATCGAAATTCAAAACAAGCGAAAATAGGTTTTAGATATTTATCTGAAAAGTATTTGCAAGCTCAAATCTATCTCGTTTAATATAGCAGGAAATGAGAAGCATGATTGAAAATTTGTAGTCATTCCTTTTTACCTTTCTTTACTCCTTTCAAGGTCGATTTTCCAAAATCTTTAAATAGGTTTTTAGATATTTATATGAAAATTACACACACCAAAAATCAAATTGATATCTTCATTTGTTACCGAGAAATAAATAAAAAAATATTAAATCTAATTATTACATTTCAAACATTTAAACTAAGAATTTCAAAAAATCCTTTCTTAGTATGTATTTACACTGTAAAAACATAAAAATAAATTTTCATCAATCAATCTTCAGCCGTTTTTGCTGGGAGTTGATGAATCAGTCTGTGAAGACAGGACAAATTGCTCTTTGGGTGTAGATATAGATAACTCTACTGAAAAAAAAAACAATTACTTCGTCCTAGGTATAGAATGCGTTAGAGCTCCTTCAGAGAAGGGTCTCCGTTAGGGTGGCTATGGCTTACCGTACGGTGTCTCTGGAGGCAGTGTTGATGGTAGCTGGTACCCTTCCATTCAGCCTAATAGTAATAGAGAGGACGGAGATTTCCAAACGCATGTCCAAGGCGCAAGGCAGGAAGAACCTTCTCCTCAGGTGACAGGATAGATGGGATCATGCTGGGGACAGGTCGGTGGACTACAAATATTGCGAGGCCGATAATGACGTCCATCACACGTTTTTTCAGAGTCCAAGATGGGCTGAAAATAGGCCGATAGGGGAGCAATATCAGAACCCTGAAGGGGGGTAATGAGGAAGATGCAAGGGAGCGAACGAGAGTGGAAGATCTGTTCGGAGTGGCTCAGCAGTGTCCTTATGACTAAATTTAGAGAAGAGTGAATCACAGGAGAATGAGCTCCGAGTCGTAAGGGGTTTGAGTGGGTGAGAAGTGGAGGGACAGCCTGTGCGGGGAAGTATTCGATGGCCTTTTGAAGTAGTCGGATCGCTACTGCTGATGAACCGTTCGGGACTCCCTCTCCCGTTCTTGAAGACCGTGGGGAATACAGCGTGTCCCGAATAATGCCGGTAAGGCGGGTATCGGGGCATGCTGTTACAACGAGGAGGTGTTTTTAGTGGGACCATTCACTAGGCGGGAAACCCCACACACCCAGTATTGCGTGCTACTGGGCATCTGGCCGCAGAGTTTTCCCTCCTCCTGCGAAAAAAAGGTAGAGAATGCGTACTTAAGAAAAGAAAATTTCTTTCTTCATTACTACTTTTTCTAGGCAAAATCTTTGGTCTAACAAAATGAAGGAAATATTTTACACCCTTTTTTTTTTAATAAAATTTCACTCTTCGTATACAGATGGATCATTTATTAATCTCGAAAGAAACTAACTGAATCATTTTTACTGAAGTTTTAAGACCCCAAATTAGTATAACAAACGCAGGAATGTTGAGAAAGATGGATATATATTTTGAACGGTATTTTTTTCCACTTAAAGAATGCACTAAAATTTAACGAGTAAAATGAAAATTTTATTTTGTAAAAAAATTTGCATAAAAAAACTTAATGCAAAATGAATATAATAAACATAGGATTTCAGTTATTAATGTTTGATGGTTGTAGTTTGACAAATAAAACAATACGGTAAAAAAATATTTCCTAAAATGATCGTTCAAAGATTTACATAAGTTTTGCTAATAATTTTACGGTTAACATTTCACATTATAAACCTAGAATTATGCGTATAACATATAAAATAATATGTAATCGATGTAATAAACAAACTGGCGCCAGTGTTTTGTTAAGAAAAAATAAACAAAAACATTAGTTATATTAATGTTAACATGTTCATTAAAATTAACAATCACAACTTATTTCACGGTGAATTATTGTTAAAATAAATAAATTTTATTAGCATTGTATACGAAACGAACATAATTATGTTTCTTTTTCTTATTTGTTTTGCCATTATGATAATGTACATGTATACGTATAAAAATGATTTCAACAAAAATCGGTTAACTGTACTTTATTTTCCTATTTAGTTTTTGTTTTATCGAATAATGAACTGAAATTATTTTATTTAACGTTTAATTTGTCAGAAAATAGAAGTCATTATAAAACTTGGTATGAGAACTATTGCAAAACAAACTTAACCGATTGCACTAGTTGGTATTTAGATATAATATATATTGTTAATTATTATTAATATTATTAGAAAAAATAAATTAACATTATAAACCAAGTAAAGTTGATCTGTAACTATTTAGTTGACATATATAAGAAAGGTTAAGTTACATAAAAATGTAGTTCAGGTAATATTTAATTAATTTCCATTCTATTTATATTAAATTTAACTTTTCTATTGCAATACGCGTGTAAAATAATCAATTTTAATTTTCAGTACATTTCACAAAAGGAAATACTTGTCGTTGATGAATTATAACACACCACTACATTAAAAGATAAATAAATAGTTTTATTCAATATTAAAGCTTATTATTTTTACTTTCCCGTCGATTAAATAGAACAGCTTTATTACAGGGGAGAGTATGGTGATCATGTCAAAAATGGGGATCGACTTTTTTAAAAATCACTGCATCTTAGGGTCCAAATAGTTCATCTAGACCAGAAAAAAAACATACGTATGGACGTATTTGTGATCGCACTGGTTTTGGCCTTATATCTCGGGGTTGACTAAACCAATTTTCTTCAAATCTGGTTCAAATATTTATACATATGAAGGGTATTGATCGTATTAATCATTTAAAACATTCGTTTAAGGGTAGGGGATATCGTGAAAAATCCAGTTTCGATTTTCTTCAGAGGGACTTTAGAAAAAACTTTACGTGAAAATTTTTTTACCTACATTTCATAAATAAATAATTAAAAAAAAACATTTTTTTTTCAAAAAAATCAACCCCCACTTCTTAAAATTGAAATATATTTTTTTGCTCTATCTCCCTTCGGTCTTAAAATCGTTTTTGGTATTCTATACATCATATACGTATATCGCTCTGAAAAAATCTACAACTTTCTTAAATTATAAACTCCGGACCTTAAAGTCAGATAAAAGGTTTGAAAATGCTTTACGTTTTGGTTGTGTAGCCTTATTGGAGAGGGTGTTATATTTTTTTTTTTAATTTACTTAAGAAAATTTGTTTAGCTTAACCTATATATGAATATTTTTTTTATTTATTCCCCACCTCTAAAAAATATAATATTGTTTATTGGCTTCAACTCTTTTTTTAATATTAAAAAAAAATTATTTTCTTTGTCAGTTTAATATCATCCTGACCGTCATAGGGAAACACACCCGCCTTGTGACGATCCCGGTTGCCACACCACTTCCTTTCCTAATCCTGATATGGGCTTTACCGGAGGTCGTCTTTTAGACCCTCTAAATCTGATAATACGACACAGTCATCAGTTTGGCCTCTGTCAGGATGCCATCGATGTAAATGTATCGGCAGACATTTCCATCAGTGTATTTATAATACAACGCACTACCGCCATCGTATGGCCTCTTCTAACCACGACTAACTACCATAACTTTCAACATTCAACTATCAAATTAACCGATTCACGGAAGCGCGATCCCCGCACCTTCTTCTAACACTGAAGGTTTCACACAAAACCTCTCAATATATTTAACTTCAATTAGTTTAAGAGGGATTAACTTTAGTCACTTAATGTAGTTTTGACCCCTATAATACATCCCGGTCCCAAAATAAATAGAATTCTTTTTAAGTTACTTAAGCAATTATTTTCATTGAAAGTTATATTTTAATTTTTCTATACTTTTATGCAATTCTTTTTTTTCTTTTTTTAATTTTCACTTCTTTTAAAAAAAAATGTTTACTAAATTTTCCCCAAAGAGTAAGGGAGCCCCCAAAATCAAAAATATCTTTATTTGAAATTTTGATGCTTAAATCTTATTTTGCTAATCATTATAATCAATAAAAAATCCCCATTAAAACAGGGACCAAAAATTAAAAAATAAAATATGAAAATTTTTTTTTGTTTTATATTTAATCTTTTATTATGAAAATAAAGATAGACTTTTACTTACTGAACTGCAAAGACTTTGCCTTAGCTCGAAATGTTTTGCAGCGAAAAAGTTGTACAAGGTATTGTATAACTTGATCGGCGTAGCCGGAAAAGTTGGGCAATATTTTACCAGCTTTTTTAATTATTCTAAAAAATGTTAAATTTATTTAAAGTAAATCAACAGGAAATACAGTAAATTATTCATAACGTGTAACTCATTTTCGTTTTTTCACATTTTTAAATAAAAATACGATTAAATATTTCGCACCGAAAATAAGTGTCGCAAGAAAACAAGGCACTGCATTGTCTTACGAACAGTAACCCATAACGCAGTTTTTATAGTATGAGAGAGCGAAGTTATTTTTCCTTTCTGCAGCTATTAATGTATAACCGTTTTTATAACACCAGTTTAATTTCTGTCTTAATTCTGGTGACATACTAATTACTACTACAAATATGTTCTTTCGTAATTTATAAAAATGACATCAGTTCTTCATTAAAAAAAATATCTTATTTATGATTGAAATAGAATTCTTTCAACATTATTGGTTGTATTCATATATGTACAGCGTAAACCACAGAGAAAGTTTCTGAAAATGTTGTACTGGCGAAAATAAAGAAGAAAATTCTTACACACTTAGGTTTGAAAACGCTTTGTTAACGACTGTCAGCTGACGAAAGATTCGCCCTGATTTCTGAGTCTTCGGTAAAATTAATCCAGAATGTAATTCCTAGGAGCCAAACTAAGGAGTAAATTTAGTGTGAAATTTAGTCTTTTTTTATGTGAAATCTAACCTAAAAATTTGAAAAAATCTACAAGCTTTGTTTAATGTATGTGTTTATTACCGATTTAAAAAAAGTTACTTTATGCCAAACATGAAATAGTGTGTTTTTCGATCCCAATATTTTGTATTTTACAACACATTTTTCGAAAATAACTTAAAATACAGATTAGGGACATATTTTAATTTTCCTGCCATCACAGCTCCTATATCTATGCTGCAGAAGGAAAATATGTAAATCAGTAAAAAAAATGGGGTATAGTTTTTTTTTGCATTTTTCGACGTTTCATGGACCAGGAACCCTAAAAAACAAAAAAAAAAAAAACGTGGACGTGGAGGAATAATGCTCATACATACGTATGTACATCAATAATTTTTGTCTGGATTAACCAGTTTTGATGAAATTTGGTATAGAGACTCGTGTAGATTGGGCAATTGGTCGGTAAAATTTTGGGGTCAATATCTCCAGCGAGTGGGATAGCTAGTTTCTTCGGGATAAATTCCCCAAAATTTTTCAAACATGACCCATTTTATACTAAGCTCAGTACATGCGTATATGCTTATCTTACTAAAAAAAAACTTTACCCAAATTGTCTTCCTTCCCCAAAAATCAAAAAAACCTTTTCTTTATATTTACTGAAAATTTTTTAGCAGAATATTTTTGTCTTCGTAGTACTGTAAATGGCCCAAACATTACCTTGGGGCAATAAAATGTGGAGGGGAAGCCGACCAAAGTTTAAAAATATCGATTTTTAAATTCTTTAAAACTTCGTTTAGTTCAAATAACCAATCCTAAGAAAGTATAAAAACTGTCATCAACTTTTATCTAGTTTTTTAGGTCAGATTTCATGTAAAATCACTGAATTTACCACTTATTTTAGTCCCTAGAATTGCTGTGGCTTAATTTTACTGAAGAAGCAGAAAGTAGGGCGAACTCATTCACCAGTCGATACTCGCTAACAAAACGTTTTGGAACCTTTATTCTTTATTTTTACCAGTAGAACATGTCTTGAAATTACATACTGAATATGTATGTATGTGTATGTATATATATATCAAGAAAAATATCAGATACTTATAAAAACGTAACGCCTAAAAATCACCGATATTATAAAACCATTATAGTAATTTGACTGCAATAACAAACAATATTTTAAGAATGAAAATAATTTATTAAAGTGTAACCAATATAATAAACAAAACTTTATTATTCGTATTATTATTCTTTTATTTTGCAAAAAGAAAAAAAGGAAAAAGCGAAACATTAGGCAATTTTTACTGAAATTATAATTATTATGACATATTGCGTGATATTAACATTGTCAGTTTCCGCCGTAATAAGAGAATGTACAATTCGACCTTGCTCTTTCTTTTTCTGATTCGTTTTTTCACTCCTTACTCCCCAAATTTTTTTTTAATAATTATTTTAACCACAATTTATAAACTATTTTTTTATACAGTTAGTAATTTTGTACCTATTCATCTGCAGTATAAAGATTAAATTAAAATATAATTAATAAATAACTGTCTACTATTACGTAATTAATAAAACACGATTATGCAAATAAACCAAAAAGGAAATTAACTATAAAAATGAATATTAAAGAAACATAAAATTAAAGTGAAATTAAGACAAAAAAGAAATGTAAAATAATATTTTTCTCAGGATATTTCATACTGAAAAGAAAAATGATGATTATTATAATTGCAGAATAATGATTACTAAGGCAATAAATAATAATAGCTAGCGGCTTCCACATGCTTTCTATAATCAACTAATAATCCCACGACAATGAATTCTTTTTTTACATCATTAAAACAACAGCGTAATTATGTAGAAAAATACCAGTTATGTGTCATTCAGAGACTTCTATATTAATATAAATCCATCATCTTTTTCTGTATTTATTATTATTATTATCCGATGTACTACAGGGTTCGATCTTGGGACTTTTTATGATTTTAATGATCGTATCGATAATGAAAACTTAATAAAGTATGGTAAATTGTTTCAATTTACTGTTGACCACGTTTAATAACTCCAAGTACAATTTATCAGAGCTCTTTTAATAGTCTGCAATTTAAACTATGATTATGATCAGCGACTAATTATTTAATTACTTAATGAAAGTAGGACTGTTATACTACATGTCCGATCTCTAGAGTCTAAAATTACAAAAAAAAAAAAAAATATATATATATATATATATGTATATATATATATACAAATTAAATATCATAATTACAGTTGTTTACGTAACTATTTTCATTGCAACATGAATTTCCAGTTTTGAATTTAAATTGGAATAAAATATTTAAATGAGTTAATGAATTTTTTGTCCTGATCTAATAATATTGAAATGACGAGTAATCATTTGTGTTTGGTGTATTGTAATATCATCCTTATTCTCATTAATACTGGAGTCTACTTGACAACGGTAAGGAAGTAATACGATTAAGAAGGCTACATGTACTTTACCTCACTGATCTTTGAGTGCATGGATGATCATTGGAGCGCATGACCCGCGGAATGATACAGTGGTTATGATAGTTTAAACTTTAAAAATCTGTACTTGAATTTGATATATATTGAAGCTGGTGGTTGACTGTTTCGGCAGTCTGATTCTCTGCTGAAAATTCGGTGTCTTTATTGTTTTGTGACCCTATTTGTTTTTATTTGTAAAATATAAAAATATATTTTATTTTAATATAAAATATAGTACAAAACGATTTCATAAAAGGTGTAATACGTATAGAGAAACGCACACATAATTCAAGAATAATTTAAGTAGGAATAATAATTTTGGTTATCTTTGCTAAAATTAAAGCTGTGTACACATATTTATTCATTTGTGGCACCGAAGGTGTACAATTTCTTACCTAATAATACAAAGGAATCAAGAAACTTTAGAGAATAAATGTTATGTTATTTGTATAGTTACTAGAAATCGATGAAATTGAAACGTTATTACTCTAATCTAATTACTGAAATAATTGTTAAAAGAAGTTATTGTTTTAGGATTACAGTATTTATAGATTTTTATTGTTAATTTAAGTTGCTGGCGGTTTATCTCAGAATTTCTGTTTCATATTTAAAGCGTTATTGTAATGGTAACCATCGATCGACACGGATTTGTTTATAGAGGGTACCTAAATTTTCATACAATTACATATTTTGTGTTATACTGCAGAAATTATTTAATTGAATTTTATTTTTTATTTTTTTCAAATTTTAGGGTCATCGGCTGTTGTTGTCATTAGCCCCTATCCATATCAAAAAAAGAAAAAAAAATTATTTACCCCTCGCTGTTTAAAACACTAGCGACATAGTCTACACTAGTCTTGTCATAACAGATCATCCAGAAATAGACTTGTCAAGGTGTATTACAAAACCTAATTATTAGCAATCAATGTGATTTCGGTTTAAGTGTATCAGTTTTTTGTTTAACTTTTTTTTTTAATTTGGTAAAAAGGCACGTTTTTACTTTTAATTTAAATATTAAATGTAAAACATGTAATGAATATTATAACTTATCAAAATATATTTTTAAATTTAATTGAGCAATCCGTTTTATTTATTACAAAATACGAACCAGCAAGTTATTATAGAATAATTAAATCTAACAAGGTATTGTACCACGGCGGCAATTATTTCAACATATTTTTGGTCGTCCGGGCCGGAGGACCATTAAAAAGAAATACAACATGATAAGGGTGTAAAGGGCCCACGCAGCTTAAGAAACATTTAAAAATAAAATAACAACATACAAAAAGCACTTCAGAAACACTTAAAAAACCATTCCATTTCTAACGATATGTTGTCAGTACTGTGAAAATAAATTCATTGTCAAACAATATCAAAAACTCTTCTTTGATTAAAATTCTTCAAGAGATCATGAAAAACCTGTCAAACATTATATCTACCGCCAAAATTTTCCCTAAGACCATCCTTTCTTTTTCTGTTTTTCATTTTCCTAAAGGCCTCTATGTCGAATTCCAAGGTATCTGAGGCCTCGGAGTGGAGTCTTCAGATCCTCCGCCGGATGTCGCGGATGATCTTCTGTTGCCGGCATCAGATTGACACCGAATCCAGTGGCATTCGGAAGTACATCATAGTTGAGACTGGATCCACTCACCGCTAGAACGTGGGGCGGCCGAAATGCTCGCCCTCTCAGCTAAAGGACTCCGTGCTTCCTGAGGCTCCATTGTTGGTTATTATTATTATTATTATTATTATTATTATTATTATTATTATTATTAAAAACAGAATATGAATTTGTGTTATTGTTTGAAATTGTATGTGAAAATTATAAATAAATAGATCTGACTTTATTATTCTTTATATGTTTACTTTTTTATCTCTGTTTTTTAACCAACTGGTTCGTTTGTGTCATGAGAGGTGATGCATATTATTAATATTGTACTTGAGGTGGGCTATCTTTGGATGGTTTCCTGACACGTTACTCTTAGCCAAAAATTTTATTTATGGTCACAATACTTTTGGCGACCGATTGTAAAAATAAATTGCTCAAAAAAATATCATTATTTAGAATTTCGTTTTTCCTCTTAATGTATGAAAATAATTTATTATATTTAAATGTATTTGGTATAAGGAATAACTTCTTGAGAACATGCATTTGAACTTCTGTTTTCAAAATACTATATTACGAATAGTATTCGAATCAAAATTTTCTTATTCATTAGGATATTATGCTGGCTGATTGTAAGGAACATTAATTATAATAAAGATTAGATAGTTAAGTTTTTTCTTCAAATTATTTAAAAATAAACAACTGATTGGGTAACAAAAAATATTCTATGTATTCTAAATCGCCCTAAACATGTACGACTTCCGGGTTTATTTATTTTTAGCCTCCAAGACCCCCGTTAAGTATTGCTTCAAGGGATAAGATAAAATGACAATTTTGTAGAGCGTAAAAACGCCATGCCTTGCGGTATTCGCACCCAGAATTTCCGGATGAAAGGCCGAGACGCTACCCGTACCAGGGAGACCGACTTCTGTATTTTAGTGTATTTGATGCCAAAAATATATTTGAAGAATAAAATATGAACAATTTTATCTTCATTAAGAAGCAAATTATTAGGCTTCTAACATATAAGAAAGGATGTAAGATGAGTGGTATAATAATAAACAAATATAAACGTTTTTTAAGATGTAATATGAAATATTGTAGCAAATAAGTTGCTTACAAAATTCAATCAAAAATCTAAAGAAGGTAATGAGGCAAGAAGTTAGAACCAACCTTTATAGTTACTTACTAAATTTTAAAAATAAGACGATAGTCTGTTTAATAACGTAAAATTAGTTATATTATTACTATAAAAACGCCCACTACCAGCCAATAAGGTAAGCTGTTGGCAATTATAATCATGGTAACAATCAAATACATTCAGATAAAAAAGCAATTAATATTCGGATAATAACTGAGGGACAGAGAAACTGTAAAAAAAAAAAAAAAAAAAAAAAGGATACATGGATAATATATTATTATATAAGGTGACTAAATTCTATTTTCTCTACTACTATATCATTTCTATTGTTTGTTCACAGTTGAAGTAAAATTTGTTTTATTCTTAAAAAAAAAAAAAGCTAACTGAACAAATTTATAGATATTTTAATTGATGACTTCCATACGCCACAAAATTCTGGAATTTTTCCTCAAGAAAACTTTATTCTCACTTCCGTTGATCCTTTGATTACTCAAAGAAAAGGAATTTTATAAGACGAATATTTAAGCTTATCGACCGAAAATTGATGAACAATAATATACTATGTAAAAGATTATATTAATTATATAAGATTATATATAATATAATCTTAAAGTTAATAAGTATTTTCAGACAGTTGTAGTTTTTCTTGAGGTATTGTAGTTTGAAAACTTAAGATGGTTACCAAATTGATATTTGTTTCAAAGAGTTATTATTATTTTTTAAATATATACCAAATTTCATTAAAATTCTCAATCCGCTCTGGAAGTATAAGTTTCTATAAAAAAAAATATAAAATTGTGGGGAGACAGAAATGGTGAGGCATTCAGACGTATATGTATAAGAGCTTTTTTCCTTTTTGAACTTTAATATTATAAAAACGTTACCGAAATATTGGATGATCATTTTTTAACATACTTTGTACATCTCACTCACTCTCTCTTTCTTTTTCTTTCTCTAGTGAAAATATTTTATCTTATTGAACAATTTTGAATAATTTTACTTAATATAAACTTTTAATAGAGGCTATAAATTTTTCTTAAAGAAATCATAGTTTTACTTTAAGTAAATTTTTGACATCTGATTTTTAAACTCCTGAAGGATTTTCCCACTGTTTGGAGGTGTCTCCCGTTAAAGCCCAACAGAGCTAGGAACGGGGGAGGGTGGTATGGCGACTGGAACGTCACTAGGCGGGTGTCTTCTCCTACGGGGTTGGGGAAATTGTTTGGAGGTGACTTAAAATATCGCTTTGGATACGATATTTTTTTCTAATTTGCTGTGCTTCTGTGAATAAATCATTTGTTAATTTCCATTCGTCCTTTTTCCATATTTTCGATTGAAAAAAGTAACTTCAAAAATGCCGACCTCTGCAGCGTCTCGGCCTTTCGTCATCCGATTCGGATTCCGATCAAGCATGTCATTTTTAGCACGTTACCTAATTCCATTTCTGTATTTCCACGTACAAGCTTTTCTGTAAGCTTCTGATGTGAATTAATTCCACAAGCAATAAAAAAAGCCTTATTAATAAAAAGAAGAATTTGGAAAGTATTAAGGTCTTATCTCGTATCAACCTATTTACTTGAAGTTCTTTTATTTTAAATTTTGTTTAAATGAGGGGAAGTTTTTCAGTGTTTATAACTAAAGTAAGGGAGTAAATTATACAAATTAAATTTTTATATTTTATTGCAAATTACCGTATAACATTTTAATTAGTCATTGAGGATAAATTCACCACTGCTAAAGAAAATAATTAAATTTTAAGTTTTACGCTGAGGTCCTGAAAGTTCTGCTGCATTGTCGTCATTGTTTTTAAGTCAGATATATATATACTTGTCGAAAATTCAGTTTTACTGTGGTAGAACTTATTTCTTTATGTAGTTTACCGTCATCTGAAAAATATTCCAAACTAACTGTAATTTGTATTTCATCGCACGTTAATCAACATGTCTTTCCTCCTAACTAATACGTATTTAAAGTAAATTTAAAACGTTGGAAGCAAAACTTTACATTTTATTTTAATACCCAGACATTTATTTTTAACTTTAAGGTAACATGTTTAAAATTAGGTAATTTAAAAAAAAATCTATTCTCTTAATAAAAATATTTTTTTGGTTGGTTTATTATTTAAACAAATGGCTTTTTTTTACAGTTTAATAGGCACTGATCATCTGATGTCTGTTCAGTAGAGGTGAGATATTTTAAAAGTTACAATCCACCAAACACGAAATTATATGTTTTTGTATCGTGTTACTAAAATTATCATTTTTTAGAAACGATTAAGTATCCCAGCTTGCCGGCCTCCGTGACATGAGAGGTAGCGTCTCGGCCTTTCATCCGGTCCAGGGATCGAATACCGGTCAGGTGTGGAATTTTCTCACGCTACAAAATTGCCATTTCATTTCATTCTCTAAAACAATACCTAACGATGGTCACGGAGGCTAAAAAATATTAAAGGTATCCCCCATCTTATACTTCCAGAGAGGATTGAGAATTTTAATGAAATTTGGTATATATTTAAGAAATAATAATAACTCTTTGAAACAAATTTCAATTTGGTAACCATCTTAAGTTTTCAAACTACAATACCTCAAGAAAAACTACAACTGTCTGAAAATACTTATTAACTTTACCTCTAAGCGTTTTATCTGTGGAATAAATTGTATTTGCTTTTATTTTTCAAACAGTCGAGGTAAAATAAGAAATATTAGCACGAGTAAATGTTCAGATTGCAAAATAATCTTTTACCTATTTTTATTTAATAAATGTACATTGTAAAGAAGGTGTTCCCCTAATAATATTAATCAACATCATACAAAATAGTTAATTTGCTTGAATAACACTAAACCATTGATTTCATTCATCCAGGTTTTATTTCCTTTACTATTTTATTTTCCTAAGTAAAAAAATCACTAACCGAATGTATTAAAACGTATTGATAAATTTATAACAATTACTTATTAACAGCAGTAGTTCCTGAATTATTATATAGTGAAAAATTAGAATACCGTCATTTTGAAATTTCTAAAATAATTTCAGAAAAATAAAAAAAAATTAATAAATTTCAAAATGATGGTAAATTTTAGAACAAAAATTTACAACTGGTTTCACCTGAAGATATCATAAATAATAATATGTTAAAATATCACATGAGAGAGGGCCATCCAATAATGCCCCCCCCCCCCCCACCGCAACGAACACAAAAAGCAAATAATTATAATAGTAAACGTTTAACATTCTTATAGTAACAACTACGATCCGAAAAACTCTTTATGTCATAAGCACAATCATCACTGGGTTTCTAGAACTTGTCCCATATATGAACAACATGAGTCCAACACATTCAGTATGCACGCGATGTTCTTTATCAAGTAGAAGATCCTCATGCACATTTGAATACGGGAAGATAAACGAACGAATGAAAACTTAAGCACAGACGTAAATAAAATACTGTCAAAATAAACGAATATAATAGGAAAATGCAAAGAAAGAATACGACAAAGAGTAATCACGATAAAACAAAAAACAGTAACAAACAGGTAAACGCACAAGTACAAAAGGTACTGAGAAAAAAAACATGAAATTAGAGTAACTTCAACGACCTTCACTAAGGACCTTTTCAATCGTCTGTCATCACCGTTACCTAATAAGTTCAAAGCAAGGGAATTTAAAAGTCTATTTAACCTAACCAAATAAAAATGTAAATTTATTTAGTAGAGAATAATTATTTTAAATAATATATCAAATTACGTTAAAATAATAATAATTCAATCATTTTCAAATTTAAAATTCATTAAAAAAAACGAAAAATGAAGTAGGCAGAACGATAAGATATATTTTCCAGATGTATGGTTACGGGAACATACGTCACATCTTTTCTTATATAAATTTTAAATATATAAATTGACTAACGATTACGAAAAATTAATTTTGAATCCCTGAATAATCTAGATTCTGCAATACATGAATATCATTGAACTAAACGATGGTTTTTTTTAAGAACCGTAAAATTTGGAAACAAAAAACAAGAATAACATTAAAAATTGAATAATCATAATAAAAGAAAACTAAATTAATCTTTTCAATAAATAAAGTTACTAATGTCATTACAAAGTTAAAAATATTACACTTTGTAATAAATATATATAGCCTAATCTTTATTAAATCTTTTTGTTTAAATTCAATCAGTTTTATGAAATACATTTAATTTCAATCATTCAATACATTCAAGTATCAATCGTCTTGAAGAATATGTATTTATTTTGATATATAAAAATTAAAAAGTGTATATATATATATATATATATATATATATATACACGTATACGTATATATAATAGGACATGTTGTGAATGATTCATGATCAATGCACAGCAAAAATTAATGAAGATAAATGAATAAAAATTTGTATACATATTCTTTTTACTGTGGTAAGTGAATAATAAGAAAATATTTTTGAAATAACGAGTTTAGGATTAAAATGAAGTAACAATGAAACACACTATTTTTTTAATTTCTCAGTAAAAAATGAAAACTTTTTCGCGGCAGCTCAACCAACACGGCCACTGTCACTGTTACTGTATGTGCAACGCTACTGGCTGTACCTGCCTCTGATTACTTGACTTAAAAACATAAAATAAAAAACTGACCGCGACGGGAAACGCAAGTAACCATTTAACGTGGGCGAAACCGCGACGGGGGGGATGTTATTATTCTACTATATCTCAATAGAAATCTACTTAAATTTTTAATTAAATATATAATTAAGTTATTATTTTTATAGTTAATTAATTTATATAAATATATATTTTAGTGTTTTTTGAAAGTTAATTAATAAAAATAATTACAAATTATTAAGATTTTATTGAAATGTATAACAGGTGTTATTTTAACATACAAACAGAACAACGCTAAGTAAAATTAATAATTATAAAAATACTTTCCTTTTTACCAAAATTAAAAAATATCACGTAAAAACCTTCAGATAAAAAGTAATTAGAGTAATACAGTTAGAAATAATACACAAAAATAATATAATTTATGTACATGATAAACGATTGAAAAGTGAATTAAGACTATTATTATAAAATGCATGGAGCGTGCTTTAGAACGGGACCGGATCAATTGTTAGACAGACACACAGACAGTGAGCGAGAAAGAAACACAGAGAGAGATAAACTATTCGTTGGACAGGTTAGTTCGAAAGGAAAGGTACTCGGTAAAAGGTGTGGCGGGGTAAATGAGAGAAAGGACTGTAAAGAGTCAGTAAGTAAGTAAGGTAAAGTAAGGTTGAGGAAACCCCCACCAAAGGAGATTAGAACACGCGGTGTTCAACTACAGTTCTATCAAACGGCAGTCCGCAGGTGGAACTGGAGTCGCGAGGTGTGTTCCGAGAACAGTCAAGAAAAACAAAGATTGGGAACATAACGCAGTAATAGTGAATTTTTTATTAAGTTTTTGACATGAACCGATATAGTTTATGTCTATCGCCCAAAAGGGCTTGTATTTTATTTTTTATTATCGCCTGCAGTGCCACTGGTATTCATGCCACACAGAGTAATACCGGTACAAGTAGTAGGATTAAAAAACGAACAGGTAAGGAAAAAATGCATATTACTGAAGAAAAATCAATTTTTTTATCTTCTAATGAAAAGTATCGTCAAAAATAGTAATTAACAGTATAAAGAAATAATCAATAACTCGTGAATTTTAATAATAAAATCACAATTTTTTTATTTTTTAAACGTAATAAGCGGTGCGTAACGGGAAATTTTTTTTCGTATTTCATTGAAACGGTTTGTGATTTACACGATTTGATTCAGCTAAAATAAAACTGCACGAATAAAAAATAATAAGGTATTTAATACACTTTATATAAGGGAAAAATTATTAAAAAAAAAATTATTTCTCGAAGATATAGAATTTACATCGAAATATTTTTTTCCTATTACGCTTACAAAATTATAAAATCGTTAGTATAACAAATTTAAATGTGGTTGATGCTAATAAACTACAAGCGATTTAAAAATATATATAATAATAAAAACAAGAAATTATATTAAAATTTTATCTACTGTATACAATATACAAAATTAATTTATAAATAATGAAATATAATTTATAAATTTTAGTTTATTAAATTCTGTTTTTATGTCGTAAAAGATTTTTACCCAGTAAAAAATTCTAAAAAAACTAACGAAATTACTCTAAACGAAAAATAAAAATTCGGCGAGGTTGTATTCCCTGAATTTTTAAAAGACTGAAACTACTTTAAAGAAAGTAAACAGAAACATAAATTACACAAAAATATTATTTTAAGAACAGATGAAAAAAAAAATTAATTTTTGATAGTTGAATATTATTTTAACATTTCAAAAATTTACAGAATGTTGCACTAAGTACAAAATTTTAATTTCAGTTTTAAATATACTTTAATACTGTCAGAATTTCATTTAAAGATTAAAAAAAAGTATAATATTTTTTTTTGAGACGTGGTCACTAACAATTATGTAAAATTAAATTATTATTACAAGTGAACGATGTTTAAAAAATTAATATATATATATATATATTAATTTTTTACATATATTATATATATATATATATATATATATTAATTTTTTACATATATTATATGTATATGTATAAAATTATAAACATTTTTATTACATTTTAACCTTGCGATACCTTAATAATAATTGTAATGTAATGTTTTTAAAAAATATGAATTTTCATTTTGTTCATAAAAATGTGTGTATATATATTAAAGGAAAAACTTGTTAATGAAAATTGTTAAATGAAAACTGTTAAAATTGTTTACAGTTAATTCATTAATACTCTAAGGAAAGAATAACTTGTCACTCAATATTAAAGCTGTAAAATTCGAACAATTAGAAAAAGAATCTCTGTTAATATCGTGATAAACTTTCTTATTAGATCAAATAAAATTGACTAAATATTTTTATATATATTAAGATATTTGACCGTTGTCTTAAAAATCTATTGTAAAAATAAACATAACATATAGTTTGATTACTCGTTTAACAATCAAAGTAAGATGATGTAATAGAACAAAATAAATAGAAGAAAAAGAAACACAATATAAAATGAAAGCGTACAAATAAAATAGCGTGAAATAAAATCAATTAATTAAGGAACTGATTGATTTCAGAAAGTAAAATAACATTTCATGCGAGGTAAGCAAACATTTATTTTTGTAGATTTTTTTGTTAAATTTAAAAAAAAAATGAAAAGAAATAATAAAAATAATTCAAATATTCTAAAGAAAATAAAATACTAATAATAAATGGTGAAAAATACAATAATGGATTTAAAATTAAAAAAAAAAAAAAAAAAAAAAACTTAAATAAAACAAAAATATTATTTATGAATTTTCAGTTTAACTGATTAATTAAGAAAAAAATTATAACAAGCAAAGTAATTTAAAATCATACAAAATAAAAATTCGTAATTAGGTTTTTAACAGGCTGATTGCCATGAGACATCAAATGATGACTCAGCCAATTACAATGAGACATCATTCGATGTCTCATAGCAAAATCAAATGATATTGCTAAGTGTAACATTACTGAGACATCAACGATGTCTAAGTGTAATGTTACACTTAAGATGCAATATTATTGTTCATTTTTAAATTGTTTTGTATCAAATTATATATTATTTTAAAGATAAAAGTCTGTATATTTTTGTGTGTAGTACAGAACTTTTTCTTTAAATTTTTAATTAAAGAATGTTTTTTTTTTAAATCACCAAATAAAATCAAAATAAACATAATTGAAAAGTGTTGTGATAAAATGTGGATTAATTTTAGTTGTTTACTGAGAAAGTTTCGTTAGATTTTAATATCAAGTACTTTTAAAAATATTAAATTCAAATTTTACTTTAAAAAATCTCAATTCAAAGTATAATTAGCAATAAAATGTGATTTTATTACAGAAGGGAGTGACTTTTAATAATTTATGTTAAAAAAAAGTTAACAATTAATAAGATTATTCAAACAATTCTGGAGTTGTAGGATTAAAATAAATACAATCAGTCAGTAAGTAAAAGATATTACATGTTAAACATTCTCAGTTGATGTCTGAACTTTATTTTTGAATATTTCGAAAAGTAAAGTTGCAAAGTGAAACCAGCATCAAAAATTAGTAATAGGATAACAAAACCTTTATTGAAATTGAAAAAAAAATGACAGCACCGGTGAATATTTTTAGCAAAATTAGTATAGCAGCCTTGGAAAAGTTGCATTTTTCGGTGTGGCAGGCAACCTGTTAATTTAATTTCCTTTAGTATTCTAACTATTTTATATAATTTTAATAAAAAAATATATAATTTGGCATTGAAAAATTTAATTTTAATAGTATAAATAAATAGAAAATAACAATCAACAAAAAAGTTTAAATTTATACAATTATTTTAAAATAATACTAGTGTTACTGTCACGCTGAGCCCGTAGTATACCGATTAACTGCGTACCTTAAGAGTACTTAAGTCTGGAATAATTCGAAACCAAATATCAAACTTAAGAGAAATACAGTCTTTTTAAAAACAGCATAACTTTCAAAAAAAAAAAAATATATATTTTGATCTATTATTTAAAAGAGTTGATAATTTGTATTATTATTTAAATATTTTAAATTAGAAACAGAATAATTTTAAGAAAAAACATATCGCAGTAGTAATAATTTTTTTTTAAGTATTAAATTTTCTTTGGTACATGAATTTAAATCTACAATGCATTTTAATCGATATAAATATTATTTCAATAATGCGGCTGAAATATTTATTTTAATTGTTGTAAATTATTTCTTAGAAATAAAATAATTACGTTAAATATAACACTTTTATATTTATACAGGATATTATACCTAGAATATTATCAGCTGTATATGTATATATAATTTAAACTACATTCAGTCCCCGATTTAATTATTTTTATAAAATTATTTATTTATTTTTTTTTTAACTAACTAGACTACTATGAAATAAAACGCACGATAAAAATAAGAATTAAATTTATTTTAATCTTTTCTTTTATGATATAATATATTTTAGGTGTCCAAAAGTTGTATTGCGGTGGTCCCGGGTTCGAATCCCGGTCAGGCATGGCATCTTTTCATACGCTACTAATTTTCATTGGGCTAATGACCATAGCTATTGATTTCCGGTCTTTCGTAAAAAAAAGGAATTACGTTTTTCTTTATTCTAATAACAATTTATAAAACTTTTAAAATAAAATATTTTTTTCTAAAATGCTTTTCATTTCCCTGAGGCAGTTGTTATAAATTTGTATTTATTTTTAGTTTGGCTTAAAAATGTTTAGTTAATCTTAAAACCTAACTAACTGTTCACAATAATCTTATCAAATCTTTACTGCTTAAAGAAAAGTTTCATTAAAGCTCTTTAAAAAATGTTATATTTATTTTTCATGTATAGCACTTGATAAAAATGATAATTTGCTGTTATTAATCATTATAGAATAATAATAATATAACATAAATGTAAAAGGAAAATGTGAAAATCACGTGTTAATTAAGTCCGTATACGTATTTTAATTTCCTTGCATAAATACAACAAGGAAATTCAAATCAGATTATCATAAAGACGTAATATATCAATAAATACAGATTTAATTTACTTCATAATAAAATACAACTTTTCAATTTACGCTAATTTTATAATTTAAAAAAAATCTCTTAAATTATTTCAAATTTAATCGAAGATAATAAATATGAAATTATTTCAAATGACAGATGCTTTAGATAGGCTTTACTGAATCAGAAATTATAATACCACGATAAACTAAGTTATTTCCTTATACTAAACTTATAATTTTATTTTTAAATAATATAAATCAATTGAACAAAAAAATTCAATTTCAGTAAGTCTTCTTTTAAATATCAGGATATTTAATCAAGTAAAGTTATTACTGAAAAAAAAGTGGATTAATAAATAATTTTATCTCAAAATTATAATTAAATAATTAACAAATTCTACATTAACATTACAAATAAAATTAAACTTAAGATATTATAATTTATTTACTACCTTTAAAACATATATGGTATAAGAAAACAAAAAAAAAAAATATATATATATATATACAAATCGGAGGGGAAAATATTTGAATAAATTTATATATGTAATAAAACAATGTAATATATATTTAAGAAATATAGGTTATAGGGTATATGTGATAGATTTAGTCTGATAAATTTTAAATGTTCTAAATTAAAATGCTTGAGGCATCAAAAATATTATGATGTAACTGTTACAAATCTATTTCATTTTATATACAGTTCTGCCAACCTATTACTCACGAATCATATAATAATAATAACAATAATAAAATTTTATTCCATAACCATTTATTACTTTCTTTTCAATAACTGTTTTAATAATAATCGATATTATTATTTTTATATCGATAATTGATAAATCTTTTATAATCGATTATTAATATTGGAAAATTGCTAGACTTAAATTTTTTTTTGCCGACCGCCGTGGCTGTGTCGTGTGTTGGGGTCACTGCGGAGGTCCCGTGTTCAAATCCCGGTCAACTATGGCATCTTTTCGTACCCTACCAATTTCCACCGGGCTAATGATCATAGCTGTTGATTCCCGCTCTTTCATAACAAAAAACAAAAAAATAATAATAACACTTTCTTATTTTAAAAAATGGGTTATTTAATTAATTATCGAAATAGATTCTCAAAAAAATTATTCTTAAAACAGTTTTAACAAATTTATTTGACTGTCTAGTAAAATTATTTGATGTTTCTTGGGCATCACTTTTGTTTATAAGCCGAAATTTTGTCTAAATTTTATTTACCTTAATTATAAGCCCAATTTTTAAAAATTTATCCTTTACAAGTTACCTTTGCCAAAAATTAAAAACAGATTCTTAAAAAATAATTGTTTAAAATTCTATTTGTTGAGTTTATAACTCTAGATTAAATAATTAATTTTTCTATATTAAATACATTTTTAAACCCAAGTTATTTCGAAATATTTAAATACGTAAAGAAATAATTTTTCTGAGGGGAGTAAAGCAATTTTTTGGGAATTACAAAAAAGCTATCTAGAAAACAAATTGATAGAAATATTAAGATTTCAATTTTTTAAATTTATAACTTTTAAAAAAAATATTTTTTTTTTAAAAAACGTTATCTCATCGAGATAATCTGCTAAAAGTCTTTTCCGCTAAAGCTAAACCCATTCAAAATATTTTTAAATAAAAAGATTAAAGAAATTTTATTAACTTTTAAATCCTCTTAAAGAAACTTTAAGAAAATCCTGGACATGTAACTAGAAAGAAAATTTTTTTTCCAAAACAGACGGCGGGTCAATTATTAATTCACTAAGGATTAATTAAGTTTATTAAAAATTCTCAATTTGAAGCCTCGTACTGGTCGGTGTTTAGCTCTATTAAGCCAATATAAGCTTAATAAAGGCAGTTAATTTTATACGGGTTTGAATACTAGATCCTGGATACCGGTGTACTTTGGCGGTTGGGTTTCAATTAACCACACATCTCAGGAACGGTCAACCTGAAACTCTACAAGACTACATTTCATTTACACTCATACATATCATCATCATTCACCTTCTGAAGGAACCTTACACTGGTTCCGGAGGCTAAACAAAAAAGAAAAAAACAGCCAATATAACCTAAAACTTTTTTCTAATTTTGGTTATGTTTAATTAGTCTGAATTTTTACCGCAAGATAACACTACAGTATAATCATTATACATTGACACAGATGTTTTATTTTTTAATCGATTTCTTTTATTACTTATATAACTGAAAAAATTTAATACCCTTAAAGAATTTTGAATTTAAATAATTTTTTCAACATACATAATTTTTTATGTTTATTTGATCGAACAAATTTTTGTTTCTTTTTCTAATTTTTGTTTAAGGATTACCATTTAATACGGAGAAATTTGATGTCCATTAATTACGTGTATAATGACAAACTATAAGTAACTAGTAAATTCTACCGAATTATAAAAATGGATATAAAATTTTTATGAGGAAAAATTAACTTAAATTATAATAGCGTTAAGCGTAATAGTTTACGTCTAATAAAAATTTGTTTTAATCCCAAAAATAAAAAAGGAATAGAAAAACTGTAGAAGAAGTAATATATAAAAAATTAAATGATAATATTAAAAAGTTTGTAAAAGAGCAGATTGAAATCAGAATTATAAATAGTATTAAACAAACTTAAATAAATGATATTTGTAACCATTATTTTTATTTTATCAATGTTTTTTTAATGAATATTTTTTAAAAAACTACAAGTTTTTAATGAATATTTATTACTTATGCATACAGCTATTTAACGTTTTCCAAACACCTACAAATTTTTATGTAAAATTAATTAATTAAAGAGTCAATAAACTATTATTTATTTCAAAATAAATAAATAGTTATTTGTTGTAAATACTTTTACTTTAGTTAATAAATAAAAATATAATTATTTGTAACTTTTATTACTATTATTTGCCGAAATCGTTTTTTTTAATTTTTATATTTTGTATAACCTCCTCCTTTTGTACTGTGCTAGCGGTCAGAGGCTGTGTTGAGGCATTAGGGTTTTTGGTATTTTTCCTAAGATTATCATCGGATTTGGATAAATTTATTTGGGTCCATTCCGAAGGTAGACTCTTTCGATTAAAAAACAAAATTATCAAAATCGGTTTACTAGCTTCCGAGATATTGCGTAACATACCATAAAAAACATCTTCTTTTTTATATTTTTCCTAAGATTATCATCGGATTTGGTTAAAATTTACATGGGACCATTCCGAAAGCATACTCTTCCGATTAAAAGAAAAATTATCAAAATCGGTTTACTAACGTCGAAGATATTGCGTACATTAAAAAAAATTGTCGAATTTATAACCTCCTTTTTTGAAGTCGTTTAAAAAGTCGACCAGACGGGAATGTTAAATAGTGTTACTATAATAAACAAACTAATAATTTAATCTTTCGTCACCAGACGAAAGAATATGAAGAAATTTACCCTTTTCAGTACAGTATTCTGAAAATAAATTATTTAAAATTCGATATAATTTTGCTGTGATGCTTATTAAAACCTCAATTCCAAAATTCTCACTCATATTAATCTTCATACTTAGTAATATACGGCAAAGCTTACTGATAAATCAGCTCTTTTTAAAATTATTAATAGAAAATTTCTCTTATAATATAAACTACTTCAGAATTCTTTTGTAGGTTTGATAATATAAAATATTATTCGGTAATTTCTAATTTAATTGCTTGTTACGAGATATTTATTGCTATTTTAGATTAACCATCTATTACATTACTTTTCATTATTTATTTATTCTACTTTTGAATCTTTTGAAATTATATTACGGTATTTATCTTAAAATTTATGTAATATTACATTTAATGTGGGTTCTTCTTATTATTAAAATGAAATAATAATTTAAATTTCAAAAATAAAAATAACAAGACCTTACTACATACTTTTTAAGGTAAATATTTTTTTTTCTTTTTAGTAAATATCCACCTTATTCTCAGGTATATAACAACGATTAGGTCTTAATTTATTCATAGACGTATAGTTCTAATATCGCCTGTACCACCCTTTATAAAGCTATTATTCTCCGTTACAACGTAAATAAACCCTGATGGAAAACTATCCGAATAAACGGAGAGTTTTTCACGTGCATTTTTGCGCAGTTCTGCGCAAGAAAATCGACTTTTCCTTTCCGATGGCCTTATATTTTGCAGTTAGCAACGCACTGATTTTCAGAGTACAACGCAAGACATACGTTCGATTAAAGATTAAACCTTTAGACCCCACTGATAAAAATCAACTTTAAACTCACTCACCACTGTGGCTCTGCATAAGCCGGTATGAAAAACACACCAATACAAAGTCAACATAACCTCATTTAAGATTATGTTGTCTGTAAACAACCTTAAATTGAGCGTAATTCAAGAATGACTCAACCAGTTTTCAAAAAAATTTCACATGCACAACTTTAAGATACACTAATACTGCTTATCAAAATTTAAATGAAATTGATGTAGTAGTTATGGAGACTTTCAAGGCACAAATCTTACACACAGGCCTATACATATTATTGTATATATATATATATATATATATATATATATATATATATATATATATATATATATATATATATATATATATATATACATATGTAAGAAAATTAAATTTTAAGGGAATGGTACTTTCGTATCTAAAAACGTACAGAAAATTCGATTTCCCACCGTCGACCGAAATTAGTACCGTACTTTTCTTAAAAAAGTCTATAAAAAAAGCCAAACCTGAATACCACTAAATTACAGTTTTAAATTGAAAGTATATGATTATTTAGGCTAATATAAAGTTAAAATAAGTAATTCTACATCTTATAGATAATGTTTGTGTTATATTTTATAATGAATACAGTTGTTTGTTATGGACAACTGCCTACCAGTTATCCTTATATACCAGTTAAAGCACGAAAAATAATTAATCATTAATCCGCTTCATAGTTGAAAGATTAGAAGTTTCAGTGAAAGCTAGTGATTATGTGGCGACACCTAATATTTATAAAAGAAAAAAATTGTCTGTTTTAACAAGTAATTTTTGACCCTGATACCGGTTGCTATATATGTAAAAGAGGAATAACGATTATGTAAATATAAGGGTAATTTAAAAATTAAATAAAAAGTAATTAATTTAATTTTGCAATTTCATTATTATTATTACAATATCATCATTAGATCTACTTTCCTTTTGATCAGTAATTATCTGATATTAATTAGAACGTTTAAAAAAATAATTTTCTTTTATAAATTTTAACTTTTTCAAAACAAAAATTAAAAAATTATTTAACTGAAATATAAAAAATTAAAAAAGAATTTCTGTTCTGACTCAAAAAGATCTGAAATATTAGCAAAATACTCTATAATATATTAAACAATTTTTAAAATTAGCTTAATTTTTTTTTTCTTTTTGTAGCGTGTGAAATGCCATGGCTGACCGGGATTCAAACCCGGAAATTCCGGATGAAAGGCGCTACCATTCGCGTTATAGAGGCCGGCAAAAAAAATTACTCCGTTTTAATGTATTCTAAAAATACTTTCAATTCTTTTCGAAAGAAATTAAAAATATTTTTATTTGTGAAAATAATATTTGTAACAATTTACTTACAGTTTCATTGTTTAGGAAACCGCTTGTAAATAAAGCAATACAAAAAAAAAATAATATAATAATAATCGTAAGCTACTGATTGATTAATAATCGATAAAAATAATTATCGCTACTTACAGAAATTAAAAAAAATAATTTTTAACAAAACTGGCAAATTGTAACAAGAATTTCCCGGCTACTTAGAGGTGGGGAATAAATTTTAAGAAAATGTTTCCTAAAAGTATTCATTTATAGGTTATGATTAACAAATAAACTTATCTAAAATTTTCTCTAAATCTAATACCCCCCATTCAGATAAGGGGTAAAAACTTCAAAAAAACTTTTCACATTTTAAGTCTGTAATTTAAAAAAAATGTAGACATTGCTTGATAGTTTTATATATGAAGTGTAAAAACTGTCTAAAAATTGTTAAAATATTTTAACCGAAAGGAGACAGAGGAAAAGAACAAAAAACACAATTTCAATTTTAATTGGCGGAGTTGAGTTTTTAAAAATTTTTTTTGGATTTATAGATGCATTGTAGGTAACATTTTTTAATAAATTTTTTAGATTTTTTTTTTTAATAAAGTTTTCTCTAAAATTCTTCTGAAGATAATCGAAATCCCCCACCACATTAATGAATTCTGAAAAAAAAATTAATACGACTACGATCAATGTTAAGTATAAATAACAAATATAGAAATATTTATGTAAGCCAAATTTGAAAAAAATCGGTTTGGTCAGTACTTAGATATAAGCAGTGCGATACACATACGTACCCTCATATATACATGTGTTTTTTTGGTCTAGATGAAATATTTTAACACTAAAACATAACGATTTTTGAATAAAAACCCGATATCTCATTTTTTGTACGAACACCTTATTTTTCCAATAAGACCTTTGCATTTGACCAATAAGACTTTTTGCAATAAGACAATACATTATATTACAACTGTTTCTAGATTTACTTTCGGATCTTGGACCAATATGTGACATAATTTTAGGATTTTATTCGAATTCTGCATTTTTTATTAAATTTCTTGTTTTTTACCTTTCTGTTAAATTCTCAACTTTTTGTTTTATTTGGATTTTTGAAATTTTTTTTACCTTACTGTATACCCTTAAAATTATATTATTAAAATTTCAAAATATTTTCAACGTGCATAATGTTGAATAATTATTATTTAAATCTTAGTTATTTTAATTTTTTTTTTCATAATACTTTAATTAGTTTTGAATAATCGCTTAAAATATGACAGAGAGATTTGGATCTATCAACTAGTATAATAAAATTTCTGATACAATACGATGTCCTTGGTTCGATTCCAAATCTAGTTTATCAAATATTGCATTCTATGTTAAGTAATTATGTTATGTTAAGTAATTATTGAAAACTAATTATAAAAAACAACAAATAATTTAACAAATAAGAAATAACAATAGTTAATTACATTCATTAAAATTTGATCATAATACAATTTTAAATATTACAGCCAATTTAAATTAATTTACCAAAACAAAGATATCCTTAATTTGAATTCTTCTACATTATTTGTAACCCGTGCGAAGCAAAAACATATATAATACTTAAGTTAAATATGATCCTTATAGAAACAAAAACATTATATAAAACTTTAAATGTATAGTAAAGAATATATACAATGAAAAAAGGATTTTAAAATAGCTAGGTAATTAAAATCATATGTTCGGTGACCTTAATGTCGGATAGAACAGAAATTCCTTTAGTGTGAGTTACATCGTTAAAAAACAATAATAATGATTTGCATTCTAAAACAAGTTAAGGTTGCTTATTTTAAACGAATTTAATTTAGTACGTTTAATAACATTGTTTTTTAACAGTTATAATAATTAACATATATAATCAAGTAATTATATTAAATTGAATAAATATTAATGAGCAAAAACATTAATAAATAACGACCAAAATTTCATTCAGTAGCTAAAAAATGTTATATAGGTTGAAAAATTCATTAACATTATATTCTGCCTTGAACTACGTGAATGAAGAACGAAAAAATTATCATTTAAATGATGCTAGAAACATTTTCCTCCTTATATACAACCGATGACTATAAATTTGTTTATAAATAAATATTTATATATATATATATGTGTGTGTGTATGTGAGAATTCATATTTATTTGCTAAATTTAAAATTAAAAACATTCCTACGTAATCAGAGTCAGGTGTACCTTCTTAAATTAGGATGCAATTGTAAATCCTACTGCTATTTCTAAACAGTACACAAACACAAGTAATAGCGTTCATTATAAAGTGGATATTATATATACAACAGATGAATGTGTCTACGCGTAAACATACAGGCACCAACAATAATAAAATCATTAACTTCTACATATGTATACGTGTGTAACTAATTAACATATTTTTCTTTTAATTTTTAAACCTTTCTCTTATTTCGAGGTATACTATTATTTTGTAATCAAAGCTTAATACCCATACATTATAATGTAATTTCAATTTTTCTTACAATTTTTATTTTTAATATATTTTAGGTTTTTTTTTTAATAGGAATAACTTTCTACAGAATTATTTTATAACTATTTTATTAAAAGATAATGAAAATTACAGTACATAAATAAATTAAAACTCTATATATATATATATATATATATATATATATATATATAAGAAGATTTTTCTTATTTTTTATGTAAGCTATTAAAACCAAACAACAATAAATATTTTGTTTTTTTCGTTCAAAATCGAATGGAATCATAAAAGCCCAACGTAGCTGTTTCACATTACATAAATTAATTGTTTAGTTGTGAAAAACTTACAAAAATCTATACCTTAAAATAAAAAATTATATTAGGTTAATGTTTTCAAATTATTTAAAGCCCATACAAAATAATTTTTGTCACATGATACATTTAATCTTATTAATTCAAAACGTTCCAATCTCTTTAGGAATTTTGAATAATAAGAACCATCTACCTCTAAAGGGCCTTCAGTTATCTTTTAGGTGGAATTCCGTTTGTCTGTGAGGTTCAGTCTCATGTGACGTTCACATCTGTAAAGATTTCAAAAAATCTTAAGCTAGAAAGTGTCTGTAGAGGATATGTTACAAAAAAATTATGGGATCAGGCTCACATTAAATATATATATATATACTTTGCCTCACAATTAGTTTATTTACAATCGGTTCCGAGTAGGAAATTCCCCAATTAAATTATATTACTAAAAGCAAATAATGAGAGATTTCCAACGAACACCCTCAATAAAAAGTACATATACTCGTACATAAGGATATAAATTAAGTACATATTTCTATACAATTATATAAAGAGGAAGAGAGTTTTGTTTGTTAGAGATAAACAAAAAAAAAAAAAAAAACATTCAGTCCGCTTGTTTTTTTTTTAAAACAAGCGGGCTGAATGTTCTTAAAACATCATCCTTGTATAACTTTTTAAGATTGAAAATCCAACTTTATTCTGTATTAATGTAGACGACATGGGAATTTTACCCAAAAAAGGGGGTCCCATAGAATCCGGCGAGAACTACATTTTTTCATACCATATCTGTTTTTCAAATTTTGTTTAACATTAGAAATATTGTAGAGGTAGCTGTCAAGCATGAGGGGAACCAAATAACTGTCAAATGGAGACAAATATTTCTAATAAATTTTTTTTAGCAGTAGTAATGTAGTATTTGACCATAAAAATGACATTTGGTTTAGGAGTTTGGCTGACCAAAGTTTTTTATTACTAAGAATTTTGATTTTAATATTGCTTAATTTTTAAGATAAAAACGTAATTTAATTAAAGGGGGTCAAATCGAACCCAAATATTTTAACTAAACATTTTGATCGATTTTTGCAATTGTAGTCTACTCTAAATATTGCATAATTTATATTTTCCTAATGTGTATGTTGTCATTTGTTCAATTAGTAAACAATAACAATATTCCCATTTCCAATGAGTTGTGGATGATATGTATGACATGTAAATGAGATGTAATCTTGTACAGACTCAGGCCGACATACTTGAGACTTGTGGTTAATTGAACTCAGACTACCAAAGTACACTAGTACACTAAGTGAGCTGAAGGTTTGTTCCTGTCTTTGCCTACCGAACTGTCGGCTCGGTTAGGCGGGACGGGCGAGTAGGGTTTGTTGTACTATCTAACCGGATGACATTTTCCGATTACTAATGACATGACACATTTGTATATAAATGCAAACACAGCATACCAGTACAGTACAATGACTAGTAAACTACTAGACATAGCAGTTGGCGACGGGCAAACTTTCAGCTTACAACCTTTATCCGCTGTCTAATATTCAAATCCGTATAAAAACAACCAACTTTTACTAGGATTTCAACCTCAGAAGCTTCGACTTCGAAAATCAGCTGTCAAACAACTGATGACGACGAGTTATCCACTAATTAATAATCTCTCATAATTTAATCATCGATATTTAATATTGTACTTCTAACATAAACAATTTTTTCTCTGTATATACTTCAATTCGTTTTTATAAGTACGCAGTGTTAAAAAAACATTTAACTTTAATATTTATAATTATATGTATATATATATTATTTATTTATTTTATATTTTTAGATTTTAATCATAATTATTTTGAAGTTTGTATCTTGTACCTTAATTTTTTACCCATTCACTGTCCACGTGGTTATTATTATATTAGTGTAATATGTTCGTATAAAGGTTACACTATTAAATATATTTAGAAGCCTAACCTTTCTAATGCAATATTAGCTCCGGTAACATAATTAAAAGATATGTCATACATATTTACGTAATACGAAATATTTATGGAACTGTCCTACATTTATCTTTTTACTTATAGGCAAAGTCAAAACATAATAAAACATTAAACTATTATTATTAATATTAACTACAGGTTCGTAATATAACAGAGCAAGTCGATAAACAGTACGTTATAACAGTTAATATAACATATACTGTATTGAAATAGTTCATTTACTAATTATTTATTAGACTCTGTGTTCATAATTAATAATAATAAAATTAATAAAAACAAAAAATAACAAAATACTTATCAACGATTGGTTGTTATTATATTTATAATGATATGTTAACGTTATTTACTTTTAAGAAAAAAAAGAAAAACAAATTTATATTTATTCATAGCTTACCAGATAAATAATAAATAATACGTAAATGTTCTATTCATAAAGCAACCTTGATCGGAATTCAAATTAGATTAACAGATAAGTTACCGCCTATTCTTTCATTTTTTCTCTTAGGTATACCTAGTCTGTATTAATTTTCTCGTTTCTTTACTGTAAAACGTAAAATTAATTAAACATTTATCTCTTACGCTAAAAGTTCCATTTTCAAAGAAACGGTTCAACTTAGATAATTATCCGATGGATATAGACGGAATATTAATATATTTATATTCACTGAATGCGGTATGTTTACATCTGTTATTAATGTTCAGAAATATAAATATATATTCTAGGTAGAATAAAAAAATGCGTATAAAATTATTTTGTTCAGAATAAATATAAATTAACTTCATATTAATAAAAAAATATTTAAAAAAGAGCTTGAAAATGGATTACTATACATTCCCGTTAATGTATGCAATTTTTTACGTAAATTAATTAGCGATAATAATAATTGTCATTATTATTATTACACGCTTTTCTGTAGCTTACTATCGTTCCACTGTTAACGGTTCCACAATTATCGGATTGTATAAATGCTCAGAAGGTGGAGAGGAGTAGTACACATGCGCAGTAGGTTTTTGGGATAAGTTTTAAAAACAATTAAAAGTTTAAATTCTAACTCTGTTACAAATTTGAAAATTATTTTCATTCTGATGATGCCTAAAAAAAAAAAAGAAAATTAAATTGACAAAATTTCTACTTCTGAGAGTGTTATGGTGCAATATTATACAGTGACCACCCCCTTTTAATGGTTTATTTTGAGAAAAATCATTAAAAAAAAAAGGTTTTAAAAAAAATTAGTACGTTTAAAAAAAAGCTATAAAAATGGTTAAAAGTCATATTTATAATAGATATAATTTCATAAAAACTTTAATCAAAGATTATTCATTTTAATTATTTAATATGACATTTTTAATAATAATATATGATAAGTTATACGAAAAGAATTTTCCAAAACCTCAATAGCCTTCAAAACAGAGGAGCTGTCAATTATTTTTTTTATTACATATTATTAAATTTATGTACGTTAAACCAAGCCTGAAAAATAAAATAAAAACCAACAAATACATAATAACCAATAATAATTAAGAATTTTTAATCAGAATTTTAAATTCTTTGAAGACAATTTTTTTGAAATGTTAAGAGGGTTCAATTTTTAATTCATAATTTATTTTTGTTGTATCGTATAAACACCGTTCACCGTGAAATAATTTCTCGGTACGTAATTTAATGATAAATGTTTATATCTTTTTAAATTAAATCTTAAATAACTTGCGATTAAAATTCTTTTAAACTCTAACCTAAAGCTCTGAATGAAAATGATTTTCCATTCTTGATATTATCCTCCCCTCAAGTTTTATATTATAATATTTATCTCTATAACCGACGTAATACAATCTAATAAACAAAATTATATTTATATACATGTAATATGAAATAAATTCATAAAATACCTGAATAAAAAAAAAATAAAACATGAAAGTCATTGAAAATCAATTCAAAAAAGCAAGTTTCCTGTTTAAAGGGAACCAAAAGGACTATATTTTTTTTTTTTAAGTGGTGTGTTAATATATATAATTCTTTTTTTTTTTGTTAAATGATTAATTCATCACATAAATTTGAACATTTTGCGTAAAATGGAAATTACACACATATGAAAAAATGCCAAACCCTGACCTGGGCTCGAAACAGGGCCTACATTTACCATCCGCCAACGAGGTTCGTATGTTTTTTTTAAAATTATTTATTTTATTTATTCCTTGATAAAAATTTTTTTATGAAGTCATATTAAAGCTTAATTCTTTAATATGCTTGACATCGAATGCTTATTATTATTATTATCGAAAATAGCTATATCATTTTTTTTAATGAGTTGTCGCTTTTATAACCACTAATTGATGGCATTCGATATCGGTATAATTTTGTTAAATAATAACACTTAATAAACAGTTTAAATTTTACAATAATTGATATCAACGATAAAAATATTCTTTTACAACTAATTAATCAATCTATCATTCTTTCAGTAATCGATACGTTATACTTATTAAATCATTTTAAAATGCTACTTTATTTAGCCCATCAGGCTGGTCAACTCATCAGGTGGTTAACTCGTCGTCGCAAATCAGTTGTTTAACCGCTGATTTTCGATTTCGAAGTTCTGAAGTTCAAATTCTAGTAAAAGTAAGTTGTTTTTATACGGATTTGAATATCAGACAATGGATACCGGTGTACTTTTGTGGTTGGGGTTCAATTAACCATATGTCTCAGATATGGTCGATCTGAGTCTGTACAAGACTACACCTCATTTACATATCATACATACTCATTGGGCCGTACGGAGAGGGTTGCTTATTATTCACTAGTTGAACAGACTGCAACGTACACATTACGAAAATATAAATAAAAAATTTTATTTAAATCTTAACTTCATACAGGAAATCTTTAGAAATATACTCGTTTATATCTAGGTTTATGTTAATCTTTTATTAATGATAATAGTATCAAATATCTATAATTATATATAAAAAGCGTGAAAAAAAGAAATTACAGCATAGATTTCTAAATATTACGCGTAATAAAATTTTATATGAGCAATTGAGGATATCTAATATATAGATTATACATATATATATATAAAACAGAAATAAAAATGCTAATTAATCAAAATCATAATGCAGTATGTACTTCCGTAAACCGATCTGTCAAGTAATAAACTTCCTTAAGAGATTTCACACTTTTTAAATGACTTAAATGTGTGTATACTTTGTTGCATGTTAACATGCAGTCATATTAAAACCGGTAAATTCAGAGTACTTTCTTTTATAATGTTTAGTCAGTTATTATATATAAAGGGGTAATTAGATGTATTTTTGTTAATATATATATATATGTATATATTTAAGTAATTTTATAAATTACTCTAAGATTCTCATAACTTCCACATTTCGTATGAAATTATTATTATTTTCATTCTTTCTGAATAAGTAAAGAAAGCATAACAAATGTTTAGAAAAAAATTATATATATATATATATATATATATTTCTTTTTTTTTACTATAGTGTAATATTATACATAATTGCTCTCGATTGTATAATTAAAAGATCAATTAATTATCACTAAAATAGTGACTTCATTTCACAAAATATCATTCAGTAGATATAATAAAATACCTTTAATATTAAAGGCATATGTTTTAATTTTTTTTTAAAATCAACAATCTGTTAAAAAAATAAAATAAATGAAAATTATGACTATCTTGTATTGTTATTAATGTATTAACCATCCGATGTTTTTAATTAATTGATTGTAAAATATGTTTACATTTCAAAAAGATAGATATATTAAATCTTCTCTTTTCAATTAAATTTTTACTTATAAATACATGAAAATTTATGTTGTAAAATTTTATTAAATCACCGTTAAAAGTTTTTTGCCTAATATCAAAACTCATTCTTGTGAAATACTCAAGGTCAATCGTTACTTATTAAGTAAACGCACACAGATACACACACATATTTATTTTACTCACCGTTTAAAACTTAAAAATTTTATCGTTTCATTTTATATTATATTAGATATTATAGTAATAATTTTTTATAACTTAAACATAAATTTTAATGAAAAAATTGGCATGATAATCATAGTTTAATCATTTTTTTTCGGTATATTTTGTAAAATCCATTAATATTTCAACATATAATAATAAAATGGAAAGAAAAAAATTAGCACATTTAAAATCTAATGTGTGCCTGTCTCTATATTATATAAATCTATATTCAATTTATTACTTTAAGCAAATTTTTTTTTTTTTTTTTTTTTTAATATTTCAAGTAGAAAAACACATAAAATTTTAAATAAAATATACACAAGATAAAAATATTATTTATCCATTGATTTATATGACAAAATAGATTATGAAACACCGATCTCCATGGTGAAGTGGTAACGACTCTACCTTTCATCCTAAGGTTCTAGATTTGAGTTCCGGTGAGACATGGCATTTTTTAAGGCTAAAATAAATTAGTTTTATTATTAACATCTAGACAGATGTTACAATTTGTGGTAGAATAAAAAAAAAAATGAAAAAGAAAAACCGATTATACAGAAGTTAATTGACATTTGTAGTTCTCTCCTTCAAGTTAATTGTAAAGATTTAACTTAACTATTCGTTATTCCGGGAGAAGAAATTACAAATATATATGTCAAAAAAAATTCATTTATAGAATAAATAAATGGGAATTTTTAGAAACAAAGTATCTATAACAGTTTTTGTAGTACAATATTTTCATTGTTAAATATAATCGAGTCGTCATACAACAAACTAAACGATACATTTTTATAGACTTTTCGAAGAAAAGTACGGTGTTACTTTTGGTCGCTTGGTGATTGTGAGGGGGGCACGAAAATGAATTTTCTTTATGTTCTGAGGTATGAGAAGTAAAAAAATACCGTTCACTTTAATTTTGGATTCCTTATATATTTATTTATAGGCCTACGTATAATTTTTGTGGCTTAAAAAGTTTCCAAAACTACTACACCAATTTCAATGAAGTTTTAATATGCTGTAGTAGTGTTTCTGATGTTGTGCATGTAATAATTTGATGAAGATTGGACAAGTCGTTCTTGAGTTACGTTCAATTTAATGTCGAAAAAATTTGAGCGAGGCAAGTTAGAAGCGTGTTTCGTTATGTTGTTGCAAGATGGAACGTTGACGTTTATTTATCTGGGTATCTATTGTTGAGTTAAACAAGAAATATTCTTCCAAGTACTAAAATAATTATTTTTAAAATCTTTTTATTGTAGTGCGTATTTGCCTTGTAAGTATTCTTTATGGACCAAAGGTTTTTTTTTTATAAAATTTTAGATTAGAATGAGTCGATACTTTTTCAGAAGGAAACAAAATAAAATAACGAATTGTCGGTTTTCTTGAGCAGAGCTGCGTAACTATGATACACCTTATCCATAAAAATGACTCAATAGGAAATACAACAAGGATAAATAATCCATTGTAGCGGACAGAAAGAAAATAGTAAATATCATTCTATGTTTCAAAGGATCTCAAATTGTTGTATTATTTATCACTATTGCTATTTCCTTATATTAACACATATGTAGTGTATTCAGAACATTTTTCTAAGAATACAATGAGGGAGAAATAATTAGATATTAACTGTACAACCGTTCAGGATAAGGATTTATTAGTAATTCGTAAAACTTATAAATCTCTGTTTTAATGAATCAGTAACTTTATTATAAACTAATTAACTTTCTTATAAATATATAAGAACTGCCGGAATGGACAAATAATCAGCACTTGCGGACTCATATGTACTTGTACATAAATGTGTATTATTGCAACATGATAGGCTTAAAATTAATCTGATTTTCACCGTATTATTATTTATTTTTTAACTTTAGTGGTTTTTACAGTTATGTTTGTATTTATCTGTTCTCAAACGAAGAATTACTTATTTTTTATTTCTCAAATCAAGATCAATTTTATTGAAATCATTTCAATGAGAACTCTGTCTGCTTAATTCTATAAGTGGTACTAACTACAATTATACGGAAATCCAGAATAATGGAAAAGTCCATGGAATAATGGAAGTCAAATCATAATTTTAAAGTTAAACGCTGATGTAATCAGCGTTTAACTTTATAATTTATGAAAATCATAAAACCGATTTATTAAACGTAACTTTGGTTATTAATTTACCCTGGTTTACCTTTATGAAGGAAGGGAAGGCTTTAAAAGTTAGGTACGAGTACTTCAACTACTAAAGTTATTGTATAAGAATACGGACAAGAAACTGCGTGCCAAGGTTGGTCCAATGTTTCCTTTCTCCACACTGACTTGAACAGTTAGAATAAAGGATATAAAGTACCTTCAGATCCCGGTATTTTCAGGACTGTCCTAAAAGAGTTATTTTGTTTCTTTGTTTTTTGCAGTCACCAGTCACTTGATAATATTCTGTATATTTTTTTGTTCTGCTAATTTTTCGATTTCAACAATTTACAAACTCCTATATCTGATTCATATAATTTAATATTGTCTTTGTCTACCGTTTTTGCTTATAAACGTCCTTCTATCAACAAAATAACTAAATCCAGTCTTGTCATAAGGCACAGTCAAGCAACATAGTTCGTTTTCTTCACAAAATTCTACCAAAGATTTCTCTACTGTATTGTGCATCTTTAAACATATTTGTTTCGAATTTTATCAATTCTACTAATTTTCTAACACTCTCCTCTAATTGCTCATTTCAAAGGCCTGTATTTTTTTCTTTCTATTTTTTTCTACTATCCACGTTTCACTGCTATAAAGTACTAAAAATTCTGCCTGAGGGTTGTCCTTGCTTGTGCTAGCATTATGAATGAAGTCTGACTTCGTTTATCTTTTATATCTTTAATATGTAATTAACAAAACATTCTCATACTTCTATAATTATGCGTTCCATTATTTTAATATTAAATTAAAATAATGGCACATTTCAGGTACGGCTGGTCTGAGTTTGTGGAAGATTACATCTCACTCACACGTTACAAAGGAGGGACGCGGATTTGGGGCCTAAGGGCTCTAAATCCAGAGAGCTACAAGGAATATCTGATAATTTGGGATATTCATATGAGAATAATAATACTCTTTTTTGTCACGTTTACTTAATATGTTTTAGTATTTATTTATTTTCAAAGTAAATTTATTTGAAGAGTTTCATCTAAGGTTGTCTTCAACCTAGCAGGTCTCTGTTAAACGATTCTACCAATATTCCGTAATACTTACACTTGTAGAACTCATAATACTAAAAAGGGATGAAGATAGAAAAGAGATACGATTTATTAACAGAGGACACAACACTGAACACCCGATCCCTGTCAGAGTATACATCAATACACCATATCTGGCAATAACCACCCAACCTAAACAAAATTCCTCAAATCAGAAAACGTTAATAGGTCAGAAGCAACATGTCACAGATTAATAATTTTACATTAAACACGATTAAAATTTTTGAAAAAATATTGCCTCTTCCTCAGTTATTACAACGCCACCAATCAACCTTTTAGTTTGTAAAATAACACCCTTGCTGAAATAAATAAACCGTTCAACCAGAACCCTATTTGTGGCAGTATATCCTGTATTATTTCTTTTAGAAAATATTGAAGGTATATAGAACCGTTACGGTATACACATTAAAGTTTGCAATAGATTTAACAATTAAAATGAAATGAGTTCTAAAAAATTTGGTACGTTTATATTTCTTTCAATTATGATAGGAAAGTTTTGTGTGACTGGCGTGTACAGAAAGAAAAAGAGAGAGAGAGAGGGTGTGAGAGAGATATGGAAATAACCATGTATTATATACCCAAATAAAAGTAAAAAATAAGTTTTAATGATATCTAGTCAATTTAATTTTAATAAGTGGCAAAACTTAAAATATAAACTTAATAACGGCTTTAATAATAATAATGATTTCTTTTGTGCAAACCGCAAAGTAAAATTAAATCCTGTACATGCCAATTGAATAACAAAACTGTATATTGTGAAATGAAGCATATTGGCCCGTGTAGTTAAATAAGATAATTTAATTATTACGAAATATTAAAGAATGTAAAATAGAAATAACAACAAAAAAAAATACTGAAAGAAAGACAGTTTGAATAGAATAGATACTAAAAAAAAAGCAAAGAAAAGAATAAAAAGTATATGTATATATGTCTTATATCAACAGCGTGAATGAACGGCGTGCTGATGGTTTTCAAAGTAACCACGAATGAATGGGCAACAAACAAAATGAAGAATCGTGAAATGCAGATTATCTAACGTAATATATAAGATGTAAACCTAAGTAAGGTTAATCCGAGCGAGCTTGTTATTAAATGTTACAACATTGCTATCCCTTAATTAGAGAATTGACCAAGACACGACAGACGGTCGGGTAGGGTCTTTTTATAACTACTCTAGTTAGTAAACACAACACGGGATTATAATGTAGAATGGTATTTAACATAGACCTACAACGCTTTATTTACACACAATCACGTTATTAAAATATATAAAAAGAATCACATTACCTTTTTATTCTGGTCGGCGGCCACAGCCGAGCCGACCTATTACTTGCCTTTCATCGTTAAATATGACAACTCAATTAAGTAACGATATTCAGTGTAATTAACTACACCTAACCGCAACAAAATATTAACACGCATATTGTAATTAATTTAAATATACAGTCGTCTAACTGATCCGCATTCAAATTAAGGTTTTATTAACTTTCTACATGCATGCAACGTATTCACATACTTTTATAGTTTTTTTGAAACCTCAACGGTGTACCTATCGATATATTTGGCAAAATTCATAGCCGAATTATTAAAAGATATATTTTTTTCTTTATTTAACGTGTATTTATTTTAAGTTTTTGCTCACAGGTTACGAAATATGCCGTGAATTTTTTTCGAGATTAACAAACTAATATGTAATAGTTCTTAGGCCTATATTAAAATAGTATAAACAGTTGTAGAGGACCTGACGTGAAATACAAGTCGTTTTTAAAAATTACATAATCATTCTCAAGAACAATTAGAAGCGTATGCCACGCTTCCTAGTAAGAATAAGGATAAAGTGGTTTCCCATTGTCTTTTTCACGAACCGTACATAATACGGTTGGATATCAGCGTGCTCAAGCTTACCGAAATTCAGTCCTACAAATCACACCTATACTTTATTTATCGCAGGGTATAACTGTTTATTGAACATCATTATTTTTAGAAAAAGCTGATCGGATTACAGCCCTAAGAAAAATTCGGAAAGTAATGTAATGATGCTGTGTATTGCATACAGTAAAAAATACATAACCGATAGGCAATTACCATAAAAATTACTCTTAAATGTCTTTTTGAAAGTCAAGTATGTTTGTAAGAACCCGTACTATTGTGAATATGAGGTTTCTTTGACGGGGAGGAGATCGTCATTAGTCGTTTGAATGTTTTGATGCTATTCTGTATAAATTTCTTTTCTATGCTAATACTTCAGCAACAATAAATCTAAAGAAGCATATTCATATTCTCAGTTTTTGGACTTCGGTATTCTATAAATTGTGAGATAAAACATTATCATATTTTTTTTTTATATAAATAATCTACGTACATGCATATGAATAGTAAAATATAATTATGTATAAAAATTAAATTTTTCTACAAACTCTTTATTTCTCCAACGCTTTTAAAGCATAATTAAAAACTGTTACAAAATTTAACAATTATTATATTTATTTATTTTATATGATATATTTATAAATTAAAACTATTTGAAAATTATTTTATATGTATGTATATATATACGTATATATGTTTTTTTCCCCAAAAATATATATACTTTTTTCAAGTTAACCACTAAACACAGTAACAGAAAACCTAGAAAAAACTGATGTGGACACCACATAACTTCCTTGTACGCCTATTAAATTACATTTAAAATTTAAAAAAAACTGTTAAAAAAAGAAAGGAGATGAAGTCAGATTCGAATCGATGTGCTTTCACCTTGTAAGATCCAAATATTTCATTAATTAAAATATAATTTGGCTATAACTATGGAACCAATGAAAATAAGTAACCGATGAAAATACAAATTCTTTTGGATTTTGGGCTTTTTGGACACTTTTGGTCCAGTCGATTGCAATCAAAAGGAAAGGTGCACAACTAGATGTTACAATAGTCCTAAATCCAAAATTTCAACATCCCTACGGCTAATCGTTGTTGAGTTATGCGATCGTTATATACGTACAGTCAAAATGGATTCGGGGGTGGGCAAAAGATGGATACTTCCGTTGGAATCTGAAAACCGAAAAATTTCGCGATCACAATATTTCCTTTACTTCCTACAAGGAAGCAAAAACCTAACAAATATTGTTTATTGTTTGGATATATATATATATATGAAATAGCATATCTTGAGTAATTCATAATCAACGCCTAGCAAAAACTACTGAAGATAAATTGATGATAATCTGTTTATAAGTTCTTTTTATGGTGTCACTGGCTGCATATACACCAAAAAATCACCCAAAAAGAAAGATTTTCTTTTTTTTTAATTCTGAGTTTAAAAGGTTAAAATGAAGTAACAATGAAATTTACTTTTTTAATTTCTCGGTAACGAATGAATATATAACTTGATTTTTGGTGTGTATAATCTTCATGTAAATATCTAAAAATCTATTTTCTACTTTTTTTTAATTTTACCTTAAAGGAATGAAGAAAAGTAAAAAAAATTGAACGTTGATAACAAATTTTCCTCATTTCCGACTATAATAAACGAGATATTCATTAGATTTGGCATTGCAAATTCCAAATTTCAGATAAATATCTTCGGGTTTTTTAATAATTTCGGTTTTTTAAGGGTGCGACGGTGTACGGCACTGCGCTCAATCAACACAGCCACTACCACGGTACCATATATATACCACGTATATATATATATACATACACATATATATATATATATATATACGTAAGTCTTCAAAGAAAAGATAATATGAATCGCAATAATTATTTTTAACTGTCGTATCATACACTGAAGAACATTTTCATGGCAATTTATCAATACAGGATCAACAGATCCCGCTTCTCGGTAACACTTAGTAACGGGCGGTAATAAATCTTATAGTGAATGAGAAATGACATCCCGAACCGGGACTCGAACTCGAAAACTCCAAATATATATATCTAATGTATATTTTAATATTATATTACACAATAAATTTAAAAAACTTTTCAACCACTGTATTTACTTGTTCTTTTGGGTGTTTTTATATAAGAAAAAAAAATTTGAATAATCGTACGAAAACTACCATGAAAATCAGATTCTTCAATTTTTATTATTATTTCTATACAATAAAATCTTGAAAAAATTACAAAGTTATTAATTTTGCAAGTATAAAATAACACATTTTTTTCAATTTTACAATTATTTAAATTTTTGAAATGAGAATATTTAATATAGGTTTCATACAGAGATAAATCATCACTTACGAATTTATCAACATCATCATCATACGGTTACTTTACTTATATTATTATAAGTTACACAAAGCTTTACCACAGTAATACTAAGCTGTGTATCGAATATCCACATAACATCTTATTAAAAAAGCTTTCATTCATATACTAAACGTCAATTTTTTGTACGGATAGAAAGTCATATTCTAGAATGCATTTCTTATAATAATAATAATAGTAATTATTATTATCATTTTTACTTTTATTAGCTTTCGCTCAGTTATTACCAAAGAGTACAAACAAATAATATTCTTTAAATACTGACCTTTAAACATACTAGTTTTTGTATGATTTCAATTCGGCTATTAAATCGTATTAAAAAAATTCGAATTATTCTAATAAATCAGATATCGATAGCATAATGCCTAATAAAAATACTGCTAAAAAATAAACTAAAGTAAAAAAAAGTTATATACTACTTTTCTTTTTATACTTAGATTACTAGAAATATTATAACAAAGTACCATGACAGGTTGTATCCATTATATTATTGTTATTTTTATTTCACTAGATTTATTTCATTATTACTATTATTATTGCTTAGTTTATAACAACCGCATACAACACTGAAACAAATTAGGGATTTTATACAGTTTCAGATCATTAGTTGTTGCGTTTTTTCCTTGTAAGATACAACGAACGCAAATGTTTTTTACGTTGTTAAAAGTTAAATTATAATAAAAGATTTATTTATAATTAGGTATAGTCAAATTAAAATATTTTGTTAAACAGACCGAATAAATATTTAGTTCATATTTTTGCTTAGAAAAAAAAAGGCGTAAATTTATCCCATTAATCTTTAATAACGATTACTAAAGTAGCAAAATAAATCGACTATAACTAATTACAAATTTTGATATTATTAAAATAATATTTAAATTTTATTATATTACGAATATTAGGCACGAATAATAATTACAACCGCAAATAAATATTCAAATAATTTGGGTTTTAATGTTAAATTATTAACATTATTCTAAAAGGATTTTAAGGTTACTGACCGAATTATTCTTTAATAAAACATTAAATTAAAATAATTAAAAGTCTACCGTCCCATCTTTCAGCTAGTTATGATCTCATTTTAAGATATGTCAGTAGATAATTTACAACGGTTTTAATTTAGTTGCTCACAAAATTCTACTTATGTAACCATTTAAAACTATCCTGTACATAATACATCTACTTAATGGCATCCTTTGCACGACGTACTTCTCGTCGAAGCGGAAGGTGTCGCATATAATAACGATCCGAAACCGAATAAACCGGTGCACGATGTGTCTTCGTACAGTCCTACCTATAAGCCTATTCTCTTTAATATCTTTGAGAAACTCTTCCTTCAAAGATTATGACCTACGTTAGAGCGAGAACATGTTATTCCTGGCTTCCGAAGTGATCACTTCACTACTGAACAAACACACAGGATTGTTAATGTTGTCAACAGATGTTTGAAAGAGAAGAAATATTGTTAGGTAGCCTTTTGTTTATGTCCAGCAGGCCTTCGACAAGTTCCAGTTGCCCGATCTACTTTATATGCTGAAAATGAGCTTGCCTCGACCGTTTTACTTGATCCTATGTAGCTACTTAGATGGTCTTTTTCCCAGGTTGAGTATAATCAGGAGTTGTCAAGACGTTGTATTGTTTTGTATTAACTACTTTAATTTCTTTTTTCACTGTGTTAAGCCATATATAAATGAATTTTTAACATGGTAAGCACAGAATTATTCTGAGATATTTTGTTAGAAATCATTCTAAATTTATAATTATCTGTGTTTGCAAATGTTTAATCCAAATATGTTCAGACATATTCCAAAGCGAATGACTTGTAAACAGCCACGTAGGCTCATTTAAACGTAAAGACTGTTTTCAAATCCACCAGGGCACAAATATCACCATCAGATCAACTTGATTCCTTTTCATTTGTATATTCTTTTTTTTCAAGTGAGACGACGATCTATGTGCATTTATAAATGCGCAACCCTATATTATTCAGCACTACGGGAGGACTACGCTTCTTTACGAAGAGTGAATGTTGCAATAACACATTTGTTTTTAAAGAGATCCCATATTTCAATTATTTTTTATAAATATATAAAGATGATATTGTAAATTCCTCAAATTTAAATCAATCAACGAACTGCAAAATATTTTATGAATTTTCTTAATCGATCGTTTACTATGTAACATCCATTGCATGAAAACATTACAAAGAAATTATTTCGTGAAAATATATATGATTGGCAATATTACAGACGAAAATACAACTCGTTATAATTTGAATTATATTTATTTAATTAATTCTCCATATAGGGTATGATAATCGATCGATTATTTATTTTGAACCAGTTCTTAAAGGTTCCATAAACACTGATCAATGAAAAACATCGTACAAAATAGAGAAAAAACGATAAGCTAGTTCTAAGAAGAAGAAAGAATGATAAGGAAGACAGAATTCATTTTTAACCGTGTTATTTAAAAACGTTAACACTAGAATGGAAATTTGCAAATTATTTTTTATTTAAATAGAGTGAAAGAAAGGGGAAGGAGTTAAATGTGATAAATGAATAGTAAAAAGATAGAGAAAAATAAAGTGAAGAGAGTGACAAAGAGGGACTGAGGGAGAGAGAAAGAGAAATAATTAATGTAATTTATCATCTACCTGTTAAATTATCTGCCAAACAAAATCTACAATATGTCATTTCATTTAAAATACAATAAATTACGTTGAATAGTTTATAACGTAAATTCTAAACAATATTACGACTTAAAATAAATAAAAAATTGTGTAACTATATTTTTTACAAAAATGATCCCTATATACATTTTTTTTTTTTTTTTACGTAAATTGTGTAAAATGTTTTAACTTATAATTAAGCGGATAGTTGCACTATTCTTGGGAGATCAAAATTTAAAAAAATAGGAGTGATGTTAAACTTCTTCATTTTTACAGAGCTTAAACTTTCTAGATTAATAAAATTGAAAATTATTAATAAATTATATAAATTTATCTTTACTTTCTCTTTACATAAAAAATAATTTTACAAAATCCTTCTGTAATGATCTTTTAAAAAGGTAAAGAAAAAAATTATAAAATTTTACTAAATCTAAGATAATCGGCGTAAACGAGTCATAAAATTTAATTCAAATGGTTAATTTCTAAACATATAACAGAAAACGGTTTCAATTCGACAAATCAAAATAATACTAATTAGAAATATTTTCAAATTAAATCTTTAGGGATTGTTGTACATTGTTGGTCTACTAATCAAATGATAATTTTGGTTTTAATTCTTTTTTTAACATGAAAATCCTAGTAAAAAAATTGTATGAATTCTTCAAACCCCTTTTAAAATACAACACCGCCCTGGTTATACCCTTACCGGTCTACAATTTTTTTTTTAAATCACACACATAAGTTACAATATTATCAAATTTCACTTATGATATTTAAACAGCTTCTGAAACATTAAAACCAAACAGAGTTCAATCTACGAACAAAACACATATACTCACAGAAAGGTTTTATGTATGATTACATCTTTTTTTTTTTTTTCTGGCAGGGGGTAAGTTCAGAGAAAGTAGCGTTACAAAATTTCGAAACCCACTTACCTCATCGTTGTCGCAAAATAATAATGATATTATGTACAAAAATAGTCAGTAACATTCTGGAAGATATTGTTTCTCTCTCAATCGTTTTGCAGACACTCTACCTGCTACACGGATGTGAATTCGCGCCATATTTTATCAAGTTTTCGCGCACCCATATCATCTTTTCGAGTTTTAGTTTAATATTATTAAAGTTTATTTCTATGTATAGATACATGTACGTATATAAAGTTGTATAACGCAAGACTTATATTTTATAAAACAATAGGTTTTACTTAAAGATAAAAAATTTAACAAATGCGACAAAATAATCTTAATTTGATATTTTAGTTCGTTTAAATCGCAAAAATCATTTAATTTATAAATTGAAATTAATATTATTTACTTATGAAATAAATACAGGCTGATTACTAATTATAGTTATTTTTTTTTTTGTTGAGAAACCTTTGTGGCGCGTAAAAAGTACGATGTCTGATCAGAATTCTAACTCGAAAACTTCCAGATGAAAGAATGGGACGTTACCATTCCGACATTAAGCTCGGTAGTAGAATAGCAAATATTATAAGTAGTATAATAAATAACAATATTATTACTTATTACAAATATAATATAATTATATTAATAATATTATTATTTGATTGCAGGTTGAACTAAAACTTCTTTAAACTAGTTAGTATATATATTATATATATATATATATATATATATATATATATATTTTTTAGTATCGAAGACTGACAGTTTAAAATAATAAATATCAAAGTTAATTATATAAATAACGTACTTAAAAACTAAAATCAAATGAATCTTACCAATAATTTATTTATTAAAGCGTAAAAGTTTTATAATGTTGCGGACTAAAATTTAGTATAATAATAAACTAATCGCTATGCAATCAGCAAAACTGTTTATATACAAATGCTTAAGAAACACGGTTGGCTATGTTACCGTGACTAAGTCGAATAGTTTATTTCCTGAGTTGTATTTACATAAATGCAATAAATACCGACTTTAAATTTCATTTCTTAGTTTTAATGTATATCAATTTGAATTTATTATCCCCGTTTAAAAGACCAAACCAGTAATAAGATCATTCAATTTACAAAGAAAAAAAAAATACGACCCATATATTTATAATCTATTCACTTAGTTGAATCGTGAGTTGTGCAACGCAACTGTTCAGTCACAACGGAGAAAGTAATTGCCGATCGCTTGTGCGATATATTTGACCCAAAAACTGACCCTAATATAGGACAAATTTAAATTTTATTTATTTATCCCTTTATGTAAATAACCTTTTTTATATAAAATAACTGTAAAAATAGTAACAAATAAGTAAAGGAAATAAATAATTAGTACATGAAATAGTTTTAAAGTATTTGAATAAGCCCGGGGTTATTGTCACGAACAACTTACCAACGTGAAAGTAATACTGTTTTATATCTTAACCTTTAAAAATCGGTTAGGAAACAATAGCATTGCTAAAAATTTGTTTAAATATATATATATACGCAACGGTATACTTTAAATTTCTATAATATTAAGATTTGTTAAACTTAAATAATAATCGGTTAACAATTGATGGATGGTGGTTGTGCGATCAGTGGTTATAAATTACATTAAATAAAAATAAAACAAACAAAAATATTCATAAAAAAATAAAATCGATTTAATAAAAATCCGCGGTAAAAACAAAAAACGTAAAAAACCATGTAAAAAATAAAATATGGGTTTAATTAATCTTAAGATTTTGGCTTTTAAATATTTTAAAAAAATCATACAGTAACTTGAACCCTTAATTCTGTATGGACGTAAAAGTAACAAAATTGAAAAAATACATTTTTTAATTCGGTTTTATTTTATGTATGTTTAACATTTTTAATAAGACAGTATTTTTAAAAAAACCTGTCAAAAACAAAACCATAAGCAAGAATCCAGCACCTTAATAAAAACAAGAAAAAAATTGCCTAAGAAAGGTAAACAGACTGTTAATTAAATAAAATGAACTACTTTGAAATGTATATTTATTATTCGAATGTGTACATTGCAATCTGTTCAACTTGTGAACAACAAGCAACACTCCTCCAGGCCCTATAAGATGAGGATTGATATATGTATGATATATGTAAATGAGGTGTAACCTTATATAGACTCAGGTCGACCATTCCCGAGACATCTCGTTAATTGAACCCCAACTACCAAGGTACACCGGAATCAACTGTATAATATTCAAATCCCTATAAAAGCAACTAAAGTTTTACTAAGACCTCAACCTCGAAAAAAAAATCAGCTGTTAAAACAACTGATTTGCAATGACGAATTTACCAGCCCACCGGTCTAGTATAAACTTAAATTGATCTAGTAGAAATATATTAACTGTTAGTATATTAGTAAACAGTAGTAACAGTAGTATATTAACCTTAAGTTTACCAAACTCTTTTTTTTTTTTTAAATTACTTCGAATAACAAAATGACAAAGTGATATATCAGTACGCTGTAATAATAAATAATAAGAATTAGTACGCTGTTATAATAAGTAATAATAATAAAATAAAGTATAATAAAAACCCAATTTATATTAAATGATCATTAGTCCACTGGAAAATTGGTAGCATATGAAAAGATAGTATACCTGACAGGGATTCGAACCCGGGACCTCTACACAAAATGCCAAGAGGTATTCATTGAAATCAGTCTATGCAGTAAACAATAAAATGTTGAACATATAAGAAAAACATACGGATATAAATAAGAAAATACTTTTTTATTTTAAGTATGTTACACATGTTTAGTATTGTAAAATGAAAAGTACAAAGCATATTTCTGCCACAGTAAATAGATTTAAAAAAAAAAAAAATTAAGAAAAAATGTTAATAAAAAAATTATCCTCTGAATTTAATGTTATAAGCAATGTCTTATTAAAATATTTTAATTCATCATTGTTTACAAAGAATTATTAAATTATTTTTCAATGACCCGGGGGAGAACATTTTTCTTTAAGTATCTCATTGAACGGAGGGTGTTGTGAATATATGTGTTTATTGCATACTATATGGGTGTGTCTTACAATGCTAGATTAGAGCATATATCAACGAACGTGTAATAAAATGTTGTATGTATATATATATATATTATAAAGGAACAATACAAAATATATAACAATTATTATTACTATAATAACTGTATTATTGCTAGAGCAATAAATGTTAATATTGTAGAGCTTAGATTACACGTAACTATATGCATTGTGACTGACAAAAAAATCAACCCGATCAATCAGACAAGCATTCTTAATATTACAAGAATAGTACAAAGAATTAATTCAAAATAAAATTACTTAATTTGAACCTGCTTACATAAGTTAGTACTACTTGCATAAGTATTTAATTAATCCCAGGAGAAAAACCTTCTTCTATTTAAGATTACTACATTAAGAATTCAGAAAAGAAATTTCCAATAAAATTATTTTATGAACTATCTAATTTGTTAAGTAAATCCCAAACAAAGTACAGTTTTAACTAAATCGTGAGAATTCCCAAATTTAATTAAAATATTTATTTTCTCTGTTTTATTCTCGGAAACTTTTGAAAAACTTCCCAGACATGAAATCTTTGCGTAAGCTACCGATTTCCAGCAAGCACTGCGATAGTTTGGTTTGGGCTGGGTCTTGGCGGGCTTTATCTGAGGTCAAGACAGGACACGAGCTTATTTTCTGATAGTGATTTTTGAGTAGAAGATCTAAATTGTGATGTGCAAACAACCTAATTTCAGGGGTATCAGATCAGTGTTTGGGTTCTATAAGGCTCATTTCGTAAGTTTATGTCAGTATATTTTTACTAGTTTTTGGGGTGAATTAATAAGAGAATTCCTTCGGTGGTGGACAGGCGCGGGATTCATGCATCCGCGGAGACGGTAAGTTGTAAGACGGATACTAGTTTTTAGTGAATTAGGAGTTCGATGAAGGGTGAAATAGTTTGATACGAAGGCGAAATAGTTTAAAGCGGTTTATTACACCGATGTAAATGTCTATCGAGGCATTTTCATCGATGGCTTCCTGACAGAGGCCAAGCTGATGACTGAAATATGTAATCAGGTTTAAATGGGCTGGAAGTTGACCTCCGGTAAAGCCCATCAAGGATAGGAACGAGGGGGTGGTATGGCGACCGGAATCATCACAAGGCACGTGTTTTTCCGTACGCGGTCAGTACCAAAACAAGATGTTATTAAATAAAATTGTGTTGGCATTTCGTGCGGAGTTTGAATCCCGAACAGGCATGGAATTTTTTCAAACGCTACTAATTTCCACCGGGCTAATGACCATAGCAACTGAGGCTCACGCTTTCAACAAAAAAAAAATTAAATATTGCATTAATTACTAAAGATGGACGAAGCAGGAGCAATATAAAATGCCGAATAGCACAAGCTAAACGAGCCTTCAGTAAGAAATATAATTTGTTTACATCAAAAATTAATTTAAATGTCAGGAAAAGATTTTTGAAAGTGTATGTTTGGAGTGTCGCTTTATATGGAAGTGAAACTTGGACGATCGGAGTATCTGAGAAGAAAAGATTAGAAGCTTTTGAAATGCGGTGCTATAGGAGAATGTTAAAAATCAGATGGATGGATAAAGTGACAAATGAAGAGGTATTGCGGCAAATAGATGAAGAAAGAAGCATTTGTAAAAATATAGTTAAAAGAAGAGATAGACTTATAGGCCACATACTAAGGCATCCTGGAATAGTCGCGTTAATATTGGAAGGACAGGTAGAAGGGAAAAATTGTATAGGCAGACCACGTTTGAAATATGTAAAACAAATTGTTAGGGATGTAGGATGTAGAGGGTATAGTGAAATGAAACGACTAGCACTAGATAGGGAATCTTGGAGAGCTGCATCAAACCAGTCAAATGACTGAAGACAAAAAAAAAAATAAAAAAATAAATTTTGAAGAATTTCATAAAAAATGGTACTTTGATGTTAATAAACTGTTTTTAGCAGTTAATAATAAACAATTACTATAGAAAGACATGAGGTTATAATTCTGTACAATTAAAATTATATTAACTGAAAATAAGATAGAGAAGTTATTATTATAACAACTTTTATTTTGTATTGAAATTTATTGATAAAATATTTCAAGTTAAAAAATCGAAAAAGATATTTATAGAACGATAAACTTCCTTTTTATGTTATAAATGGTGGTTGAATAACAAGGTTAAGTCATGGAATCTTAAAAAAAAATCTTTAGCATACTTCAAAAATAATGAAATTTTATACTATTCTTCGCACGGTATTAAATAATATAAATAAGATAAGTAAATTGTAATAATTTTATAAATAAGTTACATAATTTAACTGTAATTTTTCAGATATTAAGAGTGATTATATTATATTAAGATAATTAATAAAAGGAGGGATTTCCCTATAAATATTAATAAATAAGATTTTCCCCAAAAAAAAATTACGGTGATGCAAGTTTATATGATCAATAGATATCATTCAAGTTGAACAGATTTTTAGGTGTTATTTATTCATCCACAATTAATACATTAAATACAAATTATTTTTAATTAAAAAAATAACAAAATCTTTCAGATTCCTTTACTTTCATGTATATATATATATATATATATATTTTTTTTTTTCTAGAATAAATTTATATCTATATAATATAATGTAATGTATTGAACGCCATGTACTGAAAAAAATAATAATAAATTGACCGCTGTGAGAAAAACAGTTTGGTCACTTGCTGGGAAGAAAGTGATATTAAAATATATAGACGGTAACGCAATCTTGAATTTCTTTCAACGAATTGTCATCTAATATAATCACTGAATGTCACCAGACTTTCTTTTCGGTTTTTTCTTTCTTTCTTTTTAACATTTTAAATAAAAATTTCTTGTATTTTTTTTTGATAATAGAAAAAAGAAAGATAGAGAAAAGAAATGGTTTTCTTTTCATGTTTATAAATATAGGAAGGAAGATATTAAGTCGGAAGAAAGGAAGTAAATATAAAGAATTTAAAATGTTCCAGGATGTATATATATATATATATATATATATATATATATATATGTCTGTGTGCACAAAATTAACAAGAAAAAGCTAATAACAAAAAAGGAAACAACCATTTTAATAAAAAATAAAATAAATTAACATCAATGAAAGATATTTTGAATTAAGTAAAAGTTACATATTATATTATGGGCTATAAAATAAAGGATTATTAATATTATTATTTTTTATTTTATATTTGTGTTTGATAAATGAAATATTGACGATGAAATTTGAATAACAAAACGAAAGTGTAAATAAATGTTTTGGCAAAAAATAACATAAAACCTGAAAAAAAATGAAAGTTTTCAATAAAAATTTATAAATTATTTAATTTTATTTTGAAATTTGAAGTTTTTTAAATATTATTCATACTCCTTAAAATATATTCTTGATTTTTATTTCAAGAAATTCTTTTAATAGGTATTTTAGCCAAAATTAAATAAATATACACTTAAATAACATACAGTTAGGTTCGTTAGTTCCTTTTCACGAGTTTAAAAAAGTAATAATATTTAAGGACTAGTACCAAGATTAACATATTTATGTTAGTGATTTGACTTTTCCTGCTTTTATAAAAAAGCAGGAAGTTAAAAAACTTTTTAAAGTTAAAAACTTTTTAACTAATTTCATCCTTCATATCAAAACTTATTTTGATATAAAGTGTGAAAAAAAAATCAAAAAGCCAGTATAGATTTCTTACATTTGTTTTACTACTAAAATACTTTGGGAAGAAAAATTTTGAATTTCTAATCTATGGAATTCTTTTTTTAATCTCTAAAAAATTGTTAATCAAAATAACTATTATTTACATCTTCTAAAACCCTTCCATATAGTAGTAGTCGTGTTAAATTTCAGTTTCTTCACTATTCGTAAAATATGAGAAATAATAATGAATACACATTCAGTTTCATATGAAAACATAGTCCAGTTTCATTTTAATACTGATATTAAAAAAATTCCAAAATACGTTTTCGTAGCATTTATGAATAGTTCTGAATTATTTATAAACGATTTAGGTACTATTACATGCAAGTGTATATTATAGTTCACAATTTTGTTAATTATATTTTTTATTTATATCAGTATATCTAAAATATAATATTTTCGAAATTAAAATTAAATATATCAGAAATACATGAAATTTAAAATAAATTTTCGAACCATATTCTACTCTAATTGCAGTGGTTAAAAGAGAAACTCGAATATTTTCAAACATTGTTCGAAATACCTTAGAAAATTCTATCCCATTTTATATTACAAACAAAAAACATCATAAAATAACGGGGAATTCATTCATAATCCAGTTTCACCCATTGAAGAGTTCTTAAAAAAAACTTACAATTAATTTTCATAAAATGTAGAAAAACTTTCTTATGAGACGATGTTTCCTAACTTTAAACAAATATAATGCAGAATACTGGCCAAGAAAATATTCCTGACTAAATCTTTAGTAAAAATCGCATTAAAACGAGAAGTCAAATTAAAATAAAAACTGTTTTCCTATTTTCATCCTATTATGTTGAATAGGGAAAATTATTAATTTCCGCTATCTCATAACCTACAGCAATATCTTTTCCAGATATCAAATATTCAGCTTTTCTATCTTCAATCTATGCATTATTTTAAATCCTATGGTGTTTTTCAATAAGTTTTTTCTCTAATAATCTTTTAATATTATTATTTATTTTAATATTATTATTTCTCTAATAATCTCTTTTCTATTTATAAACACCCAAAATTCAACCAATTTTCCCATTAATTAATAAATTACCTTATTTATTGTGAATTATATATGTATTTTTTTACTATTATTTTTTGTTGTATTTTTTTATTGTTAAGTACACAAATGAGATGAAGTGCTCGTCCAGATTTAAATCTGTCCATTCTTGATTGGGTGTTGTGGTTTTATAAAGGATTTAGGTACTATTACATACAACTGTATATTATATTCACAATTTTGTTTACTACATTTTTTATTTATATTAGTATATCTAAAATAAAATATTTTCGAAATTTCAATCTGAAAGTTATTTTAAATAATTTAAAAACAATTTAAACTAAAATATTTGTTACGAAATCTACTGAAATAAACTACGAAAATAAATAGTCTCTTACATCAAATATATCTGCAACAATTTTATTTTATTTTTTCTTTTCCAAAAAAAAGATTTAATGAAATTTTAAAAAATTATTATTATTTCAAGTCTGAATTTGTTGCAAAATTAAATATTTATAACGATTAAATTGCTACAAAATATACTTTATTTTTTAGGTTATAAGAAATATTTAAAACGATATAAAATTCAATCGGAATAAATAGCCTTTTTTTTTTAAAATGGAGACTAAATTGAACTTTACTATATTTGGTTTTCAATGTAATAGCCTACAAATAAATATAAAATAAAATAGTTTTCTTTCCAGTTACAATAACTATTAAAAAAAGTTATAAATATCTGTGGTAAAGTACTTTTATTTGATGAGGAAATACTTAATAATCTTGATAAATCAAGTTGATAAAATATGCAATTTATTTGTAAGTAAATAATACTTTTTATATACTCGTAAATAAAGTTATAATTTTATATTTTTATTTAAATAAATAAAATTAAATATTTTCAGAAAATAATAGATAATTTGTCAATTAAAATAGTCCCACTCTTAAGAGTTACAAAATAATGGATAGAAAAAAATGTAATATTTCAATTAATTAAAAAATGTTCTTTTCTGTATTAGTGTAGATTGTACTGACTAGTAATTTATCTAAAGAAAACATGTAGGAATTATGGCAAATTAAACATAAGAAGTATTCCATTATTTGCCTGTTTTCCGTTATTAAAATTTTAATCTTTCATAACATCGGTTAGAAATAATAATAAAAAAAGTTATATTTAAACGTAACTTAAGAAATATTCCATCTGTTATTTAAATATCTAAAAATTTTCCAGATATTTCTTAATGATTTTTTTTAACTTCAATCACACTATAAATCAGATAAAACAATTCTAGATTTCCAAACTATGTTTCTCTTATATATTTTTTTTAACGCATATTATATTTAAAAATATAAATTCTGTTATATTTTAAATTTCATGCAACTAAAAATTGATCATTTCCTATCATTTTCCATAACAGCTCATTACTGACAAGAAAGTTTACGACTATAGGTCACTTAATGTTAAAAAGAAGTAATAGAACAAATTAGACAAATTTATTTTAATTTTATGAATTTCATAAAACAAATATTTTAGAATTCTTTGTATATCCTACTTGTAGAGGTACAAATATTAATGCGAAAAACGCATTTTAAAATTTACGTAATTTTAAACAATTTTATACGATTTAATTTTTTTTATTCTAGAACTAAACAATTATTCCTGAATAAACCAACTAATCTTTACTAATAAATCAAGTAAACTTATGAGCATTATCAATAATAAAAAGTAATTAGTTATGTCTTGTATATATAGGCCAAAGTTTATCTGTCTGTGGGTTTGTTTGTTCGTAACAGCATCACGCGAGAACCAAACAATTGCTTTTAAATTTGCAGGCTACATTTTTGTTTTCCCACGGAAGGTTTTAAGCCATAGACCGAGGTCCTAGCTACTTTTGGGAGTGAAGTTGTGAATTAAAGACATTCATTAACGAAAAAGAAAATTAATCTCTTTATTTGACTATTATATTTCTGTCCCCATGGCAAAGGAGATAAGTTATGAATTTTTCGTCGTCACAGCAGTTACTACTGTTCTGTCTTTGGTAATTTAGTTTCTTTTTTAGGTCCCTATAAAGCCTGAATAATTAAAATGTTATTTATGAGTATTATTCTCACAACCGTGAGGGAAAAGAACACTACGGGGAACCAGGGAGCGAGGCCCTCTGGCTTGACGATAATGGCGAGCGAAGCGAACTCTGCGGTCCTGGGGTAGGTTGTGGCCCGGGGAACCCCTGGGCTGACTCTAAAGTTTGCCTGGGCCCCGGAGGTCCAGGTGGTGGAGCCCCGACCGGCTAGTAGGTAACAGAAAGTAAATAAATTATCTAATTAATTAAAATTTTCATTTACCTTTTGAATTGTATCCGTAATTTAATTCGAAAAGACGGAGAAATCTCGATCGTAAATTGAGCTGTAAATTAAAGAACATATTATTAGACATAAATAATCGTAAATTTATCACACAAAATATTTAATGTTTAAAAAAATTTTACTTTTTTACAGAATAATGTACAAGCTGACATACTGTACTAGAGTCCCTTATGATATCAATTTTTATTTGTCTTCTGAATGAGGTCTCAATCAAAGTTGTCTCGACTACAACTTATTTCAGATTTTTCTTTTTGATATTTCCATTATATATTTCGTAGTAAAATGGAATTTTTCCACAGCAGAGTTTTGATTTAAAGTTCAGCTTTTTTTAAATATAAACCCACTTTGTATCTGTTAAGTTATATAAAAATTATATATATATATTACTTAAAATGTATTTCAGTATTTAAATTATTAAAACACAGAGGTAATTCAAGTGATGGTAAGATCGGTCTTTTAAAAAATTATAAACAAAATCGGGTTGATTTCTAATCGTAAGATTACTTTCAAATTTTTTAATAATCATTTCATTAAAATTTTTTTTTAATATTTGTTCTATGGGAAATTGAATCGCCTCACACGCTTATCGGTTTCAAGGTGTTTATCATACTCTTTTCCTTTTACAATCTGCTGCCAAATCTAATTTTCAAACTGATACTATATTAATGCAGTATTATATTTTATTGTCGTAAAAGTTATTTCAAATTCCAGCTACCTAACACTAGAAAAATTGAAAGGAAAAAAATGGCTATTATAAGTCAAGACGGTAATTTATAATAACTAAATATTTAAAAGCATTCTGTTGGCGGATAAGTAAAGTTGTCGTTCACATGAATAAATGCATAAAGTAAAAACCTTATGTAATGTAATGTCAAGCAAGCGGAAATAGATAGGATAGAAATAGTGCATAATAATGTTGTATAATTATATTTTATTAATTACAGAACTGTGTGGTATTCCCGACTACTAATAATACACCTTGGGAAAATACGCCAAGGGACTAAAAATCAATGTATCATTTTCCACGTAATTGGTAATCTACGATGGAAATTATGGAGTAATTGGTTAAAATTTCGAATTAAAGGGTGGGTGTACAGCATATATATTATTAATATACAGAATTCAAAACACAATTAATAAATTTTAAATTTCTCTAAAACAATAACTTGATGTATCCAAGTATTAGTTAGTTAACTTTTACCTTAACATTAAACTATTTTTAGTATTCAATAACCATATATTAAATATTTTAATATTAAATTAGCTTTTAAAATACGAATAATCCATACATAAACAAAACTTTTTTTATTATCTATTCCTTTCTGTTTGCTAATCATTTAGCCTTACCAAAATTACTGTATCGTTCGTTTTCAGTTGTCTTCCACTGTTTGTCTTTCTTACAACGTTTACCCACTCGCTACTCATACGATGGTCATTCAATAATAATGAGAGACAAATGACAAAAGAAAAATTATTATTTAATCAATGACAGTAAAACTAGTGCTACTTTTCAACGTATTTTTGGCAATTTTACATCTTTCTGCGAGTTCTTATTCAGTCTAAATAAGCAACTATTCATTATTGCTAAACTTTGTTTTTTAACTTCTGAGACCACCGTTAGGTATTACTTCAGAGGATGAGGTTGCTGTCCTTCCAAATAATCGCAATAAATTGGGTCTTTATAGTCCCAAAACACCATCATTATTATCATTTTACCTGCTGACGCTTAGGATTTGAATTTTTCCCAGCGGATAACTCGGATGTTTCCGTTCAATTACTCGAACGTTCAGATTCCGAATGAAAATGATGAATCCAAGTTTCGACACAAATTATTGTAAAATTAAAAAAAAAAAAAAATACTTTCCTCTAAAAGTCATCGTTTAAATTTTATTTAAATGTGAATTCGGGTGACATTGTGGGCGAGTAGATTGTTTCAGAACCCATCTAGTCAGCTTACCATGGGTAATTAATGGACAGCGCCAATACTCGTACTACAAATTTCAGCAAATTCCCAGATTTGTATACTTCTGTCCTTGCAAATGGGACCATTAAAGCGATTTTTCAAAGCGTCAACCGAACACCCTTAGTGGGGAATAATGGGACTAACGGTTATTCTTTCCCCGATGTTGAAAATCAGCAACTGTGGTTCTTTGTATTTCTCTTTTTTGGTTATTAAACAGCTGTGGTCATTAGCCCGGTGAAAATTGGTAGCGTATGAAAAGATGTCATGACTGACCGGGATTCGAATCCGGGACTTCCGCACGACATACCGAGACACTAACTGCTCAGCCACGAAGAAGGAACGGTTGTTCTAATCGATTTAAACTGTTGATTCCCTTACAAAAATTGCATCGTTAATATATTTTTACCACATTGTTTTAAAATCCGGCCGGTTTCACACCTTCAGAAAATAAAAATCTTATAACCGGACGCTGTTACACGGTACACGTTTCAAACGGATTCGACATTTTGAAACAACAGAAGAGGTTACAATAACGAGGATCTATTATGAACAGCTGATGTTCTCTATATCAGGGGGGCCAACTTGAATGTCAGAAAGTTTCAGTTTATTTTATTAAATATATTTTTCTACTATTGCCATTTGTCTCTTTAATTATTGAACCATCTTCGTATATGTTTTACCAAATTTTTTTAAACAAAAATATCACCACAAATATTTTTACTCTTATATTTGTCATAAAACCTCTTCAATTTACCTAACGTTTAACATCTTCATGTAATATCAATTTCAAAGTTTTTTTGTCTGATACTCATTCTATTGCACATGATTCACGCAAATAATATATACGTGCAAATGTTTTCAAGAACTTTTTCAATTGTTACAAGCAGACTTAATTTTTTTCAAGAAATCTCTTCTTGATTATTCCAGTATTTTTTTATTATTATCTGTCATTATTCCACCCATCCTCAGTAATTTTAAAACCTAAATAAAATAAAAATCTTCCACGTCTGCTACATTATGTTCTCCTACTTTCATATTTAATTCTGCTTTTTTATTAATTTAATTCACCTTTGTTTTACTTGCGTTTATTTTCAAAGTAAATTTATCTCTTAGAAATAAATCCAATGTCATTAAGTATTTCTTCTAATTCATCTGTGGTTTCTGTTAAAAGAATAATGCCATAAAGCATTTTGAATTTCAATTTATTTTCAATTAATTCTCAATAAAAAATATATATACATATAAAAGTCAACTATATAAACAATAATAAAAATAATCGCAATAAAAGGAAAAATGCCGCTAGATAATTTTAGTATTAAATTAAGTGTAATAAATTATGAATTTTATAATGTAAATTTCACTTTATATTATTATTTTTATTATAATTTGTGCATTTCCTGGAAAAGACCAATTTATTACAACAAAAAGGTATTGGTTCAGAAATTTATATTTTCTCAGCACAAAACTATTACTATTTATTTATGTCTTACCAATTATAATTTTCTCTTTCAAATAATATCATCTGTGTTCTTGATTTTTTAATAATACAAACTACAAATTCTCTTTGATTTATCCAACACGATATAATTTTCTTAAAATGACAATTATGTTTTATATACATATAAATACAAAGCTGTACAATATAACTACTCGTTGTTATTATTACTATTTGTTATTGTATGAAGAGTATAGAAAGCTGAGAATATTTTCACGCTAACACTCATGAAACATTTAATACATTATGAAATTTTAAAGAGATGAAACTGTTCCATTTAAAGAATAATAATTTACATACAATAATAATAATGTAATAATTTTAAAATTGAATAGTCGATAAATTATTCATTAACAATAATTTATAAATTATAAATAATAAAATCTAAATTCCCATTACTTAATTTTTTTACTCGTACATTTAAAAAAATTCATTATTTAGCTCATATATTTTAATTCCTTACTTTTTATACAATTACACTCTCTGTAGATTATTTTTTAACTTGTATATTTCAACACAATATTCTAAATTATGAAAGATTGGGAAATATTGTAAAGTATTTAGAGTACGTTATCCGTTTGTACCAAGAAAAATATTTTTTTATTATTTTTTTTTTAAACGTTGACTTCAGTCACAACTGGAATGAATAAAATACAATAAGTTAACTTAAAACTTAAAAGCAATTGTGATATATACTTGGCCGACCGGGCTGGTCGTGGTAAACTCGTCGTCGCAAATCACTGGTTTAACAGCTGATTTTCGAAGTCGAAGTTTCTCAGGTTCAAATCCTTGTAAACGTTGGTTGCTTTTACACGGATTTGATCACTAGAGAGTGGATATATGTGTACTTTGGTGGTTGGGGTTTAATTAACTACAAAATTAAGGAACGGTCGGCCTGAAAAACTTCATTTACATGATATAATATCATCCTTATCTCAACAGGTCATTGGGGAGAGATTGCTTGTTGTTCACTATCTGAACAGATTGAAACGTAAACATAAGGAATGTATAGCACAATATTTACTTAGATTTTAACTACATTTATATTTTAATTATAATTCTATTTATTTCTTTTTGTTACAGGTATGTTGATTTGACTTGCAACAAAATTATTAAACAGTAAGTACCCTAATTCTTTTTTTAAACGTTAACGAAGATTAATTGAAAATATGATTCTGAATAAAAAAATTCTAATTCCATAAAAGATTAGATTAAACACAATAATATGCGTTTATGATTAAATTAAATTTAATTAAAGCGGTGATGATATGATATAAACGAATTTTTCGGCCATTTGCCGATTATGTAATGAAGACTTTCTTTTATCGACAATGAGCTGCAGAAATTATAGGTTAAAATTAAAAGAGCAAATTTAATTTATTAACGTTATAGATTACGTGTATAAAACATTACATATTTATTTATATAACATAAGAACAAAATTAAGATTTTATTTCTATTAAAAGGCTATGGAAAATCAATCAATTTAATCGGTGTTTACTAAATGTTATTTAAAAATTTATAAAGAAAAAACTGACAACAAAGTTATAATAATTTCCTGGCATTGTTTATTTATACTTATACAGTTAAAAATAATGATATATGAAAAATGTTACCTAAGATATCTTTCTTGGGGTGAAGGTAATTCATGATGAAGTTTTATTGTAAAATAATTATTATTATATGTTTAAACGAAAAAAGTAGATCTAATGAAATACTTTTATGTTTCGTATTTGACGAGATATCACAAAAAAAATGAGTTTTCATAATTTATTTTTTCAATGTTAATGTAAAATAAAATTCATATATTGAGATGTTACATGTTATTATTCTCTAGCTATTAATTAATCGTATTTTTAACATCGTCCGTCCCTATGGTAGCAATTACGGCACACCTTAACTATGCTCTTTAAAAAAAAAAAGACAACCAAATTTTTTGAAAGGAGAAAATGCCGAGAAACAAATTTATAGTAACTAAATTTATATAATTTCATACATTATGTTTTTTACTTATTGGGAGTAATCAAAGGTACAGCATTTTCTTCAAATAAATTAAATATCCTCGAGCTATTAATTCAGTTTTTGACGTTAAAAATTTGTTTATTTTATGGATCGGAAAAAATGTTATTGGAAAAAAGAATACATTCATTAATTAAATTACGAATACATAAGACAGAATGACGACACTATTAACAATTAATGTGATGTATATATTCACATTAATATGTTATATATTGTCGTTTGTTATATGTTTAATATTAAATATATGACAATCGATGGATGAAGCCGTTACTTAATGAAAATCCACGATAACAAAAGAAAGTACAAAAACGTGATGCTATTTGATTTTCAGAAAATTATTTGAAAAATCACAACTATTTTGGTACAAATTACCTTCCTGAGGTGAAACAAACAGAATACCAGCTGTTTCGGAAAAGGTGAAAATAAAACTATTTAATTCATTTTACGACTTTTTATTGAAACTTCTCTAAGACTAGTTATAAGTCTTTCTGTTACCAAAAATAATATTAATTTTCTTTTTTTAAAGAAAAATTACATTAAAATAAAATAATTTTTAATTAAGAGAAAAATATATATAAATTTCGTCGTTATATTTTCAAAAACTGGATTTTTACGGCAAGGAAACTATTTCAAAATTGTTTTTAGAGTATAAAAATACTTCAGAAAAATCAGCGTTTATTTTTTCTCGGTTTGATAATTCTTCATTGCATCAATGAACAAGTAAATACGTAAGAAATTTATTATGAAATACAGATTTAATCAGAATAATAATTGTAATTATCAATTGTTTAAATAATAATAAAAATAACAGATATTCTATTGAGAATAGTAAAACGTTAATCTGCTTTTATTGTATTAATGTCTATTAATTGTAAACGTATAATGAATATAAACCAAGAAAATAGAAGCATTATTTTAAATTTATTGATATTTTTAAAGAAACACACGTACAGTAAATGGGGTTTAAAAAGTTATAAGTTATAATTATCTTTATATAATTTATCTTTTTGCCAGAATATTATTTTTGAAAACTCAATAATAATAAAATTTATATGCGGAAAAGATTAAATATACTTATTTAATTACGGTTGTAATGTATATATATATATTAACTAATAATACATGAATTATTATTTAAAGCTTAATTTTTACTGTTAATAATAAAATACATGTGTTAAACCTCAAGAGATATTTGAATTAAATAAATTCTCAAACTAGATACGCATATTAATAGTTACCACTTTAATTATCATTAATAATATCGGAATAAAAAACATAACTAAAGAAAAAAAAAACGATAAATAACTCTTACCAAGCAGTGAATTTAAAAAAATCAATTGTATTTATAAAATAAATAGTAAAAAATATCTGACGACAAAGTTATTACACTTTCTTGGGATCGGTTATTTATTCTTACACAGTGGAAAAATAATAATACAATTTTTTTTTTTTATATTATAAATCGATATATTTAAACTTTGATCGGCTCCTTCACCCTCAATATTACCCTGAAACTGTTTTGTTAGAACCGCTTGCATTACTAGTTTTACACTTAGAAAAAGAAAAAGAAAATTAATAAAAAAAATAAGCAAGAAATAAAAAGATAGCTTTTTACGATTTTTTTGGGGAGGGTGGAATTTGGGGAGAATTTTTTTTTAATGGTAAGAAAATCATGTACTCTCCCACTGAGCTTAATACAAAGTGGGGTTATGTTTGCAAAATTTTGATAAAATTGACCCCAAAGAAACTATTTACTCCATCCCCTGCAGATATTGACCACAAATGTTTACCACCAAATCGCCTTATATACACTTGTGTACTGTATACTCTGTGTCAAATTTCATCAAAATCGATTTATCCAATCAAAAGTTATTAAACTTCAACAAGCCAAACACACGTATTTAGGTAATATTACCTCCTTTTTTTGTGTTTTGGGGTCCCTGGGTCATGAAACGGCGAGAAATGCAAAAAAAACCATACCCCATTCTTAGATTTCCTTCTTACAGCATAGCTCTAGAGCTATGATGCCAGAAAAGTAAAAAATAATACAACCATTTTATGAATAGCCTAAGCAGAAAGCAAAAGATAAGGTTACAATACAACTACATTGGGTTTCATCAGGACCAGTTAATTTTTAAATAGACAATAAAAGACATAAATAAAATACAATAAATAAAGAAAAATGTGCAGGGCTCATAATTCAGAGGAGGCTTCATAACAGAAAAATAAATAATAATGAATTTAAAACAATATAGAGAAGAATTATTTTTATATTATATTTTATAATATAGAATAAATATTATGTTATTACTTTTAAAATAATAAAAATAAATATTGTCATAATAACTGATAAAGCAATAAAGTCGGATTAGTGCCACTGGCGGATCAAGGGGGGGGGGAGGAGCCGTGACCCCTCCTTTGGATGTTAACAAAGTGTATTTTTTTATAAAGATAAAAAATAAGTAATACCTTTAAAATTTAAAAAATTCAAAAACAATAAGGATTTTTTTTTTTTTAAATTTAATAGGAGAAGGCGGTCTTTTTATTTTTATTTTCTGATGCTGAAAAGGGAATATACCGACTGCCCTTCAATTTTTGATCGATGATGTCCGCAAATTATAGGGTCATTCACGGGAACCGGATGTTTTTGAAGTGGGTTGTACTCGGGCGTTCGTGGTGGGAGGGGCACGTAGCTGGTGTCTGACGTTTCCTTTGTTCATAGCATTTACATTTTAGTCGTTAAGATGGAGCCGTGGACGCCAGACCAACGCCTGTACGCGTATGACAGTTTTGTGCGAAATGAGACGTTTTTGAAGAAAATGAAAATTTGTTATTGTTAATGAGTGACGAAGCCCATTTTCATATGAATGGCTTCGTCAACAAATAGACTTGCCGGTATTGGGCAGAAAGAAACCCACATCTGCTTCACGAGAGACCACTTCATAGCCCAAAGGTGACTGTCTGGTGTGCGACAGGAAAGGTCGGTGTTATTGGACCATATTTTTTTGAAGAAAATGACGCTGCCGTAACTGTAACAGCTGATCGTTACATTGCGATGTTCAATACGTTTTTCATCACTGAGTTACGAAACCGGGGAATCGATTTTCAAAATGTGTTATTCCAGCATGATGGACCTACAGCGCACACAGCGAGGGCAACGATGGCTGTTCTCCGTAACTTGTTTCCGGGACGGATCGTTTCCAGATTCGGCGTCATTCCTTGGCCCCCTCGGTCCCCCGACTTGAGTAGTTGTGATTTTTTTCTGTGGGGGTTTCTGAAATCGCGTGTGTACGGCAATAAACCGCGTACATTGGAGGACCTAAAGATCGCAATTCGTCATCACGTCACCCAGATTGATGTAGACATGCTGCAAAGAATTGAGGCCAGTTACCGTGAAAGGCTACAACAATGTATCGCCCAAAATGGACATCACTTGCCGGACATAGTTTTTCGTTCATGAGTAAGTAACAAATGCTTTGATTTAACAAGTGTTTCAGTACCAATAAAACTTTTTTAAAGTAAATATTCAATTTTTTATGATTATTTTAAAAACATCCGGTTTCCGTGGATGACCCTGTATAAATGGGCCCCAAATTTAAATTTGGTTTAGTAGAGGCTTAATCGGGTACGGGGCATTATTATTAAAAAAAAGAACAAATAATTAACTTTCTTTCTCGTTGTAAATCATTCATTATTGCTTAACGTAAAATGTGAACCATATATATATATATATATATATATATATGAAATTAATAAAAACTAAATCCTGTGTAAATTATCATGTCTAGAGGTGTAGGATTATGGTAGATACTGAAATATCGCAATATTTATTCACTAAAAAAAAATAATAATCAATAATAATTAATTTTATTTAATTAATGTTCTAATTAAAATTAATTTTAACTGATGTAATTAATTTATTTATTAGTATTTTATTAAAAATCTACGGTAATCATTTATTTAATTCAGTTGTGGCTGCTAAGTTCGTTAGTCAAAGTTAATTAAATATATCGAGCAAAATTATTTGATAATTAATGAAATGTTTGAATTTTTTAAAAACTAATTATTAATTCAATTTTAATTAGTATAATTAAATATACAAAATAATTACTTCTACTCTGTTTAGAAGAAAGGAAAAAATAATAAATACTCTTATTTAACTTTGATTTGTTAAGTTTTTATGTAGTTATTTTGACACCACTATAATATTAAACATAATAAGATGTAAAAAAAAAAAAATTATTAAAATTTAAATAAATTTATTTATCAGGTGTTCGGCTAATTCAAGGAATTTTTTTTCGTAATCTGAAAATATATACTACATATTATATCCTCAATTATCTTTTTCATACATTTTTTATTTTCCTGCTTTTACTAAATAAACTTCTTTCGAGAATTAAAATTATTAACCATAACTTTAACCGTGTTCTTTTAAAAAAATTCTGCAGTAGATGATTATTTTGTATTATAAATATTTTTAAATTCCTCTGGAAGAGTAAATTAAAAAAAAATTCTTTTATTTTAAACATATTTATAAATCATATTTATCTTCAATAAAATTCTACACTGCATAAAAAACAGCTGAGAACAAGGTTGTTATAATTTCCTTCATTGGTTATTTATTCTTGTATATTTGAATTTAGACTAATAAAAATCACCCCAACCAAGAAAACATTTTAGTTTATCTATAATTACTATGTTAAATGGAAGAAAGTAAAAAAAATTCCTTTAAAAAATGTACAATCAATAATTATTTACCTAAGATTTATTTTTGGGGGTGGGAGTGAGTTATGATGAAATTCTTTAGTAATATTATTATTAAAAATTTAAATAAACCAAAAAACGCTTTAAAAAATTCCAAAAAGAATCGATATTTTTAAACTTTGTTCGGCTCCCCTAACCCAATATTGAACCCCAAAATATTTTCTAGGGATACTTCCGCTACTACTATGCTTAAAAAAGTGCAACAAATAAAAAGATAGCTTTGTTCAATTTTTGGGGAAGGGGTGAATTTGGGGCCAATTGTTTTTAAATGAACTTTATATAAAGTGGAGTTAAGTTTGCAAAATTTTGAGAAAATTGATCCCAAAGGAATTATCTACTTCATTCCCTGGTATTGACCGAAAACATTTTCCAACAAATTACCCCACCATATATACGTATCTCTGTGCCAAATTTTATCAAAATCTGTTAATCCAGTAAACATTTATTAAACTTCAAAACGCCAGCACACGTACATACGTACGTACGCAATAAAAAACATTACCCCCGCCTTTTTTTGTTTTTTTGGGTTTTATGGGTCATGAAACGTCAAGAAATCTAAAAAAAGGCCCATACCCCATCTTTTGACTGATAACATGCATCCTTCTCTTAGCATAACTCTATAGCTATGATGCCGGGAAAATAATTCAAGTTTTATACAAGAGGAATTCTTTTTAGAATGAAGCATTTTTTATGTTCCTTGTTCCTTGATTCCTTTATTGTGTTTTAAAATTTTAATCCTTACATTTAATAATCCTTTTATTTTTGGTATATTGAGTACTTTTAACGTAATATTTTATTCTACTTTTATTTATTTACAAAAAGGAAAAAAACAAATTGAAAATTTCTCTCGGCAATGATTCCGTATTATACTCGTATAGTATTTATTTTTTTACTGATTTTACGTTTGTGATAAAATATTAATATCATCAGTGAATTGTAGCATCTTTACTTTCTCTTCTTGTATTGTCGAATTGCTATCAAATTTTTCCATCGATTGTTTTATTACTACTACTCATTTTGTATTATAAAAATAAAAATAAATAAATATACGAGTAAAATAATTGAAAAGCCTATGGATACGTTATGCGTATACCACTCGTCTTTCTATCGATTTTTTGACTTTCTTCGCTTACAACTATATATATATATATATATATATATATATATATATATATGTTTCAATAAGTTATTTTACGCCAAATATAAAATAGTGTGTTTTTCAATCTTTTGTCACAAATTTCATATAAAATCATTAAATTTACATCTTAATTTGGGTTCCAAGAATTACAGTTTGGCTTAATTTTACTGAAGGAGCAGAAATCAGGATGAAATCTTTCACCATCCGACACTCACTAACGAAGCGTATATTTACAACGAACTTTCTTCTTTATTTTCATCAGTGGAATATATCCAGGTTTGTTACATTTTTCGTGAATCGCCTCCTATATATATATTCATATGGCCTCCACGGCTTTATTTTTCACAAATCAGCTTGATTTTCACTAATAACTGTCGAATATTTGCTGTTAAGCCATCAATCGTTCGTGGTTTGTTGCTATAGACTTGTGACTTAACTTAACCCCAGAGAAAAACCTTTGCACGTGTCAAATCACACGATCTTAGTAGTCAATTAACATTACCATTTTGTGAAATTATCGAATCACCAAAATTTTGAGGCAATAAATGATTGTTTCAGCAGCTGCGCAGCATATAGCAACCACATTCCTATCTATTTCTTAATTTGATAGAAATGTGAAACCACGTTTCTATCAAATTAAAATTTTCCAAATTTGCAAACAAAATATCACGAATAATACCTTGACAGCATTCTTCATTTATCTTATATCCTTTCTCATTTTTGAAAAAAAAAGACACCTATGATGCCACCAGCCCATAATTCCCAGAAAAACATAATTTTTTCTGGATGGTCGCTGTTACATCACTTGTGAATTGGAATCATTCAAAATACAGCAATTTCGCTTTTTATAAAGCGATCAAGCCAAAAATCCTCATCTGAAAAGATGATGTTTTGATGAAAATTTGGATCCACTTAGAGCTGCTCTAGTGTCCGATCAGCAAAGCGTTGACGCAAATATGTTCCCGTGGCTTTAATACTTCTCACCTATCAGCTGAAGAATTGAAACCACGGGACTCCTTTATAGGTGAATATTTTTTCTAGTTGAATGTTATATGATCTTTACGCAAAATTTTCTGTTTTTGTTGAAAAAAGGCCCAATTTTTGTGAATTATGCAAAATTAAATTTTTATTTTTACGAACATTTGCAATTACAGCAGCAATATTTTTTTATCCTATTGCTTTTTTTGTGAACCGGTAAGTCAGAATCAAGTAGAGAAAAATTCTTTTCCAATTTTTCAACCAAACGATGAAATGTGCTTTTGTTTGGCCGATTATGCACAGAATAATAAATATCGCAAAGCGTATAATACATAGCTGTAACCGATTCCATACTTCGATAATAAATTTCTATAGTTTTTTAACGTTGTTAAGTGTAGCGATTCATGATGTTTTGTCATAAACTACTACAAACAAATGACGCTTGAAAAATAAAAAATAAATAAAAAAATCCAATGTCGCCACCACAATCTATAAACTTTTGCGCTCAATCTAAAAGGCCCGTTAGAGAAAACTGGATTTCAAAAAACGGTATAGGTTATTCATCCAATGTTACTGAAAAGTATAAAAAAAAGCAATACTTGGATAAGAGAAATCTGAAATATTTCTACACATGAGGCTAAATTTCGGAAATTTTTACAAATAACAAATCATTTTCAGCCGGAATTTGTTACCTCAGTAGCTAAGAAAAAATATTTAAGATAATTAAAATTTAGTAGATGCGATTATAATAAAAAACAGCACACAATTATAGTAAATATGTAAATGTTAAGTAATTTATACCATTATATTTGTCCTCATTAAGACGAGTTAAGTTGGTCGATCGGTTAAGTAAGTTTATTAGTTGGCTAAAGGTGTATTTCAGTTTTACATCGACATATTTATTTATTTCAATTAAAGTGTAATATTATAACATAAAATAATACAGTAAATCGATCGATTACAAGCATTTTAAAATATACTGAATTGCATAATTATACGTACAACAGTATATTGAAAATTATCTTATGACAAGGCTATTTCATCATTACTAAAACATATAAATAATTAAGTATAATTATAATATTATTTATAATTAGTAATAAAATTATAATGATTAATTTTGTACATATTTTTTATCTCAACTTGAGGGGAAAAGTATTAACCTGATTTTAACTTATAAATAATTATCATAAGTAAACGTTTATTTAAAATATTTATATAAAATAGGTGTGGGCTATATATATATATATATATATATATATAGTTAACTATATATATAATTACTTTCTTAAAAACTAATCAATCACAGTTTTATTGATTCTAATTCCTAATCCCTTCCCCACTTATTTAAGTAAAAAACTTTTTCGGATATAATTTCTTGTTTTAGTTAAATATGGAAAAGTGGTTCTAAAAAAAAATTAGTTAAACTTGATTTTTGTTGTTTTCCTGTTTTGAAAATATCTAATTATTAGATTTGTTATTTAATAAAAACTCAAGGAAAAGAAACAATAATATAATAGACATTTAAAGGCATAAAAGTTATGTTTTCTAATTAGTGCACACGATTAAGATCATGTTTAAATTAACCGTTCTGTTTTAATAAAAGTCTTGATTTTTGACAGGAAATTATTAGCTACGAATTTTTATTTGTAATGCATTCTGTTAAATAAAATCATTATCCCCAAAAATAAAGAAATAATAATATTAATAACAGACAAGGTAAAAAATATATATATTTTTTTAAATAAATAAACCAAATTTAAGAGAAAAAAAAACACATTTAGAATACACTAAATAAATGTAATAGAATCCATAGAATATATGAGATAACTTCTCTAAATATCCGAAGTTCTTCTACCTTACACAAGTAGGATGAACTTTGACATAAAGAAAAAGGAAACCTGTAAAAGTGCACCCCCAGTAACATAGCATTCGCCAACCTCTTAAAGGGAAAAAATTTAAAAAACATATATTAATAAAAACCTGTTCATATTTTTAACTACAAAAATATAAACAATATTAGAAAAAGAAAAATATAAACATGTGAGCGATTCATAATCAACGCCCTGCAAAAACTACTGAAGATAAATTGATGAAAATTTCTATACACATTTTCCTTACGATGTAAATGCAGACTAGGAATGGATTTTTTGAGTTTCCGAGTTTAATGGATTAAAATGAGGTAACAAAGAAATTTACTGTTCTTTTAATTTCTCAGTAACAAATGAAGATAACAACTTGATTTTTGGTGTGTGTAGTCTTCATGTGAATATCTAAAAACCAATTTCTAGATTTTTCGAAAATCGGCCTTGAAAGTGTGAAGAAAGGTAAAATAATTTTGAACAATCATTGCAAATTTTCTCCGTTTACTAAACGCGATATTCAGTAGATATGTACTTCCAAATATTCTTATATAAATATCTAAAATCCATACAAAATACAGCAGCATCAATCGTTAATAAACGCTACGTGTTACTTAAATATAGACAGAATATTTTACCAATTTTTGAATAAAAATACAGGTTAATAAAAACATATTTTATTTTCTGCAATTATTAATAAAGCATTGAATTTATTGTTTTTTTAAACAAGCAGCAACATCTATGGTCACTGGCCCGGTAGAAATTGGTTTTATATGAAACATATGGCATAACTAACCAGGGGATTCGAATCCGGGACCTCCACACGAAATTCCGAGAACCAACCTGCTCAGCCACGGAGATTGGCAAATAATTAATTTCCTTGGAAACCATATTTATTCTGCATTAAAAACATGCGATCTTTAGTATATTTAAAAAATAGTCTAGGACTAAATATATATATAAACACACACACAAAGAGTTAGAAAAAATTTCATATGTAAATAAAAAAAAAAAAGTTTATACAAACATAAACAGGCTTCGTTTTCGAGTTATCGCTAGAGTAAAATTTAACCTTAATTTCTGCTCAAAGGGTAAAATGAAGCGATATTGAATTTTTGAATTTATATTAAGATGTAAACGTAATGGTTTCAAACAGTTTTTTACCTCAGAAATTGAATAAAACAGTAACTCTAACTTTTCTAACTTTAGTAATTTTACAATTGTATCTAGTAATTTTTTTTTGAAATTTATTGTATACACAAAATATTGGTGTTTCTCATTTTGTTTTTACAAAACTTCTCTAAATAATAAATCTTTCGTTTACAATATTTTTAACAAAACACAATGAAATTTAATTAAAGCTGTATAAATATATTATTTTTTTAATTGATTTTGTCTCTAGATACCTCCCATTGTTGGAATGATTTTTGTTCTGGTTTAAAGTTATAACATATTTTTCTGCCACGTTTCAGACCAATTTATTTTAAATATAAGTCAAATTTCCTAAACTCTTCTAATTGTTCTGTTGACATTATTGAAATAGATTTTCTCAAAAATAAATTCTCTACAAATTTTGCTGAAAACCTTTATTCGTTTACTGGTTATTTAACGAAGTTATTGCACGTAAAACCTTAAAAATTGTATTTTGCAATACCAGTTTTTTTTTGTTTTACAATATTTCATTAAAAATTACTAGACATACAGTTTTGGAACTTGTTTTATCCAACTGTTACCAAGAGGTAAAAATTTACCTCTTAAATTAAGTCCCAAGAATGTCAATATGACCTCATTTTACGGCTGAATAGAAATCAGGACGTAGTTTTATCCAAAGCTATAACAAGAAAACTGAAAACGAAGAGAATGTTACACATATATAATATATATATATGTTTTTAATTACAGGCTTCGATAATAGGTGTTAATAAAAACAAATCCCTAATTATTATAAAGGTAAGTAGGTTTCCTTTACTGTAGAAAGTTTTTCTTTTAATATTAAAATAAAAACTTGTTCTGGTGAAGGAATTATGATAAAATTAAACAAGAATAATAAAATAAACGTGACAGTTACATAACCTTCAAGATGGCATGGACGATGAGTGGAGATGGCACTGAACTTGCTCGGTATTTACTACTAAATTATGTACATATGAAATGTTAGATGCAATTTTTTATTTTGTATTTATTTACACTTAGATGACATTTAAAGAAAAAAAAGACTGTTTCGTTACCTTGTTGACGTATATAACAATAAAAATTTATTATTTTAATTAAAATAAAATTTACGCGTATTTCCAAAGGTTGTAACTTTAATTTATTAAGAGATAAACTATCAATTTAAAATAAAGTAAGATACCCATTTACCATATAAGTATTAATTTTGCAGCAGTTTATATGCTTTATTTATTAATCCGGATTTAACAGGGTACTAATTTTGCATTTTAGGCAAAACCTAAAATTAAAAGATGAATTTATCAAGAAGCATTTATTTCTTTAATGTTTAGGTGAAATATTTGATAAATCTTTGCACCCTCAGGTGATTTTCATTATGTTAAAAATATCACCCTTTTTAGTTTGAATGCCTCAAATAATTAGCTATCTTTTACCAGTTTTATATTGATAAATTAATAATGTTTTGCTACAGCAATCCAATTGAAAAAAATAAATAAATATCTTAATAATGAGTTTATCGATGTGATATACATACATCTAATTATATTATTAATTTTTTATATACATATATATTCAAATTCTCTTTAACTAAAAATAAAAAAAAAATTATAAGCTGCAGTTAATGCTCATGTCTACACTCAAAATATTATATATATATACATACATTTACACACACCCATGCGTGCATACACTCACACCTACACTCGTAAACACAAGCACACGCGCACGCGCACACACACATTTATTTTGAAAGAGCTATTAAATTATAATTAAAAAAACCTCAATGTCTAGACAAAGCATATTAAAAGTTTACGAATATGGATTTTAAAATTATTAAATTTTTATCACCCTAATTTATCTTTATTATCTACGCAATCATTTCAGTTTCTTGTAGCTCATAAAATCACATATAATTTCTGATAATGCAACGTTATCAGAAATTATGATATTTTTTATAATGTTATAATTATTTATTATTAGTAAACACATAAAAATTCTATATAAAACTATAAAAATAATTTTGTTTTAAATTATAAAATTTTATACAGATATTATTTTGTAAAGATTACTTATTCAAATAACTTAATGTACGAAATCCATTAATACTTGTATAAAGTAAACTGGAATTCATTTTTACAGGTCAAAATATTAATCGATATGTTAAATCCGGAGCGAAACTACTTTTGTGTATGAAATTTTTATGTATAAAATATGTTAATAGGTTATTGGGATAAAATAATTAAGAGGAAGTTAAAAATCATTTACATAAAGTAAATCTTTAAACGCATTTCGACTTTTAAACAATAATCATCAATAGTTTATCAAGATGGATTAAAAAAATGCTAGCGTTCCTGTTCGATAGATAAACAGTTCGTAGCGTGATAGAACCAATAATATTTTAGTGTCATCTCTCAATACCATCCCTGACCACCATTTCGTGATAGAAGTCCATTTACAACGCTTTATATCTGGTGACCGACAGATATAAGTAATTACAAGTAAAATCCATTTCACAAACAAGGAACGTAGCTTGTTGTGAGCTCAGAATCAAGGAATTCAAAAGATATCCAAAATGTTATACCGACTGATAAAAGAAGTTATGTGATGCTATAAAAACAAACAGTAGTCGGTTCTTATAGAGGAACATACAAAAACGATAAAAATAGTTTTTATTTTATTATCTACCTTGAGATAAATAGATTTTTACCATCCTTTATAAAGGGAAGTCGAATAGAGTGGCGTCCAGACCTGATGAGAGTGTTTAGTTAGTACAAGTTTATACTTTCAACTGGAACAAGGTTAGGCTTACATAAATAATTCAACTCTCACATTTGCTTTGCATTTTATAAATCTAAGAATAAGAGTTTTCATCCAGTAAAATTTTTTTACCGACTTTTCGAAGAAAACTACGGTATTACTTTCGGTCGAACGGTGGGATTGGGCATTACATAAAATTTTTAACTCAAAGATTCCCAAAACTACTAGATCAATTTTATTACAATCTATATATGCTATAACAGTTTATCTGCAGTTCTGCTTGTGAAAGTTTTGTGAAGATTGGTAGAGTCATTCTTGAGTTACGGTCGATTTAAAGTCGACAACAGACAACTTAACCTCAATTTGAGTTTATGTTGATTGTCCAGTGGTGTTTTTTTATAGGCGCTTATGCAGCAAGTCACAGTAGCGAGCGAGTTGAAACTTGATGCTTGAGAGTACATTATCGTGCTCACAAAATAGTGAGGGCATCTGAATCGAAAAGTCGGTCCCCTTGCGCAGAACTGCACAAGTTTTTTTTTTGTTTTAATAATCGTAGTTACTGTTTTTTTTATGTATATCCAATTCTTTATATTCATTTTTAGTGAACAGTTCTTGACAATTGTTTAATTATTTTGTCTTCTATTCTAATAACCATTTGGTTAGTGATATTCTTTTTAATCCTTACAGTAGAATGCTTAAGAAATAATTTTCCTCTTATACTAGTACTTATTTAAGGACAGAATTCAGGAATAAAGCCAAATCTCATATTCCAAAACAATCCTTAACTGAAAAAAGGATACTCGTGACTTGAAAAAAAAACAGATCAAGTAGGTCATACGTAAAAAATAATAATATTTATCGTAATAAGGTTATTTATATAAATTACTCCCTTAGGATAAATCAGGGAAGGAATAAAAGCAACAAGAATAAACTTGTCAGAGATCATGCATAACAGCAATAATAATAATTAAATTCCGTAACTAATTTTTATAATAGTAACACCTGTTTTAACCAAGTTAACACAATTTAAATGAATTTATATTAATAATTTCGTTACGTCAAAGTAAACAAGTATTGACAAAAATTTTATATATATATATATATTTAGAAAGAAAGAGAGAGAGAGAGAGAGAAGAGATGAACATAATAATATGGCCTACATAATGAATGTATAAATATAACGAAATTAATAAATAATGCCGCGTTTATTTAAACCTCACGAAATCCGTTAGTTAAATAATTGAATCTACTCAAACTATAATAATAGTAATATTTTATAATGTAATCGTATAACAATATCCTACAATATTGATTATTAAGGTAAATTTAAATAAAGCATCAGTGTTAAAGTTCGAGGTTAGATGAAAGTTATTTCAAGGTAAGGTACGGTACGGTAAGGTATGTGTCGGTTGTATAATAATATTATACGTACGTTATTATTTTATAATGTTGTATTAAGCAAGACACGATACACACGATTATGCGTGTGTTGCGTCCTTGAAGATGATATATTATCTACGTATATGATGATAATAGGCTAGCTACGCTGTGTCAAAAATTTAATAATAAGACTTTAAACAAAGTACATAGAATTTGGGGTTGATATATTATCCAGCCGTATCAATGGGATATTATGTATACGTATACATAATTGCAAATGTATGTACGAAATATTAATTCGATAGAAAAGATATAGCAAGAGATAGAAGACATTAAGAAAAAAAATCAAGCGATCTATTGTTTCTCTATCTTTTTTTATTTGCCGGGTTAGATAAACACACGATTTTGCAAGTAATAATATCGGTTATATTAAACAAAAAGTGTACCTTACAAGTTTAATAAATTAAATAAACGTTATTATAAAATGTTCCAGATACACACCCAATAAAATTGGGTGTAACTATTGAAGTAGTTCACTTTGTAATTAAGGTATAAGTGGTATTTGTAAGTCTTTGTTACACCTGTAAAGGATTTACATGCACCTGAAGTACAAGAGAAACTAATATCTCTGTAGGGTCGAGTCTTTGTGTAGACTTTATACTCTAAAAGTAATCATGTTTAATAAAGAACCAGTACTTGTAACGAACACAGTAAAGGATCCATTGTATTACTATGTATAATTTGTATTTAGGTTACCCGACTATCGAAATATATATTGTTTTTCAATTTGATATTTTAATCCTCTCAAAACAAAAAATATCTCGCATCGAAACTCATTCGTAGGTGAAATATTTTTTAAAAAGATATAAAGAAAATCAGAAACCAACTCTTGGTAGAAAATGCTCAGCTATACAAATCAAACTTTCAAAAAAGTGTTAAAAGTAGTTTTGAGAATGGAGGAATTCCAAAACGTGTCAATTACAATTAATCCTAGCGGAAGTATTTAACACTGTGGAAATTTTCAAACATCAATTTTTAATTTTGGTAAAATCACCTAAAAAGTCTTATTTTTAATTTTATAAATATAAATTGTATAAAGAGAAAATTAAATTAACATATTAGCTGAAAAATAAAAAATAACAAGCAGAGATAACGATTATTAAATCTTAATTATAATAATTCCGGAAAAGAAAGCTAACTGACTGGAACATATCATAGGAAGAGAAATACTGATTAAAATAGAGTTAAAAAGTAAAAAAAAATCTATACTCGATTTAATCAAAAAAGGGTATTTTTTTATTAGCCGACACTTTTTCGTAAACGACATTTTCTCCCTTGAAAATATTGTTTACGATAAACAATTTCAAGACGCCGACTTGTCTCATCATCCACACCGGCCCGGAAAAGACTTCCAATCGATCACAAACAGATCGAAATCTTAAGAAAAGCTTACTGTACAGAACCCTAGCCTAATCATTAAAGTCTGTTGTAAGATAAAGCGGGTCCTCACGTCGTTCAAAATACGGCAGACAGAACATTTTCAAAACTATCGATATGAGGTACTGATTAATCCTTTGTAAAGTTGAGATGTGTGAAACATGATTTTCAAGTAAATTTAAGATTAAAAGTATTACTGAGGGAAAAACGCTTGTAGCCCTATCCCGACATCTAAAAACCAGTCACTTATCGGTCTAAGGGGCGGGCGGTTGAGTTCTTCAACGAGGGAATCGTCAATCTCACTTATTGATCTCAAAAATTCTTGGCTATCATAGGAGAGTATGTTGAAAAATAGTCTAAGACTTCTTATTTACATCGTAGAATTTAAGTTTTAAGTTATAATCGTAAGCGTTTATCATGGGAAATGTGTCTTATTAATAAATGTATTATATATATATACATTAATATAACTAATTTTTTATTTATTAATATATATTATATTTCATCTAAAAATTAACAATAAATACATGAATTAAAATAAAATTTAATAAAGACAAGTTATAATTTGAACACAATGAATTATATAAATATTTTGACACTATTGTTAATAATACAAAAGAGCAAGAAATCAATTTATCGTTGGAGAGTAGGTAGGAGATTTACTGATTTACAAGATCATAAATAACAATTAATTTTACTATTTATTTTCTACCAATAAAATAATAGCTGAAAGTAAATACGAATGATACTTAACAAGCGTAACCTACAATAAATAATAAATCTAATGTTTAATTCCAGTGTAAAATAGCAATTTTTTAAAATAAACCAAAGAAATAAGGTAGAAAAAATACCTCATAAAATAATGATTAATATTCTAATGTCAAATGTAAGTTTTCAACAACGATTAAAAATAAATATACACATATGTATTTATGTGCGTGCACACGCAAGCGCGTGCACGCACATAAATACACATACCTAATGCGAATGTGTGTAATAATTAGATTACAATATTATTGTAAAATTACTATAGTTACAGAAAACAAGGTTAAAACTGTAAATACGTCCTCGACAAAACAACGCAATGGATTTTTAATTTATTCTACAGTCAGTTTCCTTACCTCTGTTATGTAATTTCAAGTTAATACTATCACTTGCTGTTAGTCTATTTTTAAAAAAGAAAAATATTTTTTTTTTTTTAAGTTACGAATCCAGTAGTTTCAATTACTTTAATATTTTATCCTAATGTAGTGTAAAATCTAGGGTTACGGTGAGATGCCCGTAAATTCAGAAAAATAAAAAAAACCATATTTTTCAAATATTTATCTTTTTTTTAGGGTTGCATCTATTTACTTATTTTGTAATATTGCAATTTTATTAACTAGGCTCTGCTTTGCATTACGAATAATTTTATTAAAATCACTTATATTTACTAGAAACCGCTGATCATAACGTTAAAAAATATAATTTATTTGTTAGCCAGTGATATTTAACAAGAAGAATATAAAGTGAAATTCTCTCCTTACTAAAGCTTCTACTGTTGATTAGACGGTGCAGGCAAATTTAAAATTAAAAACTACCATGAATGTAGTCATTTCTGTATAACTCACTTTTTGTGGAATTTCTGTAGAAAATAAAATTTGTCAATATTATATTTTTAATATTATTTTTTTCATATATTAAATTAATATTTTATTACGTATAATGGAAAATAAGGTTATATTAAGAAACGATAGAAAAAGTGGAGAATAAACATATTTGTGTTGTACTTATTTCTTAATGTACGCGTATTTATTACTAATTTGTGACGAGAGTATGACATTAACTTATTGAGATTTACGCTAAATATAACATTTCAAAAAACGGATCTTCATACCAGGCTTTTCTCTATCTTCAGATTCACCGACAACAAACAGTCGAGTTATTACTACAACATTTCGAAAGAAAAAAACTTTTCTTTCAAGAGGTATCTAACGATTAATTTTACAAAAACAAATTTTTTATCATAAAAAACGTTATTTTAGATGAAAACTATTTCAGAAAACGTGTAGGAGGAATCAAAGGAAACTTCCGGTGTGTTTAAATAAAAATTTTAGTTATGAAACAAAAGAAATGCATAAGTTAATAGAGAAATATTTATTATATAATAAAATAAGAGTATACTCGATTTTTTTATCGTTATTATGAAGTGTGTAATTCAGCACCAAACTCAACGGCTAGAAGATAACACGACTAAAATACGGGTTGGGAAGAAAATTATTTCAAATCCGTAGTATGAAATAAAACCCAATTTGTTTTTATATAAAGAATGTTGTTTTTATACGAAGAATGAACTTTAATCAGTTGTATACTTTCCATTTTCTCCGATAAACTTTTGTCATCTTTCTGCAAATTCATGATTATGCGCTCATAGAACTTCTGGTCCATATCGGCAAAAAATTGAACCGAATGCGATTTCTTCTAATAATGCGACCGAGCTTCTAATAATTCTCAACGAGTTACCATAGATTTGTGAAACCTTGCATTGTCATAGTGGAGCACGATTCCTTTGCGATTTGCCAATTCTGGCTGTTTTTATTTGATTTCTTATACCGGTTTCATTATTTGTTGACAGTAAACATCTGAATTTATTGTTTGGTTCCTTGGAAGCGGCTCAAAATACACATCACCTTTGTAATCCCACCGAATTAACGGCGTGATAATTTTTTGATGCGATTCAGTTTTCCATGTGGCTTGTGCCGGTTCATCACGCTTGGACAATGATAGTTTTCGAATGACGTTATTGCACACGATCCATTTTTCATCACCAATGACGATTCATTTTAAAACTGTCAACTTCATGCGTTTGAGATGCATACCGCAAATATTGATTCTGTTAAGTGAATCTCTTTCAATTTATGCGGAACGCAAATATCGACCTTCTTAACGAGTCCAAGACATTTGATGTGATCTTCAACTGTTGTGCATGATATATTTAACCTAACTGCAACCTCAAGCATAGTTACATGACCATCCGATTCCATTATCACTTTGATCTGGTCTTCAACGACTTCAATAGGTCGATCGGAACGTCGGTCACCTTTGAGTGAAAATCTCCAGAACGGAATTTTTCAAATAGATTCTGAAACGTACGTTCTGTTAGGTGATTAACACTACAAACGTCTCATATCTCTTTGTGAGCCTTAGCAACTTTCTTGGCAATACGGAAATAAAACAATAAAATATGTCGAAAAGGTTCGTTCTTGTACTCCCAACTTAAAATCGACCGTAAACTATGTCGTACCAACAAAATTATCCGCAGTTTATTTCTAACATATATTAAAATTGACAGCTACATAATGCCAAAAGAAAAAAATCATGACAATGACGCAAGTCCTTCAAAAAAAACCTAATGCTATCTATTTGTGAAAACCGAAATTACTTTATTGCCAACCCGAATAAGTCAGAAAAGTATTAGATAAGAATGTAATTTGTCTCCACTCCTTTAAATGAAACAGAAATAATAAAAACGACTGGACAAAAGAATTTGCTTAAAAATAAATGAAAACATATAAAAAATCGCAAAAAGCAAACATGGATATGATAAATATAGCCTATAAGGGAGAACGCATCTTACTTATTATATAATTACAATTATTTAATATAGTTCATTAATTTTACGTTTATACAATCGTTTTCATTTAATTTAATTACGAGTCGAAACCGGCCGGTTAAAATATTAGTATCAACCTACCTTGAATATAATAATTCAATTAACATTTAGAAAATTCAAGTAGGGCATAACATAAATTCGACTTAATTAAATAATAAAATTGAATTACAATCAGTAGTAATATTCTATTGTTAAATTGATAAATTAAAATAAATCATTTAAATAAACAGAAACCAAATTAAATTGAAATTAATATCTTATAAATAATGACTCTGATTTTAATAAAACATTCAGGTATACATATAAGGATGTTACGTTTAGGAATAATCAATATATTATAAGAGTTTTTTATAACGTTAATCAATCTTTTGTTTCCATTATATTATTATTATTATAATCATCATTTACAATATAAAATTAAATGAAATAGGTCACCTGTCAATCAATTTTTAATACTTCTGACAGCACAATCAATACAGTGGATAGAAGGTTAATTTAATAACTTTTGTTTGTAAATACATTACATATATACATATATATGTGTGTGTGTATGTGTGTCTGACAGAACAGATGTGTATTTCATACATTTATTTGTTATAATATAAAATGATATAACATTAAACACATGACGTCATACTAAGAGAGAAATATTTATTATTTAAAACTGTGATTAATAATAAATACAATTATTTTTACACGTTCAAATAAGGGTATCAAACTAAGGATAAAATTTAGGGTTTTCTTTAATCAAAAAATATTAATAAAAACAAAATAGATATTTAAACAACAAAATAAAAAAAGTAATAAATAAATAACCAAATGGTAATGTTGAAAATTTTCAAAAAAGAAAAGTATTTAATAAATTCTTTAATCGACTGATTGAAGAGTATTCATAAAATTAATCAGCGGTTAAAAAGAATCGAATGAAAAGTACGTAGCTCATAAATTTTCGTCTGGTCTGAACATATGTAAAATGGGATAACTGGAAGGTTACTTTTATCCGATAAGGATACTAAGTATGTTACCAAGGGTTTTTTGTACTACAGAACTCCTGGTCGATAGGCCTTAATTTCTTACCGATATTTTTTCAATCCCCTCTATCCTCTATAATACTCCTTCGTCCTCCCAGACCATCTTTCAAGAACATTCAACAACCCATACGACTATCTATTTCTAGCCTACTCCCTTTCTTCTCCTGTAACACAATTTCATTTCGGTTATTTACTTTATTATCTCCACATCTTTCACCCTTTAAACCTGTCCGGACCGACTGATTCTTTGCTCTTAATAAACATCACAGAATTCCGACCCTGTATCAATCCATCCAGCTCATTATTTGTCCCGCTATTTAACTTCATTATTTACTAAACTTTTTTCAAATACCTTGATGTACTTTCATCACCGATAATATTAACTTTGCGACCCGTTTATAACAATTCGTCTTACAAAATGTTCGATATAAATTTAACTTTATGTCCCTGTGATGACAAGCTCATTTCTAAAAATTTTACATCGGCAAAGTACTCTTCACTTCCATCTTGAATTTCCATTAATCGCCTCGTTTATTTCAGCTGCATTATTTAAAATATCACAAGATATTTAAATTTATCAACGTTATCAATTTTTTAACATATAATTTATCGGGGAACTGTATTTGTCTTTTAGGATAAAAGCATAAATTTATACCCTTCTCATTTACTACTACCCTTAATTTAAGAATCTTTCCTTATATCTTTCAAAAACCCACCTTTTTTTTTTAAATATATCAAATAACGATCGAAATGTTTTGAAAAAATTCTTATTATCACGTTACGGACAGAAAAAAATAAATTTCGAGATCATACCAAAGAAGAATTGGACTATCTCTTTGTCCTGACATTCTTGAAATCGACATAGTCAGATTCACCTTACAATTAAAACTCCTGAAATAAGAGAAAATCTCTTTTCACCATTCATAGTACCGAAATTAGAAAACGTAGAGATGGGAACAATCTTATCTCGGAGAATACGCAGAATGAAACCACCATCCAAAAGTTGAGGATAGCTCAAGATCCTTTCTGTCAATAATCGACTATTTAGCTCGTAGCAATTTTATCTAGGGTGAGAACAACATATCCCTCGTTAATGAATTTACGTTGATTTTTTTTTATGCAACTACAAAATGTTTCTCTTTCATAAAATAAATAGCCGCCCGTGAAAATGTATATCCATCTTGTTAGGAACAATTTTACTAATCCCGAGGATATATGGAAATACTTAATCGAACCTTTTTTTATATGAAATAAACAATAATTTAAAAACAAAACAAAATGTATTCACCTACTAAAACGTGAACTCTAATAACTAAGTCGTTTAGGATTTAACTTAGTTTGTTTGTATAATCTTTGATCAGCCAATCAAACTGCAATGACATTTTAAAGAATTTTTCTTCTTGAACGTTAATAAGTTACAAAATGGAAGAAAACTGGTCATGCGGTAAGATCGGAACATCTAAAAATGCAAGAACTTCCAAATTAGGCATTTACCTTCATTGTTTGAATTCAACCTTTTATTTTAGTGTAAAAATATATTAAATGATTAAATAACAATAAAAATAATACTTTTATAACTCGAATAATTCTCTCAAATCACGATAAATAATTAACAAATTTGGATGAAAGTGATTTTTTTTTTTTTGTAAGATACTAAAACCATCTGTGATATGTTTTTTAATTACAGTAATTTTTTTTATCGACTTCTTTAATCGATATACATTCATAAAATTTAAATAACTTTCTTAATTATAATAAAGAAAAATCTGAATAAATTTTAAACTGTATAATAACGGATGCCAGTACTCGGTATCGGTAAGTTGTATTAAAAGTGAAAACGAAAACATTGGTAATGAAAGATTTCTTATGCGACTTGGCAAAGAATGTTTAAAAATAAAATTCGATCTAACGTGAGCCAACTCCGACTCAACTCCTATTAGTGTTCTGAATTGAAAAATATGTGGAATTGTTCAGCGGCTAAAGATGATGAACATTATTTGTAGGCAAATTTCTAATTTATTTATACATATATTTTGATATAGATGTTATATCTGCTGAATGTGTTTATACTGTAATTTTATGTTCCTATAATATTTCTAACGTATACAGTTCCTTCATATTAAACTATGAAGTTTAATATTAAAAATTTCTATTAATTTTATTTTTTAACGAATGAAAATTTTACGTTTTCATTAAACAATAATTTATATGACAGATTCTTTTGGAATGATTGAAATTGATTTTTTTTGTAATAAAAGATCAAACCGTACTGTTTTTCGTTAAAGCGCCTTAGTGAAACGATACGGTTGTCATGATTATAAAATATTTATTTTGCTTATGTATATTTCAATGTGAAATATAACATCACCTCTTTGAGGCTCTCACAAAAATGTCAGAACAAATTTTCAAGATACAAATATGGGCCGACAGATATGGTACCAGTAAGCATGAACGATGTAGACCGACATGAAAAAAATTAAATATCTTTACATAAATTCTTGTGAATATATTTATGAATATGTAAGAATCTAAATACATTAAATTTTTTTTTAGAATTACTTTTGTTCACGACAACAGATCGATATACAACAAATGTCCATATTATGATTCCGTTTCCCTTTTTTATTAATTACCAAATCATTAAAAAAATATTCTCACCATTTATAAAACAATTAGAAGAGTTTTTTTTTTAATAAAAATAATATTACACTCTGTCGATGAATTTTTAAATATCACTAATTTTAGAAAAAAAAAAATTAAAACACGTCAAATTTTCTGTGTCGCATTAATCATGAATATAACTGTGTTAAAATAGCTTTCATTAACGCCTTCGCGATTGTAAAATAAGTTGCAGTAATTTTTTATATTAAGTAGCTTCATATATTGTGTAAATAATTTTATAAATTTTACTTACACCTACCTTTTAATATATAATCAATTGGGTACTTTTTTAAGCTGCTAGTATAAAGGTTTTACCATGATTACCATTGATTAATACAGGAAAATGCTGTGGTAGTTCCTTTTCTAAACCGTGGAATAGCATATCTACCCGCTCCCAATATGATATACATAATGTATTATTATAAATCAATCAAAATAAAGGTTTATTTATTTAAAACAGTTTATGTACAACCAGTACAACAAGGGGTACATTCATCATCGTAAAGTTTTTATATACTTAAACAGCTGGTCTAAATTAAAAAAAATAATAATATTTATCGATATGTTATTTTTCTAACATTCTTTCTTTCAAAACATTCATATAGTCCGCAAACTTTCCATTAACGATTTATCTCATGTATAGCATTACATTCATAGCCGGTTAACAGAGTTTATATTTTTTATAAAATTATAAATCGAAATAAAATGTTTACGATACAGGATTATTCTTTTTAATTTATTTCAATATTTAAATAATTTTTTTCTAACATCAAAAAATATATTCAGATAACAGATAATATAAAATGTCTAGTTTAAATTAAAAAGTAAAACGATTTGATCGCGACATATATAGATAGTTGGATAAGTGTTACTGATATAGAGAGGGCGAAGCAGAGGGAGACAAAAAAAAAGTATGTGACAGCGTATAATGTAAAATTAAGGTAAGACTGAGTATTTAGTCATGCTTCTAGCGTACAAATGACGAACAATGAATTTTCTTTGATCAAAACCGCTCGAATTTACCGCCGGTCCACATATATTCGCAACTGTAATAATACGTGAATAAAAGTAAAAATAGTGCATAATCAAAAGATTATATTTGACCATGAATATATGGTCTTTATATTTTAATAGATATCACGGTTTTGGAACAATTTTTAATGGAATTGTGTCCTATAATAACCTATTCGTACTTTATAAATGAATGATGTAAAACTAATTAATTTTATTTTTTAAATAATATGCGTGAAAAAATTATTATTATAACAATATATTTTTAAAAATCGAATAACGCAAAAAAAAGAAAAGAAATACTTTCATAAATGTTAAATTTATACATAATGATAATATATTTTTTTAACGACAGATGAAAACATCTGAATAACAAAATAAAATCGTGGTAATAAGCAAAAGTATATAGGCCCTATTTACAATACTTGCGCAAACCTTGACAATACTTCTTAATATTTTCTTCACGACTTTTTGTTTTTTTTTCAATATTATTTTGGCAGACGTAAATAAATGTATTTACTTGTATTTTATATATTTTTTTACAATTATGAATTCCATTAGTTTGATTTTTTATACTGCTCCTTTCTATTCGCAAACAATTTAATCGTTTTTCTTTTTATTAATTTTTATTTTAAGTATTTTCTTTTACACTTAATATAACTAACCCTTAATTTTTATATAATATTAGCATCTCCCACTCGCGCTAAATGGTTGCTTGTATTTCCCGTGCTGAGAATTTTTTTATTTTATTTTATATTTTTATTTGTATTTTACGTTCAGTAACCGGAGGTAGGTACAACCAGTCGCTTTGCACATACAGTAACAGTGGCAGTGGCTGTGTTGGTTGAATCGCAGAAACCAACCAAATAGTCAAAATTCAAATAACTCCGAAAATAGTTTTTAGATATATATCTGAAGAGTATTTGCAAGCCCAAATCTACTGAATATCTCGTAAAGTATAGTGGGAATTGGGGAAAATTTGCAATTATTGTTCGAAAATTCTTCACTCCTTTCAAGGGCGAATTAAAAAAAAATCTATAAATTAGTTTTTATATATTTACATGAAGATTACACATACCAAAAATCAAATTTATATCTTCATTTGTTACTGAGAAATTCAAAAAATTGTAAATTTAATTGTTACTCCATTTTAACCTTTTAAACTCTGAATTTCGACAGATCCTTTCTAATTGTATACTTACACCGTAAGAAAAATTTATATATGTATATATATTATTTACATCTCTAAAAAAGAATCTAAGAACTAACGAGCACGCAAACTGCAACTCGCACACAAAACCACTCGAAACATCTACAATAACAAATTTACCTCCATCAACGCCAAGATCCACCGCTACAAAACTAACATCCAACCCGAATACTTGTATGTAGCAGAATGCCTTATTACTAACAAACACGACATCCAAGTACTTGAACACAAAAAAAGGAAAGCTCTTCAAAAAAATCTTAGCGACGAAGAAAATCGATATTAATTACAACTCCAAACCCACAAGGGATTTTACACACATTCTGAAACCTCACCGATACAATTCGTAAACGCAAGAGCCAACTTTACGGTCACATTTCTCATATGAATACATAAAATTTATAAAATGTATCCTCAAGTTCATCAAAACCCGAAATATTTATGTAAGGATCGACGAGATATCCATAACGAATGCAAGAAATAAATATCACCGGTGAAGAAACACAAGACCAGAACACATTTCGAGACAAAATGAAGAATTTCAATGGAGATTCAAGAACCAACAAAACAAGTCAACAACAACTTGGCGTGGTCTTTTTTAAAAAGAAAATCGCTCCATTCACAAAAAAAAGAAATATTTTCGAGTAAAAAGATAAAAAACGTAAGTAAATTTGTTCGATTTAGTCCATATATGGGAAAAGTCAAGAAAAAATAAAAATAAATTTATATATACACACACACACACACACACACACACACACACATATATATATATATATATATATATATATATGTATATATATATATCAACAAGCATTTTCTCTTATTCCATATACAGCTGATATTATATATTAACAGGAATATATATATATATAAAAATAACTGTTAATAATAAAAAAATACAATTAGACTGGAAACTTTGAGAGAGGTTTACGTGGTTTTATACTCTATAAAATACTACCTTTTTTCTTTAGATTGTAAACGTAAAAAAATATAAAAATATTTCTCCAAACAAGTTATACATAAAAAAGGGTAATGAATAAATTGGAAATTTATTACATTTAATTTTTACAGAAAACTTTAACGGATTTCTCTTTATTTAATTAAATTAACAGCAACATTAACACATATATGGCAAAATTAGTGATAATTATATAATTACATAAAATTGTATCGGTAATAATTTAATAATTAAATTAGTCTCTTACGAATTGGCTAATTTATTAAAAATGTAGAACAAGGTCAAAAGAGTTTAAGTTATATGTTACTCTATTCAAGAGAAAGAGACGGAAGAAAACAATATTTCATTTAAAAACTTAACGATGTATTTTAAACGAAATCATATAAAAAAGGAGAACAATTTAGAAACTCTCAACATCATGTTTTATTAGTAATTTAATGTTCATGCTAAGAAATTAAAAATTTTTAACACTAAAATAAAACCAATGAATATCTTTTTCTGAGTAACACACATACGCGAACGCATGCAGAGGTACATATGCATCATAAGACCCACTTTTATTACGACATAAACGTAAAAAATAAAAACAGAAAACAAATGGGAATAGAACAAAAACTACATGTAACCTATAAATTTATACTGAAAAGTTTCAAAATCAGACGGGTTTGACTGGTGAAAAAGTTTTATTAACTGTTAACATAAAAAAAAAGTCTATAATTTACCGCAACAATTTTCACACCTATAATTATGATTATGTGTTTTTTTATTACGTGTATTGTGTACAGTTTTACATTAAAAATTTAAAGACTGAATATCTCAAAAATTAAAAAGTTATTTTTTTAGTTTTACACACATTATTAACTGCTATGGCCATTAACCTAATAAAAATTTGTAGCTACGAAAAAAATGCCATGTCTGACTGGGATTCGAACCCGGAAAGACCTCCAAATTAACCGTTGAGAAGCTGCTACTCCTCCACGGAAATCGGCAAAAATAAAAACTATATTTGATATCGATTATATTATTCTAAAAATGTATATAAATATCCTTATGTTATTGGTCTTTTTCTGGAAAAATGTAGTAATTAAAATTTATTTAAAATAATTTTCCATTCCTACATATGTAGGATGATGATTAATGACAGTTTAGTTATTTGTACAATAACTCTTGTACAATAGTTCTGACCAAATACTAACGTTGTCTTCATTTGTTGTGTACAACCTAGAAAAACTGTAAAGGTTTAATTCTTTAGTCACGAGATAACGGACCATTACTTTCATACATCATCAATATAATGAATGAATGATCGCTTTTTATAGTTACCTGAGTGTAGAAAAAAAATAAGGTTGTAAATGTAACCACTAAGAAACAATTTTAAGAACCAGCAAAAAGCAGAGTTCAATATTTATCTTTCATTAAGCAAAATATAAATATATTTTTTTAAAGTAAAAATGTTAAATTATAAGTTGAATTGTATGAAGTTTCTCTTGAGTTAATCCTTATAACTTAACTTAAAAAAGAATTCAAACCTCCTCGATAAAAAATAATGTTTCCTGCAAAAGTTGTTTCTGTTTGTATTAATAGAAATTAATTCTTATTATGATACAAAATGTACAAATAATAAGTAATCTCAAATAAATGACCTATCATTAAGAGGATGAAACCGCTATTTAAAATTATCAAAAGAAAAAGTGCCTTTTCAAACTGTATTTAAAAATCTATAGCTAGTAAATTTCATAATTAAATTATTGGAGAAATTTGACGATTCACTGGAATATTAGAATTATCCGTTGCTAACAGAAATATATATTTATTATTTTTTATTATTTCAAAAAATATATATTATTACCTTTACTCTGTTGGTGATTTTAGTAAAAGGCTACGGTTTACGCAATCATGAATCGTATACGCAGTTAAGATTTTATCTCACACACGAACATTTGTGAGAATCTGTAGAAAATGTGTGTTAATTCTTTCCAGTATTCTGGTTAAATATATTTCAGGTTTAAATAAACTACGACATCTTTTAATTTTATTTTGTAATACTATTTAAATAAGCCGACGACAAAATTGTTGTACTTTTCTTTCATCGATTATTTATTCTTATATAATTGAAAAAATAATTATATGAGAAAAAAATTTAAAAAAATTATTACTTTTTTTTACTTTTTTCTGCTCAAGAACCAAAAATCACCTCCTAAGAAAATTTTTTTTATTTTTCTACGTTTAACAAATAAAAAATAAGCGTAAGATTATTTTTTGGGAGGGGATGAATTATGATGAAATTTAACCCTTCATTATTATTATATTTTTATTGTTATAATTTTATTATTATTATTATTTTAAAATTTTAAATACGCTAAAAAAGATTTTAAAAATTCAAAAAATTTATATTTTTAAACTTTTATTAGCTTACCAAATTTGGTATATTTGGTACGCAATATTACCTAATATTGCCCCTAAGTATATACTTTGGGTCTTTTTCACTATTACTACGCATAGAAAGAAATTTTTTTTTAATATGCACTAAATAAAAATATGTTTTTTTCGATTTTGGGGAAAGGGGAGAATTTGGAGACATTTTTTTTTAAATGGTAAGATAAGCATATTTCTTTTCTTTTTCTTGAAACGATTTCTTAATAAATTAAATAAAACTAAACCGACTTCAATTTGACTAATGGTTTTATATAAGTTACAAAAAAATATATATCATTTGAATCTCAAGTTATTTTAGTTTTGTTTAGAAAAGCTAAAGCTGTCGAAATTATGAAATTAATAGATTAAGAATAATAAATTAAAAAAATTTATTAAATAAAACTTTAAATTATATTTTAATTAATTATAAAATAGATAACAAACTGTAATTTAGTAACCTTAAAATCTTTTCATAAATATTTACACTGATTTTCTGGAAGTTACATTATGATCGTCTTTAATAACGGAATGAATATTAGGTAAAAAGATAGGAAATGTTTTGAGAAACTCCTTTCTTAAAATAAATCGATTAAAAATTAATCGATAGTAACTGCTGTAATTAATATTGTATTAGAAATTAAAGATTAACTAATACCTTTTTTTTTATATTTCAAAAATGAAACTGGAATGATTTAAAAGTTTCAGTTTCAACATAGACAAAATAATTATAGGTTAAAACTAATAAGCTGTAACACTCATTTAGTAACTATAAATAATACATTTTCATTTAGTGGTTTATTTCAATATATATATATATATATATATATATATATATATATATATAAAATAATAATAAAAAACAACGGTCAAAGCTGTTAATTATAATAGTCGTTGACCATATAATTTTATATCATTATTATATATATAAATTTATTGACATTTATGAAGTTTAATGGAAAACAGAATGTAGTTATTACTATAAAATATATATAGAGTAATTTCAATTGAAATTTGTGTTGGTATAATTTGTCGTCACAAAAAATTGAGTAATATTTTTCTCCAGTAACATTTTATAATTCAGTGTGTATTTCAAATATATAAATATATAATTTTTAAACACACGCGCGCGCACGCACTAACGCTCACACACACACACATGTATATATGATGTACATGCCACAAGCATTATACGCGTGCAAAATACGTTCGTCTATTTTCACATTAAACCAAGGTCTGCTGTCGTAACGTACTATATCATTGCGCCCTACTTTTATTTAAATTGTCGATTTATCTATTTCATATATATATATATATATATATATATATAATCAATTACAGATTTATGCAAGCTAATCAACTAGTATAGAGTTAAATATTTGGAGCGATGCAATAAAGAATTATTTTTACAAATACGGTCAGCTTCAATAAAGTTAGAAAATATTTCTTTTTAAACCGATATAGACAATGAATATGTTATACAGTTGTAATTAAAATATTAAATAGTCTGTATCTGCACGAAATGTTGAACTAAATATATATATTAAGGCGTGTGTCCATAAGAACACAAGTATTTTATAGTTCACTTTCAAATCTGTATATCTATGTATAACTTTCATTTTAGAGTTAAATATTATTAATTGAAATTGGTTAAGCCATTAGAATTAATCACCATTACAGCAATGTTACAAAAATTATAAAATTAAATTTATAAATAAAATAGACTTACACGCATATATATTATATTTTAAACACTTCTTTTTTTATATTATTATAATTAATAAAATACAATTATATTAAAAATTATTATTATATTAAAAAAAAATTCATTTTTTTTATTTACAATTACACCTTTTTAAATCACAATTAATTCTGACAGAAAATATTTATAATTATATGAAAAAAAATACCAGTAACAAAAACAACCAAATTATATGTACCACTTACCACATCCTTTACACTAGTTAGCAACGTCCATTTTACTACCACCAATAATACTTATACGGGTTTTATTTTACAACTATAAACATTTTTAGTTTAGTAGGTTTTTAGAAAAAAAAAATGTTTTTTTTTTGCTAAAATTGCTTACATTTAGCAATTAAAGCATATTAAAATAACAAAGACTTTAGTTTATTTTTTAAAAATGTTTGTTTAAAAAAGGTTAGATAAATAAATTAATTAAATATAAACGTTTTAAATTTAAAAAATATGTTAAAATACTTTCAAATAATTAACAATTAAATATAAGTAAAGAGAAGATTTTAACTTTACAATTTTAAGAAGCATTAATCCGAAAAAAATCATAAACACTAACTTGGATTCCAAACTGGAATTTTTTCGTAAAACTTTTAGATAAAAATTTTAAGACGTATCAAATATTATTCTTAAAATAAAAATATTACAAAACCTAGCCTAATTGAAACAAACAAAAACCCGTTAAAAAAAAAAAACAATCGAAATGTTTTTCTAAAGAAAATACACTGATTTACGAGTTGAGAAAGTCTCATATTATTTTTTAATTCAAAAAATATGTTAAGACTTTCATTTTAATTTAACTGCACTATAGTAAACATGTGTAGGATTCTAATTCCACCGTAGGAAAATGTACACTGTTTCTGAGCTGCTGAATGAGACTTTGTACAATATTGCAAAAAATTATCTAAAAATGATAAGATTGATCTTTAGAGGGAAAATATATTTATATAAATAAAAATTTTTATATAATAACAAAAATAAACTGGAATGGATGACTAATATGATGGATTATCATGAGTGCTTCGTTCCAATTCATCGCTTACTTATTAACATCTGTTTACTTCGTTTGCTTAATGTGACCGTACCGTTAACCTGTTGTGTAGCGGTGAAACGACAGATTATGGAATAAACTGTAGTAGTTAATATAATTTAATCGCTTCACTTAAGTGAATTTATCTGCTCGATTTATTCTGTAAAATCCGAATTGATGTTAATTTTTACATATCTATTACACTAAAAAGAAATCTTTGTACTCGTAAAGGTTTTACGTGTTACGTATAACTAGGTAATGTTGCAGGAAAGTAGTTTATTATCTTTTTGTTAAAGGAAATGTCGCAAAAATGTTGATGTCTCTGAATCATCAAGTGTAACATTTATTCTGTAATCTTCCGTCCTTGATTTCTTTTTTTATACTGTTTTATTTAACACCTAAATTCTTTAACGACGGAAATATTATTTGTTCTAATGTAAAAAGAAAACAAAAAAAGCAGAAATATTGAAGCAAATATTATTACTATTTTACGACTACTATTACGTAATGGAGGGAAATTGTCATATAACAGCATGTAGGATGTTTGCTCGATAAAATATACATTTAAGTGGTTATAAATTAAAAATAAATTATATGCAATCCTACATATTTACATAAAGAGTAAAAAATTAAGGCCTGTCTCCTCGTTTCTACATATAATAAGCCATCAGTAAAACTCCATCCGGACAGGTACAGAATAGGGACAGTTTGATTACCGATGAACACACGTACAGTAATTCAATAAAGCTATGGATAAATTATGAGTTGTCTAGATGTTATCCCTTTCATCATAATTTTCTTTTCTCTTTTTTATAATAATACAAAGGTTTATATTTCATGTTTAGTTTTATATGATAAAATAAATTCAGCTTATTAATGGAACGTAACAATATTCAATTTACATATATAAAAGATAAAATATTTAATCCAGAAAGATTTTTTCATACCAATCCGTAATAATAATAATAATTTTTTCTCTATACACGTTTTAAACCGTAATAATATACTGAATTAAATTTCAATTCCTATGTACCACCTGACAAAAAAAAGGCCGAATGTTAATGAAAATGTTGACTTTTAATAACACGTAAAATTATAAATACTTTCGTAACAAGAAAGGGACCAGAATGATCACTTATTAGAAACTTGCAACGATGTTGCTGAACTTTCCCGACTATTATAAAGAACTTAAAATTGGAAATTTTTCCTAATGATAAAGTTTAACTTAATTTTAACCGTTATAATCTCAACTGTTTTCTTAATTATATTATTTTTAAAATGATACTAATTACTTTTTTTGGGAAACGATGTATTACCTTCTAAGGATGTTAAGGACTCAAAACGTTTGCAAACAATTTAAAAAAAATTAAATAGTTATTTTTTTTATAATTATTATCAAAAAACCATAAAAATATATTAACTATAAAAATCTCGTGCTTAACAATTGTTTTTTTTTAACTCTTTACACTTAAAAATCTGAAACAAGATTCAAATGTAATAAAGTATTTTCAATATATAACATTTGATGGGTGAAAATGAATCAAAAATATTATAAAACCAACAGTATTTAATAAAAAATTCAAAAAACACCAAAATTTAATTTTAACAGGTTTGCCAAATCCCGTTCTAGGTGTAGTACTTTATATATATATACATAAATAGGAACGGCTGACTTCACTCGCCCTTCCTCTCTAGTCAGAACCCCCGCTCTGTTTGTAACCCTCATAGATGTGAGAGTAGTATTAATAAGTAACAATTAAAGTATACAGACTTTAGAAATACCTGAAAAACAAACTAGATTACAAAATACAAAATGAAAGTAACTAAAGTAGACAGAATTTTGACGAGAAAACATCACCCCCCATGGGAGCTAGGACCTCAATCTATGTCTTTAAACCTTCCCTGGGATAACAAGAATGTATCCTGACGGTTGGTTCTCGATTGACATTATTGCAAACGGACAGACAAAATTCGCCACAAACTTTCGCATTTATACATTAGATATGTGTAGTCGTATATACTATATAACTATATCGGATAAAGGTGACTTGAAACGAGAGACAAGTTACTTTCAAAATGATACCTGATAGTAAAAACCATCGCATGTTAGGTTCACTAGGAAAAGAAAAAGTCAAGTGGTTTTTTTTCAATTTGCCATCTTCACTGGGCAAGTATGCTGTTACATATCAACATACCAAACCGCCGGAAATATAGGTGTTCAGTTTTACAAGAGATACCTTTATTCTGTTCATTGCAGGAACTGGCCCTATAATAATCATCATTACTCTCAAAGAAAGGAACTTTGATTATTATCGGTTTTACCTCAAATGTTTTTACACACAAAACAAAAATAATAATAACGAGAGGGTGTTTAAATCAACAAATTGAGGCGCTTCTTTCTTTTTGGGCAAACAATGCTTTAAACGTTTTTTCTGTTACTCAATAGTAGAAATATTAAGCGAGACGATCTGCGAATAACCTTCATATAAAATGATATATAACAATGTTCCTGAATATAAAATGAGATAAATCAAACCATATAGTAACGAACAAAGAAATTTATAACGAAGATACAAATTCTGGTCTCATAAGATTACACAACTTTATGCAGTATCGATAAAAAAGAGAGGGATGCAATCACATCTTTCTTTTGTTCACTACCACTATATAGCTACTTGAGGAAAATATATTCTTCAGTAAGATTTAATAATTTTTTTAATTAAAATATATTCTGAGCAACATAATTATATATTTTTTTTTAAATCGATAAATTAAACTAGGAAACACGATTAAAGATTTATTGGTTTTATTTTTATGTAAATTTTGTGTTGAAATACAACATAAAGGTCAGGAAAAGATATAAAAAAAAAATAATAATTTTGAATACCTTGCTAAAAGTTCATAAAAATCTTAAAAAAAGTTTTGTAAAAATTTCCTACTCAATTATTTTTCTTTCAAAGTAAAAACACTTTCTACAACAATAAAGGAATAAAAGACTTTTATAACAAGATAATGGATTCGATATGTATTTAAAAATATACAACAATTAAAAACTCACAGAAATAAACAGACTCCAATTAAAAAAAAAGAAGAAACTTCAAAATTGGGTCTGTTAATTAAAAGTATATCGCTTTCAAGCAACTTATAAACTCTTATATTGCTTTTTTTATTAAAATACATACACGCGCACGCGCACACACATGCACACAATTCGAAAGTTAGCTTATATATTCATACGTGTGAGAAAAAAATTAATATTTACCACAAAATTATAAATAATATAAAAAAATGATACTGGTTATGCTATATTATCGGAATAGTTGTCGATATATTTTTTTTATTTAAAATTTTAAGTTATTAAATTACATGTAAAGTAGAAGTGAACAGGAAAGTCTAAAGAGAAAGTATAAGAGAACGAACGATGCCGTGCCAAAACTTAACCTCAAAGCATTAAATTACTTAGTTGCTTGTCTTTTATTAACCATTTAACATACCGGGTTTACGGTCGAAATTAGGTCACATTAAATTAACGATGCAAATTAGTAATAGAGTTCTCATTAAATTTTTTTATAACCATGTAACAAGTTGTTTAAAAAAATGTTAATTTTGCTGAAAAAAAAGGAAAGTTAAAGAGGAAAAGTATAAAAAGAAGGAGACGATGTTTAAAATACTGAAGAAGGGAATCAAGTAAAGAAGTGCGATGACCCCGAAAGAGACGAGATGACCTTGACCGTGTTCTTGTCACGTGATACAATAGCAACATCCTCCCAGCCGACGCCTAATGAATGAGTGCATCACCTTTTTTTTATCCTTCATCAGACACGTCCCTTTAATGGATTATATCTTATTTAATATACAATAACTACAACAAATGTAAATTATAATCAGTAGAATTATTTTAAATAAATTTACACTAATATATTATAATATTTATGCAAATTAAATACATTAGGTACATCAATGTAAGCATAACGTCAACAATATAAACAGATATTACAAGTTAATTCATAGTAATTAATTTTAATTTTTACATGTGAATAAAACTACCTGAAATTAATTTATAATTTAACTGCATTTAACCAACCCAATCACTCTCCCCACCAAAAAAAAAGGAATGATATAAATTATTAAAAAAATAATCGGTTACAAATAAACCTTACTATATATTTATAGTATATATAGTACCTTTGAGTACTATATAATACTATATAGTACCATAATAAAAAATATAGTCACTATATTTTTTGAGATGAATTTCTTTAGCCCAGATTTCCTACGAAGGGTGTCAAAAAGTATGGTGCAAAGGGTTCAGACCTGCCTTCAGGAAAACGGTGGACATCTTGGTGGACAACACTTGCTATAAGTCATTACCAGCTGTACTTAATTACATCCCACGAATCTAATGAAATGTGATTATCTCTGTATTATAGTTCCTATTGAAATTATAATGTATAGTATCCATGATGTGTACGGTAAAGTGATCGCAATGTACAACAAAATATTTGCTTAATAGTGAAGACAATAATAGAAAATCACTCCATTACTCAATTTCCTTTATATTTTCTTGATATTAGCTTTATATCAGACAATTGTTATTCTTATGAATAATTATGAATATGTCTGGTTGTTCAAAAAGCATTAACGCTAATCCGCACGCAATATACAACACAAATGTAGACTCATGTTTTCTTCAGGTGCTACCTGGTCACTTTCTCTCTCTCACTCTCTCTCTCTCTCTCTCTCTCTCTGTGTGTGTGTGTGTGTATGTGTGTAGATTAGCAACTGTAATTGCTGCTGCAATGTAAATGTAAACGTACCGGTAAACATGTAGTCTTGGACACTCAGGTCGACCAATTCTGAGACGTGTGGTTATTTGAAACCCAACCACCAAAGATCACCGGTATATTCAATCTAGCATTCAAATCCATACAAATCCAACCGCCTTTACAGTTTGGACCTCAGAAATCTCGACTTCGAAAATCAGCCGATTTAACGATGACGAATTTAACCACTAGACCGACCCGGCGGGTTACCAAAAGGGAAACTCAACATGTAATAAATTGGTTTTACTCAAATTTTTCTAAGATTTTAACGTCCAATTTTTTTACCTATCCCAAAGTTATATAATGGTCAATTAAGAAAATAAAATGTAAATATTGGCATCTAATGGAATTAATGGATTTAATCCTCTTTGAAGCCAAAATATTAAATTGTTCTGAGACCTAAATGGGTTGATTATTTATAATTCCTGATTATTATTTAACTGTATTGTAACAAAATATGCTGTTGAAAAAAATAATAGATCTTAAATTAAGATTTTTTTTTTATTATGTTTTAAACAAATTTTCTTTGTTATATAAATATTAAACAAAGATAATGTAACACAATATTCATTAAATTATAAAAATGAAAGTAGAGCAGTTAAATTAGCACATAATTATATGGTTAAGTGTTAAAATCATTTACATAACTCACGTTTCCTTTATGTAGTTCTTTAATATAAGAAACACATATACCATGTTTATTAAATCTGTACGTGTAATATATGCATATATATATATTTTTCATTGCAGTCGACGAAGCATAAATGTTTCTATTCGTGATTTAGTTCATTTGAATCTGTTAAATTTCAAATCGAAAAAAGATTAACCGAATAAAAAATATTATCTTAACACTAAATAAACCTTCTTTCATTTGAGCACAGTAATTAAATAAATAATAAGTATTTAGCAAATAATAAACTACCATAATTATAATAATTTTGGTAGGTTACTTTCTCAATAATTATAATATAATAATTACTCTAAGGATTTTATATTACTAAAAAACATAATAACAGTTACAGTAGTAATAATAATGTAATAAAATTACAATCAAAACACTTTCTATAATTAGTCAATTGACCATAAAAATAGTAATAATTTATTGTTACTTTCATAGCAGCCCGTTCACCCAACCTTAGTCGACTAAGAAAGACAAAATTTTTATTTTTGCAAAGAAAATAGCATATACTTAACTATCGTACAGTGATATTCTAAAAATAAGAGTAACGACATTTCTGAACTATACAGGAAATTGTATAGAGATTAAAATCTAACACTTCCCAGGGTAAAAAATTATAAATTTATTATTACTATTATAGCTGTGTGTATATATATATATATATATATATATATATATATATATGTGTGTGTGTGCGTTTATACGGTAATGGTATGTTGAGCTTTAGTAGCTTCAGATCTAATAGTAAGTAAAATAAGGTTTTTAATATTTAAAAATATTTCCGACAGAAACAATGATCCTAATTGAATTGAAGAAAAATATTTACCAAGTGGTTTTTAATTAAGTGCACTATTAAAAATCTGAAATGAGAGAGAACAGAAAGAAGGAAGCGTAATGCTTGGATAATTTTTAATTTGTTTCATGAAGAAGGTAAAATGGATGAAAAACGAGGAACAACTGAAAACTAATAGAAAAGGAAAATTTGATGAAAATGGTAAAGGAAAATTAATATTAATTGGACAAATTTCACGTGAAATTATCTTCAGCAAAGAGAAACATATATGCAAAAAAGAACGAAACAAAGGAAAATTGTTTGAATAGTTTTTAAAATACGATTATGGAAAAAACTGGAAACATAAAATATATGGACAAAATGATAAATCATATTAATCGGTCGTATCGTACGTTGAAATTGTCTTCAGTGAAAGATTATAAATGAAAAACTGGGAAAAAAAATTACAGAGATGATTATGAAATAAAAAGTTTAAGTAAATAAAGAAAGAATGCAAAGACAAAGTTAAAGAGATTGTCATTTAAAATCTGTCAAAAGATAGATTTATCAAAGTAAGAAACGTGGTTAAAATCTAATCAAACGACAATGTTCTGCTTTATTTAGATAAAAATTATTTCTTTTAAATCATTTAAAAGATGTACACATTGCGTATGTGATAAAAATTGCAAAGTTTTGCCACCTTGATACCTCATTTAAATATATATATTTAAATAATGAAGAAAAATAGTTTTATACAATTATGTTGAAATAAAAAATCGTTATAAAAATTATTAAAAATAAAAATTTTAACTGAGGAAGTTTATTATACCCAATATTCTGGTGTAGTTTAAACTTTTTCCGTTTGTTAGCTGTTGATTTACAGATTAATAATGTTAATTGATTTCATAGAATAATGTATTCGATCATGTAATGTATTCTGTCACATGTTATTTATTAGCAAAACCGTTATGTTAATAAATAAATAAACATGAGCAGTACCTATTTATATATATGGTAAAGTCTTTACATATGCTGCTCTATAAAGGCCACTTTATGTGTCTTGTTTGTATAGAAAATAAAGTATGTAATAGTAGTAAAAAAGTTAATTTGTGATATGCAGTAAATACATATATTTATATTTTGTTGCAGGTATGTGGACATGATATTTACAGCAATACTGTTCAGTAAGTAGGGAAATTTAAATTAATTTTTAACAGTATTTACTTTAAAAATAATCATAAAATTAAATCATTAATTAATTCATTAAAGAAACTCATCAAGAATAAACAAAAAAGAACATTAAATCTTAAGGAATTATTTTACTGTAATACGGTACATATCAAAACGGCTGTAGAAAAATTGATACCACAAAAAACTTTCTTTAAAATATCATGGAAAAAATAGTAGTGAAGTGGTTTCTCGTAGCTGGATGAATTATTCTATATCATCACTACAAATCTACTAAAATTCCGATGATATTCAGCCTACGGAAGTAGTAGCATTATTATGCTGTTGAAAGATTGTGCCACGGAACCGTCTTGTAAACCAATCATTATTAATTATAGAGAAAATTATTCTGATTTTTACTGAGGTCTCTTATAACTTAAATAGTTTTGAATGCTTCAAATTCTTAATAATAGCAAGAACACTGCAAAAAAATGATAATACTTTCATCAGACAGCAATTAATTTACATTTAGAAGTTAACCTATTTAATACAACTAAGTTAGTCTGGGAAAGAATATGTTTAGAAACTACACTTATCGATTTGATATAATTTTTAATATTTTAATAAATTTAATATAACGTAGAATTTTGTTTGTATTTGAACTCAATTTAAAAGTTATTTATTGGAAAAAATAAAAAATTGTGTGTGCTTAAATCGCACGGCCGAAGTAAAAACTTCTATGGCGACCGTAATCGTTTCGAATTAATGCATATGTGTATATATAATATTGATTATAATATTATGAATGACAATACTTGGACGAATGTATTCTATAAATACAATAAATAAATACATGTATATTATGGACGGAGTGCAGGAAATTAGCTAAGTTTACAATGAAAAGTATGCTTTGAGATATACTGTCGCATATATTACATGAGAAATACATAAATTTACTTACATGTACAACGACTCTTTAATAACAATAATCTTTTTTTACTCTCCAATAATATTTTCAGTATTAGATCGATGATGCACTAAACACACTGAAAGATAGTTATAGTATTTACACGAATAAACACGTACACCGAACAATAACTAGAAATACATTTAATGTAAAACGTATCGCAACCGAATACAGAAGCTCCCAACACACAACTAACTGTTTCTCTATCGCTCGGACGAACTCGGCTTCCCCGAATTTGCCCGAATAAGAGTATCATAACAGTCTTACGGATCATTCTTGTTTTCCAACCAGCTTAATGTTTCTCCATCTCTCGGCTAAACTCTGTCCGCCCGAGTTTACACGAATGAGCGTTTCACTTCAGAGCCTGTAGCTGTACATTGTTAGTTATCTTTTTAAAAAAATATTACATTGATCGAGGGAAGAGCTTTAAAACTAATAAACAAATTAATATGATGGTACTTACGTATTAACGCCACCACAGCTACAGATTTATTTAAAAACAAAGTAGTCGATCGGATTTTGGTAGAAAATGGGCCGATATAGAATTTAACATAAATAAATAAATATTTATTTCATGAATATAATTTAACCAAACTTAACCTACGCTCGCTAACCTTGACTAATTAACACCGTAATTTTTTGAGTATTTATTTAATAAATTCAGTAATTATTGCAATTTGATTATTTAATCAAATAATTACTGAATTGCAATAATTGTAATAATTGCAATCAAATTGCAATAATTACTGAATTTATTATTTATGTTAATTAGTCAAGGTTAGCGAGCGTAGGTTAAGTTTGGTTAAATTATATTTATAAAATAAATAAATATAAATAACCATTTATATTCTGTTTTGAATCTGTTTCGGCCCATTTTCCACCGAAATCCGATTGACTACTTTGTTTTTAAATAAAGCTGTAGCTGCGGTGGCGTTAATACGTCAGTACCAATATGATTAATGGACTTATGTTAATTAGGTTATCTGCGCTGAGGCCGGTCCTTGCATCGTTCATGTCTATTCTTTTCTATTCTCAGCTATAATTTTGAGTTCCTGACAGCTGAAGTTTTCTTTTAGAACATCCATAATGTTTACCCTTTTCGATCTTTCTTTTTTGAATCGCCTACTAATTTTTTGAGCAGCGTTTTAATCGGTACTTATTTATTGTCATTTGATACATTCCAACAAGTTAGCTTTTCTATTCTTTATTGCTCTGATTAAGCTTCTACTCTCGTTAATTTTCTTCATTATGTTTTCATTTTATCTTTCCATTTAATCTCCAACTTCCTCCACGCTCACACTTCAAATCCCTCTAATTTTTCTTTTTACTTTTTTTCTTATTGGCCATATTTCACATCAATACAGAAGTATACTCCAAATGAAAGAATTAAGAAGTCGCCTTAAATTTAATTCCGTCTTTCTACACAAAAACCGTTTATTTCAACTAAACGCTTCCTTAGTAGCCATTTCTATTATAGTTTTTACTTAATTTTCACTTTTCTTTTGCGATCTTCCTTAAAATTTTACCAAAGCTGCTGTTTTACTTGTTTAATTGACCCTTCTTTCGTGTAGCTCTTTTTTATCATTATTTGCTCCTATCCTCATAAGTTCGGTTTATTTATCATTTATTTTCATTCCGTATCCCGTTATATTGTCTTCTAATTTTGAAATCATCTGCTGAATATCCTGTACTTCAACTCACAAAAAAATACTATGTCATTTCAATCCTTATACTATAAATTCCTTATCTATTTTGAGGAATGTTTTGTTATATTTTTAACATGTATATTCAACAAAGCTGGAGACAGATAACACCTGTAGCTTCAGTTTACTCCTCTTCATAGGTCAAAACATTCTGTTTGTATATCCCCTAATTTGACAGCTGTTTTCTGATTTAGGTGCAATTGTGTAATTGAGCTTCTAGGTTGTCAATCTATTCATTAATACTTTCATTAGTTCATTCCATCTCACCGAGTCAAATATTTTTTCCATTCTATGAAACGTACACTCATTCCTTTGCTACGTTCCTACACCCCACTTATAGTTTTTTATTTTCCTAATAGCTTCATTTATTTTACTCAGTCTTCTGTTTCAAATTCCTTTTAAGTATTTTATTATAATAACAGCCATGTACATAACACAAATCATTAACTGTAGCAGACGGACAACAATTTCGTGTTGTTATTTCCTCACGTTTTCAGTATATTATGTAGAAGAAAAAAAATTAACTGACAGGAAAATTTATTGCAAAAACCACCGCACGAAACTTAGTAAGATAATAATAATCTTGGAATATTAACATATTATTTTACGTTATACCGTTGTACATATAACATCAATAATTTAAAAATAGCCGACAACAGACTTATAAATCAAAAATAAATGAAATCATACCTTGTTTATAATAAATAAAAAAATCGTTCAAGAAATAATAACGAAAAAATTAAATTTTACTTCTTTTTTTGTTATTACGTTTCTTTCACAAATAAATCGGTAATAGATTCAATAAATTAAAACATTATTTATTATAAAATATCAAGAAAATGTAAATGTATTTCTATAAATATATTTATTCTCTTTCATTGATAATATCAATCATTGTTAGATGGTATAATGATTTTCAAGATTTTACTATAACGTTAGTTTTAGCCTATCAATGAATACCATTAGACAGCTTCAAGGCGTTAACAATACTTCTATAGTATAATATAAAGAAGAAAGAAACTTTAACATTAACTAAAACCGATTATTATACAATATTACACAAAACTATTATTATAAGGCCATCTTTTCATACATCGGGTCACCTTCACTTAGCACGCAGTCAGTATTATAACAGAGTACAGTATAGCATTTATTATATAAAAAAGTACAACAACGCGTTCCTACAATAAACAAATGCCGCACCCAATTTACTATTTACAGTATACATTTTATCTTTTTATTTTAATACTATAAAAGAAGGCTTTTGACCCCTTTTTTATACCGTAATAAACATTAAATAAATAATTCATGCACACTAAATTTAGACAATTTTTATCACCATAATAATAACAACTATAGTGTATTATAAAGAATACAATGTTTCAAATTTCGTTAGTAATAAATATTACAAACATTTAAGGTTATTCATAAATAGGTCCTACAAACAGTATAACAACTAAATAAGAATTAAGGTCAAATATTTTAAACAAAAAGTAACAAATATTTTTGATTAAGTAACATAACATATTTTTTTAAATTTATTATTAAATTAAAATTAAAAAAAAAAACGATCTATTTAATATACAGTGATGTATCGATATCAAAATTTAAGAATGATCAATTTATATTTATGGAAATCCTTAAATCAATGAAAAAAAAAGGAATATATGTTTACTGAAAATTCCAAGCGCTTGCAAAGGAGCTTATTTACTTTTTCTATTTATGAAAAGATTAGGAGATCCTTTATTACCTGATATATACTTCAACCAAAAAGGTTATTGTTTAGCCTCAGGACGGAAAAGTAATCCTCGGATCGGGCTATAGATCTGAACCACCTCCTTCAAGATAATACCGTGAATACTTACTTCGATACTTTCACAACAGATTTATTTGCATCTACCCGATTTTCACCGCAGGATCCACAACTGGAAAGAAGGGATCTGGGTTGTTTAAAAGGAGTGGATTGTTAGTAAGGACGATTCACTCATAAAGGACCTCGATATATATAAAAATAGCCTCATGCTGTCCCTCAATTGAGGGACAATTTTACTCAGGATTGAAGGAGTAAATTAATATAATCCAATAACCATCGTATGTTTTTTTTACCTTCGTGACTACCGTTATATTCAGAGGATGAGATGAATGACAATTTTTGTAGCGTGTAAAAATGCAATGCCTTCCCGGGATTCGAACCCGGGACCTCCGGATTAAAGGCCGAGACGTGCTAGGCTATGCTAGGCTTACTAAACAAATGAATAAATCTGTTATTTTTCCGCTTTTTTACGCCAAACCTTTTTAAATGAACCCGTTTTTATTCATCCCTATAAATGATACCTTCACTTTATTCATCACAGGTAGTGGCTGTATTGTGATTAAAGAAAGCAACTGGTGACTATGCGTATTTTATAGATCAGGTACTTTACATGCATTAAAGCCTAATACTGTTTAGAGATAATACAAAGAAACAAGATGTACACAATTTAGTTGTAAAAAAAATGTATTATATATACTATTACAATTTAATACGAGAAAAAATGATGTGCACGATAACATGATCGCACTGTACAAGTTAAATCATCCCGTATTTCATGATTACAAGTTCTACCGTTCCTGAACTATATTATAACAAAAAAAAAAAATATATATATATATATATATATATATATATATATATATATAATTCCAACAATATCAAATGAATAGTTATTATACAGAAGGGATAAAAAATAAGAAAGACATTTAATATTGAATTTACGAAAAGTTCATCTTAAACATAAAATTACTGAGTTGACGAGTAATAAGACCATGCTAGTTATAATTAAAACCATGCCATTTCGTTTGGCTTTCACATGATTTTAAGATCTGTACAGCTAGATCAATTCCTTCATTTTCTAAAAGACTCCAAATTGTAAATACTATATTTTATCATTATTTCTAGAAAGGTATTGTAATTTTTTTTCGAGATAAGACTGATAACATAAGGTGACAAAATTTATTTTCCTTATAAAAAGTACAATGGAAATTTACTTTTCGTCCATTTCTTTTTTATCTACCCACTTCATTTAGCATAATGTATTATTTTACATTCTAAACTCACCGGATATTTATTCTTATATTCTTATAAGGATGTTGTAATTCTGTTGGCTAAAAGAAAAGGCAATGGCAAGAAAAGGTCGTGTATTTAAAATCATTACTCTTAGAGAAAGAAACTCTTGATTGATGTCGCTTGTACTTCACAAGCTTTCATACAAAAGACTGAAAAAATATTATAAATCTAAATAGAATTAATGTACTCTTATAAAATCATGAATTATGTAGGTTTATGCAATCTTTATTTGTAAAAAAAAAAAATATTGTAACAGAAAATTCTTAAATCTTTTACGTCTCATAGATCCATTTAATATTTTACAGGAAGAATAATTCAACACAAAATTATTTAATCAAAAAAAATTAAATATAAACAAAAAGTCTGTATTTTGAAATGATTAATTTTATCTTTTAAAATATAATAAAAGGCATACTTGTAGGAAATACGGTGTAAGTAGAAATGCAGTTTTTTTTTGTAAGAAGATAACTCCGTTAACAAGTTCCATAATGTCAAATTATTCATCGAAAAAATATTATAGAGAATGGACGTGTTGACATTTAAAATGATTTAAAAAACAAATATGGTATGATTGATATTTAATGAAAGAAATATTTGAATGCATTATATACAGTAAAATTTTGCACGGTTTCTTATAAAGAAGAAAGTTTTTTTTTGAATATAAGAAAAAGTTGAGTTCTTATGTAAATTTTATATTAAAAATAAGAAAAAAACACGATCAAAGTTCCAAATAAGAAAGAAATTATATTATTTTAAAAATTAAGAGAATCGTGCATTAATTTTTATTTTAAAAAAACTGTAATTTCTCTTTGAAATTATCTACGTTTTTATATAAACATCAGAAACTCATTTTTAATGGACATCTGTTCGAAAGGAAAAAAATTAATAAACTTTTTTTTTTAATCCCGTATGAGAAATTATTTTATCTACAGATAAATAACATTTTTGATAACTGTTATAGTTTTATAATTTCATGATAAAGTACTTTATAAACAATTTAAGAAAACTCGAAAAGCACTTAAGCTTTCGAAGGAACATCAAATGAATTTATTTTGACAAGCAGATATAGTTTTGCAGCAGCTGATAGAATTTTAACACGATTATCAATATACTTTTATATTATATATTCTAATATTTTCTCATTACACAGAAATCACGCAGCCGATCTAAAATATTATTTTACAGTTGATTCTATTACACCGTTATAAAAAACGTAAATTTATCTACAAAATTCTGAGCAATATGATTTAAACCTGACTTTGTTATTAATTTTTCAAGCGTCATAATTGTTTGTATAGTTGTTAACAAAATAGTAGGCTGCTTTTCATTTATACATTGCTGACTAAATCACGTTCTGTTTTAGTTAGCTACTTGGATTCCATTGTATTTTCCTTAGAAATTTGGTTAATCAAAATTAAATTAACAACTGTTTTATAAAAGTTGTTTTATAGAAAAATTTATGATGTCAATTTTTCATAGGAGGCGAGAACGTGTTCGAGAGTTCTAAGGTTCACATCCTAGAAAAGACACTTACTTTTATGCGGATTTGAATACTAGATCGTGAATACCCGTGTTCATTGATGGTTGGGTTTCAATTAATCACACATCTCAGGAATGGTCGAACTGAGACTGTACAAGACTACACTTCATTTACACTCATACATATCATCCTCATTCATTCTCTGAAGCAGTACCTTACGGTAATTCCGGAGGTTAAACAGAAAAAGAAAGTTCTGTTTATTAGTTTAAATCAAATCGGTCCTGGCATACGCATAAACTGTTTTAACTAAACATAACCAACTTTTAACCCATTTATTTTGCTAAAAACTTTGAGCTCATATCATAAAAGCTTCGGCTAGCTTTAGTATCGAACAAGATTATACAACCATAAACTACTGTTCGCATTTGCGGTATTTAACATATAGTTATATTATAATAATCGGTCTGATAATAACAAGACTATAGCCGGTATATAAAATTAGAAGAGAGGTTTTTTGAAAGAATGGATGACTTAAATTGAATGGAGAATAATAGTAGATGCTTGCTCAGGGTTTTTCTGTGGTTTCGGTCAAGCGAGCATGAAAGGAACGTAAAAATACTGTTAAACGAATAAAAATATGTTATTCAGACATTAAACCGGAGGTCACGACTACCGGTTGGTTGATAAACGTAATCTATTTCTATGCAAGAAGTCAAAATCTTATTGGTTTTTGAGTTTTATCGTTATCGATCATTTTCTATGAAATAAGTTCTTTTGAATGTCGTTACGTTTTCTTCACATTACTGAAATAAAAAAGGTCTGTATGTGCAATTGTGGTTTTCTATCTTGTTTTTCTTTGAATTTTGTATAAATTCATTTTTCTCTTACTTTACTAAAACTAGAGAGAAAACATTTCATCAGTTTTTATTAAAAAAATAATCTTATCGTGCACTTTAAATATATTATATTTTCTAAATAAATTATTACAATCAATAAGTAAGTAAATTCAAATAATTTATTCGGAATTCGCAGATCGATTGGGCCGTTTATTCAACACTACGTCAAGAATATGAAAGACATACTTAAAATATCATTACTATAGTGAATTTTGTTTTGTTCAATCAATTACTATAAATTAAATTAAATAAATTTTCAGATTTTATACAAGATTCAAGCAGAACGATCAAGCAATAAATAATTTCATTTCAAGTAAATACATGAAACAATAGAGAAACATTTATCTAAATAGTTTAATATGTTTTTTTAGATGAAAGATTTTTTAGATTATAAAATACAGGAATAAAATTTTTTATCAAAAAAAAATTGTTCATGTTCGACTGTATTCTAATTCCAAATAAAGAAACTGCAACAACCAATCGGTAAGTCACTGTGCCGATCGGCTGATATGCACAGTCTAATACTACGTCATAAAGATAAAATATATATTTCTCAAATATTATTGGTTCAATCAACTTCAGGATATACTCAATCGGTTGTGATAGAGTACAGTAAGTGAGACAGTCACTGTACAAGAGGGAGGTTGAACTATCACTCAGATTAATTGGCCGGTCATTTTATATGTTTTTGAAATTATAAAAAAATGAAAATAACAAATTAGTTTTTATTTAATTAATTTTATTAATAATAATGAATGAATACTAACTTATATTTTTAATTAAATCTAATGATTTTAAAAGGAAGAATGCGTATGTATGTATGTATGTATATATATAAATCGAAGGTCACGAGACGGCTGGAATGCATTACCTAACACGACGTCAATAGTATGAATGGTATTAGATCTCAATAACTTGATTACTCGAAAAGGTATAATAAATTTCAACAAAAACAATCATTTTCAAATAGTTTTGATGAACAAAGTGTTCTTTTTCTATTACGGTTAAGATACAGACGGCAATTCATCATACAGGATTTTGTGAAATCACAAATTTAATTTATCGCTGAAATTAAAAAAAAAATAATGTAAAAAATACTTTCATATATTTAGAATCCTATCATTCGTTATTATAAAAATACTATTTTATGCGAACTTATTTTTTTAAAAATTAAACCTTCGAAAAGAAAACTGAATAAAATATATTTAAGTGGGAGGTCAGGATGTCTAGCATCATGCGTAATCTAATATTAGTAAAAAAAAAGGTGAAACTATATTCTTAAAATCCTACCGGTCTATTGAATTTCAATAGAGCAAACATGTTTGCTAAAGAATTACTTCCTTTTTTGGAATATCGTGATTAATTAATGTAGACAAAAGAGCCATGTTAAACATCTAAGAATAGTAAATTTAATTTACGGTTTAAAATATTAAACCGTACAAAAAAAAAAGTATTAATTTGTTTTATTTTACGCCGTAACATTACTTATTAGATAATAAAGCTTTCATGCTAACTTCTCTTCTGAAATAAATATAAAAAAATTAAAATAAAGAATTCAGACGTCTCACACAAGTACCAAGTGGTTCAGTAAATTATCAAAAAAACCAACTAAAAAAAAATATATATTCGAAAAACACTCTATTCTAACTCAACCAAAAGCGAAGCAAGCAAGTTTCTGCGAGAATACAAAACCGATAATCAAAGATAGCAACGACTTTAGCCTCAGGAGGCCTGCCAGAACATCGCGGGCGGTTAGCACATCAAGGACCGAGGGCCCGACATGAATGTCGTCTTAAAAATGCCGGAACATTGCAACCCACTGAATGTAAGGAACGTTGTGAGAGTCGCCTTCAAGCACAGAGGATCCAAGCTAATATCGCGGAAAAAGTAAACCTGCTCACAGCTAAATAAATTAATTAATTTAAGTAGATTAAAAAAATTAGAATTGAATCAAATTAAATTTTACGTATTTATAAAGTTGCGTTAGTCATTATCAACATTTATAAGATGGCAGGCCATTCTTAACTATAGAAAAAATACATAAATATACAGAAAAAAATGTAACAGCCTACCTTGTTAAGTATTATAATTTTTTATAAGAATAATTAATTACGTTTTATATTCAACATTTATAAATGAGAAATGAAAAGGAAAATATTATTATTACACGTATCCCAAGTCACGGCAACCGATCGATTGGTAATAAGTCTTTTCTAAAACTTTGTGAAGATGAAATACATTTTTTCTAAAATCTTACAGTTCAGTGAATTTCATCACCGCCAAATATTTTTGATCGATATGTGTAATGTATTATTCTCCATCTTCCACATTTTCTGTGTTTTAAAAGAGGATTATAAAACTGCTGAAACATACATTAAGTATATTAATTTTTTCACATACGAAAATTGTAAAAATTATATTTAAATTAAAGAAAAACATAATTTGTTCAATGTAATAGGAACCGAAATGATAAACCGAATCGTATTTATATTATAATTATACTCATTATAATGTAAAACTAATGTAGTTATGGTAAAAATTGTAGGTATAGAAAAGAATGGACCTTGTTTTTATTCACTTCCTAAAAATGCACTTTACCAGAAATTTTAATAGACAAAAGTGAAACAACGTAGAAATTCCAATGATATTTTAAAGAGCATTCTTTTTTAATCATTTATATCGGGACTGTTGGTATAACATAATACAATATTAGTACTTGCAAATTATATTCAGCATTATAATGATCGCATTAAAACTAATAGAAATCATGATACAAAGGTTTCAAGGTCAAATATACTTGCTGGATACATACAAAATCTAATAATGTAGAAGGGGAAGAAATTTAATTGTAATAGTCGAAAGCAACGTTAAATCTAAGAGAACTTCTCCAGTTTTACATATTTTGCTTACTTATGTAAGCAAATCCACTGAACTGTATTTTTATGTAGTATTTAATTCTGTAAATTTAATTTTAATATATGCAAATTAAATAGATTAAATAAACCGACATTTAATGTGGCAGGCTACCCGGTTGTTCTTTTCACATCAATTTAGGCTACATAATTTAATTACTTTGTATTTTTTTATGCAACACCTTATTTTGTGATAATTGACCGGCACAAGGTTATTCAATTAATTTATACTTGAGCATTGCAATAGAAAAAGGAAGTTAAAGAACCAACCGTTCGTTCCTTTTACTTATTTATTGTTACAACTACGCAGATTACCGGACTGTATTAAATAAATAATAGAAAAAAAACTAGGCCTCTTACAAATACCACTAATATTACCCGAAGCGATAAAAAATAATTACGCATATATATTTTTAAATAATTACTATCTAATAATATATTCTTTTTTGGTGTAAAGTTTGAATAAACCTGTTTATAAAAATTGCGTACCGGTATTCCATAGTACATATGTTGGTTGAAACAATTGACACACGGTAGGGAAAAAGTCCAAGGTAAATTAGCTACTATATATAATCATAAATTATGATTGTTAAAATAATAATAATATCGGTAATAAAAATTATAATGACCTTTGTATTTTGGCAATGAAAAAATAAATATTTGAAAGTCAGAACTGAAAATGATACTGATAATGCTTCAAAAAAAAATTATATTGAAAATATAACCGTACTATTTTTTATTTATTTAACTAATAACAGTAATAATGAAATTCCGGAAATTTTTTAACCTCGAAATTAGGTGGTAAGGTGTTAACATGGAAGTTATACAGTGACGTATATATACGCCAATTAAATTTCCAAAATTTATGTGCTGACGTTGTTACAGGGACTTAAGAGAGTAATTAATATTATTCTATACACAATTTTACGTATTTATAACTGAAAATTTATTCATACTGTAAAGCATTTTTGTTTTTTTAACAGGAAGGAAAAGATTGAATAGAAAACTCACTGTTTTTCTTCGTAATGGATTAAATTTTTGGATTATAGCTTTCTTAATCTAATTTAATTGTTACATGACGTCGGCAGCACACTGAAAGTGTCTTTGCTATTCATCGAACAGATACTGTGTTCAAACCCCTGTCAGGCTAGACGTTTTCAAACTCAACAAGATTTATGCATCGTAATATAATTGCAATTGAGAGTAGATCCGTTGTCGCTTTGCGATTAAATAAATAATTTTAATAGTCAAAATAATCTTATTTATTTAAATTTACTATTCTTTTATAATATATATTTATTTATTTGTTAAAAAGGGGAGATTGTCCAAATTTCTACAATTGTAAATTTCAATACAAATTTTTTGATACTAAAAATATATCTTGTTGACAAGATAATATTGATACAACACTGTTCTCTTTTCATAACAAAGAAAACAAGTTTCTTATAAACAGGGTTGAAATAACCCTGTTTATTTTCAACTTTAATTAATAAGAACCATTAGTATTTTTAATTTTTATACGGATTTGAGAACTCAACTTCACAAGGTAAGCACTTAGGCTTATTTTACAGCCATCGAATTAGAAACTAGAGTACATAAACAACACATTGTCTCTGAACGTTATACGTTATAGTATCCTCAGTGTAGTCTTAATAATATTTGATCTACAAACTGAGAACCAAAATTTGTGGCAAACGGATAATCAAGGATAAAGAAAAAAATATTAATGGGAAAAATTATAGATTTACGTATGGAAGTAAATCTACTGTGGAAATAAGATAGAAATTATAATAAGAAAAACGGAATTAAGGTTCCTAAGGAGGAACCATATGAGACACAAAATCTTATCTAAAAACGCATTCCAAATTGGAGCCACCCATACCGTTCAAAATCGCTCGGAATTTAGTGGCATTTTATCCAGGATAGGAACAATGCTTATCTAACAATTTTGTTGACCAAAAATACAATAAAAATTTATTTTCCGTCAGAAAATTGAAATTCAGCGGAGAAAAAGTATTTAGTTCTTTAAGGAACAACCTTACCCGTCTATAGAGCTGTGTGACGTGTGAAATTCTTCAACTGAACTACGTGTTCACTGGAGGTCGGAGCTTGATCGTAGATCGTGTCGCTCATTTAATTGTAATAATATATATTTGGTTGTGTTAGATCCGAGTTTCTCCAACTCAGGATTATGAATCACAACATACAACAAATAATAGCGGTCAGAATAAATTCCCAGACATCGATTGTGTTAAAGTTTGACGTATATGCTGACGCTTCAGGATTTAACATCTTTCAGTCTTCCTAATGGAAAGACAAATATTTAACCTCTATCCTACTAAAAGTAAATAATAAAAGATATTTTTAAATAACTAAAATGAATTTTGTAACATAGTTTACGTTCCATGGGCACGTAAACATAGTGTTCTATATCTATTGACAGTGACGTGTAAGCATGGCAAAATAATTCCTACTGGATTTTATGGCTAACTTGTCAATTATATGGTATTTATATGACGTTAGTTATAAACATGACAGATTACATACACAATAGATGTATGAATTTAGCCATTTAAAAGGTCAATTTCATTATGTTTATAAAGCATAAACGTAACTGATTTGTATTTATGTTGATGTTATTTCTTTAATGCCAAAAATCTTAATTATTATTAAAAAAAAGCTTAGTTTGACTGTCAGTGTATTATGTACATGGAAATCAATTCCCGAAAAGGCATCTAGTATAAATATGTATTACTTCTATGAACATAATGAACATTTCAGGATCCGTAATTTGACATCTATCGTGATGCAGCTAAACAAAGTAACAAGTGAAATTTATGAAACCAGGTAGTAAATCTGGAATCATAATTCAACAAACATTTTTTTCTAGAACTAGGCTACAATGAATTCCAAATAGTATGGCAATAACCATTTAAATCATCCGTTAGAAAATAATGTTTGACTTTAACACTAACTTCTTCATTTCTATCTTTTCTTAAAGGAAGAATTCCCTTCCTTAGTATTTCCTCAAATCCTCAACATTATCTTTCCATTCTCCTGTCAGTTTACTTCAGACTCTCTATTACTGTTTTAGTCAGTGACCATGTTTCGCAGTAATAGATCATTATTTGTACAAATTAATTAGAATTGTGTAATTCTTTTTATTACCGCTCCCAAGATTTTGTTCATCAAAGACATTTCGTAAAGCAGTCATTGACCTGTTAGCTGTATGCCGTGTGGCGCCATCTTGTTAAAACCAACCGTGACTGATTTCTATTTATTTTAACTGTCTAATGAAATTTTTTAGAACAACACAGTAACGATCACTAATAACTGTGGTTTAAAAAAAAGATTGGACCCACAATGCGCGTTCTTCTCACACCGACCCAGACTCCAATTTTTCCTTTGTGTAAAGATTGTTCGTGTAGTTCGTGGGGGTTAGTTGTCGACCAAAGTCATCTATTTTGTCAATTAATATACCCTCCCGGATAAAACCACGCTTCATCTGTAAAAACCATAACGTCGAGGATACCTACGGAATTTTGGTCGATAAAACGTTTAAACGTTGACAATAATATGAGTCTTTTGGGATGATCTGTAGATTTCGGTTCTTGAACACACATTAGTTTGTAGGGGAAAAGTTTCAGTCTTTTTCTTACAGCTTTATGTGTGGTAAGATGTCAGATATCTTGCTGCTATGCTAACTTACCCGTTGGTTTGTCTGGTATTTCTCCCACCACCACCCCATTCGGTCTCCCTAAAGCATAAGAACCGGCTGTACTACAATTTTTACTTTCCAGGATATATGTTGCTATAGATATGAAGGGAATGTATGTAGATCGGTAAAAAAAGACCTAAAAAAATTGGTCTCGATTAATTAAAAAATATTCCTTAAGGAAACAAAAAAAGATTAACAAAAAAATAGATTTTAATAAATTGTAAATAATCTGCGAAAAAAATTTTTACTAAACTACTCTCAATTCAGAATCTGATTTGTCTGACGGAGTTTTTGATGTATCTATGTTGACTTGTATTTGGTCTAATATCTCCGGATAACGTTGACCGGACAGCGTTTTATTCAAATACAGGTACTACCTTCGGTAGAAAGGTAGTAGTATCTTTGGGGGGGAGGGAAAATAATGTATTAAATTTTTGCAAAGTTGGAGAAAGGGGGGCGTTTAAACAGAAATAAAATATCACATCTTTACTGAAGAACTTCAGCAAAAATCGTTTTTACGTAGAAGTTTTTTTATCGAGATCACAAATTACCAAAAGTTATTATTCACCTCCTCTCAAGAATTACTTTATATATTTTCCTTTTCTTTGCTATATCTATATATAAGAAAAAAGTTAATGAGATCTTTTTGCATCGATAATTTCTAAATCAAAAGGCCTTCAAACCACTATAAACTTCTTTCGCTCATTCCAATCCAACGGTCTGTAGTAACAAAAAGTCATTTTTTTAATTTTTTGAAAAATTTCTAAATAAAATTATTATAAATTTAAATCCATCTCGCAAGTTACCCATTGCATTGAAAAAGTAAAAATTTGGATTTTTTACTTACTCTTATTTGAATTTTTAGCCCTTACTCTTTAGTATTCCTAAAACAAGAATTACCAAAAAATTGTACACTCACTACAAAAATTACAACTTTAATTTATTTCGAATTACATCTGTAATTTTGTATTTCTTAAACTTCTTTTTTTAAATTTATTATCACCACAGGGATTATTTTCTTAAAAATTAATTTTACCCGAATGCTTCTCATTGAGTACGGAAACTCCCAAAATGGAAAACATTTTTTTTCGCAATTTCAAATTTTTAATGTTCATCGCGATTTTGTTAAATAATAAAGTTAATAAAATTACTTAATATGTCTACGCGGATGAGGGAGCTCCAAAATTAAAAAAAATATATATATATATAATAATTATATATACATGTAATTTTTTTTTTAAATCTCGATTTTAATTTATGTAAAATGAATTTCTGTGAATATTTTAACATGCTGACTGCCATACTTAAAAATACAACACTGGCAAGTCTGCAGTAGTATGTGTAAAATATTCACAAACACTAAGTTTTTTTCTAGTTTAATAAACATTTTATTCTTCTACAACTAATTACATGTAAGATATTCAATTTGCAACTGTACTTTCTGAAATATTCAAAAATAAATTTGAGACACTAATTTCTATCTCATAGCAACGAGGGATAACGAGACATAAATATGTGTCTCAATTTTAAATACATTTCATTCATGCATTTACTTTGTATTTATTTATGAAAATGGATCCAACGTGTCTCAATGTACTTTTGTATGTTGAAGAAATTTAATAATACTTTTCTAAAAAGTAAAAAAATTCTTTCACTATATACAATGAAATTCAGCGCTAGATTCCAAAGTTTTAAATAAAATTTAAATTTTCTTTTTAATATCGATTTTAATTTATTTAAATCAATTTTATCGAATATTTTAACAAAAAAGTCCCCTGATGCATGAGCCTCCCAATTTTTAAAAAGTTGAAAACACATTTTTCAAAATTGTGATGTTAATATTAAAAATAAAATAAAAAAATTGTCGGATTTTGTATTCATATTAAAAAAATAACTTTTTTTTTATATATTTAAACAATATACACATCGAAGAAATTAAACATGAAATGGGGACTCAATGACTGCAGTTGTAAATATATATAGATTTTACCCCCACCCTTTCTTGATCGATTCCATTGCACGTACCTCACCACAGTTTCTATAGAAAAAAATTACTTCAATGGTCGGTTAAATATCGTTCTTATTATAATACTTCTTTGACTTAACAAAAAAAAAGAAAAAAAAACCATTTGAAAACACATTAATTTTTAATTTTGTTGAAAGCAAAACTTAGCAAATCTGTTTTAAATAGATCCGGACATTAACCTTTTAAATTTTCTTTATTCATTCAACTTTTATCATATTTAACCTTTTTTCTTACATAATCGTTTAAGTTGGCTGAAGTTAATATAGTTACAACATTGCTCAACTAAAAATATATATTGGATCCACACTAAGTATTAATTTAATAATATTATATATAATTTTATCAAAAAGATCAGCGTTATTGCGCAGTTGTCGTAATATAAATTCAACCAGTTATGAATCAATCATTTTTTGCCTTATACTCTATTACACTGTACCGTACAAAATATTTTAATAACAAACCTTTTTAAAATACAAGTGATGAAAAGAGTAGAAATACAGGTAGCACCTCACAATTTGATAACTTTTAATTGAAAAAACTTTTTTTTTAAATTCTGCTTATTAACGGAAATCATTTTAAAAAAGAATAAGAAAAATGGTATAATTTAATTAAACGATACATCAGATGGATTATATTTAAGTACCTTAATGCGTTCATGAATTTCTTGTAGTTCAAGGCACCGTACAAACATTTTTTTTTTTTTGGGAGGGTGGAGATGACGTCACTGAAACACACCATTATTAGAAACACAATAGAATGAATCGAAAATCTAATTACATTTTAGCTCAAATTAATATGATATTTACTGTAATAAAATGTTAAATGAAAGCCAATCTTATCAAGGATCTTTCATTAAAAAACAAAAAACACATCACCCAAAATTACACAATAGAAATAGTCTGTGGTAATAAATATATCTGTCCGTGAATAAATAAACAAGAAACAGGGGCTGTGTTTTAAATTTAGTTATATATAGTTCTATATAACTTAAGTATGATTAAGTCAAAATTTAAAAGTAATTTTACGCCATTAAAAAAAAAAATCTATTTCTGTAATAGACTATTATAAAGACATATAGGGTAATACAATAGGTAAAATACTAACGGAAACAATACACACGATACAAGGTTATAAAAAATACAAACGCCTACATTCTTAATTTTATATATACGGTTATATATTTTTTTTCTTTATTACATATTAAATAAAGGTATAGTTTAATTTAAAATCTGTCCCTCAATAAAAACAAATAAAAGTACAACGCATTGTCTCAATATAATATTTCTTACAATAACTAACAACACGTACTTAAATAAATCACTTTCAAATTCTCATATAAGTAGACATAATAAGCACGCAGACGCACACACTCTGTATGGCTACATTAAAACTGTACGTTTAAAAGTTCACTTTGCCTTTATTGTAAATTATTTTTTTTTTCATTACAGTACAATGTATTCATTACAGCGTACATATAATTTACTAAATAAAAATAATACATTATCAAAAAACAATACGCTAACACAGCTTATCAGTGAATTATAATAAAGAGTACTTGCAAATATATTTAAACTAGGTATATAGTAGTACTATATACCTAATTTAAATTTAATTTGAAATAAATGATTCCAGGAATAAGAATGTTACAATGAGGCACGCCTACTTTTTTAACATTGCTAATATTTAGTTTAATTGTTAAATATATTTAATACAATTTTGGTAAATCATGGCATGAAACAAATCAGGAAGATTCCTTTTTCAATTTTCGATTTTATTAATAATGGGAGATAGAAAATTTATTCCAATTATCATTTAAGATTAACTGATTATTTCCCACTTTCTGTTTACTAACTATTCTTACGCAGAATATCACAAAAATAAAAAAAAATTATTGGCTTTTCTTTTTTATTAGACACATCTGAAATGTAATTTACTTATAACCTAGATGTGGGAGACGCCTACTTTTTAAGTACTATCTCAATCTGTACCCCAGTTACCACGACGTAATCTTAAAACAAATGATCATAAACGAAATTATTATCGTATACTATAATTAAATCTAATCATATACATGCAAAAGCACTTGCTAATCATTAGTTCTTTAACTTGTTTATTATCTGAAAAGATTAATTTCAACAAAACTTAATAGGAAAAATAAGCATAAATAATTACGTTTATTAATCTTTAAGACGTTAGAAAAAGAAGAAACCCTATTTATATTTTTCGACCCATAGCTATCTGATACTTATTGTTATTATCCCTGAGTAGGTAATATTGATTTCGATTATAGAACTCGTAGGGAATGTTAAAGGGATTAAGCATTACTTTAGTTATAACTCCTTTTTTATAGTATGGATAACAAATAAAAACATTTTAAGGACTTACAAAATCGAGACTTAATCGAGAAAAAATTCTCGAAAAAGAGGGTTTTCTACGAAAAGTTTCAAAATAAAACAAAAATAATAAAAATTTCAGGAAAAATATCAGTGAGAGATTTAAAAATTACTGGTAAAAAGGAAGGAGAGGAAAGTTAAAAAACGTTAAGAAACATGTTAAACGTGGTTCGTAGGCGAAATGATATAAAAATAATAATTGTATGGAAAAAAATGCTTTATGACATTATAACATACAGAATTAACAAAACGGAAAGATGATTTGAAAATAAAGTGTTATAAAGTTATGTTAAAAATTAGGATATGATAAAATATGGGGTATAGAGATTTTAAAATAATAAAAAAGAAGGCTTCTGAAAATTCTCTCTTGTTGAAACATAAATTGATAGCGTCACTATATACTCGTATAAACACTTACAATATTAATTTAATAATGTATGGGGGGAAAATGCGAATAATTGGGTATGTATTATGTAGAAAAGATAAAAGATAATTAAAAAATTAACGTACAATAAAATGGAATAGGGAATTACAAAAAACTAAACAAAAAAAAAAACTTAAATATGAATTAGATTGTAACTGAAATAATAAAGCAAGCAATGAAATGAATGCATAACATTCCTGGCTACGCCGATCAAATTATGCAATTCAATTATTATAATTTCTGTTTGTATCATTATGATAAAATAATCCCTTTCTATCGAAAAACAATAACCAAAATTATTAATTTTATAATCTTATTTTAAAATATTTATTTCTAATTTTATGATGCATAGTTAAATCAATCAAAAAATACAAAAAAAAACTGTTTCGTTCTACACTTAATAAACATAAAATTATTTGTTTTATTATATTTAAATCTTTTAATTTTAATTTCTGAAGTCAAAATGCTCAACAAAATAAAGCAATTACCTAAATATTTAATATTATTACATTAACATCTCAATGGTCGAAAGTTATGTTATAGGCTTTTTTAAAATTTAGGGTCTCATACATTAGAGGTTTTTTTTAATGATTAATTCATTATTGGGTTGACTGTATTCATAAGGTTAATAAGTTGACTGCAATTAAAAATAAAATTACGTCCCACGTTGTTATTCACGATCACCACGTGACATAATTTTATGTCTGATCTTTAAATGCAGTACTGCTGCGAGACATCATTCTGTGTCTAAGTCTTGTTGATTTTTTGTAGCACCATAAAGTTGTGGTACTTTACTCTTCTTTTTAATAAATATAATCCTTTTAAAGACAGATATTTTCATACTTTGGATATATGCTTAGCGTAATAAATAGATATTTTGTTTAAAAAAAAGCAATTTTAATACATTACAGAAATGATTTAATGGAAAAATATTTTTTTGCTGGTTTTTACGCGCATTTATTCTTTTTTACGAACATTTTGTTATAGAAGGTTGGCAGTGAAGAAAATAAATTAAATATTTTTTATTAGAAGAAAATATGCTTCTTATTTTGTAATAAGAAGAAATATTGTTGTAAGAAGAAAGTAACACTCTTTGGTCGTTCAGAAGCTCAGAGAAATATAAGAAAATTTAATACATCATGTAAAGCTTGCGATACAACGATGTGTTCAGACTGTTTTTTTTTGAAAATCACATAGTGAAAGCGAAGTAAACTATATTTACACATACATATTTGTCCCAATATATATATTTATATTTAATAGTGCTAAGTTTCATTGTATAAATGTAAGAATTCTTTTTTTATTTCTTATAAAATGTTATGTTTTTGTTTAACCAAAATTAAATTTCGTTTCAAAGCAAACTATTGCTAAATTTCATTTTTATAGTGTAAATAAACGTTTTACTTGTAAAGGTGTTACTAAGTTTTTTCAACATACAAAAGTACATTAAGGCACAATGGAACAATTTTCATAAAAAAAATACATACAAAATAATGCATGAATGAAATTTATTTAAAATTGAGATACATATTTATGTCTCGTTATCAGCCGTTGCTATGAGACAGAAATTGGTGTCTAAAATTTATTTTGAATATTTCAATAACTACTTGCAAATTGAAAATCGCATATGTAGTTAGTAACAGGAGCATAAGATGTTTATTAAATTGAAAAAAGAAGGTAGTGTTTGTGAATATTTTACACATACTAACTGCAGCAGACTTGTCAGTGATGTATTTTTGAGTGTGGCAGTTAGCATGTTAAAATATTCACTAAAATTAATTTTAAAATAAAATTTTTTTGAACACGATTCTTGAATGAACTATGTATCAGCTAGCGCGTGACGCTTTTTTGTGACGCTCGTTTTTTCTCAGTTGACTCCCATCCCGAAACCTGCTTAAGAAGCTTCGCTTTAATTTTTTTTTACGTAGATCATTTACAATTTTTTAAATTTATATGTTTTAAAAAATTATTTTTTTAATATTTCCTTAAGGCGCAAAACTTTAAAATAAAAAACAAATTTTTTCCATTTTTTTTTTTTTGAACGATCTAAATACTTTTCCTATTATAGCTATAGCAGCATATATCGCTATAGCTAGGAAAGTAAAAACTAACAAATAAAAATAATCCAGAAAAGTGTGGAAAACGCTTATTTTGTTGATGCAGTAATTGTTGTACTACATACTTTTAATAATTAAAACCTTTCTCCAGTAATGGATTATATATTTATTATGAGTGCTATTATTACATTTACTACTACATACATCGGTGATTAATCAAATTAATACTTGGATAATGTATATTTATCACCTTGAAAATATATACGTATACGTGCATATGAACATATTTGGAACAGAACACCGCATTACTAAACAACGTTGTTAATTTTTAATAGCTAAAAATTAATTTTTACGATTGTAATGATTTTATTAGTAAATAATAATGACACTGTACGGAGAAACTATTATTGTAAATAACTAGAAAATTGTTTTAATAACTCTCATGTTACAAATCTACAGCTAACTAATTGAATCGCCTTCAGGCTTGGCATTTTTCACACGCTACAAAACTCATTTCTATCACGAATAAAATTAAAAAAATTTGACAAAAAATTGTAATACTTTCCTGGCATAGTTTGTTTATTTTTATATAGGGGAGAAATGTTTATACATGTGAAAAGTTACTTAAGATTTCTTTTTTTTCGGAGGAGGGGTTAATTTATGATTAAGTTTTATTGTAAAATTATAATTATATTTACAATTATTCTTTGGTGGGTCATTTATCTCAAAATTTTTCAAACGTAATTCACTCTATTTTAAGTTCAGTATGTGCTTGCAAGTTTAATTTAACATTTTTTTTTAATTTGCCCCAAAATTTCCCCTTCCATAAAAAACCTAAAAAAAGCTACTTTTTTATTTATTACATTTTTTAACCGAGTTTTTTTTTTGTTCCTAGGCATAGTAGTAGTGGAGGCGACCCCAAAATAATAATACTTAAAACCAAATATTAATTGTTCGATTTTTGGGTTTATTTTTACGTATCGTTATTTTTCAACGATATAAGAATAAATAACCGATGCCAAGAAAGTATTACAACTTTGTTGTCAGAATTATTTTTAATTTTTTCATTAAAAGTTGTAATTCTTATGAATATTTTAATGAATACTCAATTATAAACGTTATTTGAAAAAAAATAAAGTAAACTAGAGATTTATTTATAATAATTATTAACTAAACCTACAATTATAATTTATTTGCTGTAGGCGTACATAAAATATGTTGTTATATTTTTTCAATACACTGAAAAATGTTAAAAATATTATAGCAAAATAATTATATTCAAGTACAGAATTTAATTATTTAATATTAAAAAATAGGTGTGCACGGACTTAAACTCAATATAAAGCATAATATTACAATTAGTGGAATAATTTTTGTTACATATAAATTTTATTACTAGAAAAATTATCATAACAACCAATTATAATAATTTAATTATATATATTATTCGACGTAATTGAATAATACGATTATATTATACTAATAATAATTATTATTACTTTTAGGTCTAATATTACAATTAATTTTAAGCATTAATTCTTATTTATTCATTACGTAATACTAACGTAATATTTATTAAGGATAAGCTGAAATAAAAAAAATATCTAATTTAAGTATTTATCAACAAACAATTTGATAGATATATAAGACAGTTAAGTATGTATTTATCTAATTACTGTTTATACGAAATAGCTTTCACAAGACGTACATAATAAATGTTCTTCCGTTAATTTAATTAACATCAATCGATCTTGTTGAAGAACTTAAATCGATATTTTGTTCCTTTCCTTATTTTTTTCTTGTTAATTAATATTTTTTTTTTTTTTACTATTTCATTCGAAGATTAGATTTAATAGAATTTATTGCATAACCATATTATCGTTACACAAATAGACATGTAATCACTTGGGTAAATGCACACTTATATATATATATATATATATATATATATATATATGGAATTTATAGGTATAATATTTTTCTGATTATTGTAGCAAAAAAAAGTATTTCATCGTTCAAAAAATAACTATTCTCAGGATTATCGTCTTTTTTCTTACAGTTTTTAAATTATAATGCATTGTTGTAAAATTGTTTTTTTTTTAGTATATTGTCAACATTTTAAATCTGTTCTTGACTGGGATCAGAGAATTTCTTCGATAACAGTCGAGATTTATTCAAAATGAGAACTCTCGTTTTGAATAGATTTTACCATTTTTTTCACAAAACATGCGAGTATATTACGTTTTCAGTTAAAAATCTAAACAGAGATATTACATCAAAACGTTTTGAGGACCGATAGAGATACTTCTTTTATATTACGGTATTTAAAATTCCTTTTGAAAAATACGCATTCAGCAATAGAACTACTTTTTTTTTCAAATTTCTATTTACATTCGATTACTTTTTTCAGGAACCTTATATCACACATATTCTTATTAAAATGGAATTCCCACTGAAATTTCTAAAAAATACATAGTAGCACTATATACAACTTCTGAGGGTTGAACGTAGAACAAACGCAAGGAAATTTTGAATACAGCGGGTGTAATTGCACTATTAAGGGTCTAGAACGTGTAACCGCGTAAGTCTTCCAACATCCTCACCGTAGTCAAGAAGGTTTATGGCCAAGTGGTTAACATGATCATTTAGCCTAAGGTCATATTTCAAACCGAAACGTTATATTTTTTCTTGACATACCCAAATATTCGTGGATTTCGCTGTTTTTATCAAATCACGGCGCCTCAGCTATATACTTTGCTAGTTTGTCCTGAAACTGCTGTATGATTTCAAAATTTGTCTTGCTTACCGCACCCCATAGTTGGACACCACAAAATTGCAGAGTGTAACAAAAGAACTGTTCTTACATAAGATAAGAGAACCAATCTGATTCATTAAGATGTATTTCTGAATTTTTAAATTATCATCTTTGCTGTACTTCATGGATTAAGGGATTTGCGCGTGTGGAACCTTAAAAACCAACACAAAACACAGCTCGTTTCTTCATACTAATTGTTCTTTCTGCAGAACGGTAAAAAATTACTTTACACTTCGTCGCTTTAAAAAGTCTCATTACATGTTTCAAATGAATTTTCAGCTCTGTTATTGAACATTCTATAGACTCAAAGTTTAATTCCTTCGTTAAATTATTAATATAAGATCGATTTTTCTCTTGTACAAAACTTGAAAGAGAGAAGGAATTTCATTACGGTTGTATAAATTCAAACTAATTCTCTTCGTTTAGGAACTTGATTTAATCCCATACGTTCATGTGGACACTGCCATCACCCAGTCTCTCATTAATTCTTTTTTTTTATGCAGAACTCGACTGAATTTCACAGATAGCTTGAAATTTGTTGGCTTTGTAAATCTCCTCATATGTAATATCACAGCCAAGATATTTAAAATCGGCTACTTTCTCAAAAGTTTTATTAGCAAGAACAATATTTAATCTGACTGGAAATTTTCCGTAGAATGTCTGAACTTTCACACTTTGAAGCCAAAGTGTAAATTATGTACGAAAGTAATACGATTTAAACAGTGAATAGATGTTTCGAATCGTCCTTCAATTCTTGTATTATAACCAAACAGAAAACGATTTATGTTTATTTCATGAATCATATTAATTCCCTATAATTTGTTATTTTCAGTCAATTCGTCAAAATAAACATTAAATAAGGAAGATGGGAGCGGAAAACCATTCTTCAAACACATACAAATATGAACACACTTCGTGGTTGATCTTCCATATTATTACTTTAGTACCACTACATAAACGTTTCATCGTAAAATTATTAGTAATTTCTATTTTTTAACCTTTCTTTATCTTTATGAAAACTTTTTGCTTTTATAAAAACCCTGATTATTACTCTATTAAAACGAGCTTAAAATGGTGATAAAAAGATACGACACTGCACTACTTTACATAAATAATAAATAGGTGTTTCATCTACTTAAGTCTAACTATAAGTATTGGAATTAAGCCAAAATTGTGTTCACGTGTACAAGACGTAATGATTTACCGCATAGTTTCTTGTTTTTCCAGTTCTCTGACAATCGACCTTTTCATTTACTTACATGATTCTTCTACATTTTCATTTGTTAACATTTTAATAATAATTAAAAACCTTTAACCTTAATTCACACAACTATATTATATATATAAAAGCATTTTTTTAAATCTCTAATCATTCATATATGTATGTTAATTAGAGAAATATTTTGCATTCTAAAACTGAGGTATAAAACTTATTTTTGTTAGAGTAGTACAAAATAAACAACAGTTATATAATTACAACGTTATGTGGGCCCACCAATCGTTCCTCCCCCAGAACTCTCTTCTTTTATTTTAATATATTATTTATATATACATATACATATATATATATATATATATATATATATATATATATATGGATATTATAAATAGTGAGTCTGTCTATACGGAGGTAGAGCTCTTCGTTCTTGCGAAACTTCCAACCCTCATCAGTTTTCCATGATCTGAATATTTTTTTTTTGTAATTTCGTTTTAGCCAACTCCCAATTTATCAATCTCTCGTCTGTTTAGAGTTACGCACTCTGTAGCATACAGCAATGAAAACCTAACTGCTGTGACGTAAAGTCGAATCTTTCCCGTTCTTGATATCCTCTTTGTATTATAAGGCTTAGGCCTTCTGCAGTTTATTTATTCCAGCTTTATTTATCTCTCTATGTAACCCGTTTTGTTGTATCACTTCGCCAAGACATTTGAATTTCCCGGTCTTCCTAATTCTTTCAAGGTTTATTGCTAAATAATTTTGTGAATGCCTAATGTTGGTCATGTTCTCATTTTCAGCCATCAAGATATTTAATACCTTTACCACTCCGGATATCCTCTGTTAGGATTGCAAGGTCGTATGTAAAAGCGATACAATCTATGTTGATGTTATATATATATATATATATATAAAAATCTATTTTTGTAATGTACAGTCTCAATAAAGAAAACTTAATAAATTGAAATAGTTCAGCTTGGATCAATAAAAAATCTAATTTTAAACATTTATAGCCTGCAAGCTTGAAAAAAATATAAATATTTAAAAATGCTAATAAAAACTTAATACTAATTTTTGTTTTTTATTTTTTTTTTGATATTTTTCTTGTTCAATGCTAATTTTCTTATAACCAAATAATCCAATATATACACAAATATTAGTAAGTATGGGAACTCTTAAATAGCTTTTCAATTTCTATACTAAAAACATGAAATTTTGAGAATGCTCTTATCTCAAATCGATTTGTTTATTGATGTGTGAATACTTCTTACGGTGTACTATAGGCCACTTTCGAAAATAGCAGCCAAAAATATTACACGGGCACTATTTTGGTTATGGTTATCACAGTTTGAAGTTTTTTGGTGACAAATATTTTATCAATACCCTTTAAAATTGAGTCAAAATTCTACCATTTCCATTTAAAGTTTTAACTTTTCCCACCCTGATAACAGTGTTTCGAAGTGTTGTATTTTCACACAAAAAACTGTAGATCGTTTCCGGTTAAAAATATTTGTTACATTTTAATTTTCTATGTTTAACGATTTAAACTTTGTTTAAGGGTTACCGTACTTGTTTATACGTATAATAATTAATATGTAATTAAATTCAACGTTTTTAAAGATCTAATTAAAATTTAACAACTTTACATAGAAGTTTCTCTTTAGTTGCAAAACGTTTCTTTCTTTTTTACACAAAACTTTCTCAATTATAGTTTAGAATAATCAGAATTTAAAATAATAAATTCTTTTATAATAAACCCGTAATCACACTGGATATTCAGAGTAACTTCCTAAAATATAAAACAGATTAAATACTTCCGTATAAATATAATATTTTTACGATTTTTACATTTTTATTTATTGCCTTCAGAACTTAAAAATAATCAGAGAATCCTTTAAATATATAAAAAGCTATATTTTACTAATAATAATGCTTTTCTCTACCTTATATAATCATCAGAATAGCGAAGAAAGTAAAATGGAAATGGAAGTAAAAATCAACAACATTTTTAATTATTTATTAAAAGAAATACATTTTAACTGTTTAAGTGATAACACGTAGTTATTATTTATTTTATAAGCATATATATAAATCTTTTAATAAAAAATAATTTCAATAAAAGATCTTAATAAATTTAAATATAAAAATAATCATAAAACATAAAGTTATAAAAAAATTGTTGAATTCATTAAGACATTTATGAGTCAGTAATAAAATTTAAGATAAAAGATTACAAATAAATATATAGAAAATGAATTGAAGTGTTTTTTTTAAGAAATAAAAAATCCTATAAAACATAAATTAAATACGAGTAAATAATTTTTAAACCGTAGAGAAAGTAGCCTTGAGTGGTGGCAAAACATACTTAAAATTTAAATCGTAAAAAACTTTAAACTACATCGTCGAAACACACTAAATGGGTCCATAACTTTACAAAAGCATACACTATATTACGAAGAATATTATTGCATAAAAAAAAAATGCGTGATAAAATGTAACCTACTGTGTGAATATTTTTGTTACACTCATAAATGAAAAGAATTACAAAATTTAACTTTCTTTTGTTACTTTACAACAATTTTAAACAATAGATAAATTGATATCTCACGATTTTTTTTTTTTGGTTAATTTATACCAAACATATCGCGTGTTATATAAAATAATTTGATCTTGTAATCAGTAGTTTTACATGCTACTGTGTTAAGTGGTACGTCAAATAACACGCACGCATGCATTCACTCATAAACTATTGTATTAATATTAATTATATCAAACAACTATGCGTACGTTTGGGCAACAATCATATGTGTGCGCGCGTGCTCGTGTGTGTATATATATATATATATATATATATATGTGTGTGTGTGTTTTCTTAATAATTATTATTATTGTTTTACTTTCTTACAAGTATTTACCAGCCTATATCCTCACTCGATTAAAAGACACTTCCCTATCGTACTAAATAAAAGAAATTAAATTTCTCAATCGTAAATTTGAAATTGTTCTAACAAATTCCTCATCTTAAGATTTTTTACTGAGGAATCAAAATATTTGGGTTCCCGAAATTCAGAATTTGATACAATAGCTTATTTTGAGCTGGCGTATAGAAGAATCCCATGGCAATATTTACGTTTCGGTATTCTTACTACTGAAATTAGACTAAAATCAGTTTTCCATAACAGTCCTTCCAAAAGTGATCTTTCAGTCAGTCCTCTTCTGTTATCTAAATGTACATTTTAGTAAAATCACTAAACATTTTCTTAGCGGGATGTTAATATATATATATATGTTAAAAAAATGCGTTAAATGCGTAAATTAATGCTTACTTTTTCAGAATTATCTTTAACTTTATTCTTTAGTTTATCAACCCTTAAAATACATTAAAAAATACATAAATAGAACAGGTAAGAATAATTTAGCTTGCGATTTGTGTGTTTAATTTTTTAATACATCAAAAAGACTGGTATTATTAATGAAATATTGTATAAATTTATTTTAAAAGACTTTTTTTTATTAATACAATTTTCTTCGTGTCCACATTGTATTTTTTTTATACACAATAAAAAAACCTAAGATTGAAATTAAAGATAAAACTGAAAACGTGTGATCTTTCTTTACGTATATACTCGTATATGTGTCTGTTTAAGATTAAAAAAAAAAAATTTAAAATTTAATTTCCTTTGTTTTTACAAATAAAACCGTTTTAAATAAAGATAACTTATTAAAATAGTAAAAATAAAACTTTTACACTACTTTTAATTTCGACTTTAAAAAGTCGAAATAGAAACACTTACTGACAAGTTAACTGATAGGCGGTTAATCCTCGGTATGTGACGAACTTTAAATATACGAATTATTGAAGAATTACAATAAAAATTTAATTCTTAGGCTTTAACGGGATTTCTAATTTTGTTTATATTTATGTTTGAATAAACATCCTGCAAATGCTGTTATAATTTTAAAAAAACATTCGAAGACAATAAAAAGGCGAGAAATATATTATCAGGATATATTATCCTGATAAAAAATAAGGAAAGAAATACTTATTTTTTCACATTAAAGGAATTTAAATTTATTTACAGGAACGACGTACGTAAAAAGAGTATTACTACCACAAAATGAATGGAAGATTTCCTGTGTTCTGGAATACGTATTATTTTTTTAATCTAATTTTCTGTTTAATTTTCTAGAATTTTTGCACAAAAATACGTGCGTTTGAAATTGAATATCGGGGTTCCGATTTATATCTATACCTGTTCCGTTTTGGTTATTGTAGGGACACTGAAATCCATTCTCTACAATCCATACAAATCGATGGATTTGCTATGTGTTTACACAAAATAATCACTTCATAATTCTGCTTTAACGTGATAAGAGTTTTAGTAATAAAAAACAAATCAGAATTTGTTTCACATGTGATCTAATATACTAATCTTTTTTTTTTTTGCAGGTATGTTCAGACAAATATGAAGTAGATTTAAAAAAAATCGTAAGTAATTTTCAATATTTTATAAATATAAAAAGATTAAATTTGTTTAGCAGGTTGTATTAAAAATTCTTCCATCGAGATATATTAGTAATAAGCACGAACCAAAATGACCTCTGATTAATTTACCACTTTTGTTAAACGATATTCTTAAATATTATAAAGGCAGATTCAAAAACAATCAATGTAAGTATTACTAGGGAGATCGTGAATAAAGCGATTCCCATAGCCTTCTCAATAAGCTGAAGTGAGATGCAGGAAATAGATATTAAACCCTTTAAGTTACACCTTCATTTAGTTAAAAACAGGGACAATTCTTATAAAAAAAAATAATTTATCTCCTAGTAAATATAATCATAAAGTATCCCATATGAAAATAGGAATGCCGTAAAATATATACACGAACACGCAATTCATCTCAATAAAAAAAGCGTGCATCTGTAATAGTATTAATATTAGAATGGAATTGGCAATTATACTTTTGAATAATCGTGTTATTAATTATACCTAATTTATCTGAATCTGTAAAAAGTATCTGTAAAGACTCATTTTTTTATCCTAATGATTATGCTATTTATAAAAAAGCAAGTTTGAGGCCTGTAGTTACCTCAGATTTAATTAATTTCTTATGTATACATAATAATTAATTTATTAATATCGCTGTGTTTTTCTCGACGCTTTTTATTTATATTTATGGCAAAACGCCATAAATAATATTTATCCGATTTTTATAAAATTTTACAGTGATTCCTTGCTCTTTACCGGAACGAATTATGTGTAAGGATACTTCACGTAATTTTTCATTTCAAAATGACGGCTGTAATCTGATAAAGGAAAGGTTTGATAAAGGAGAGTTTCAATTCGCAAGCCACGTGATAACATAGTCTCTCTTCCACTCCTGATGACATACCGATTCCAAATTGTGTCTAACTGATAACGCGTTAGATATCTCGCTCACATTTTACTTTGTCTTTTTAATATATGTCTCTGACCACTATAATTATACATATATTCACCAGCTTCGTAGTAAATTTATTTCTGTTGTATTTTAACCATTACTACCATTCTAATTTTAATAATACGAAAAATAATATAAGCTATACTTGGGAAGGAGTAGGAGAATCGGGGTTGCTGATGTAAATTCCAATGTAATATAAAATAATCGGAATCCATTTATCAACAAAAAACTATCTGTATATATAAAACATTACTGGCAAATTTTTTGTGATGTAAATAAGAAATAAAACTGTACTTGAAAAGGGCAATATCTAATTATATTTTGCAATAGAGGCGGTATGTTTTTGTTACCTTATGTTGTTATATGGTGTTAAAACTGCTTTTCATTATAATTTAATGTCTTAAGTGATTGACGTTGTCTTAAGTAAGTTCATATTATGTAAATCTAATACACTTTTGTTAATTCATATACAATATTATGTATAACCAACTGGACTAAGTACTTAATTACTTACTAAATTATCTAAGTTGTAAATGGTTATACCATGTGTCAAGATATTTAATTTGAGAAGTTGATTGACCAAAGCGGCAGTGAAGTAATATTATTATTATTATTATTACTAAAAGATATTAAGAAAAATAGACGTTTACCACAATTAATATTAGTATATAACACCCAGGAGGTATAAGGTATGAATAATTCAGGTTATAAATAAATTATAATTGAAATAGTTATATTTATTCAAATATAAAAAAATAAATAAATATATAAAGGTCACGTGTAACTATAGAAATTATAATACAGGATATTGTAATATATAATATTTTATAATTACGTAAAATTAAATAAATATCTTTTGTATAACGATAAATAAAAATTGTGAACGTAGTATAAATTTCAAATAAATTAAAATAATCTCTAAAAAATTCTTAAAAATGTTGATTTTGTTTTAGAATTATACGCTTATTTATAACTTCAAATAAGCATAGTTATAACTAAAAATCTACAGTATTTTTGTACGATAATAATAACTACACATATATTTAAAATTATTATTATAATTGATAATTATAGCGTGAATTTGTAGCTCTATCGGAATGATCGTAAATTATTTGGGATAAATTTTACCTGCAGATCGATTAGTCAATAACAATGTTAACATTACACGAAGCGGAATGTTTAATGCAATTGATTTTCCCAGATTATATATTTTAGAACTGAGAGATTCAAATATACCCCATAGAATAACATTACACCGATGATAAACAAAATAATTAAGTTCTTCGCCGTTTTAGATTAGATTTAACAGTCTCTTATTTACAACCAGAATGGAAAAGAAATAATCAACGATAAAGAAAATTGATGAAAGGCTTATAGAGGATAATTTAGTGATGAAGACACCACAAAACAAGAGGGAATGCTCTCGTTTTCCTTTTTTTCTCTAGGCAGCAAGATTCTTATAACGACCGCAATCCTAAAATCAAAGATTGTTTAACAGTTTCTTAGTATTATTTAGTGATAATAATAATGTAGGAATAAACAAAAATAAATATTTTCAAACAACAATGTTGTATTCAAAACAAACCGAAATATTCTCTGAAAAAATATACAAGATGCAAACTTAAAAAAAATTATGTAAATTTTATGTTAGATGAGAGGGATGTATTTCTTATGGTTGTAGATTTTTATAAATAAAAAAGTAATCGCACGGTTTCCCTTTACTTTAAATCGCTAGGGAAGACGTAGTTCCGTATAAATAATCTGGTTACCACAGTAAGAAAGTCATAATAATTAAGATTATTATTACTACTTCTTGTTACTAAGTATTAAGCCAGACTATGCATAATAAAGTAAGATTATTGCTTATTATTAAAGGATATTCACCAAGATTTATTTCCGTCAGGTGAATATTTTTTCATTCGAATGCATTTCTTCACAAGAAAATGAATAAGTCTAGGTTTTTTCATTTTCTCCCTGTTTTAGTATATTAGCAATAGGATAATAAACTCTTATTATAATAGCATTTGATATTTACAACTCTTACTATAACTTTTTATCTCTTCAATGTACAAACAATGAAAAACTGACTATAACGCTGCTGAACTTTCCCCGGACGAGCCGTTACGTCAGAGATTAAATGGAAAATATTATAATCCTTAAAATGTTACTCGTTTTTTTTAAATTATAATTTTATTATCAAAGGAAAAAATATATATATATAAAATTATTTTATAAACCTATAGCAAAATCAGGCTAAATTCAATCCAGCGTTAAGGTAGTCTTTTCTTGAAGTATCAAAAAAATTTATTTAAAAATATCTCAAATGAAGATACGGAGGACCGCTAGAAACCACATATCTAAGCTGGACAAGCGTGTGAATTATTTGGCGCAGGAAGTAAGACGATTGTGGAGGCTGTATATACTGGACCTCGCCGAACTTTGAGGGCATTGATAATCATTACAGCGCATGACCTGTGGGATTATACAGTGGTTATTATGATAGTTTAAACTTTAAAAATCTATACTGGAATTTGATATATATTAAAGCTGGTGGTTGACTGTGTCGGCAGTCTGATTCTCTGCTGAGAATTTGGTGTATTTAATGTTTTGTGACTATGGTTTTTATCTTACTTCAATAATTGTGACTATACGCGGATGATTTTAATGTTTTGTGATTTTATTATTTGTTATATGATACCATTATTTTTGTTATCGCTTCGTTTGTGTCATGAGAACTGACGCATATTATTAATAATGTATTTGAGGTGGACCGCCTTTGGATGATTTCCTGACACGTTACTCTTAGCTAAAAATATTAAGTGAGAAATACCTCAAATAAACATCGGGACCAAAAATTATTTTGCAAAGTGATTTTTATATTAGATTCTACTTCTATTAAAAAATTTCAAAATTAATTCCATTCTTTAAAAAAATGTCCAAATCGTTTGGATAAAATATTAAAAATTTATTATAATACGCCTTTTTTAGGGATGAAGGTTTACCCACAGCTAACACTAATAAATTGTAAAAGTATTTTCGTATAAAAGTCTCGTTTAGAAAATAAAATTTAGTTTTTATTTTATAGTCAATATTTTTAAAACCATCAGAATGTAGAGTTGATATATTTTACCTTACTGTATCGAGACAGTATATATTATGTGTACTGTTAATCTGCTGCTTTTCATTATCCAAAGTAGTTTTTCTTACAAATGATACGCATATAAAGCGGTTGAGATACACGTTACGCTAATCAGTCGCTTTCGGTGAAAGTAATGATGCTCGTTATACGTCCAGTTCCTATAATGAAGACGGTTAGCTGAGAGTTGAATATCCGATATTGTAGCTGATACGCTACAGTATATTCAGCTCAATAAAGAAGGCCACCTCAATTCTTATTCTTTTTCGTAGCCTTTCACGAGACGTTTAATATTCTTAGAATTGGTTTCGCCATTCTATATCCGATACAATTATATAACTAATTATACAATTAAAGGTACACGTTAAAAGAATCAAGGTTACAGAAATTCGTGAAAATAAATTTCATAAAAACGGTGAGCTAATACTTTTCTAATTTTTAAAAAATTGTATTATATAAACTTTCGTTAGGAAGGTGAATGAATCTCTGCCAAAAAACAAGAGAGGAAAATACAAGAAAACGACAAACGGGTGTAATTCATAGTAACGGTATAACTTCTTATGAAAGGTCGCGACTTTTCGTTCATTAAAAAAATATACATTAACAAAATAAACGGTATTACCACTTTTTATGCAATTTTCTTAATTTACAAGCTATTTTCAATAATAAATATTAATTAATCGACGCGTTTACATGTTTTTACTCTTTTGTCATCAAGAAAGATTGAAACCTCCATCTTTCCGTGTATATTCCGTCAACTAACTGAAACTCTCAGGGTTCAAAAAATACTAGGATGTATCAAAAGATTATTATGAAAAATATTTTAATTAAATAAAATAAAAAATATATATATTATTATAATTACTATTATTATTAATTAAAAACAAAAGTAATACTAAAGATCTTTTTTGTGTATTATTATGCCTATCGCGAAGGATAAACAGTAAAATTGCAGCTGAATTTCGATCAGGTAGGCTATGAAAAGGTAATTGATTACCAGTTAATTGAAAATAATACAAATATGATATTTATTATTAGTAAATAATAAAAATTAAAAAATAATACATACGTATGAAATAAGTGCTTTTGCTGGGAAAATCGAAACTAAAATCTAAAGATAAAATGGTATATCTGTTTATCATTTATTTTACGCCATCATATACATCATGGCGAATGTAATAAAGATATATTATAACCTAAAGAACTCATATCACAACCACCACGAAAACAATTTCATTGCAAAAGTGTTAGTGAATCACCTTATGACAAAAAAAATTATAATATAAAAAAATAAAAATGATGAATAATACAAACCCCCGAAAAACATTTACAAATACAAATTACTCTGCCTGACCGGGATTCAAACCAGAGACCTCCGGATGAAAGGCCGAGACGCTATCACGCCACTACGAAGATCGCAATAATAATATTTAAACATTATTATTCCACCGGACTGGTCTAGTCTTACTTTTACCGGATTTGAATACTAAATAGTGGATACCGGTGTACTTTAGTGATCGGGGATCAATTAATCACACATCTCAGGATGGTGGCCTGAGTCTGTACAAGACTACACATCATTTACATGTCATACATATCTCCCTCATTTCATCGGGCTGGAGGAGGGTGGCTTATTGTTCACTAATTGAACAGATTGCAACGTACACATTACGAATATTTATAATTATTCAGATTTTTCAACCTCTTTTGTTTATAACTTGCTTTATAATTTTCAACAAGGTTAGATTTTTAACTGAAAACTTATATATACCTATATATATTCCTAGAATTTATAGGAATAAATGCGGTACTGCTGCTTGTAATCCGATAAAGATTAAATAAAGAAGTATTTCAAAACGGTGAAACTATTTGCATATATTGTAGTCGAGAAAAAGTTAAATCGTAATCATTCGTAATATACGGCTGAAATGATGAATTACTTAAGCGATTCTAAATCTCTTTGTGTCGATTTCTTACGTATGCATGTAAACAGATGTTTTTGTTTTATTTTATTTTGATTACTATACTGTCTGGAACAATAGTCCATTAAAATTTTGGCAATCGGTAATAAAATTTCGTATTTGCAGAAACAAAATTAGTTTCTTTTTAGTACGGGGGAAAGTAAGCAAAAGAAGAGCTTATTTAATATGAAGGAATAGTATAACAGACAGAATCTTATTATCGGTATGTAGCTACTGCAAAAGAAACCGGGTCACCTTGCCGGTAAACGGAAGAGCCGCTGCATTACACATCGCGCTACAATATTCCGTTCGTCGCACGCCGGTCAGTCGGCCGTACGTCTTCAACTTTCTTCTAGTTAGGCATCCACATTGTATTTATTTTTTCTTCTTCATTCCGCCTTCTTCTGTTCATCTGATAGCCGGTTCCGTTAATTTCCACTTTCTCTTAAAGCCTTCATTTAACGACTTAAAAATACTTTTTAAAAATTCCCTCCGACCGTAATTAAAGAAAAATAAATAAATGTTTACGTTTTCCTTTAATAATAAAATCGTATAATCATATAAGTAGACACGGCATTTAAATAAAACATCAACTTTTTATATTTAACAATATATAATTACATTCAGTATCACGAGTAACATTATTAACGTTTTTAAAAAACCTATAATTTTAAATTGCCGAACAAAAAACCAGAACCACCTGGTCAAGCAACTACTAAAGAAATACTTTTTAAAAATAATGTAACATTTATAACAACTTGCTTTTTTTTTAATTACCATAATTTTATTAACATAAACTTTCATACATTGAAGGATATATTTAAATTTTTTTATTAAAAAAGTAATTCAGTACCTTAATTTTTATAATACAAAAGAATAGTAATATATATATAAAACTTCATTATGTTTTTAAAAAATATAAAAACATCAATAGAGATGACTCGGTGCATTTATCTATGTACAGCATTTATATTCTTATAGTTATTTAAATTTTCAAAGAACGATAAATTTTTTAATTATTCTAAATAACTAGAATTAAAAATTTTAATAATTCTATCAAATAATAACACTAGAATAAATTCTCTTATATAGCGGAACGGAACGCAAGCGAATCAGGGGATATTTTATCCCACGATTCATATCAGAGCCTGGACCTCAGTCCCTTGCTGCTGAGTTTTTCTAATTATCTGCGGTTATATACTTGTTTTTAGTGGCGGTTATATACTTGTATTTATGTTAAGATGCATGGAGTTGGGGATTGCGTTCCAGTCCTTTATAGAAAGGGTTTTAAAGTGTTTTTACTTGGTTTATTCCTTGGGAGATTAACAAGATATATGCGCCCTTTTCCCGACGCGATTCCCCTTCAGTCCGTCACTAAAGGCCTTTCGATGCTAGCGTCTTTCGGTATAGTAGAAATCCGCTTGATGGGACCCTAGTTTTGTTGAGGGTCCAATGATATCGCTTTGCGAAGGGTGTCTTATATTTTAGCTATAGAAGATTGCCTTACTATAAAATTTTAAGATGAAGGAAGGATAGTGAATCCTGGTTTGGAAGATTCTTCTTCTTATACCGACTTAGTCAAGGCTCAGCTAAGTTCGCTATAGTGGGATGTCCTTACTGTTTTTTTTCTTTTTGCCAGACTCTACGAGGTTTTATGTCGTAAACATTAATAACCGTACCTTAGAAAGACTTGTAAGCCTTGAGAAGGGAATCGCAGTGAAGAGTACAACTCTCTTCGTATTCTCCGTTGGGCGGCTTCTGGATTTCTTCTCCATTCTTCGTCGCTATCTTCCGGTGATTTAATTTTCTCCTCGGTTGTTAGGATGTAAGATTGAGGGGAGGGCTTTCAATTAATAATATATCAGTTTGTTCAAAAATGCGAGGGTGGCAGCGATCTTGTACAACTCGTTTATAAAAGAATATTCAATGTATAATTATGTTTGATGTTTAATAATTAAAAATAATTGTCCTTTTTTTATTTACTATTAAAGAATAATTATTATTTATCATTTAATTATTATAATATAATTACAATTATAATTTCGCATGTTTTAGTTCCAATTAATTTAATTATTTTTATAGTTAAGTTATACCTTCAAACGAAACCGTAACTTAATGAATATTCCCCAAGAATAACACATAAATATTGTTTTGGTATGATGAGAGATCAGACTGTAATATTTGTACAGTAGCTCAATGCATTTAGGAATAGCCGTAATAATTAAATTGAAATCTTATTTCTACATTCCCATTATATTTTATTATTGGATTTCGGAAAACCATATATCACAGCTTGATATACATCTAGCCGGCCTCCGTGGTAGCGTCTTGGACTTAGCACAAAATAAAGGAACGGAGAATAGCATCAAACCAATCAAACGTCCAAAAAAGAAAGAAATATTGATAATAATACACAAATAGTTATTCAAAAGGATGAAAAAATATGTTATTAAATGTCTTAAAAACTATGAATTACTTGTATGTTATTAGTATCTACCTGGTATGAGGAGAAGGTGTTTGTTAAACTTTCTTATTTTGGAAAAAAATCATCCAAAATTGTAATTAATCTTGTTTTAGTCATCGAATCACAGCAATAGCAAAATAATTTTATACATTTTTTGTACTACTTGAAAATAGGAGTGAAAAATGATTTCGAGGTAATGAACCAGATACTAGAGCTCCTTCATCAAAATAAAATATTTTATAATTAATTTCTCTACTTAATTACTCCATTTAGTGGCTTATTTTCACATTTTTTTATTATTTAAAATAGTGTTTTCATCATTTTGCGTGTTAGTACAAGTACGATAAAGCCAAATAAAACAAAAACCATCATGCGGTATCCGACTTAAAAACGTGGTAATCTAAGTTAAATTTTCACAGAAAATATAAATTAGATTTTATAAACCAGCGCGCGAAAAATAAACTACGACCTACATGAAATATTGTTAAACGAAATGTATAATTGTAATAAACTGTTATTTAATTAAAAAGATTCGAGTCATTATGCACAGTACATTAATTATTTCAAGAAACTACTTATTTTTAACATATCAGCTATTTTTAATTAAATAGCTGAAAAAAAGTTATAAAATAATTAAAAACTTTTGTCTCTTTTGCAGAAGGTAATTAAGAATTGCTATAATTTTAATTACTACAAACTTATAACTGGAAAATGTAAGTAAATTTAATTATGTGTTATAAAAATACAGTAGTTTACAGCTAAGATAAAACAAAAATATTTTATATTATCGGCTACAAGAAAAACGGATAATTTTTTAAGTACTCTGCGCACTTCTAACTTTTTGTATTTTTTGTATCGTTTTAAATTATCTGAAAAATATAAAAATTACTGAATTTTACTTTTTTTTTACGAAAAAAAATTATCATTTCTTTTGGAACAACTTAGCCACGATTTGTTGTAAATAAAATCACGCAGGAATCACACGATAATTAATTCGGTGAAAGGATATGAAAACAAACGAATACATGAGTTTCTATTGTTTTGTTAAAAATTCAGGTTTCACTATCAAAAAATAATGTAGCTTAAGTTCATGTCGTTCATGAAAACTTCGACCTAATTTCTCCAGTTCGTCTTACTTTTATAAGTACATACCATAGAAACAAACAGATAGACAAATTGTTGAATTGAATTTATTTTCAATTAATAAATAAAAGAAAATCCCATAGCAAAATTAAATTATTAAACCTACTGTGTTGACCTAAAAAAATTTTCCTTTACTAATCTTCGCTTTAACATCTCTTTTAACATTTCGCTTTAACATTTAACATAACGTTGCTTCTTTAACATCTCGATTACAGTAATATACGATCATATTTTTTATTGATCAAGCCCCCACCATTTCTAATTCGTAACTTGTAAACCTCATAGGTAGATCTATAACTAATGACCGATGTGCTTTACTAATAAAAAATTAATGCCTTTTCTAATAACATCACAAGAAACGCCTTGTCTGTTTCAAAATTCAGGCTTACAAATTATAATAATTACCTGTTTTGATTTTGTTTTTTTTATAATAAGAAATAATTATTTTATCTTCTAAAAAATGGTATATATCAACATTTTAGAATATTAGTCTTAAGATGTAGACATTTACTTAATCTTTAGAATTACATTTTTACAAAACTATTCAAAATAAAATGTTTCCATATACCATATTATTGCTACCTAATTATTACTTCCAAAATGATTTGTATGTAAATTTTTTTTACATCGATTGATAAAAGATGGTTATAAATTATACTAGGATTATTTCAATAATCAGAAAAATTCTATTTAATTGATAAAAAGCAGAATTTAAATTTCATCTGAGGCAAGGAACTATTCAGGCCTCTGAATAAACCATCAAAGCAGATTTTTTATCACTCCTTTTTTAAGTAATTATATTTCTGCAGCTTCTAGAATAATTTTTAAATATTCGGTCAATCGACCTATATTTATTATTTCAGCACCTCTTAATTTTTTTTTCATTTTTATAAAATATTATTTTTCAACTACGAAGAACAAAATACGTTTAACATTTATTTAAATAAAATAATTTAGGTAACATTCAAGACGGTTAACAAAAACTAATATTTTAAAAATAAATACGCATTTCAATTGTTTAGTAAATATCATCAGTAGTTTAAAAAAAAATCAGTAAAATAAATATTAATACACAATCAAAATGTAAAAAAACAAAAAAGTACATAAAAACCTAAAACCTTATAAAGAGAAAATACTGGACGCAAAATGTTTAATATAGTAAGATAATATTTGTGAAATTTGGATGATTTTATTAGTATTAAAGTTTTTGACACCAACATCTATCCTATCCTACTTTATATAAGGGGATTCAAATAAGGGGGTGATGGGCAGATCAGATAGAGAGTATAATTAATACTGAAAGCTAAACGATTGCTTTCCGCTTGGAATTCTCTCTTGAAGGTTGTATATTTAATTTAATACTTTTATTTTATTTTACATATCATAATTTTATTAGCGTTTTGCATTATTTCACAACCGTTTCCTGTTTTTAAGTTCATTTTATATTAACATATACTTCTCCTATTTTCTTGAAAATTAAAAATGATATTTTTTTTTAAATGTGCATATCTTAAAAATTTTACTTTATGTAAAATGTTTTTTTTTTTAAAAATCGTCATTATGTCTTTATTTATCAAATAGTGTTTCAATAAGTTATTACCGATTAATACTAAATAAAAGAACGGACATGGTACATATGACATTATCCCTACGTCTTTAACAACAATTCGCTAGCAGTTTTATTATCAATAATACTATGTTTTATACAATAATTTTTAATAAATTTCCTGTAAATTGTCTTTATTACTTTCGTAAACTTTAGCTTTCAAAAAACGTGTAAAACCTTTTCTTCGATAAAATTTATGATTGTTTTTTTTTTAAATTAATCTTTAACGCCATTACTGAAATAATAATAAATAAACACAATAGAACTGTATACTTTTTATTCAAAATTCGAAAAAACCGCTTAGTATTACAGTGCATTTAGAAAGTGTAATAACGAAACTTTGTTAACTACTACTTCGTATTTTTATTTCATTATTTTATAGAAACGGATTACAATAACTGGAATATTTTATAAAAGGTGTTGAAAATCACTCCTCCAACATCAAATACAACGCTGCACTCGTTTCAATTTGCTTTCAAACACTTAACTGGCTGATGTACTGAAATGTCTCTTATATATGACGTTGTTGCGGTTTTTAAGTACGTCAATCGTGCGTGCTCTATTGCGATACACTGCTTGTTTCACTGATCCCCGTAGAAATGAATCTGGGGAAGTCAGATCGAGCAACGTGCGAGCCACAAATCCCTCGAAATGATTCGTTAACCAAAGAAATTTTGTAAAAAAAACTCATTGAACTCTTAGCTGTGTGCGCTGTGGCGCCATCTTGTTGACTCTAACCGTGATTGATTTCCACTTCTGTTAACTGACTAATGTAATTTGTTAAAACAGCACAGTAATGATCACTAGTAACTAAATTTTTAAAAAAGATTGGACATGCAATGCGCGTTCTACTGACATCGATCCAGACTCCAACTTTCGCTTCGTGTAAAAATTGTTTCTGTAATTAATGGGAGTTAATTGTCGACAACAGTCGTGTATTTTATGAATTAATAAACCCTCCCTCGCTTCATGTGTAAAAAAAGCAATTTCGATGATACCTACGGAATTTTGGTTAATAAAACGTTTAAAACGTTGACAATAACTTACTCTTTTAGCATGATCTATACGTTTCAGCTATTGAACACAGATTACTTTGTAGGGGAAACTTTCAGTCCTTTTCTTGCTGCTGTGTTAACTTACGCTTTGACTTTGATGGACTTTCAGCCATAGCGTCCCAAATATTACGCAATTTTTTTTCGTTTAGTAGAGGTGATCTACTACTTCGATAACCATCTTCAACAGAAGTTATTGCTCAACATTTTTCGATAAGAGCTCATACTACATTGCGGTGAAGAACAGGAGTATTTGCAAATTTTCAGATAACTTGTACTTCGCTAAATCAGTATTCTTGTCACCTTCAAAAAGATGTGTTCAACGAGAAATGCGTTCCTCTATCGAAAAAAAACAATTGCGTTTCTCGCTACTATTGATTCTGATAAACGAAACGAAATGAAGCACGTTCAGTGATAAACTGAACGTCAGTGACAACTGACGTCTTGGTTTGTTACTGAGTAACGCCCAACGAATCCACAGGGTAACCAACTTAACGCGAATGAACAGAATGCACATATAATTCTAAAGCACACTCTCTTTTTCTGTTTAGCCTCCGGAACCACCGTAAGGTATTTCTTCAGAGGCTGAATGAGGATTATATGTATGAATGTAAATGAAATGTAGTCTTGTTTAGTCTCAGGTCGACCATTCCCGAGATGTGTGATTAATTGAAACCCAACCACCAAAGAACATCGGTATCCACAATCTAGTATTCAAATCCGTACAAAAGTAACTGCCTTTACTAGGATTTGAATCTTAGAACTTTCGACTTCGAAATCAGTTGATTTGTGATTACGAGTTCACCACTAGACAACCCGGTGAGATAATTATAAAGCATATTGCATAACGACTTTCCGAAACCATTGTATTACCGCCCAAGTTTTGAATTATTATTAAATAATCTGCCCACCCTCTTAATCAATTGTAATATAATGTATTTACATGATTCCGTAAATCTATTTGACATATTTTGAAAAAAAAAATTATCAGAACTGATAAAATTTCGTTGTAATTAAAGATTCCTAAAAAAGCATTCTCTTATTCAAGGATACACCGTATAATAAGTTAAGTAACATCGATGATTATAATAATAATCGAACCGTCCAACATCACGTGCATTTAAGCATCTTTTTGTAAAGTGATATTATGATAAGACATAATGTTACGAATTTCATTTAAGCTTAGAAAAATTACCATATAAACGTAAAATAGAGAAAATTAAATTATAAAATTTTGAAAAGTTATTAAATTAAAAATATTTTTAGCGGTCTATTATTATTAGAGACCAGTCAAATACGAGCACATAAAGAATGAAAACGAAAGTAACTAATAAGAATAAAGCAGAGAACGAAGGAAAAGTGTACCGACAAGAACACAAACTGTATTGTTTATAATTACTTGTTTGTTATTTACTAACACGATAACAATAACAACAGTACAGTAGTAACAATAACGGCAAGATGGTGGAACTGTCATCCTATTGTTTATTATTGTCCCAGCGTGTTACATAACGTCCTGCTGCTACTGAGGTTGTAATTGTAATTGGTACAATATATTTATAAAATGTATAGGCTATATACTACAAATAAACAAATTTATTTGTTCACGCGCGATAAAAATATTGTAACTGAGATCGTATACGGTATAATCATTCTACTTTTTTAATTGGTATATATAACTTTTAAGAATTGTAATACAATAAAAAAATGATCCATTTATTGATAATATTGAGTTAGTACGCAATATTTTTCTCTCTGACTCTCTCCCATACTATGTGTGCGCACGATTTATTAGCCTACTTTTTTCGTTTGGTATAATTGTAACAAACATAACTTGTCTGTAACTCATACATTATACAGAATGTTAGTAAACTATGGGATTCGTTAATAACTTTTCAACCATTAAAACTGGAAAACGAAATTTAATAAATACTCCTACCTCAAAACGATCTATATTTTAGAATAAAACCACCGCATTCCAAAATTTAGGAAGATCCCCATGGGAAGAGGGAAACTCAAAAACATTAAATGGATTGGGTAAGCACAACTATTAAAAGAGCGTTGAAAAACAAAAAAGGTTTACCTTAAAAAACTTGGGGTTACGAAAATCTTAACCAAATATTTTTATTTAATGTTTTAAAAAGTGTCATCATTTCTTAAATGATGAAACACAAAAAAAAATTATCAAAAATTGTTACAAGACAATTTTTTTTTCAATATGAGACCACTACTTAAGGTGTTCTGTAGGTCACCTTTTAAAATAGATCTTCTTTTACAACAATATTTTAAATTAGATATTAATTAGTTATAATAAGTTATAATATTAAAAAAGACTTTTATTATATATTTATAAAAAAAAAATACATAGAAAAGACATTAGCAATGAAAAACATGTTTTATTATTTTTTTAAATTAATTAATAACGTATTAAAAACAAATTGAAAATATTTCAACTTCATAAAATATTTATTAAAAATAAAACATAATTCAGATGGCTAAGTAATCATCAATCATTTAATTGAAATTTTAGAGCAATATTAAATGACTGAATAGAAATTTTAAGGTTTTCAAATCAATAACCGGTGAAGACTTTCAGACTGGTTAAAAAAAATCATATGATTATTAAATATTATTTCTTTCTTAATATTATTGTAGTATTAATTAATATTAAACCAGAAAATAAAAGAAGTTTACTTTCACAGATACTAATACTTTCTGTTTTATAATAGGCCTAATATGTAGTGTAAATTAAATTAAGATATTTTATTTGTATCTATATAATTTTTTTAAATATATTGATTACATTTCTTACATCATATTTGAAACCAAATATTTACTAGTTAAGTATTTTTAAAGATAAGTTTACACATATTTTTTTTTTTTAATTCTTACTGTGTTTAGAACAGTTACAATAGATGTAAAAAATTGTAGACACTCGATTTCATCATAAAATTCAAGGTATAGAATTACAGATTCAATTTTTAGCTACTGTTGAATAGAAAGTTTGTTGTTTTTTTTTGGTTTTTTTTACTTTATTTTACTGTTTTTTTTTTTTTTTTTTTTTTTTTTTTGGTTACATTTGGTTTCATCAACCTTAACCCAAATCTCCATTTTATTTTATATTATATATATATATATACATATTTTTATTTTTATTCATTGTATGGTCTAGAAATAGACCATTATCTTAATTTAACTCGTATTTCATTTAAATACCTTCTCATCATATAAGAATAGTATAAATTTTAAAAAATCATATAGGTATAATGAATTCCATCCCTAATAATAATTTAGAAAAACAAGGGAAAACTCCTGAATAAATCTACTAATTTATAATTCAAAAAATTAATACAAAAGTAATAAAAGTTATACAATTTTCCCCGCAAGTTAAAAAAGTTTGCTTTTTTATACGCATAATATAAATTATAGTAAATATTTTTCAAGGGAACATACAATTTTTTTAAAAAGAATAATATTTAAGCACCTTCATAGAAAAAATGAATTTAACTAATTTCTTTTCTTTAATACTGTATATAATCGACCATTCTGACCGTGCTATCATACTACCATACATAAGGAAATATTCACTAATCATTGCAATTTTCTAAAAATAATCGTTTACAACTGAGAAATTCTTCATGCAAAATTCGTCAGAAAAAATATGACAAAAGATTAGTTATTTCTATCGTAAAAAATATTTTTATAATTTTTTCTGATCGCTTTTGATAAATATAAATCCGAGAAAGATTTAAATTTTTCAAAGCGCGGAGATAACTTTTCTATAGTTTTTCTTTTCACTTATATCATTATTAAGTTCATATATTCCGAAATCGAAATTGATTAGATTGTTTTCAAAATTTTAAACAAAAACACCTTAAAAAAGCTATTAATACATAATGCAGCTAGTTAAGGGGAAAAACTGATTACACTATACGAGAGCTCATTACATTTTATACTTTGAATTAACTATTTCATTATGAATCTAAAGGTACAAAATTTTAATATTAAAATTATACGCTTATACAAAAAAAAATCGACATCAACATTTAACCTTTAAATATATATTTTTATAAAAATTAATTTGTGATAATTTTGCAACCTATAAATTATAAAGCTTGATTTATTTAAGCATTTCAATGTTTTTTTACGAATTAATTTATTTTCTTGCACACGTACCAACTTACATGATAGATTTCGATATCTCTTGTTCGATCAGTTTAGATAACAACTTAGATTAACCGAGTCACATACACGTTTGTACCTTGTACCTATAAGGGATTTCAATTTAATCTTAAAAAGGTAAGCATCGAGTAAATTTGGCAATTTCAAGGTTATAGCTAATAAATAAATACACGGCTATATTTAGTGATGTCTTGTATTATTATTATTATTATTATTATTTTTTTTTTTTTGTTTATTCTTGTAAACTAGGTTAATGCAGAATACATGTTACAACAACATGTAACAAATCTAATATTGGTTTTACTTTTAAAACAACTGTTCAATTGATTTAACTTATAACTATGGGAAAATGTTTAATTCTCAACTTTCTCATACAAAAAAAGCAAGTTAAGGTTTTGTATCAAATTAACTATATAAAAAGTTATGTAAAAGTAAATTAATATAATAAAATGTATTACAAAAATTATTAGAAACTAATTCTCGAGACAAGTTTCTTTCAACGAAAAATAGATAAATTGCATTAATTCACAAGCTACGGAATTTAATTTATCGGTGCATTTTTGATGTATATTTCAACATTTCACTACTTAAGCACAAATGTTTGGCTTAGGAATACAGTGGAGAATGTTTTAGAGAAATGTCGAAATCAAGCCTTGTTCTTAATCAAACGGATCGATTTCGATGATTTTTTATTCTACAGAGAAATTTCCTTTCATAGTGCTTTTATAGGTATTCTGATTTAATAATTATATTTTTTTTAAATAACATTTTTAAATTGCATATTTAGACGATTGGAAGAACATTCATTCAATTTTTGTCGTCACTGCTTAGTGATAAATAGTCACAATACAAAATGTGATGTTCTGAAGTAAATGAAATACTTAAACTATTACCACCTAAAAACCTACAAAAACTGACAAACCTTCTTTAAAAATAATACATATTTCTAGATTCTAAATAACCTTAGCTCTTTCTACACATCGTTTCTGTAAAGATTTCTTATTTTTATCAAAATATAGTTTTTTTTTGCCTGGGAATTACAAACGGCTTGTTTTATTATTGACAGGCTTCTAAACCTACCCATATATTAAATAAAATAAAGCAAGAACATATAAAAATGTTTAAAAATAAAACCGGTATCAATTTTTAATTTAACTAATAAAAATAGCTGAAAACGAATACAAATTCAAAAGTTAAAAAAGACTTTACAAAACAACTAAACAGAAAGTGCCAGATTCCATAAAAGAGACCACCTTGTGAGAATGAATGATAGATAACGGATTCACAAAACAAATCTTCAACTACATTTACAACAAAAAGTACGGATCAACCTTAAGGATCAACCTTAATTGTTCAGAAAGACGTAAAAGAAATGAAAATATCTGAAGAAATAGTAAATGGTGAAAAATTTTAGAAAACTGGTACACGATTTTAAGGGTTTCCAAGGGTGGGAGAAAAAGAAACCAACAACAACATGGTCAGAAGAGAGAAGGCGAAAAGAAAAAGGAAGAATTAAGAACTATAGGAAGACTAGAAAAGAAAACGCAAAAAAAAATAAAATGAATAAAATTCTTAATCACTTGGTCTTCAGTAGGCCTAACTAACTATATTAAAGGATGTCAAAAAAAAAATTAATTTTTCAAATGTTCGTTACACTTTTTCTATCAGCGTCAATTAAGTGTTAATAAGATGGATTTTTCTTTTTTATTAATTCTGATTTACAATATTTATGTTTTATCGGAATTTTTTTAAGTAGCATTTACTTTTTTTAGGTTTTATTTTATTTATTAAAAAAAACAAACTAATAAACACCTATATTTTATTTTAATATTTCACTCAGAAGAAACAAATTCTTCTTTTAAAGAAGCTACACTTGGATACAGCAATAAACTTTTTAACGAAAATCAGTTTCGTTCTCTATTAGTTGATTACAATTTTTTTTTTTTAATATCGCAAATTTTTCTATTTAAAGAACCAACAAGACATAAATTTAAGTAACTGCCATAATAGTAAGAAAAATAACTTACAAGTATAAATTAACAAAAATAGATTATACGGGATTTATCAATAGTTACCAACATAAAAAAACAAAATGTTAAAAATTCCCGATGCTCTGATTTATTCTAAAATATCTAAAAAGAAATATACAACTAAAATCTTATTTTTTCAATAATTTACTTATTACACTTACAAAAACAGCAAACAAATCATTTGCAAAATAATTTTTGAAGATATAAAATGTAGTTGTAAATTTAAGTAACCGGGTATTCCATCATGATAATCTAGTATAATCTTTGAAGACAGATTTTTTTTAAAGCTTGTATATAATTATTTCAAAACAAAATAATTAGAAATTCAAAATTCTATGATAATTTCATTGAAAAAAAATTATTATCTGACATCATAATTTAAAATTTTAAATTAACTTCTAAATAATAATAATAATTATTATTATTAAGTGATCGATCAATTAATGAAGTAATCGTGACAAAAAATTTCAAGCGTAGTGCGAAATAAATTTAAAAAAAAACAAAAGGAAGGTCAAATTTAACCCTGTAATTATAAAACGTTCCAACCTGATTATTTCCCTTTTACTTTTTGATACATATTTTATTTTTTAAATCAACCGATTTTAACATTTTTAATTTATAGTGATAAAAAATACATTAATTATTGAATAACTCTTTTATATAATAAATCAACTTATTATGCAAAAAAAAATTCTGTAACGCTAAAATTAAAAAAAAAAAATATTTTTAATCAAAATTAAAAGGGGATTTAATTTTTATTTCGTTTATTTACTGAAACTAAAAGTACTATTACAAAATTAAAAAGCAATTATAATAATTAATTTTGAAATTGGTATAGATCAAAGCGACGTATCCGTTTTCTAGGCGATTAACTTTGTTGCAGGTAATCATTTTGTATGATTTTAGCCATACTACAATCTTCATGTTCAAAAAACTCATCGTTCTCAAAAAAGACCTGATCGGCGAGCGACTAGCAAAGTGGAAAATAAAAGTAAATCACAACAAATCGAGTCATGTCGTTTACATTAAGGAGGGTCCCCCGGGTCAACCTAGAAGGCGGTTTCATCCCGTATTGTAACCGAATACGGTACCTGGCTCGCCCTTGATCATCACTTGACATGAAAGAACCGTGTGGAAGAGAAGAGAAAACAGCTAAACATAAGCTATAAGAAGCATTATTGTTTACTAAGCAGGAATTTATACTGTCCTGTGCAATAAACGTTTAATAAACAAGGTCATTCTGAAACCATATGGACATATCGTATACAACTACGGTGTACGAGCAAGAGCAAACATTGAGGTTGTTTAACTCTTCCATAATAAGTTGACGAGACCCACTGTGGAGGCGCCGATGTTTGCACGGAACGAAGAAATTCATAACTACCTGGAATCGCGTATGTCCGAGGAGAAATCAAGCCGATTCGGTTTATATTACAAACAGCTAGGTAATCGTGTGAATTATCTAGCGCTGAATCTCCTAGACAACATTAAAAAGGTCCGGTGACTCAAACTCCTTCACCTGCTAGACCTGGGGGAGTCTAAGTGACTCCTGAGCTGGAACAACTGAGCATTTTCTTTATGCCTTTATGAACAGCCTAAATTCCTTCCATAAGCTTACTGTTTATTATGTTACTGTTTTGTTTTTCTTTCCCTTTATCTTGTAATATTATTTAATTTTTTTTTTTTTTAAGGGTTTTACGGACTTTTTTACTTTTTATGGAAAAAATCTGTGCAATATTTACGCAAATGAATTATTGTCTTATGTATGTAATAAACATAATTTGTAAAGCTTTTTAAAATAACCTTTTAATTCTACTTCAAATAATAAAATAGCGGTTAATTCTAGCTGTGAAAATTTTTACAATGGTACTGTAGCATTGCCAGATAGATCCAGAACAGAAATTTTAAAAACCTACTAGAAAGGTTTCTCTAAACAGATACGTAGTGACAATGTAATTTCCTAGCAAGAAAATGAAATCAGATAACATCGAATGTTTGTGTAAAGTTTTATTTACATCAATTTCCTGAACGGTGAAACCAAACTAAATTCTACAGTGAGTCTGTTTCTAATCAAAACAAAATTTTAGTGCAAAAAAATTAAAATAGTAAAGTAAAAAAGAACTAATTAGAGATACAATAAAACTTACTAATTTTTTTTTAAATTATTAAACGATAAAATTCAGAAAATCAATTTTTGGAAATTGCAGATTTTTCCCGATACAAAAACTTGTATTGCGAAAACGAATGAACGCAAAACTACTTCGAAAACAATGAGAAACTAATTCTTAAAAGAACAATTGGTAAAAAAATATGTAAAATGAATCTAAAAATCATTTAGCTGATGAATAAATAAGAAAATGATGAAAATATAATTTTTTAAATAAATTTTAATTGCGTTATTGAAAATTCTTACAGAAATATTTCAAAATTTTTACTGAGAGAAAGAAACGGACCATTATTAAATAAATTAAACTAATAAAATGCAATGTTTTAATGTAGATTATATTTAACATGAAAAATATTTTTCGATTTTCACGAATAAGGTTTTAAAAATTTTCTTCTAAATTAGAATCCATTAAGTCTTTTAAAATACACCAGGATCTATTACGTGCTTAAGCACCCCACTATTAATAAATCATAATGTCTTCTTGTTTTATTAGACAAATTTTTATTTTAATATCTTCACATACTCTCTCTCTCTCTCTCTGCGTGTGTGTGTGTGTGTGTTTTCTAATAAAAGGAATAAATAGCATAAGATTATTTTCCGTAAAATATATATAAGTAAATGGGGATATTTTTAAAGTTAATTTACTGTTAATTACTTAGAGATTTAAAAGTAGTTTATCCTGTAATGTATTTATTTTTTTTTAATTTAATCAAAATCGGTTTAGCCGTTTTTGAATGGTTCTTGATTATAGACATCAAAAAATAAGATAATGGGCTAAATGTGGTTTAGCTTTAATGTAGTAAAAAAAAAAAGAAGGATATTGTGAACAAATTATAAATAAAGCATTATATATATATATATATATATATATATATATATTATATAATATTGTAAATTTTTTTAATATAGAATTGATTGACTAATCGCGGATTTTTTACACAATGCGCTGTAGAAGGTGTTATAACAAAAAAAAAATATATATATATATATATATTTAACTGTATATATATTTACTTTTAAAGAGTGCTTCATTATTTATTCTATGCTTTAATAATAGTTATCAACTATCTATTCGCATAATTTATTCATTCTCTGTCAAACTGTCATTGCAAACATCAATCAAGAATAATAGGGAATATGCTAAATACATGGTGTCATACAGTAGACAGTACCACGCATTGACCAATTATTATGAATAGCTTTTAATCCAACGAAAATTAATACAGTTCAAAGCTCTTATAAGATATTTTTATTACTTAATATAAGCTTAAACATGATATTGATAGAGTTAGACAGGCAGACAGACAGAAAGAGAAAACACACTATATTATTTTACTCTTATTTTGGAAATTATGTAATATACATTGAATTAAAATTTACTAATTCTAATATTATATTATAGTATATAGTATTCAATTTTTTTCACTATTTACCGGTGGAACTGCATTAACCAATTAAACTAAACATAATGAAATAGACGATGTTTAAAAAATAACGTATTTTTTTGATCATGGTCGATTTGTTAACATTCTTCCATTTTGGGTCTGTGTTTGTTATAAATGAATTTTTATATGAACTTTAAAAAATGAACTAGTAATTAATGATTTTGCTTGTATTTGAATCTGTTTTCAATTAATTTCAATTACTCTTAAATATTTATAAGAATCTGTTAGATTATGAAGGAATTAAAAACAAATGTATAATTTTTCAATGAGACTCTATTCCCTTGATATCCACTATCATAGAAAGGTTATAGTTTGCTTTTAACACAACTGTGTGCAATTAATCGTACTGTTAATTATTAAGAAATCGTAGTAATGTTTTAAGCATATTGATTAGTTAAATTAATTCAGTGATTTTTTTTAATGGAAAATAAAATATTATAGAGTTCAGTATATACCGATACATTTTCTAAGCTATTTAATGTATAAAAAATTAAATTTTTCCATTGTATAACTCGCGTATTGGATTTAATGATTATTACAACCATCGTCCTAAAATCTAAAAAAAGATTTTAACAAAATTATAAACTTAAACCGAACTAATCGAAATACTTTATCTCAAATATTTAAATTTAAATCTACTGGATTTAAAAAAAAAAATCACAGCAAGTAATTTACCTCAAGGATACTGGAGAAAATTATTATTTAGTTTTGAAGGTAGCCGTGAGTACCTATTAGGTGGCCACAGATCCTCAAAAAAACATTATTCTTTCTTGTAATAAACTAAAAACTGGCAAATTCCTGATTTTCATATATATCCCATTATAATTTTACTCATATTTCTAAACTGTTGTAAAAAAAAGAAGACATTCATCCAAAATATCTGAAATAGGAGAAAAGTTGTACGTATTAAAAAAAAAGCTGAAAACAAAGTTGTAATATTTTCCTGGTATTGATCATTTATTGTCATATATTGCAAAAATAATTATACATGAAAAACGTTACCAAAGATTTATTTTTTGGTAGTAGGAGTGAATTATTATGAAAATTTATCTAAATATTATTATAAAAAATTTAAATAAGCCAAAAAAAGTTTTAAAAAATCAATATTTTTAAACTTTAATCAGCTACGTCAATATTGCCCCCAAAATACTTTGTTTTGGTCACTTGCACTACTAATATGCTGAAGAAGACTTAAAAACAAAATTCGATTAAAAAATATTCAATAAGTAAAAAGATAGCTTTTATTGATTTTTCAGGAAGGGGGAATTTTGGAACAAATTGTTTTTCTAAAAATGATAAGATAAGCATGCACACATTTACAATGTAAAGTGGGGTTATGTTTGCTAAATTTTGAGAAAATTTACCCCAAGAAACTAAACACCTCATCTGGGTATATTATTCCCAAACTTTTACCAACAAACTGCCCCATACACACGAATCTCTGCGAAATTTCATCCAAATCGGTTTTTCCAGTTAAAAATTATTAAGTTCAAACACGCAAACGTATGTACTACGAACATTAATCACTTTTTTGTTTTTGGTGTTCCTGGGTCATTAAAAATCAAGTTATGTACAAAAAAACCTGAAACCCCCCCATTTTTTGATTGATTATCAATCACACTTTCCTTCTTGCAGCACTGCTGTAGAATTATGATACCAGGAAAGTAAAGATTATAACGATTTTTAAACCGAGCTTATTCCCTAATAACGGTATATATATATATATATATATATATATATATATATGTAAATCACAGATAAGTTAAAACTGATTTTCACTTGGATTCATAAAAAAATTATCACTTTCTTGTTTACTGATATTAACCTTTTAAAAAGCTGTTGAAACAACGATGACAATATAATATTGGGTGAAACACAATATATATAATATTATTTATATTACGTGTATTATTTTTGTATATTATATATATATATATATATATATATATATTATAACGAATTACAGATCGGTTATGTTGAATTACGGTTAACGGTTAAATCTAATGAAATTTATCCGTTAATAATAATTTACTGCATTTTGCCTTTCATTCTGTAATAAAATAAACTTAAAAAATTAAATCTCTTTTATAGAATGTGCACTTGCTTTATACCTCTTGCCTGTTGTAGTGAAATATTGAAAAAAAGCTTCATTCATTCACAGTATATGTTCCTTATCGCTTATGTAATATATATATATATATATATATATATATATATATATATATATGACGTTAAACATTCCTTACAGGATCCCTGAGCTACAAACAAGAATTATAATATATGAAAATATTTTCATAATATAGAAACACGTGTCGTAATAAGTACGCAAATAAAATGTCTAGCATTTTATCGTTTAATATCACAGATTGACCTCTGTAAGAAAGAAATATAATTAATTATATATTATTTCAACCTTATTTATGATCTTACTAATTTATTTTCTTATAAAAAAACTATTCAAAATAAATTCATTAAATTAGAAAAAAAACAATAAAAACTTAATTCTTATTATAAGTTTTGTACTAATAAAAACAATGCCGTTCTCTGCGGTGGAGTGATCTGCATTTCATTCGGACGTTCTGGATTCGAACCCAGGTCAGGCTTGGCATTTTTTCACACCACTCATCGACAGTTGTTACGGGGTGGCCAGTCACAATAAAACTAAATATAGAAGCGTTAATTACTGTTGTCTTCTTCAAATCAATTATACGCATTCAACACACCTATTCACTGATCAAAGGCAACAGATTGTAGATCGAGTTAAAAAAAAGATCTAATTAAAATAATTCTGTTATTTATTTATTTTTTTGTACCTCAAATTATATTTACAAACGGTTTTCGTAGATTAGAAACCGTAAGTAGATTTCACGACAATAAATAAGTTATAAAGGAGTTTCCCTTGAAATACCTTAATTAAATACATTCTAGATATTAAGAGTAAATCAAAGGTAGAATTGATAAAGTCCAGCCAGTAATGAACTATAAATTATAATAATGCGCAGTACAACAAATAATATCACTATGTAAAAAGAAAAATAGCAACACAGAAACAAATAACATAAAAAATATAGATGATCATAAACATAAACATAAATACTTTGATTAAGCACAACTTAAGGAGAAAGGCCTCCTCCTGAATTTCACTATTAGGTTGCTAAGTTCAATATATTCAAAATATGTACCCGCTTTAATCGCCTTACCCATTGTCTAAGAGATTAAAAATTAGATAGTTTACGTGGTCGTTAAGTCTTACTTTGTACACAGTTGCAAATCGATCGACTTCCTCTCACACACGGTAATCCTAAGTACTCCTGAATTTCGGTTATTCTGAACGAAAAAAATATGTAAAATATTATATTCAAATAAAATAAATATATGATTATGCTGAGTAAAAGGGTTACACGTTAGCTCATTAATGATACTTTATCAAAACTTTGATTTATGAAAGAAATGATTACTTTATATTTAGTCATATGTAATGTGTAATGATTCATGAGATGGATAGTGTCACAGACATTATTTATGATGTAATTTCTGCGTACGCACTGTATAATTTAAAATTACCTATACGGAATGCAAGTAAAAAAAGTTGTTTTTTTATTGCATTTTACAACATCTAAATACTAATACAGAATATAAAATCTTAATGCCGTTTTATAAAAGTACCGTACACTTACATATTCGTATCGCGTAAATATATACGTATTCTTTCGAATAAATGACAAATGGGTCGAGTTAGTATTTCTCCTATGTAAGTCTGTCTTGGATTAATCTCTTTTTATCTAGTATGTATTATCAGAGTACTGACACGGTAATATCAACACGTTCTTCTGACATTTAACCGTGCTGCGGTTTTCTTAAATTGCATTAATGCATTTTAAAATAAAATTGTTTGCGTGTGGTCAGAATAATACGGTAATAGATTATCCGGTACCTTGTAGTATAATAAAATTCAGTATTCAACTAATATTTCTACGCATTCTAAGGCGTATTCGATGTCTAAAGATAGAAGTAAAATCATATTTAACACGTTCCACACATGGTAAGGTAAAAGTAATAATTTAAAGAATTTCAAATGAGTATAACTACTTCCGGTATAAATCGATAAAAACTATAATAAAAAAATAAAATTTTAAATTTACTCTCAAATTACGTAATTATGTAAATTTTAAATAAACACCGACGGATTGTCGATTTCTTAATTATTTTATTATTCAACTGTATAGTCCACGAGAAAGGAATTTATTCAAAAAAAAAGATTAATCTTCAAAAGATTTATAAATGGATTTTGATTGTACTTTTTTTTCTTTACTTTCGTTTAACTGAATAAAAAAATCAAATAACAGTCCTAAAAAATTGTGTTAAATCAGTAAGAAGGTATTATAAATTTAAACCTGTGCTAATGTACATAAATTTAAAACACCCACAAAACATTATATCTTCCCAGATAAACGTTGATATATATTATTTATTCAGATAATTTTACAACAGCTTATTTAGGTAGAAATAAAATAAGATTAAAAATTGTCGTTAAAATAAATCACGTTTAAAATCAAATATTATACATTTTTAGTAACAAAAAAAAATTGATCAGTCAGAAAAAAATAAAACTAAATAAAACTCCTATTCTTAAGAGTGAAGGGATAAGTATTCTCTAAATCTCTATAAGTGTTAAAAAATAATAACGGATTAATTTAATAATCAACCAGGATCAATCGGTGGTTGGTTGGTCCAGGATTCCAGACGCTTTCCAGGGTCTGGAATTTTTTACCTATTATTTAAATTATTTTATCTTTCTTTTTAATATTCGTGTAGAAGCATAACCGACTTGATTAAAAATAAATAAAATTAAAAAAAAAACTATTATAGCAACTTTTTTTTATATTATATAAAAAAAATGTTGGGTTAGGATTGCTTTAATAAAAATATTGCAAAAAATTGATATTATATATATAATAAATAATTATATACAATAAAAAGGATGGCCGAAAGGGAAACCGAGGCTATAAAATTTAACAAGAGATCGATCTTATATTTCTATAAAGAATTTATTTTAAAATAATTGTGTTTTTATTTTTTTATAACTTGAGAGTTTTTAAGATGCGTTTATTTGATGTTCGCTGAACATCTTCTACTGTAAGTGATGTGTGATAATAAGTGGCAAGAGTCATTTACACTCTTGACAAAATGGGTTTGACGCTATATTTTTATATTAGTGTTTTATAATATTTTTTAATCGTGATTTTTCACGGTTTTTACTTGATGTAAATTTTATTTATTTACATAAATAAATTTATGTTTTTTTTTATTTTATTTTACTTGATGTAACGTTTAGCAAGAAATGGTTTATGTTTTTTAAGTGGCAATGACCTTTTACACTATTGCCATTTTTGTGTTTCATTTGGGGTTATAATCCTATGACAAGTCTGTTTATTAGATGATCTTTATTGACAAGATAAGTCTATTGACTAGAGCGCTAGCGTTTTTTAGCGGGAGGGAATGGCATGTTTCTTTTTTGTTGTGGAAGGGGCTAATGACCATAGCAGTTGATACCCCTAAAGCTTCAAAAAAAAACCTGTTATTATTATTATTTCTTTTATATTCACTTAATATTTACGGTTTTTTTTATTTATATTTATCCGCAGTGTCTACTGATGATGATCGTATAACAGTCGAAATGACCATCTAGATTAATATTTTTATTTAAACAGAAAGAGCAAAGAGCTTCTTGAACCGCAATCTCATTTTCAAATTAACATCAACAATTGTTTAATATAGCTCTTTTTTGTAACCAGAGGGAAATGTTTTCTTGAAGTCCAATCCCTTTAAATTATAATTTCTTATTAATTATTCCAAAACCCCTCATCAGAATTTTTATAAACCCTTTATACGTATTATTCTCCATAAATAAAGTTACCTCATCATTTTCACGATTATCCGGTTCTTTTTTTTGTGAAAAAATTGTAAATTTTTTTGCAAATAATAATGTTTTATAACCAGTTAATTTCCAAAATAATTATTCTGAAGACCTAATCTGAGTTGAGTATATTTATATGCGACTAAAAAAAAAAATTAAATAGATAATAAGTACATATTTTTCGTGTTTTATGATTATTTCGCAAGTAAAAACATTCAAAAAGTATTTTTCTTAAATTATTTATACAAAAAAGACGGAAATATTACTGGAGATTCAATTGTCACATACATTAAAAAAATATTATCACCGAAATCTACTGATGTATCTTGTAATTGAGAATCATTCCTACAAAAAAAAATGGATTCATTTTAAATAGCAGTAAGTGGAACATGTACATAATTAAACTATTAACTGTGACAAAAAAATAATTATGCCTAGTTAATATTACACTAATCGCATTTTAAGTCTGAAGCCATTAAAACTGCTTCATAATAAGGGTAAAATAATCAAAAAGAATTTATAGAAATTTATTTCATTATTAAAAGTTATCATTAAAAAACTGGAAAACCCTAAATAAAAGCAACGTATTTTGATTACTTTTTACTAAATTACATAAGATTTTATAAGTTTTTTAAATCCGATTTAGGAATACGACAGTCAAAATTATTGTCGTTGAAAACCAGCTGTTATAAATAAAAGAACAATTTTTTAATCATTACTATTACTTAATAACTAATGCCGCCATATGTGAAATAAATGCTATTTATTGAGATTTACATACCCGGAAATCAATGACAGATTTTAGAATATATGTATGTTTTAAGGATAAATTAAACAGTAACCACAACCGATTAATTATCGACCTAGGCCTACCAGATCGACTAGCCAACCTTGTACAAAGACGAAACAGCATTGGAATAGAGATATCATAACATATGTATAGTAAATAATGTATTCGTTTATCTAAATTAAGGTTTTAAGTTCACTGGATGTAATGTCATTGAAATTTCAAAGTATTCTGCAATTTTTAACTGTAAGTTGTCAGGTTCACTTGTTATACTGTATTTTTCAGTTGTGATTAAAATCTACTATAAGTATATATATATATTTATATACATATAATTAAATGTTAAGTAAAAGATAGAACATCCAAATATATAATTTGTTAAACTAAAATAGGAGGCGATTCTTTCTGTCTAAAGTATAAACTAAACAAAGTTTGAAAATTAAATAGTAGATTCAGGAAATGCAAAAATAATTAATCCACAGTAAATTTATAATATAAATTTTACAGTAAAAGTAATTTTCAAAACAAAAAAACAAATTTAGTAGATGTTATTTCTGGATAGCGGAACTCCAGTAAATATGCCACAACATCAATAGAGAATAAAAATATTTAATAGATAAAAACCATTATTTAAAAGAACTTAATTTTTTTTCTAATTATATTACTTGCTAATTGAATTTACAATGCTCGCTCTATCTATTTTGTTTATAAAAAATTTGTTTTTTTATTGTTATTAATAAACTTAAGTCACTTCTTTAAAGACTAAAAACAAGACGAGATTATATTACGTCACAAAATTAAAATTCTTGTTACTCTATTTCGACGACCCTTTATTTATTATTACTTTTTTTTTTTATTAAATAAACTACATTAAAATCTTCTTATTTAAGAGAAGATGTTAATAGCTGTACTTAAGAGATAAGTGGAAGCTTTCAGGTATTAAATTCTAATCAATTCCTAAACGGTAAGTTAAAAAAAAGACCTAAATAAATAACCAGTAATTAAAATTTTGTAATTTCCTGTGTACGTAAGAATTTTATGTATATAAATATATATCTATTAATGCAATACTTTCTGTATTAATGCAATAATTTTTTATATATACGGATTAAAATATTATTAAATAATCAGTTAAATATCAATTAAAAAAAAAAAAATTTAATAGTAAAGTAATAGTGAAAGGCATAAAATAATCATACGATCTTATATATAAATTAATAACGAAAAAAGGAAAAAAATGTTTAATAAAATTTCTCATAACAGGAAAGCAGATTTGTTACATTTTTATTCGTTAAAAAATAAATAAGCCAATAAATATAACTTAAAAGATTTATAAAAGCAGGTCACTTATGTCAGTACATGGAATATATGTACTTCAGTAAACAGTTAAATTTTGGAGAAATAAATATCTATATATTTAATAATAACATAAGGTCTGTTTATAATAATAAAGACAAAACTGGAGATCTCGTTCAAGAAAACAATATTCTTGATGAACATCAATCAGCCCAAAAAACTAATATAAGGGGAAAAATTAAAATTTAACAAATTTTAACACCTAGTTAAGATAATTGAATTCAACTTCTGTGAAAATGAAGCAATCAGATATATAAGTACTTTAACATACAAATATGACATTTTGATAATAAGTATTATCTTTACTGTAAAACACGATTTAACTATTTTATTTCTAATGTAATATCATCTAATTTGCAATTAAATGTGACCTGTGTTATGTACATATTGAATTAATTTTTATGAATTAATGTTAATGTTACAAATTGTTTGCGTAATGTAAACGGAAAGAATTTCAGGACATGTTCTAAAAATGCCGATAACAAAACTGAAATACATTCCTGGATTTGTTTATTTATTCTATTATAATGGAAAAAAATAATGATACATGAAAAAGGTTATTTAAGTTTTGTATGTTAGAGTGGGGGAAATTTACGATGACTTTTTTGGTTCAAAATGTTGTTTACAAAAGTTTTAAGTAAATTTGGCTTGAATAAGAAAGTTTCCAGTGAAACACCTCAAAAACAATCCATATAAGCAAAGATGTACCTTATATATATATATATATATATATATATATATATATGTGTGTGTGTGTGTGTGTGTGTGTGTGTGTGTGTGTGTGAAAAATATAACACACAGTGAGGAAAAGTAAAAAGTAAAACACTATGAAAAGAACATTAAAAATACACATATTACCTCCTAGATCCAAAATAGGAGGACATTTCAAGCGTCTAACATCCTCACTATTATCCAGCAAGTTCAAACCAAGATAGTTTTCATGACCGTAATTTATACCTCCAACTAAATCGTTGAATTTCTTCGTGAACATATGGCAACACCAGATACTGATGAACCTCGCTCTTCCTTACAAACCATGGCGCCTCTGTTTTGCCCTTAAGTAATTTATTTGTTTTTCACAAACCTGGATACCGTAAGCCTATACCAGTTTTAGAAATACTTTATACAATAGCTGTTTGTTTGACAGCGATATCTGAAACCTTCTGCCTGATAACCATTATATCTGTTTAAACTTAACGTTCAGCTGCTTCCATTTTTTTTTTTCATATGAAATTTCCACGTCAGACATGATCTTGATACAAACCTAGATACCTTATATGGTCATCTTATGTGATGTGATGAAGTTTTATAATAAAATTATAATTAAATGTTTAAATAAACCGAAAAAGGTTTAAAAAATTCTAAAAATCGGTATATTCTAGTTTCTGCTGCTCCCCCACCTCCGAAATAACCTTCCATGAACATTCTTGATTGTTCAACGTTTACTATGTTGAATGGAAAAAAACAAACAAAATTCCTCTGAAAAATATACAACCAATAAAAGGTTACCTAAGATTACTATTTTGTGGTGGGGAGGGTGAATTATGATGAAATTTTATTGTAATATTTTTATTGAAAGTTTATTCATAATATTAAAAGTTTAAATAAACCGAAAATACGTAATTCAAAAAAATCTATATATTTTTAAACTTAGATCGCCTTCTCCGTCATCACATTGTCTCCAAAATACTTTAGTTTTGATCACTTGCACTACTTCTATGCCCAGGAAAACATAAAAAATCCGGTTTAAAAGTATGCCATAAATAAAAAGATAGTTTTTTCTCGATTTTTGAGGAAACGGGAGAATTTGGGAGAATTTTTTTTTTTTTAACGATAAGATAAGCATGTACTCTGCTTGATATAAAATATATGTTTGCAGAGTATTGAGAAAATTAACCCCAAAGAAATTATCTACCCCCATCTTGGATATACTGACTTTACCCACAAACCTCCCGTGTACACGAGTCAAAATTTTATCAAAATCCGTTTATCCAGTCAAACATTAAGCTTAAATCCGCCAACACTTGTACATACATACGAACACTACTTCCTACTTATTTTTGTTTTTTTGGGATCCCTTGGTCTCCAAAACCGTTACCCCATTTTTGACTGAATACTATACTATACTTTCCTTCTTTCAGCATAGCTTTAGAGCTATGATACCAGGAAAGTAATTAAAATGAAAATAAAGAAATAAGTTCATAAAAGCCTTATTTTAAAATTTCAGCTTGTGAAAAATTTCAACCTGATTTCAGCTCTAATAGAAGAATGAATCCTAGCTAAAGTTCTCGGAACTTAAATTAGAGGAGGGTGTTGCTAAACACGATTTTTTACTAAAAAAAATTGACTTAAAAATAAACCAAATTGATACGAAGCAGATTTCCTTACCCTTCATGTTTAAATTGCACTGATTACATCTAGACTTAAATTCAATACAAATATTATTGCAAAAGTTCATTTTCTTTACTGGCAATTCAAGAAAATTGTGTTTTACGAGAATAATTTTCATGTTTTACTATATTTTTTCAAAGATTACTAAGATATAGTTTTGAAACCTATTTTATTCAGGTTTTCAGATTAAAAACATATGATATTATCAGAATTATGAAACCCTTTAAGGTAAGTTCCACTAATTTTAGTAAGACTATATTTTACTCTTGAAGGAGAAATCATGGCGAAATGTTTTTGTACGCTACAACTGGGAAAACAAGCGTTATCAGACCCGTATTTATTTGAAATGTTTTCTTTATTTTCACTTTTAAAACATGTCCGAAAATTTTTTTCGTTCTTCATGACAGTCCCTGAATATATTGGATGATTCAAGTAATGTTACCGTCGCTTTCTAAGCTCATTCGGCGAGCAAAAAAAATTATATATAAAAGTGGATCCGGAAACGCTCTTAGCGTTTATGACTAATAGCGAGTTATGACTAATGAAAGATTTCCCCCTGATCTCTTGGCAAAGAGTGAAATAAAACCGTACTAAAATTCTAGAAACACAAATTAAGGAGTAAACTTGATGGTTTCTTATTAGTTTTGACCTGAAAATTGAATAAAACAGCTTTCAGAACTATATACCCGATAGTTTTCATATCTGACGAAAACAGAATAATTTGTTGTCTAAAAAGACGTTTATACGTTTGTAGTAAAAAAGGCTAACTTTGTAGTTAAATGACTAATAAATTCGAAAATTTATTATCAAAACTTGTAGAGAATTTAATTCTGAGAAAACTGATAAAATTGATTAAATGTAAGAATTACATTTTTATTTTATTAACACTGTGTCAGTTGTATGTTAAGTCCATATTTTGTAGTTGATTAGTAATAAATTCAAATAAAATAGTGTTAGTAATAAAATCAAATTTCTTGAACTTATATTTTTATTTTTTTTGAGCTATTTTACATAAATTTTATGTGTATTTTTCTGTATATATGTATGAACAGCTAAACGTCATGGTATGCTGCATGTGCGCTAAATATTAGTAACAATAATAATAAAAAACCTAACATTTTTTAATTCAATTGTCCTATTAAACATATTTTTACAAAGAAAGTTTTTAACAAACAAACATATAATTCATGTTTACAAGTGCGGTATTTGTAAAATTATTTATGATAATACAGAAAGTAACTATAACACTGAGTTTCACTTTGTTGTTATTGCATAAATAAATAGAAAAAACTACATACCCGTTAAGGAAGCGGCGATTAATAAGAAATCTGATGCCAAAAGTGGTAAGTGGTAAGGGTTACACACTACTGGGAAGGGACTTCATTTCTTTTCATATACTAGACTTTAATCTCTACCCTTCAAATTCCTCGGCGTACCTTGCCTCATAACAGGAACAACACACTTGATCAACGATTTAGCTAAGATATGTGACGCAACAAAAGTTTTTGTTTACAAATTCTAAAACCGCTTTTGATTAAGCTTCCTTAAGGAAAATCCTTACCTATCTCTAGAATTATGTAACATGTGATGTAACCGAGTTAATAAGCCATTCAAATCAGATGAGCATATGTTCAATCATCCATTGCAGCATACTGATGAATTTATTTTCCAACTAGAAACAGTTAAACTATTTATCTATTCAAGCATTAACACCACGTACTCAAGAAATATATATTTTTGTATGCTGTAATTATGTTAGCTTTTTTTTTTTTTATTAACATATTTAAAAAATATATATACCGTTTAGAAACTTAGAAAATTTAAGTAAAACAAAATTAGAAAAAAGAATAGTAACACAGCCTTTTAAATTAAAAAAAAATCGCTTTAAAAATTATAAAATAGCTTAATTACTTACTTGCAAAAAATGTATTATTTTTCATATAAAGACTAAGTATGCTGTAATATTTTATAACTAATAATGTAAAATGACCTATTGAAACTAATAATTAATTTAATTATGACAAAAAAAATGAAAATCATTTTTATAAATGGTATCATAGAGAATTGTACAGTTAAATAATTGTTTCATTATTCAGGAAACAGATCGTAAATAAAGCGGTATGCAAAAAAAAAATATTTACTCCATTTAAGTGGTTGGCTGGTTGGTATATTGTTTGGCATAGTAAATTTTAGATTAGCAGTTCTTGAATCGATTTTCGACGAACCGATTCTTTGCCACCAATCATTTTATCCATTCTGTTTTCATTATTAAAATAGAAGCATATTAGAGGTCTTAGTAATGAAATTAACGTACATAAAACGTTAGAAAATTTAAATACAACTTCTTATTTTAAAGACAGTTCTCCTTTTTTCCTGGTAAAATCAATTTAAGTCGAATAAAAGCGATAATTTTTGCATGATAGGTTATTATTTTTATTTCAAAAATTATTTCCAAAAACCTTACAAAATTTTAATTCGTTTATTGTTAAAATGAAAATTTTTAATATGTAATTTTTGTTTTAAATCTGGAAACTAAATTTAATCGATTTTTTTTATAGCTTTAGGATGAATAATAAATTTTTGAAATTATTTTTGTAAAAATTCCAGGAATTTTCAAAAATTATTAACAAAATAATTTGTTTTTAAATTTAAAGCACTTAAATCTACCAAATTGGAAAAATAAATTAATAGATCTCTTAAAAACCTTTCGTAAATTTTTTTTTATTTTTCTCCCTATTATGAAATTATAGCTTTCCTAACATTTTCTGAAAATAACGTAGCATAGCAGAAAGGTTATAGAAAAAAGATTTTCTGTAATTTTAAAAAGTACAAAAATTTTATTTTCTAATTAAAATATATTTATTCGGTTTCCATTCAATAAATTTGATGAAAAATGTTTTTTTCATTTTATATAATTCATACATTCCACTTGGATATTAAATTATTACCGATCTCCGTGGTGTAGTGGTAACGTCTCGGGCTTTCATCCAGAGGTTACGGGATAAAATCCCGGTCAGGCATGGCATTTTTCATACGCTAAAAAATACCATTTTCATATTCCACGCATATGCTTTAAGGTTATGTGGTGAAATCATCAAGAAAAAAAGATTTATTCAAATCAAAGAAAGTTATAAGAATTGATACGTAAAAGATAAATATTAGCACACATATTTTTAATTTACCCAAAAAATGATTCGGGTCACCAAAAACTCAGTTTTTTTTTACTGTTTTTAGAAATAAAAATGTTCAAGGAAGTTTTATCACTTATTGCTGGTTCTGATATTATAAGTTAGTAACATTATCTTACAAACAGCAAAAATGCCAAAAATCCTCCTAGTCCTTAACCTGTAAGAAAACAGGCTGATATTTTGAAGTCTATAATTAAGGCTCATTTAAGTAAATGTAGATAAATGAAATGAGTTTTTGGTTTTTAAAAAAATGAGATTTATATTTTTTGGTAAACAGAAAACCATTATTAGGGTTCAATAATAATTTTTATTATTTTATAAAAAAAAAACAAAATCATATTTTATAAGACAGAAACCGGAATATCTTAAACGATTTAAATAAAAATTAGAAGAGGAAAATGTTTAAAAATGTCTACTACTGTACTAGCTTTATAATAAAACAAATTTAAAAAAAAAGCAATATATTACAAAAAGTAACATACTTTATTTACTTTTTTCTTTAAATTTAACTTCGTTACCTAAGTTTGTTTTGGTCATTTTCACAAAACGATTCAAGAATAAAAAACCAGCCATAGGTTACTTAAGAACCATAATATTTTAACGATATAATTTAATATTTTTAAAACGGTATTTTAATAGCTTCAATTTATTTTAAAGTGAATCAGTTGCACAACATTAATAAAATGTAACATTACATAAAATATACTGAAATCAAAATAAATTAAATTTTTCCGGTTTCAAATAAAATGTTGTTAAAGTTTTTGTAGGATTTAGTAATCAACAATCTTTCTTTACATAACCTAAAATAAAAATTAAAAAAAATTTAAATTACATTTTGCGTTAATTACTTATTTATTTTTAAATTTAATTAATTTAATTCGTGTAAGAATAATTTACCATAAATTATTCAAAATACCAAGAAAAAATCAAATGAAGCAACACAAACTTTTGTGCTACTTTGTGTTGCTTACTATACATGATACGATAAATTTATTTATAAAATTTAAAAAAATCTTGAATATAATAAAATAATAATACAAACTTATTACGAGCAGTCCAATAGGAAATGAAGGAAACATATTTTATTATATAGTTTAAACTACCTACATTTTCCACACCAATCGACCTTCCTTTATTACTTTACTTCATATCGTAGGATTAAAACAGGACATACTCGGGGCGGTGAGTATGTTGAAGATGTAATCTAAACTTTACATTTTATTGGACTGATCAGAAGGTTGGTTTACTTTTTTATTCGCAGTTTTTATTAATGTTTTTTTTTAATATATATATATATATATATATATATTATTTATTTGTCTTGCTTCAAGTTGATTTTTACTAATATTTTACAAAAATGATAGCTTTTTACACAATCATTATTTTATTTTTATTTTGTTTTACAAACATTTGGCAGAATAACAGCAAAAGTTCTAAGAAATTGCCTTATTTTTATAAATACTAATGATGATTGATTAACAAGGGTAATGTCTTTTTTTTTTTTTAATTTTTACTTTTTTTAAAATTAAACATTTCTTAACAGTTCTTTTGTAAATTGTACTTTTTCAACCAGAAGTGTTTAGTTTTAAGGACAAAAATAATATTTAATTCTGTATAAAAACTACATTCAACACAAGATAAAATTAACAATTTTACAATTAAAATAAATCATTTATACAATAATCGATTCACTTAATGTGCTATTCTGTTGTGAATAACCGTGTGGCGTTGTAACAAGACTATCTCGAAAATTACGCGTACAAATTATTTTTTTTTAATGTTTTATGTTTGATCAATAGCCCGGTTTATGTTTGATATTTTCGTTTGGCGTCGACTGACTCGAGTTATTTACGAATTAATTACATGGGAGATACACTTAAAGTTATAAATCACTGTTGGCAAAAACACTACAGACGATAAAGTATTTTATAAATACTGGTGAGAAATAACATACGAGTCCCCCGGTACATTAATGCACTAACGCAATCGTACACGCTGCAGTAAAATCTCGCCCCTACAAACTGTTAGGATAGCTCTTACACTGAACACAGTATACTAATTATTTAAATTCAGATTTTCATTTACTCATTCAATGTTTTGGCATATATGCTGCCTATCCCGGCACAAAATATTTTTCTTTAAATTATCTGTAAGCATGCAACTGAAACAAGCAAGAGATTTTCTACACGGTAAAAAGGGTTTCTCTTAATTTAAGTGAAAAAGTTTTTTTTTAAAATTATCTGTATACTTTAATGGTTTATAATCAAACAGGCAGTCATCAAACGACTGTGACCCGGCGGGGTGACTCTCGGGTTGCTACTGTTAGAGGCAGGCGTCAAAAATACAGCGAATTATGGACTCCCTGAGCTCAAAGGCACCTTTCGGAACTGATTAATGCTTAATTGCGGGCCCGGTCTCGGGAGGGGAGTCCGGTCAGATAAGAGGCTTAGTCGATAGGACGCAGGCACACATACGCACTCTTAGTAACATCTTGCGGAACCTGGTAGCGAGCGTGACACGTCGCCCGTAAATGGGGTTCCTCCGACTCACCACAGCCAAAAAAAAATCAAACAAACATTAAAAATTAAATGAACTCAGAATAAATTAAATTGGTAAATTTTGGAAAAACCTCAGTAAAAATACAAATACGAACGTTTACTTAACAAGCAGAATAAGAATAATACATCTTTATTATGTTTTCTTTTATTTATTTTTTTTTATTTTAAATGTCAGATATAAATTAAAAAAGAATTTTTGAAGAATAAACCATTTAATCGGTGTAATCAATGAATGAATTAGCCACTTTGTTTAGCAAATATTGATCACTCGATCCATAATCATCTTGATAAATTTTTCAAAATATTAAATACCAAAAAATAAAATTACTAAAACACTTTTTCTTGATTAAACAAGAGAATGTTATCAGTTTAGAGTAAATAAAGAAATTTTTATTTTACATTTTTAATTAAACTGTTCTAAATAAAATAAAAAAACCTGATATACATTTTAACACTGTTATAAAGTTTTTCTTTTGATTACTGGAAAAGGAAGTTACCAATTAAATTTCACCTAAACGATCAAAATAATATATAAATAACATATATGCTGTTTAATTACAAGTTATTAATAATTTATATAACATTTCTCTTCTACATTTAATAATAATAAAGCTTATTTGTTAACTATTATTTCTTTATATTTTACATTATTAAAATTGAAGACTGCTTAATTAACAAAATGTGCATTATCTTTATTACTTTTATAAGGCACACTCTAAGTTGAATAAGTTTTATGATTGCAGGTCTACTATAAATAGTAATTTATAACGTTTCCATAATAGGATTAATTTATGGATACAAGTTATTTTAATGTATTACAGAAATTTTAATTACAAATATTTTAACAATATTAACATAATAATACTTTATATTACTTCCTTGTACGAAGTAAAGGAAGTATTGTGATCGCGAAAAAATACGGTTTTCAGATTTCAACGGAAATATCTTTTTTGACCATCCGTGAATCCATTTTGACTAGTTCTGGCGTGACGTCTGTACGTACGTATGTATCTCACATAACACAAAAACGATTAGCCGTAAAATGTTGAAATTTTGGATTTAGGAATTTGTAATATCTAGAATCTACTGTAAAACCCCCAAAAAATTGGATTTTGGACTTTTATTAAATGCAGTAATAAACCCTCATTGAGAGCTCTTCAACGATATATCATACGTGGTACTTATTTACATTGGTTCCAGAGTTATACCCAAATGAAAATCTAATTAATGAAATATTAGGGCACATCGGTCCGTATCAGACTTCATCTACTTTATTTAAAATTTTTTTTTTTTAATTTAAATATATTGATTTATTAATAATTATTAACTTCCGATTACAAACATTTTTTACGATAAATAAAATAGTTAATAATAACAATAAAAAAAAAGATAAAAAATATCAAAAGTTATTAATGAAATAAAATTGTATGTACTTTTCATTTTAAAAAAATGTGTATATGAAATTTAATAGGCTTACAAGGAAGTTATGTGGTGTCCACATCAGATTTTTTTATATAAGCAACGCTACTAACTCCGATTTAAATGTACTTATGTTTTTAATTAAAACAATTTATTTCTCAAATTAAATAACATATTTTTCGTGTGTTATTTGTAAGTTTATTCAATTTGTATACTGGGAACAGATATAAACAAACTTTCCAATAGGTTTCTGGTTAAATTGTACTCTTGAGAACACTGTAAATGTTTAATGAGATCTTTCCAACACTAATACATTATGTATTATTTATATATATATATATATAAATTGTTTGTTCATAATTTATTTTTATTTTCCTGCTCGATATCAACGCCTTGTTGTATCGAGAGACTAAAAAGAAATCTATTGATCACGATGCGAATGTTTTACCGACTCAACCTTGGGCTGAAATTGTTTGTTTACATCAATTTCTAAACATAAATTAAATATAATATAAACCACATATAAATAAATACATGATTAATCAAGTAACTAGTTTTTATACACTTCATCTTTCTATTCTTCATTAATGTATTAATTTTAAATGATTTATTACGCCCTAAATATTTAATTATTATTAATTTTATGTATTTTTCCCTCCAACAATTTTTCTTTATTATAATAATACTAATTATCAGCAACCGCTAACAAATTGTTATTTGCTAGTCGGTCCTGACCAGTTTTTTTTTTTACTAATAATTCTTTTAAAATCATAATAAATAAGTTAAAAAAATATTGCTATAATAAAAAACCTAAGCCAATTCAAATAAGCAGTACCAATATTAATTGTTAATTAATTGAATTTGTACCGGTGCAGTATGATCGAAGAAAAAATTGGAATATAAAATAAGGAAAATTTTATTTCTATAAAAAAAAAACACCGAAAATAACGGAAATATAATGAAATAAAAGCAAATTTAAAATATTTTTTTTTGTTTAAATTGTGCCATAATTATCATGTTTGAGGATAACTTGAGATTAATAACAAAGGATTCTAAAAAAAAAAAACAATCCTTAAAAATAGCAAGCATTTGTATCTTATGCAAAGATTACAATAGAGATTGAGATGTAAAGTGGTTTTCCATTGTCTTGTTCATTCGACCAAATATACAGTTATACCAAATTAACTGAATATAAATGATATTGAACCCCACTACGAGCAATAATAATAATAAAAATAACTGGTTATTTTTCTTCAATATTTCGTTTTAAAATACATTATTTATAAAAAATAATTGCAATATATAATTCACAACATTTAAGGACACATTCAACAGTTTAATTTAAAAATTGTCAGCTAAAAATATGGAATATTAAGATAAGATACAATGATACTATCAATGGAACAAGATCCCTACTTAGTAATCTTAGCAGAATAATAAACAGAGGTAGAATATTAGTAAATACAAAAATAATAACATTATTACTACTAATACTATATACTATAATTATTTTCATTAGGAAGAAACAATACCTTTTAACACAAAAAAGATCAAATTTTATAAATAACTTAATGTAATTCAAAAAAAAAAGTAGACTAAATTTCCAAAAGTAGTATTATGTGTCGTAAATGTAAATTTACTTAACAAGTATTCACATTTAACATAATACATCATTACAGTATAATTTAACCATGAGTAGATTAAAAATTTTAAAAAAATATCCTGTTTGAAAAAATTATTAATTTTATTGAACGATTAGAAATTTTTATACAATTTATAATACAATAACATGAAATTTAAAAATTAATTTAAAAGGAAAAAACATTCTTCAGCGACAACAATCAAACTAAACAATATTGTGTGACATTTAATTCCCCACCATTGTTAGTGTAAATGACTCAAAAACAAGCTTAAAAAGGATAAATAAATAAAAAAAACCTCATCTGTTATTGTCTACTTTATTGGGACGGCTTTCTATTTTACTATAAACAACACGATGTCCAAGTAAAGCGATATAAAACAGGGAAAGTGGCTTTTTTTCACTTTTACAACGATTATAACAAACAATTAACAGTCAACTAATAAAACGACTTTTTTCCTGCTGACGTGAGATGAGATCGTAAAGTAAGTTTAAAATTTAAATCGGTCACGGTAAAGAACTTGAACCTTTCTCTCTTTAACATTACTTTATCTTTTATCCTCTTTCTCACAGCATACTTTTGCAGCCTTATATACAAACACGCATGCTTAGATAAATGGACACGTTGAATTATGGTACTTCTTGATGTGAAGTATATACAGAAGCATTGCCATATCTCATTAAATACATGAAATATCGTTTAACGAAAGAAAACTTTTAACCTAGGTAAAATTTTATATCTAAATATTAATTAAAACCATTACTCGGTTTTTCCATATATATATATATATATATATATATGTTGGAATCCTGAGATAAATATTTACACACTCAAAACAAAAGACGATGAAAAATTTGATTTTTTAAACAAATTTCGTAACTAATTACAAATATTATGAACCTGGAGCCTAACTGGTTTCCACTGTGTGAAAAATCTTTTCTATGATTTATTTACAAAGGATATATTATTAGGAAGATTTTCGAATAATTTAAATTAAAATTTATATGGCATAATTAAGTTTTTACTAGGGCTAAATCATCTTTCTATGAAAATAAGTTTTATGTTATTTAATCGTAAGGAATGTATTTGAAAAACCCGTGGCAAAACTTTAAACACAAAAAAATTTTAAAAACGGTTTTGCTTTCCTGGCATCATAGCTCTAAAGCTGTACTACAAGAATAAAATATGTAATCAGTCAAAAAAAAAAGGATAAAGGTTTTATTTTTCATTTCTCGAAGTTTCATGACCCAGGGACCCCAAGAAATTAAAAAGAATGGGGTTAATGTTCGTACTTATGTAAGTGTGTTGGCTTGTTTGACGCTAATATCTTTTAACTAGATGAACCGATTTCGATGTAATTTTGTACAGAGACTCTTGTATATGAGACAATTTTTTTTTTTTTTTGTAAAATTTTGGGGTCAATATCTCTCGGAGGTAGGTAGTTTCATGGGGTCGATCATTCAAAAGTTTGCAAACATAACCCCTCAATATATTAACCTCAGTATTTGCGTGCATGCTTGCTTATCTTACATTAAAAAAAAAAAAAAATTGCCCGTAACTTTGCCCTAAATTGAGCGGACAGTATTGCATCCAATTCCACTCTTGATGATCCCGATGAAATTTTTGGTGCGGCTAAAATTTTTGGCCGTCCACTCTTTTGAATGCCTCTGTTCTTTCGGAGGCTACACAACTCTTTTTATTACATTTTCTTTTCCTGCAGTCATTACCTCATTGTCTTTACGGTTTCCCTGAATAGAGCCTTTCTCTATCTGAACTTCGACCTGCTTCACGTTAGGCTGAGGCTTCTGTATTTTCTCTTTATGCTCTTTTACATTATTACTAGCTGGAGGTTCGTTTCTGAGTTGAGAAGAACTCTTTTCGTTGATGATATTTGGAACTCTGTGACGGTATTAAGCTAATTTCCTTGGACGAGTAAATTTTGAGATTCTCGTTAATAATTTGTTCGACCATATCCGGTAAGTCTGGTGCTAGCTCAGATATACAATCTTTCGATTTTGAAGAAGTTGCAGTAGCTGCTGCAACCTGGGTATATAACGTTGACTTTGGCGATCTATTATGAACGATTTTCCTCGTTTTAGTAGCTATCCTTTTGTGTGGTCTTTACCTCCTGGATTGTTACTTCTTCTTTGTACATTGAGCAATTTCGCGATCTTCCCAGATGATGCCTGTGACAATTTACAGAGACGGGTTGATCCCTGCACGATTCATCCGGATGTAGTGGGTTTCCACAAGCAAAGACTTGTTGCCTCGTACAACGTACTGCCGTGTGTCCAAATCCCTGAGACCCAAAGCACTGCAATGAAGTCCGGATAATTGGACCTACTACCAGTTTGTGAAAACTAGTTTTTATTTCATTCGGACCGTTTGGTTTGTTAAAGATGAGAACATGCTAAGCAGAGGGAACAACTTCTTCGTCGGGTCATGTGTTTAATCGTCGACACGCTTCCGCTCCTTATTTATAAAGTTCTTCTACTATTTCCACTTGTGAAGTTCAATAACTCCCTGCACACGATCACTCTCTTTGAGGTACTTAAAGTACCATGCGAAGCAACGTTAATATCCACAACGCCGATCTTTTCAGCTTTAAGAAGCCGTGAAGACTGTAAATCATTAACAGTTTCGATGAACAAACTTACAGCAACCTTCCTTCCTTCACCGGTTCCATGGAGCTTCTGTGACTCCTCGCGATATCACGAAAAAGCTAATCCTTGTTAGGTCTCCTTTACTTCTCTTAATAACCAAATATTTCGGAATCGCTGTATTTCTCTTCGGTCGCAACTTAACACGATCCGACTTTTTCTTATCGTTAGACTCGAAAGTCTTCCTTGCTTCGGATTTTAAGACAAAGACTCTTCAGGACGACGGTTTTTATGTTGACCCCCTGCTACAAATGTGCGGAAGTAGATTGTTCTGTAGAAACGTTGTCGCCAATCAATACATCACAAGGTGCAGGCGAAGAAGCGCTTCGGCACGCTCTGGATCCGTGATGCCGGGGAGTCGGCTACTGCCTGTCCCACTATATCGAGATTTCAGGTCTCGTAATAAACAGTAAGATTGTTCCATGAGTGATACCCTCACTCATGGAACAATCCCTGCCAAGAACTGAAGTGATCGACTCACGCTGAACGACACAAGACTTCGGCAGAGCAAGCTCACATCAGCTCATCCGCAACCCAATTTCCATTACCGGGAAGGGGGATAACATCGACTAAATCAGGCTACGGTTATACCTCCCGCATTCGCTGTAAGCAGCAAAAGCAAGAGCACAACCGCGACCAGATCGGGACCGCCAATTCCGTATTCCACAGTGAAGCTCCTGAGCAAAACAATTGTCACATTAGCCGACGTCAGTGAAAGTACCAAAGTACCAAGTTATTGCCCGCCACGGACGTGTGCCTAGTTGTAACTGCACGAACGTGACGCAGGATTTTGTCCGAACCTTTTAATTATTTTATTACATAAAATATACCTCCAAAAAAAAATTATTAACGGTAAAACAACGTTTATTTATTTAATATAAATTATTAATTATTTGTTAATAATCATGTGGCTGACATTTTTTTACACAAATTTATGTTTACTTATCTAATTATTTAATTTCATTTTTTTTTAATTATAATTAATTTTATATACAACATATATTATGTAATTGTATCGTTTTAAATTCCTACACGTTGTTTTTTATAAATTAAACAAAAATAATGCGAATGCTTTTTAATGATTAAACAGTAGGAAATAAAATATATTAAGTATAAACTAATTGAATGAAACTTTTTTGTATAAGTAAGAATTTATAAATAAATAAATATTTATAAATAAACACGATTGCATTCACCAGTTAATTTTTTTTTTTTTTTGTAAATGAAACTAGTATTAAATACTATTAACAAATATGGAGTTTTTTTTTTTTGTTTATTAATACATGTTGTGATTTTAATAACCTTACGGTTGTTTAAGATAAAACTGCATTCGTTTTCTATAATATATTTTTAATTTCTACTTATTTATCGATTCATTTTTTTACAATTCATTTATTTACATTTATGGAAATTTCAAGCTATCTGCTCATGCATTAGGTTTTACGAAGTTATACAGCGCTATTTAAAATTATTGAAAATAAACTAATTACTTAGAAACACACATTCACATGTTATGTTTATTTGCACGTTAACATAGAATAAATTGATTATTGGACGTCCATTTATAATAAAAAATTATTGTAATACATTTCTTTGTATGTATTAAGCGCAAAACCTACGTACTTTAGGAATATATTATAAAATAAATTACTAGTTAAAATGCAAAATAGTAGGTATGGAAAAACCCGTTAAATCAATGAGATGGCTTCCAGAAAGTTCACACAGCGGTCGGCCAACGTACCAATCAAAAAATCTTTGAAAATCTCTACACCATTGAGGTTCTCCAAACCTCTACTATAAGAAGTCATTTTTTAGCGCCAAGAAATAAATTTTAGAATTAAAATATGTTATAGTTTTTTTTTATCTATAACACAGTTCTTTCCACGGTGAAATAATAGAACAAACTATTTAATAGACTATATTTTTAAAAAAAACAATTACTCGATCAGACCGATCGGTAACTTACCAACTGGTACTTAGCGATTGGTACATATAATTTCTAATCTTCTGGTTAATATATTTGTACATTGTGAAAACGCTTTCAATAGACTCATATAATGGTATTATTTATTATATTGATAACAATACTTGGTACACCAAGGGAACATAAAATGATACTCATCGATAAGTTTCGTTCTCCCTTCTCCGTGGAGGAGTGGTAGAGTCTCGTTCTTTCATCCGGAGTTCAGGGTTCGAATACCGATCAGACATGGTATTTTCCATACGCTACAAAATTTCCATTGCATGTTCCCATTTACTAACTTCAAACTTATATTGTAAATTAATCATCCAAAAAAAAATCTATTTCATATGTTAAAAAAAAAATTATTACTCGACAATACCGATATCATATAATCTTCTGGTTAAAACATTTGTATATTGGGAAAACGTTATGAAAAGACGTGATCACATCATACTTGCTGAACAAAGGGGACGGACATAAGACGATACTCATCAATAAGGCATATTTATTTTTCACTACTAAATATGGCGGTTTCCAACTCAGTTCAGATGTCATTGGTCTAATACAGAAATTAAGCACATTTAATATGTTGTGTACAAAAAAACCTGAAATACTTATAAACATCCATCATATTTTCTTCCCATATAACTTAAAATATTCATATTTGTTAATACATTATATTATACATATATATACATGTTAGCTTACAACAACATTCAACATGAATGTTCTAAAGTAAAACAAGATAAAGAAAGCATGGAAGGAACTCGAAATTTAACAGTAAATGGAAGAGTTCAGGGAGAATTAAATGGACTGATAAAATAGAAAATTGTGATAGATAAAACACAAAAAAAAGAAGATGGAAAAGAAATGAAAAAAAAGGTAGATCTAAAAGGAAATGAGAACAATTAAGAATTCAAAAATTTAACTGAGAGCAGAAGAGAGTACTGAAGAATTGGTGCAAAGGACATGCCCTGGGCGAGCAACCATATTATACTGAACTTCATTACAAAAAAAAATGTACTGATAAAGAGAAACGACGTATAAGTTATAATGTTTTGCGCAAAAAAAAATTAAATCTTGAAAGAGTAATTCAATGCGATACTAACTACTTTGAATACTTTCTAACACAATAGAAAACGCATTTAAAATACTTAACAACTATAGTACGGATTTAAAAGTAAAACTATGTCAAAGAGAGATGTATAAGACGTAAAATTTATCTAATTTCGAATAACATTTATCGTAAGATGTTATTGCTCAGTAGCTCATTAATATCTTCAACAAAAGTTAACCAAATTATGTTTTTTTTTTTTTTTTTTTTTTTTGAGAAATTCGGTCAAGGACACAATATAATTTCTTAAAAAGAAATGTGGGATTACAATTTGCTGCAATTCATATATCTTTTATTATATCTTTTTTTTTTATAGTGTTGTAACGTTTTTCATTTTATGATTAATTCATCGTAAAAAAAGAATACATTTTTTTCATAACTTCAATCTTTTAATGTACATTAAAGTCTGAATTACCCTAGTCTTTAAAATGATACATTTCTAAAACCGAAGAAATCAAGTTTTTTTTGCAAATAAATCAGTTTATAAACGTAACCCGATATCAAATCTTATTATTATTGTTTATAAGATAATAATAACGAAAATTTATTTTATATCACTAATTTATAATAAAAAGTAATTTTTGTAATTTATATATATTTTTGTTTTGTTTGTTGCAGGTACGTAATCGGGATAATATTTTCATCTTTAAACGATAAACATAAATTTTGTTAATTCACATGTGAAAAACATAGTAAACTTAAAGGTAATTTATTTAACAAGTTTGATCACATTTATTAAAAAAATATTTTCCTTTATTAATTTTTATAAATATACAAATATTATTAGTAGTTATTCTGTAAATTTATATTGTTTTATACAACTAATACAAAAATAATACTGTTCAATTATAAATTAGGATCAACTTATATAATCTACTAATTTATAATACAGGACGATTTTAAAATTCAAAATTCATAAAACTGAAGATTATTTTACTTATTAGTTCGGTTTTAGAATTATTTTTAACTTTTTTAAAGTTATTATATTAAAACCTTTCTTAGTTTTAAATATATTTTTAAATAGTACGGGTAGGCCTTCAAAAAATGTGATTTTTTTGGAGGCCTAGCCGTATATGAAAAAAAAAACCAAAAATCAGTTCAAAAGTAACTTCTCTGTTAATAGAAATAAGAAAATTAGTGCTCAGAAAGAGCGTTAAATGTGCATGTGATAAGGCTGTCTGGAATACAGGAATATATATTACTTTTTCTTACTTCTAATATTGTAAATAATCTTCTTTTAAGATTTTTATGAGAAAATACCTTAAATATTAAAATGACGTCATGTTATATATCATCACAATTCAAAACTCAGAGATGATCACGTCAAACGAATAAAAATTAACTTTTCAGCGTATTATAAATTACTACATCTAATTTTTCATTTAAATCATCTTCCATTTTATGGAAGTAATTTACTACGAGATCTAAAGAGTTATTTTTTTTCTACAAAATAAAAAACCAATCTACGTAAACGTGTATTTGGGCGTAAGCATCAACGTAAATAAAATAAAATTAGATAGAATCTAAGAACAATCTCTGCTTCTGATTAAAATATATATACAGTATATATAAATATAAAGTAATAATAAATGTCTGTTAGATATCAAACTGTTTAAGATGACCTACGATTTATAAAATTCATACAAAAATTGTACGAATATTTTCACGAATTAAACATCCAGTATTAATGCAATATGGAAAATTAGTAGTGCCTTCATTTTACCATCTCTTTTTTTACCGATTCGAAAATATTGTTTCATATGACTGCACCAAACCAAACCGAACTGCGTATAATATTCAACCCAGAAAAATCTGTGATAAGTGCCCGTTTTATCTTAAATAATTTTATATACGTTACAGTCGTCATAAGAAGTATTTGGACAGATAAAGGGACACATTAATTTTTCGAGAATTAATTGTTACATAAATTAAAATAACTTCAATCTCAGGAAAAGAGCAATAAGAAATATATCAGAGGATAGGGTCTCGGCATTTCATCCGTGGACCCCTGGTTAGAATCCCGGTCAGGTTTGGTATTTTTTATATTCTTCAAAAATTTTTATATTTCCAAATTCCCACGTACTGACTTCGATGGTTAGCAAAAAAAAAAAATTAAATAGAACTTTTTTTTTAATTAAGAAAATAAGAAACGCTATTATTCTTTATACTCTCCAAGCTTTTCCACCAATGTAATTGTAACTAACATTTTTTTTAAGGTCACACTCATTTAACTGTTCAATGCTATTTTTTTCAACAACAAATTTACAACATCCTTCATAAAAAAAAAAAAAAGTTGTAGTTGTCTAGTTTATATTAGCTAATCTTTGTCTTCCGCTACAGTTTTACTTTCCGTAAAACATTTTACAACCAGATAAAAAAATTAATTAATCCTGCACACTTTAATATATAGAGACGATCAAATTAAATTTATATTTTACAAGAATCCGAAAATCGTTTTTCTACAATTTCTAACAGCCTTCAAGTAGTGATAAATTTAAAATTTTACCTAGTTTTCCATAAGAAGTGATTTTTTAACTAACACTAAAAGCCAAGTAAATAATTTTATAAATTCCTTTCTAAATCCTAAATTCATATTTAATATCCGCTATATAATTTTTTTCTTTTTGTCCGTTTTTTAAGCATCGCAGGAGCGACCGGGACCACCGTTCGGCGGGTATACTTACTCATCAGCTACACAATTAATTTTTTTTTTGTACAATCTTTAAGTATTAAAAAAATAGAAATAATACTGAAAAATATTTATTTAAAATTTTTACTAATATTAAAAATAATATGTTTTTCATTGTAATTAATTTAATGAAATATTTTTATTAAAAGAAATGTATTCCTTTAAACTTTTATAAAGAAAAAAATCATCTACGGCTTTGAAATAATATATATATATATATATTTGTTATTTTTTTAAATACAAAGAAAAATAACAAAAAATATTCAGTACAAATACTGCTAAAATAAATAAAAAAATATATAAATTACTTTATAATGTAATACTACATAAAACCACAACAAAATAGCTGAAAGGTTACATGTGATATGACGTCAGAGACAAATCATTTCTGCACATGACATAGCTAATCTTGAGAATAAGACGCATAGCATAGAATACACACTATGGATACGGAAAGTGAAAAGTGAAGCAGTTTCGCGATGCCTATGAATCAGCACTCCGAGTTCAAGCGGTAAATGATGCGATGAACTCTATTTTTACTCGTATCATTACTCTCAGAAAATTCAACTGTTGCTCGTGCCGCTTTACCGCCGTTACGTTTTCATACATCACAGTCGTAAGATAAGATAACACATATATTATAAAGAAATAAATCAGTATGTTCTCTTTATTGACCGAAATAATAAACACTGTCTCTTAATATCTTGGGATGGGGAGGGGGTATTGTTAGTTGCTGGGAAAAATACAATTTCTAACATTACTTATCAAATCTTAATCCGTACACACACTTTCCAATATAACAAATAAAATTTATTTTTAGCACATTTTTAATAAAAGATACTGATTTACACGATACCTATATTGAAAACCGACCAGATGAGTTATAATTATAATATAAGAGACTGCATTATTATGAAAGTTACGTTATCTTTTTCTGATTTCAAGAATCAATTTACGGTGGAAGGTGTTGTAGTCCATTTTTCTTTATCAATTTCTATTTATCTACGATTTTTGATTTAATAGTTTCAGTGATTTTACCTTCCATTCTAAATCATTCTTTACTTTATCAACGTCTTTGTTTAACTGTCTCGTGCCCAAAATTACAATCCGAAACAATTACTTTCTTATTCATAACCCCCCAGCTTTTTTCAATATTTCCAGAAGCAGCCATTTTCTAATTTAATAATAATAATAAATCAACTTCCCGGAACACTTAAGTAAATGTAATAATTTAATTATATTGATATTTTTACGCAAAATAACTTAAAACACTATATATTTGCATTAGTAAATTAAAAAAGCTATAATAAAAATGCTAGGTTTCACCTCATAAAAATTATCAAACCTAAAAATAATTTAAAGCAAAATATAATTTCTACACATTTAAAAACTGTTTAAACATAAAAACCTTACATTAATTGCGTTTATAAGATATCATAACACATAAAAATAGGTTTACATATATATATATATAAAATCTCTCTCCCTCTCTCTCGCGCGCGCGCGTGTGTGTACTATATGTTACGATTTATAATCTATCTTCATAATAGCAAAAATGTGTAGCCCGAAACATTTAACTTTCTTTATTAACTTTCTTCTTCTTCTCTCATCACTATTTTATATATATGTATTTTATACACACTATATATATATATATATATATGTGTGTGTGGGTACATGTGTAAGCTGTTTTATATTTATTTTTATTAATTTTTAAGCAATAAATAGTTTAATGTAGTACATCCTGTGTGTGTCATCAACTACTATATTAATTTTTTATTACAATATATTTTATAGTACAAAACGAACAACGATGAAGTTAAACATTCCAAGAATTTTCAGATAAATTTAAATTTAACCTTCTCCTTAATTATTATACTCATAATTATCAAAAATACCCTTCCGGCAACACTTTTTTTAAATAAAATAATAATAATAGATACTTATAAAATAATTATTATGAATTTTTTTAAATTTACAAGAAAATCAATTCTATGCTGAATTAATCTAATTGAAAATATTAAAAACTATTTACATTTTGATAACGCCTCATCTAGAAAGAAATAATTTAAAAATATTCAGTTTTATTGATCTCACCTTGTAAAGGATTTAATCACCCCCAAATCCTTTGTATGATTTCTAAGATTTTTCCCACCCCCTACCATCACTAATTTAAAAAAAAAGGTGTAAAAAGACTTTAAATTGATAGTTTGAATAAATAATAAAAAAAAATAGAAAAACGTATAACATTAATATTTTTTTAAATATACTGTTTTTATTTATAAAATAGTAGCTCTTCCTACTCTGATGTATGGTAGCGCGACTTGGGAAAATAGAAAGAAAAATCTGATGTGGACACCACATGACTTCCTTGTACGCCTATTAAATTACATATACACATTTTTTTTTAAATGAAAAGTACATCAAATTGTATTTCATTAATAACTTGTGATATGTTTTCATTTTTTTTTTTTATTGTTATTTTTGTATTATTATTTATTGTAATTTTTTTTTTACAATCACAGATTAATAAATTAAGATTAATAAGATTAATTAATAAGATAATTAATAAATCTATATATTTAAATAAATAAAAAAGTTAAAAAAAAGAAAAGGAAATTAAGTCGGATTTGGACCGATATGCCTTCCCCTCAGAAGACCCAAATATTTCATTAATTCGAATTTTATTTCGCTATAACTCTGAAAAAAATGAAAATGGAACTGGGATACGAACTCATAAGCTTTCGGATTAAAGAAAGAAATGCTAAAATTCCGGAACGGAAGTCAATGACGAGTAACAAGGTTCCCAATAGATTATCCAAAGTAATTTGTTTTATAAAATTTTAGTTAATTTTAGAGGTATTCTACCTTATTATTTTTTTTTCGACGACTAAAACCACTTACAATTTATTTTTTGTATGAAATAATAAAAATATACATAAAGACATTTAAAGTTCATGACATCCATTATTACTAAAATGTATCATACGTGCAGATAAATTCTTTGTTGTTCGCTACATTCCTAAATGTTTACGGTTATCAATAAATCAATCCATATGCATAGAAAAAAATTTTAAATCCGTAAAAACTTCCAAATTTTGTACGATTATTATGAATTTATATAACATTTTTGTTAAGTTAAAAACGGTTGACTATATAGTAAAAATATATTGTAATATTTTTTCTAGTTTCTTTTTTTGTTGTATAATAATTACGATACGCTTTTTATGTAAAGAAAAAAACTAGTACAATAATTTCAGTAGTACATTAGGATATATTTACGAATAAATATATAATATATCAACTAAATACGTACATTCTTTTTTTTTAAATTCTTTAAAAATAGATATAATAAAGCAAACAATATAAAATTACAAAAGATATTTTCAAATTGTAATATTTATTTAAACAATCCAAAATAGTACAGTTCTATTTTATTTTTATTATTCAGTAAAAGAAAGTTAATACGACAATTTTACGTAAAGTAACAATGATAATAACGACAATAAAATATATATGAAAAGAAAGGAATAACCAGGAACGGGGATAAATAAGCCACAAAAATGAAATTTTAATTTTAAATTTCTCAGTCCCACGTAACAGGTCTTTATTAAAAATTTTATATCTTAACATTGCGTGAAAATAAAAAAAAAAAGATTTTTTTATAAAAATGATTACAAGTATTTCCTTATCTTTTTAGTAATATTACTATTTATCAGCGGTACATCTCTTTTAATATTTTAATTATAGTATATTATGAAACCAGTAATTTTTACTGTGTAATTCAATAGAGCGATACCGTTTTAACTTTTATTAAAAATAAGATATAAAATTTACATTTCTGGCTAGAATTTGGATGCAATCAAGAATAGAGAATCAATCTTTACTGCACTTTCCCACCCCCCAGAAATTTATTATGTGTTAAATAAAGAACGCAAAAAATTCTAGCAATTACTACAGCCACCAGATAAATGTATAAGTAAATATCATCCATCAAATTCTACCAAGGATTTATCAGTCCATCAGACATCCTTACAATGGACCTAACATTATCTAACCTACATATATATAATATCAATATAACATTTATTCCTATATTATGTAATGTAATTACATTTTAAAGAAGAATCAGATGTAATTTCAAAAACGAAAATAAAAATAAATATTTTTTCCAACCAGTTTTCCAGCAGCTCACGGGTCTGGGTGTGTAAATATAAATTAACAACTGCAATCACCGCTACCGGCTTGACGCAACTGCAAATTAGTGTAAATCTACCGGTAAACATGTAGACTTCAACAGACTCAGGTCGACCACTCCTGAGACGTATGGTTAATTGAAACCCAACCACCAAAGAACACCGATATCCACGGTCTAGCATTCAAATCCATATTCGAGTAAAATCAACTACCTTTACAAGGGCTCCGACCTTAGATCTCTCGATTTAAAAAATCAGCTGATTTTACGAAGACGAGTTTAACCACTACAGAAAAAAAAAAAGAAATAAATTGTTATAAAAATGAAAATAAAATAGAAAAAGTTCATAAAACCATGAATCCGAAAATCCTCCATTTAAGTTACAGCTTAAGAAAAATTTCACCCTGATTTCTGCTCAGAGTAAATTGAAGCCATACTAAAATTCTTAAAACCTAAATTAAGGTGTAAAAAAATGATCGGTTTCATACGGTTTTTAACCTGAAAATTTGAATAAAATATGTCCCACAATCTGTTTTTACTAAAAATTCATCTAGTACTATCAACTCTAACATGAAGAGGAGGTTAAGAAATTTGACTTTAATTAAAAACAAGACAGTAATTAAAAACATTATCATTTTAAACCGAAACAACAATCATTTCAATATTGAAGAATATCTATCAAAAAAATTAATTATTAAAAATACATTTAAAATTATAATACAGCATTTTTTGTCACATTTCGGTCTCTCCAGATTTCAATGTTCTGTTAACGTTACTTAAAATAGATTTTCTGAAAATAAAAATTAGCTACATTTTTGGTTTAGAAAAGTTTTATTTGTTTATCACTGATTTACTGAAGTTATATTACACCAATCTAAATATTACATTTTGCGACATTAATTTTTTCGATTCATAAACATTTTCTCAAAATATAGACACAGTTTTAGGTTTTTTAATTCAATTTTTCAGATCAAATAAAACTATCAAACTTACCCTTTTATTTTTAGTTTCAAGAATTTCGAGACGGCTATATCTTACCCCAAGGAGCATAAATCAGGGCGAAATTTTTCGCAAAGCGAAATTCAAAAACGAAAGGTTTTCAGAATCCAATTTATGTAAAGTTTTTTTGTTTATTATCATTTGTAGAAGACTTCCTAAAATTCTTTTCGTTTCTTCGCGAGACATTCTGTATGTTGATGTAAAGTAAAAACGTCTTTAGCACGATTACCTTTTAAAATTAGTAGTTATATTTTTTCTAAAAATTATTAATCTTTTATTAGCCTAGATTTTGTAAAATCTATTCAATCTCTTCTTTCAAATTTCCAGTAATATTTAGTATCCTTTTTTACTTGATAGGGAGAAGCACTAAACTATCTAATTTCAATGAAACTATGTCAGTCTAGGTTATAAAAACTATAGCATTGATTTTTTCTTGTTTTGATGTACTTTATTTAGGTTAGGCAGTTGTACACTGCGAATAATTGTTAATGATTCACTATAGACGGCTTAAAACACGGGATATAAACACTCTTCAAAAAATGTTAAATAAAAGTGAATTATTCTGTAAACCAGAATTTAAAAAAAATAATAAAAAATCACGTAAGAAATCGGTGCAAGGGTACTTTCTACAATTAAATTAAAAAAAAAAAAAAACAATTCTAATTTTTAATATAATTTAAATAATATTCCCTGTTGCAGAAAGACGTAAAAAGTAGTAGCGTATAAATAATAAAATAGCTTCAACAACCGGATAAAATTTATTTAATAGATGAAAAATATTTTCATTATTTTTTTTTATTTTTAATAATTTTTTTAAATTTTTTTTCTTATTTTCCTTAAATGATTTTCTTCGAAAACAAAAATTTTTTTCTAAAATTTTTTTTATTGATTATTAAAAGCATACAAAGTCGTATCAGCTGATAAACGGTATAAATATTTGTTTCGCTATGTTTCATTACGTAAAAAATAACAATAATGTTTTATGCGACCTTTGATCCGAGTTCAAAAACAACTTCGGTTGCATATTATAACATATACACGTGAAAATACAAGTTTCGTTTATATACATAAATCTATATATAATATGAAAGTGAAAAAAAAAAACAAACCATAAAGAAGCGACAAGGATATGAGATTCGATTTCACTTAAAGTGTTCCGACATTTTATTTCATTTATGATTTAGAATCTTTAATGGTATATTTATAAATATATACAGACACGTTAATGTAAATATACATATAGATATGTATGTCGCTTATTAGATAATGTAAAAAAATTATATTTATGTGGAAGGTGGTAAAGTACACGGGTATTTGAATTCATTAATACTCGTCCGTATTAATGACTTATTATAAAAAGCAGGGATGACACTTTTTCTAATAATATATACTACAGTTATAAATATTCAATAAATAACTCCTTTTCCAAATGTCCTCATATGGTTAGGTTGTTTATTTACATTTCGATACATGTTATCTTACTTAATGGTAGGAAGTTAAGCAAAAAATAAAATTCAAATTTTATGTTTATTGATAATAATTTTTGTTTTTATACTTTTTTCGAAGATTTTTCTTTTTGCTTAAAAATATAATTCCAGTCCTTTATATAAAATTTGCGATCGTAAATTTGTGTAACTACATATTTTTAAAAGGAGAAGTTAAGTGACAAATAGAAACCAAAGAAAACAAGAAAAACAATTTTAGCACTAAATAAAAAACATTGTAAATGAAAATAAAAAATGTACGATTTATAGAAAAAACTATTATAGATCATATATTAAATATATGATAAAATAATTTTAAAAGTTCACACCAACATCCGTGGTGTAGTGGTAAAAGTCTTTTAACCATAAGGTTCTGGATTCAAAGCCTGATCAACCATGAAATTTTTTAATACGGTTTTTGTATTTCCATTCCATATTACTACACACACGCTTCGTGCTTATGTGGTAAATTAATCATTATCAAAAACAAAGAAATTAATCAATATATATATATATATATATAAATATTAGCTTAAATGTAATTTATTTTAAGTTTATTTTCCCCTTAATTGGATAGAATTAAATATAATAAAAAGACACATTTTACTTAAAAATATTACCTTTATAAATTTCTTGGGTTAGTCAATCAATTTATAAATTAAATAAACAACGTTTCACTTAGAATTCTCTAAGCTTCCTCTTAGGTGACAATACACATTCATACACACATACAAAATTCTCTTCTATAATAAAAAATTAACTGGTCTACCCATCCTATCTGACAATATTTTATCCCCAACCTTGTTGTAATAGATTCCCTACACATACCTGACTCATCTTATCTTTAGATAATTATAAGTATCTCTTTATATAACCTGACTGCTATTTCCTGTGTACTGAAACCTTTACAACGTACATATTTTTCTCATAAATGACAAACATTAAACATTATTTTCATTAAAACTAAATTTACAATATAAATATGATTTATTAAATTAAATTAGCATATATGTTGCTTAATCCGGCTATGTCCTTTCTATCGTTGACAGCGTTTGTATTTTTTTTATATATATCATTTCTAGAGCGGTCCTTTTATATGTATTTTGATCTTTGTCTAATATTTCAGTGCTCTTGAAATCAAACGAGTGTTCTTGTTTTATTGTATGTTTTATGAGTGCTGTCACTTCCTTTTTTATATATTTATGGGCTTCTATTCTTTTTTTAACGTATTGAGATGTTTGTCCACTGTACAACGTTACAATATTTACACGGAATGCTGTATACTACGTTGGCTTGTCCATTTTTTCTATCGGCGATTTTAATTTAGAAAACAGCTATTATTAACAGGTTATATAAACGGTTAATCACCTAAGGATAAAATGAGTCTGGTATGCGTATTACTACAAGGATGGGGATAACATTTTGTTAGCTAGGATGGGTACCAGTTAATTTCTTATTATGGAAGAGAATTTTGTATGTGTGTATGAATGTGAATTGTCACCTAAGAGGAAGCTTACAGGATTCTAAGTGAAACGTTGTGTATGTAATTTATAAGTTTGCGTAGTTGATTGGTTAACCCAAGAAATAGAGGTAATAAAGGTAATATTTTTAAGTAAAATATGTATTTTTATTTATTATAAATAAATAAATATATATAATTGCCAGTTAACTTGGAACGTTTAACAACATAATAATAATAAATATAACAATGTATTTATGTTCTCCAGAATTTAAACAAGAAGTCGTGTACATTCTTGGTGTACATAGTACAGCATGTATTGGCAAGGTGTCCTGTTAAGTGATATTTAACAGAAAGCTAAGGTTACTAGGTCAAGTGAGAATTAAAAAAAAGAACAAATTATAGCAGTTATATACAATTAACTAATTCGATTATAGAATTTAATAATAATAAAAAAATGTATCGTTAAAAAGAAAGGTTATAAAGATATATTTTATGTAAATTAGATGATTCATCGTTTTCATGTAGCATACAATTTAAAAGTACCTTTCAATTAAAAGTGAAACTTACTTAATAGTATTTTAAAACAATATTAAAAATTATTGTACATAAACTTTGTGTGTAGCGCTTTGTATCACCCACCTGGGTGCTACGTACATGCCGAAATATAAAAAAATAAAATAAATATTTAAAAACAAAGAATTAAACAGCGAAGGAGAAGTTAATATGCATAAATTCGAGAGGGAAATGCAGTTTTCAACTCACTCCCACCCACGTTAATGAAAAAAAAAAAACTTCGGTAGAAAGCTGTAAACTAGTCTGACTATAGTCCGTATAATGAAAGATAAACCCTGACTTTAGAACGACTTAACTCATCATTACAAATTCAAAAATACCTAATGACTTAGTTATGTTTTAAAAATTTTATTGCCGAATTTATTCACATACAACGCAATTTATAAAATTTATTTGAAACCTTTATTCCTTTTGATAAAGGAAAAGGAAAAAAATAAATGAGAGAACTTAGTTTTTCACTTTGTTAATTATTTTCTTGGCAGTTAGATATTAGAAATCACTTCGTGCCTTGAAGATAGATATAACGACAAATATTTTAATTCCTGCAACTCCAAAACCCTTGGACCTGTAATTACTAACGAAAATGTTTAAAATGCCTTTTTTTAAATGTCTTAATAAATATTATACGAGCTACATGAATTAGCATAGTGATTGTAATTTTTTTATAAAACTGTTTATTATTGCCAAAAAAACAATTTCCCTACAATTAATAGAAATGAAGATAACATTTTCATTTACTTTTGAAGGTTCACTTTCACCAAGATAATCGGCTGAAACTTAATATTGGAAAAGAGAAATTCTATATTTTGACGAAGGTCAACTGCACGTTTTTCATAATATTTTGTTAAGTGTTGGAAATTGCATGTATAGGAAAAAACGGGTAAAAAATCCTGCGTGAAATGTAAATGACGCGTAACTTTACGTTTAAATAAGTTTTTAGCAAAATAATATAAAATATAATAAGTTTTATATACAAATAACTAATACCTGACAAATCTTTACACTAATTCTTTTATTTTTTAAAAAAACTTTCTCAAAAAAATTGTGATACAGTTTTGAGATTTATTTTATTCAGTATTTAAAGCCAAAAAACTTATGAAACCATCAAATTTACTCATTAATTTAAGTTCCAAAGATTTTGGTATAGGTTTATTTTGCCCACGCAACATTACAGTATGAAAACGAAGAATTTTCTGAACATTGTTTATATGAACATTTTTCTTTATTTCACTTGTTAAACATGTCCGAAACGCTTTTCGTTTCTTCGTGAGAGATTCTGTGTATATAAAAAAAAAACAATTTTTTAATATGAAAAATGTCATCCTTAAAGGTATTCTAACCCGAGACCTTTTAAATGAATGGTCGTGTTTTATATATATATAAATATAATTCTTCTTTACAAACTTGTAACAGACAAAGCTGAAGTATTTTCTTTATTTTCCATAAAATAGGAATTTGCTAATACACTTCGAAGATATTTATTAAAATTCCAAAATGAACAACTACATAGTTTTAAGGATGAATTACATTAAAATTTACTAAAAATCAGATAATTTAGTATAATATAAAAATTTTAATTCAGAAAAGTCATAAAAGATTTTATGACTTGTGAAAGATTTCATGAAAGTTTTTTGAAAACCTATAAATTTACAAAGCCAAGTTTCGTTTCTCCTAAAACGGTATATAGTCAGATTCTATAATGTTTTTTTTTTATTGTTTTGTTTTCTCCAGCCATTTTTCCAGCCACTGCCGGGTGTGTGTGTGTGTGTGTGTGTGTGTGTATATATATATATATATATAGGCAGATGCAATTACCGCTACCACATCATTATTTTGTATAAAAAGTATGTTCTGTTCTTTCCAAAGACACTTAATTACATAAATAAGTCTCTACCTAAGGTACATCTCTAATTGTGTATACAAACATATTTTTTGCATTGTAATCACTAAGCCTTTAGGACTGATGACCATATTTGCTACATAGATAAATTACATAAATAGTATACATTACCATTCTTTTAAAACTTTTTCGGAAAGCTATATATATATATATAAAATGTTATTCCTTCGCCATTTATAATTAGAGAAATTTCGAAATTTATAAACTACCCCGAAATAGAAATCTAAACAGATATTTTATATTTCAATTAGATAAAAGCCCCATAATTCTTGGGATGAACGGGCCTTACCTTCTTTTTTTTACAGTTCTTTATTACTTGAAGAATAAAACAATTTGATACAAAATACACTTCAATTGGTCAACATAAAATCGTAGATTATAAATATTTTATTCCCATTCAAGAAGAACATTAACGTTACAAGTAATTTCTGATGCGATTGTTATTCACTACCTAGAAAATTATCCTTGAAGCAGTGCTTTAGGCATAACCTTTGTTGTTTCTATCTGGATAATCGTCCCTTCTCCTAGTAATGTTGTGGGTCATAGTAGAATCTTCATTAGATCCATATCAAGAATCCAAGGATATGTGGAGTTACTTCATCTTTGATGTTTGTACAGCGTGACAAGAACATTTTTGTTTACGATATTTTTGGGAGCCCCCTTTCCGAGGTTATCTTTACAAGAAGCCCTACTGACGATCGGGTGCTATTAGGAAAGATTTATCTACTGTATTATATACGCGTTCATACATAAATTTATGAACTGAAAAAAAATATTAATTTTAATATAGATTAAATTTTTCTAAACGCGTTCACTCAACCAAATTCCTACAGTTTTTCTGGTAGTTTATTGTTAAATATTTGAAAATGTAAAATAAACTAAATTTTATGAAATTTTTATTTACGTAAACTTTTTTCGTGGGTACATTTTTTTCAGTAGGTCCATTAAACATTTAAAGAAGTATTTTTTCAATAAATATTGTAGAAAATATTTAAAGTTTTACCCTATTTCTCTCTGCATGGAGAGAGGACAATCAAACTATTTTAGGTTAATTCGTAATTAAGATTTCAATCAGGGTTAGAATTAATTCGGCACAAGAAGCTGAGCGTATGAGTTCATCAGTTTAAAGTCACACATGTATACTCTCTCTTTCTCTCTATAAATTTCTCTCATTCTCATTAGTATTTCAAACCCACAATCAATCGATAGGTTGGCAACACCTGTTTGTTTATTTACTGCTATTTATTTATCTTTAAATTCCGCTACTTGGCCTCTTGAAACTTGAGTAGGTGCCTTTCTACAAGTCATCAATAATTTTCTATATATCAAAAACATCTGGCTGATACATTTACAACTGTCAAATATAATACGATGCAATCGTTCATTCATATTTCTAATTTCTTTATAATACTATTATAAATAAAGAGTACTAACCGTGTACTTGTATCGTAATATGTCCTTTCTTTTGATACGCTCCAAAAACTATAAAATTTTGATTTATTATGACATTGAAATTAGCGGTTAGAGGTATTTTTTCTTACAATAGAAATCTTGTATTTAGAAAAATTTCACTAATTACTTTTTGATTTATTTTCAAGTTATTGTACTCGATTAAAAAAATATGATTATTCACGTATTAAAATTTTAAAAAAATCCAGAAAAGTATACTTTTAAAGAAATAAATTTTTAAATATTAATTATTCTTTCCACAAATTTATGTTTATTTATATAAGGTGAATTATCTATAAAAAAAAGCACCGCTTATGATAATAATTTTTAAAATTGTTAATACAATTTTTTTTTAAATAAAATAAATTTTGATATCTAAATTTTTTATTTATTTTTTTATGTAATTTATTCGAAAGCAATAGATCAACGGTGGGTTTTTACAACTTTATACCTAGATTGATACGTAATTGTTATATTATGTAAATGTTGTATTAGTTTACGCAAATAATGCATCAGTCTACTATTCTAATCGATAAAAAATTAAAAAGTTCAATTTTATGTCGGACTGATAAAAACCTTATACTGAATTAATTCCTAATAACCGAATTTATAAATCATTTGAGGCACAACATAAAAAAAATATTTTAAACTCAAAATATTTGCATGAAAAAAAACAGCGGCTAATAATGATATTAGTTAACTACTACTATATACTAATATTATTGTCATACTATGATACTTAAAAAAATAATACGCTATGAATTTTTGGCAAAGTATATATTCAAAATTTTATAAACTACTAATTGTATTCACCAATATAATAGAAAACATAAATCAAGTAACAATTTGTTAGAATGTTGCACTTAAAAAAATGTGTAAAGAAAAATAAGATATTTTTTTAAGATACACAAAAAGTGTGGAGGGTCTTCAAAATTCTATCAAGGTTTTTGTTTTTAATTAAAATTTCCCGTGTTCAAAATACCAAAATTCTATTTAAAATATGGTTTACCTTAAAAAATAAAATTCACCCATTTTATTTATAAGAAAAAATTAATTTTTATTAGAGAATTTTTAAAAACTTTATTTCAATAATCCTTTTTAAAATATTTTACTGCAGGATCATACTGTTTTCAAAAATCGCTTAAAAATAAGAATAACAAATGAATAATATTAATTAAGATTAAAGAAAAAAATAAATAATTTTTTTTTTATATAAAATTTTTTCTTTATTTTGTCCTATTTAAAAAAGTGGAAATATCTATTAAATTGTAAGAACGTACAGACTTTTGTTGTATTGTCTTGGGAGGTATCACTGGATACCTCTTTCATGTAATGTTATTTTATACGATTTACTTATAGTTTCGTTATTTGGGAAACTGATTGTTAATAAAACAATATAACAAAAAGTTTGCTATTAAGTTTCTAAAATCTTTCCGATAAAATATGTTAAATATCAGAATGACAGTTGTTATAATAATTACATTATATACCCGATACTAAGCAATGATGACAAAAAAAAAGAAGAAAATTATCTTGAAATTAATTATCATAACCAAATAAATATTTCATTCCGTTTAAGTTACACGGAGAAAGCTTATTTATAACCGGACTACCAGTGAAACTTGTTCTACAAACTAATTGTCGGACTATTTCATGAAGAATAGAAAATATGAAAAAAGAAAAATACGGGTAGAGTTGAAAACTCCATCCTTTATTAAGATCACTTAAATACCCTACAAACAAAATAATAACAACAAAACAAATCAGTTTGAAATAAATACAATTAAATGGAAAAAACATACAAATATATGGTTACGGATACGCGTGATTCACGAGGTCGTTTAGTATAACAGCAAAGAGATGCAACGTAGTTAGCCAATTGCAACGAACCATTGTAAAGGTGATCTTACATACACGATTTACTACTTAATTATTGAACTTATCGGCCAAGTACCGACGAGGTAAACCGGTTTTCAGTATTATTATAAACAATAAGTTGATAACTAGAATAAAATTTCTCTTGATTTATAAACATATATATATTGTTCTATAAATAGGTATTACTACAGCATCACGTTTGTAACATATTAGAAATAAACCGGATGAAAATTTCTTACTATAAAATTATTTACAAAATGTAGTGGAAGATATACTGTATACAGAGTAAATAACACGATTCATGTGGTCAGTACTGATGTCAATAATATTTCCAGATTTACCTACGTCCTAATATCTCGGAACGATCATTTAGAACTGCAAAGATAAATACCGAGATATTATGAATGTTTACCGGTGTAATAAACATTACTTTTGATATACAAATTAAATTTAGCCTTCTTTTTGAAGGGGACGACTCAGTAAACGGAATTCTAGATTTTCATCCAGTAAAATCTCGTTTTAATGATCTCCTTTAATGAAGAAAAACTACTTTTCCGGAACACAAAATGGTGACTAAACAAATTTTTGTAAAATTGAATTTAGCGTATTTCAATTTTTTAAATAATTTAAAAAAAATTGTAAAAGAAAATGCATGTATCAATTTAGCATTTACAGAATTTTAATCAGCTTTTTTTAATATAATCATTAATCACTTGACAAGTTCGGTGCTGTTCTTCACAGCTATTTATTGCGTGTTAATATATTTACTTCAAATATTTACTCCTCAGTTATCTGTTTTATAACTTCCACTTTTTATCTTCATCTACATTTATTACCCTTTATTATTAAATTAACGAAACCAGAACGTCTTAGTAAGTTACCCGCCAATCCAACCATTCTCCAGTAACAACATTATTTTTTGTAAATATGAACTAGTTCATTAATTATTAGAAGCTTTTGTAGCCTGTACGTGGGAATATAGAACTGAAATTCTGTAGCGTATGAATGCCATGACTTACCGAGATTCAAACGTGAGAACCCCAGATGAAAGGCCGAGCCACTCCGCCATCAAAATCGGCTAAAAGGCTTTCAAAGGTGTTTATTTTTCTGCTTTTCGAAATATCAATTTGTCTTTAGGTTAAAGAATTATACTCCGTCTACAAACATTTTTAATTTTTAAATCTAATTGGTAATTCTTTGCCTTATTTCTTCTTCTCTTCCTTCTTTGTGCCTTACTTCATTAATGCTTGGTAGTTTTACTCCCTGCGCAGCAGAATTCTCCAATTTCTTCAGCTATCTTAATGGAAGAACACAACAGTTTTTCAAATATTTAACATTTCATTACTACAGTACAGTACAGTACATTGCAGTACTACAGTATAGTACGTTAGAGTAAAAGAATCTATTAATTAAATAATCATCACGAGTTAATTTATTATAGTATTACAATGCCGCTAAAACAACGAGGAGTATTTAAAATATATCCCTTATTGATTCCAAGCATTATATAGAAAAGTGTTCCTCACATAAAAAGAGTGCAATAATATGTTAATTTATATTATCTATCCCAGTATTTTTTATGGCTGAAATATAAATACAGTATTTTTGTTACAGATAGAACTATATCGCCGCTTTCTCTGAAAGTAATAACGATCATTAAGTAACCTTCGCTTATGAAGCAGTTTATAAGACTTGCATGTGTTTTTTTTACGAATACATCCTCATATAAAATATTTTATATTGTAAAGAAGAAGAAGGCAGCGGGAAATCACTTCTCACGTTCCCTTGTAGAATAAAATTCTTATGATTCTTAGATATGGTATATTTATGAATAACATTAGTTTCGTTGCAGATCCCCTGTAACCATTAGGTTATGAAATTAATGTATATAAAACACAATTTAACACTATCTAGTCGCAATTTTGTGTAGGGTCTAAATAACACGCTAGATTTTCAAATGAAGTTTTTATAATAAAAAAAGAATATATTAAATAAATATAAATTAAAAAAAGGAATATATTTATTTATAAGGATATACATTATTTTTTTTCGCGTTTTAACCGTTCCCCAAAACTGCAAACGGGTATAATCGTTTATTATATCACATGTGGTCTTAGGTTTCTTTTTCATACCACTGGCAGTTTCAAAATTTTTAACCGTATTGAGACTTGTTTCGTGAAATAATAATCTATTACAAAGACAAAAGATAATTAAAAAGAGAAAATTGAAAAATATAAAAAAATAAAATAATTAACTAAAAATAAATTATTTTAATTCGTTATATTAATTTCTGTTAAAATATATAAACCGATAAATAAAAATTAACTATAATAAAAATTAATTAAACATTAAACATACACTGCTTGAAATTATATTTTAATTTTCAGTTGTAATAATTTTTAACTAATTTTTATCACATTAAAAGTCGATTTAATGTGGTAGCCAATTAATAACATAGTACCGACTAATATATTTATTTATTACAACTGTTTGTAAGTAGCTAAAATTACAATTAATTTTAAAACAATTTCATAAAGTTATAAAAATTTATAATACGTAAAAGTGTATAGACTCAGATATGAATGTTGTAAATATGTTTTTTTATAGCTGAAAGTTTAATGAAATTCAATTTTATAAATTAATGATTTTATTAAAATCATAAATATATGTTTTAATATAAATAAATTATGTTATATTTATAAAGAAGGTAAATAACAAATACGTAAATAACGATTACATTAAAGTAGTTGATTTCATGAATTGCAAACAGTACACGTAACATATACCTGGAATTAGTTTTGTATGTAAATATCCATTATAAAAATAGATTAGGTTAAATCTTTAAATTTATTCATTCATAACTAGACCATTTTTTATTGTTTTATAAAAATTGCATATACTCGTAATTAACAATGAAACTTAATAATAATTTATATGAATATTTTTAATAATAAATTATAAATTTAATGATTAATTTTAAATAGATATAAATATTTATAGAAAATTAACATTAAAGTTCATTAATTCCTTCAACAAAAAAATAAAGAGATAATAAATATTTAATAATAAAGAAATAAAAAAGATTATTCATACTAATTAAAAAAAAAAAAGCTGGCAACAGAGGTGCTATACTTTCCCGGCACTGGGAAACGTAAGTCTTATTCCAAAACTGGTTTCTCGAACGATTCCCTTACAACTGTTTTCATTAAAATATTATTTAAAGAAAGTAAATTGAAACCCTACTAACTAATCGGTATATTTTTTGCTAAAAAAATGTTTTTTCTAACCACCTAAATAAAAAATGGAAAATCAAAAATCATTAAATTTCCTTCACCCCCGTCTAAAGATTCTAACACAATAAATACCCTCCGCCAAACCAATCACACACACGCGCGCGCACACACTTTTTTTTCTCGAAAAAAAAGAAAAAGTTATCAGAAAAGTTAAAGTTATAAAAGACAAAGAGACACTGCAGTTAGTTTTTTAATTGAATCTGGTCAAGAGTTTGGTCGTAATAAAGTTAATTATCGGCAAGAAACAAAATCCGGTTGCTAAAAACATTAAAACGGCCACAGTCTTGAAACGGTGAAACATTCCGTAGTGGAAATAATCTTATGTTCTTCCCAAAAATAAAAACTACATTCGTGCAATATTTTAGCTCATTCGGTCGAGTAGTTTTTGCTTGAAAGAGTAACAGACTTACAGACGCCACTACATTTTTATTAATATTAATTTTATTTTTTATTATTTTTATTAATAAGGGCAAGTAAAAGAAAAATTATATTGGGAAACTGGTTCTTTTAAATTCAATGAATTTTATGAAAATTTATTTTAAAAGTATTAATTTCATTCTTAGAACCACGTTTGATTTATTTATTTGACTACTTCATTCTTTTGTTCCTCATAATCCATTCCTTTCTCTTATCCTTGATCCTTTTTTTTAGTACATTTTCTGAGTTTTATCCAGAAAAACACTGGATCTGTATTAACTATATGGTTATTTGCTAAATCTTTTGTATATTTGTTGTTTGTTGAAGACTAATCTTACTACAGATCTATTCGAGACCTAATTCTTGTCGGGAGCCGATTAAAAATTGCAAGTAGCGTCCGAAATGCCGCCAATTGAATAAAGACAGACCTTGTAATCCGTTCTAATATATACTGTACATAAATAAAAAGCTAATCAACATCAATGGAAATATAAATAATCATAATTATAACAAAAGACACAAATTTACATTCTGTTAACTAAATGTTAACCGCTATAATAAATAATTGAGGAAAAATATACACAATAAATCTAAAAAATTCGGCACAAGTTCTACATAAATAGTCTGTTTATAATATTTATATGGTCAGTATTCAAAAATATTATAAAATTTATTTAAAGTATTTGTATATTCAAACACCTCATTATATGGAAAACATCGGTATTTGTTAAAAAAAAATGTGTTTTGTAAATGTATAATGTAAAAGAAAAAGTAGTTTCCTTTTCATTTATTATGTCGAACATTACATTACTATATACATATTATTTTCTATTTATTTTTTTAATTAATCTATCTATTTATTTATATAAATAGAAGCTAGCCATGATGACTTAAGTACCAGTATAATAATAACAGCAGCAATAACAAAAAGGTTATTGGACTTATGACATCGACATAATATAATACTTAGTTGGATGAGAAGGCATATTTATTTTAAAAAGATGGAATGTTAAAGAAGAAGGCGAAGTGAAAATAAAATTGAATAAAACGTGAATGTGGACCCGTTTCGTGGTCGTGGTCATGATAAACCATTAGAAATGATGACCAAACAAACAACGAACGAATAATCAAGTTCACGGTTGTATAGGTTAAACTGCTTCACAACTGCTTCTGCTGCTCTACTGGCACCAGTCAGACATCTTTCTCTTAACTTGACTCGAGAGAGATGAGTATGCCAACATGAATATCTTATCTAAGCTTCACCTTCCATTTCATTTACTTACACACCTTTTCTTTTAACAACTATCAAAACTAAACATATTATTTAATATAAGTTTTCTAGTTTTCTAGCTATTAAAAAAAACAAACTGGATCCACGAATGTTAAAACGAAAATAAATCTGAAAACTTATTTAAATTTGATTTATTATATTCAATTCTTATTAAAAAACATAAACTAGGATTAATATTTAAATATAACAATTTATTTGATAATAAATCTTTAGATGAAGTAAATATTGATTAAAAGAAAGTTTTGCCGAGTAATAAAATAAGCTAAACAAGTCGAACCAGCGCAAGAAAAAAAAAACACGAACCAAAAAAGGCTTATCTAATTATCAGCATACAGCTGCTAATAACAAATATTATTTTAAAACTTTATAAAGTTTTACCTTCTTCGTTATCTACGTAACAAAAAGTACATAATACAGTATAGGATACCGTTATATCGATTCATCGTTTATTGTAATAGGTCGATACAAACCTACACTGACATCAACCATCATGCCGAATATCATCCTAACCCACCAAAAATTGAAAAAAAAAAAAAAAAAATAGTAATTTATTAGATCAACGATAGAGAGGTCAAATTCGTATAGAAATAATGCATAAAGCTAATAATATGATTTTACATACTGTCTTCTAAGAAACGGGTAGAATTTCAAAACGGCTCTAAAAATGAAAGTAAAAGACAAAATTTCACACAAACATGGATCCTAAAACGTTTTGTTTTCCAGTTATAAACTGTGAAAAATTACGTCTTGGTTTTACCTCTGTTGGTAAAACCTTAGAATTTAAATTAAGGGGTAATTTTGATATTTTCATACGGTTTTTAAACATAAAAGTTTAATAAAGCCGGTCCTACAACAACTATAAAGTTTAGAGAAAATTATTGTAAAAAAAAAGATGCGTCACAAAACACAATTTTTCGGGTTGGAACAGGAATCAAGGCGGACATTTTATAAACTATTACAGGAAAACAATACATCTTGGAATCCGTGTTGATAATGAACTTTTTTTTCTTCCTGGCAAACACCGGTTGATTATTATTAACACTTTTATTGAAAATTACATAAAAATATTTTACTCTAAAACGCTACCTCATTATATGATAATTACATCCAGCAGCAGTTCATGTACATTACTGACAGAATTATTAAACAGAAAAAAAATAAATAAATAAAATAATGAAATCAAAATCGAGATATCAAGTTACTCTATTCCGAACGTCGATTATATGGTTAGATGCAACAAGATAGAATTAAGAGTAATCTTTTTTTAAATTCGACAAATTGATTAAAATTTATCATAGAATATATTTAATTTTTTAAATTAATCTTTAATTTTACGCGTATATTAAGACATAATCGTTGGCCATAATATATGCGTATTCGAATGTTTGTATATCATGAAATAATTAAGTTTTTACTACTTTACAGAAAAATTCGAATAACGTGGCCCCTGAATAGTAACACATCTCAAATAACGTTTCCAGACACATTGTAACGAAAGATTAAGTAAAGAAATTAAAACTGAGGCGCTTAATCTTTCGAATCCCAATTAGCTGGTTACATTATCTTATACTACGTCACACTTACTCATAATTATTCTTTAAAATTAAGTTAAAATCGCTTAAAATTTATCACATTCAATGATTTTTGTAAATTTGAAAATATATATTTTTTTAACACTTAAATTTATTATACTTGTTTAATATACAACGGTTACCAAATGTACTCGGGGAGATTGAATTTTATTTTTTATTTTGTACAAAATTAATTTTTTCATGCAGACTTTCAACATCGGATAAAATATAAGGAAACAGAATTCAATTCAGGAAATCTAGTTTCTCGGTTCCGAAAATCGGTTAATAGGTTAGTATAATCTTATACTACGTCCAAATGATGAAAAGCATTTAAATTAAATTTATATATTCTCTTTAAATTTTGATCTTTATCGAATTATATTTTATTTTATTTTAACTTACACGATTATTCCCAGGAATACTTTTTTCGTTTTAAAACTACTTTTCATATAACTAAGCCATTTAGTGTACATATATAACAATTTGTTACAATCCACGAAGGAACCACGAGAAAATAGAATTTCAATAAGTGCTTTAAAACCCTGAAGTAAAATATAAGTACAGACGGCTCTGTCTCGGCCAACGGGTTCAATAAAACTCCTTAATAACGAGATAATATATAAGCTTAGTTCCTACTCCTCTATGTTTTTTTGCGAAGCCTTCGTAATTTACTCTGCCTTGAGAGTTATTGAGACTTTAGGAATGTACTTGAGAGCTTGAACTGCAGACCATCTTAGCCCATCCTTCAAATAATTCAAGATACCCTCTCAAGAGTAAACACAAAACAGTGGTATTCATACGGGTTCCGGACCATTGCGGCATCCTTGAGAACGTACGAGCCGATAAGGTTGCCTAGAGAGCGGGAACAATTGGCCTCCGTGTGAGAACGGAGAATTAACGTGTGAGAACGACCTCACGAAATCATCCGTGTCAAACGACATACTCGATGAAGTAAATTCTGGCTGCTGCATCCTCCCTCCCTCCTCTTACGTGGCATCCAGGAGAAAGTTTTCGAGAAAGAGAAACCTTTTATCCCAAACATCAGAAGAGATCAAGCTTCATCCTAACGCAGCTAAGGATTGGGCACCCAAAGCTTGCCCACGCCCACCTATCTGGCTCTCCTTAGCTGAACTGTAAGGCGTGCAATTTAAAAGAATTTTACGATGGTTCGTAAATCATTTACTCCTAGACTGCTCAATGTTCGGTACTATTCGTCGTCAATTAAACTTGAGTTCAGATTTGAAGGGTTTGCTCAACCGGAAGAAATGCATCAAAAGACTGTTACGGTTTCTCTGTGATAGCAGGATGAAGAACTCAATTTAGCGGTTTTTCTTACGTAAGATCTCTTACGGAATACTATTTATGCAGTGAAAATAGTCTACCGGTCACGTTCCTGTTTCGATATTTGTTATCCAAAGTTTGGTGTTTATTATTTCCTAATTACATTTGAACACGTAGCTTTATTTAAGTCCCTAATGAGTATTACCGTTGATGCGACTATGAACAAAGAAAGGAAAAAAAAGAAATAAATGTATACTTTTAAATTTATATTATTTTTTTATGTGTTTGTAGATGCTAACATTTGCAAATTTTTTTTAGAATATTTTAATCACGATTATTAACAATTTTTAACTCCTAATTTAAAACTGGTTATTCAGGGCCAATAAAATACTTATTTTTTATAACAATAATATAAAAATTATCAGTAAAGTACAGAAAGACGATTACATCATTTTACTTCGGGGGATAGTAACAACCGTTAAAAAGATGTCGGCGATATAATTATACTTTCTAGGGAATTTATGGTACGAAATAACTTACTAAGAAACTCTAATAGTAATATTAACAGAAATACACATCGGTCCTGAGAAAACAGTATATATTTTGAATAGCTGAATATTATTCATCAAAGGCTTTTTTTTATAAAATAAACGATAAATACTTTTTTAGAATTCAATATAAGGTTACATTAGGCCGTAAAAATACAGGCCTAGTAAGTCCTGGTTAAAATTGCCGCTATATCATAAAATTAAATATTGAGTCACATGAAAATAAATTGAATATGTAAAACCTTAGACGTATAAAATTTGAAATAAGAGTGTACATATATATATATATACGTAAAAATAACGACCTCCCGTTGTGAAGAATAAAGATTTCAAAATAATAATACTACGAGTAATATAGCGAAACATATGGCTAACTATATACATATATAGAATATAATAAGCATAAGTACAAAAGGAATACAAAAAAATAAAATAAAATGTACAACAGAAAAAAAAAACTTCATTGTAGCAATGACACCAGAGTATACTTTCTCTTGAACATAATGCTCCGATTAATTATGTAAATAAAATAAAAATACCAGGACATGATTATTTGGGTGAAAGCATTTTATTTTTATCTCAATTAGGTACTATTATTTATCAGTTATTACATTTTTTCTGAGTTGTTTCGTTTAACTTTAAATAAAATAAAAGTAAATAAAAAAATAAATAGAAAAAACGAGACAGCAAAATATTTTTTTTAAATACAAGAAGAAATACTTCTTATAAATAAAAACTAAAAAAAAAGAATAAATAAATTACTTCCCGATTTTTCATTATATATTCCTATGACCCGTATAAATAGATGCAGATTTTTATTTACTTATATATTTACACCATAATTTAAATTTGTATAATATAATTACATTGTAGTAAAGCATAATTTTTACATTAAAAAAAATTTATGAACCAATTTTTTAGTTAATTTTGTTTAAAATAAACTTTAAAAAACCGCAGTTTAATAAATCTATTTATTATTGTCTGAGTACATAAAACGAAGAAACCAAATTTATATATTCTGGTAAGACACCTGCTGAGCAAATAGTTAACACCTAATAACAAAAATAAACGTTGTAAGAATAAATAATATAATGAAAATTAAATTTTATTTATCCAGTTATATTTTAGTATGATTCGTATTAGTTGAATTTTAAATCAGGTCATTATAATTTATAAATAATGTAAAATATAAATATAAATTGGCAACGATGCTGAAAAAAATCCTTTTTTTTGTCTTCAGTCATTTGACTGGTTTGATGCATCTCTCCGAGATTCCCAATCTAGTGCCAGTCGTTTCATTTCAGTATACCTCCTACATCCATAACAATTTGTTTTGCATAATCCAAACGTTGTCTTCCTGCATAATTTTTCCCATCTACCTGTCCCTCTAATATCAAAACGACTATTCCAGGATGCTTTAATATGTGGCCTATAAGTCTGTCTCTTCTTTTAGCTATATTTTTCCAAATACTTCTTTCTTCATCGATTTGCCGCAACACCTCTTCATTTGTCACTTTATCCACCCATCTGATTTTTAACATTCTCCTATAGCACCCCATTTCAAAAGCTTCTAATCTTTTCTTCTCAGGTACTCCGATCGCCCAAGTTTCACTTTCATATAAAGCTACGCTCCAAATTTATACTTTTAAAAATGTTTTCCTGATTTTTAAATTAATTTCTGATGTAAGAAAATTATATCTCTGACTGAGAGCTCGTTTCGTCTGTGCTATTCGGCAATTTAAATCGCCCCTGCTTCGTCCTGGTAATTCGACTTCCCAAATAACAAAATTCTTTTACCTCCATAGTTTTTTCTCGTCCTTTTTTTCAGTGGTTTACCTACTTTATTTCATTACTTTCGTTTTGTTCTTGTTTATCTTCAAGTGCTAGTTCTTGAATTTTTATATAATCTAAATTATATAAATTCAAGAGAATTTATACAATTTAGATTAACTTAAACTTAATTTAAATTTTATTAATGTGGAAGGGAAGAACCCTTCCACATTAATAAAGTTTAAAATTATTACACTTAAGACTTTACTTACGTTCTACTTTATTTAAAAAAAATATATATATATAAAAATAATTTCTATAAAGATTTGTTTAACCAATTCTAAAATTATCAAAAATGTACTTTCTTGTTACTCCATTTTATCCTATCTTTTAACAAATAAATTAATAAAAAAAAAACTTAAAATACTCTAGTTATATTTACACCAAAATTTACTTTAAAAGAAACAGTTTAGTTTAATTTGCCATGCTATAGGTCGAATACTAATTTTACCATGATAAAATCACATTGAAAAAATAAAAAAAATATCATAAACTAAGATTCAACGTCGATAGGTCGGGAAGGAAAACAATTACAAATATTAATAGAAATCCTGTTTATAAAAATGTACCGTTATAATACCTCCAATCTCTGGATAAAGTAGTTTACAGCCTTAATAGTAAGGCCTTGTATTAAAAAAATGTACTAATACCTTAAAACGATAAATTGAAACAATCAAAAGTTCAAAATTCATAATATTTTATTTATCTTTTTCTTAAAAATATATCGATATGATTATTTTCAATGATATTTCTGCTGATGTTTTTTTTTAAAGTTAAAAAAATTTATAAGTAAAATCTTTACGAGCATATCAACCCTTTTTCAAAAACAGACTTCCTTCAATATCTTTCTATTAACCGATCACAAATCAAATAATCATAACCGATTTAAAAAAAATGTTTATTCCATGTTTTTTCTAATAACCAAGCAATCACACTAAATTTCATAATTGTAAATAATACTACTCTTCAGATATAAAATCAAATAAATTCCCAAAAACGATATCTTGTTTAATTTAGAAGGTTCGTCTAGAGATACAACAATTCTACGGGAGATAATATTTTGATGTTCCATGTAACGATCTTTAGAAACCTAGCCATTAGCAGACCTTCCAGCTCTGTAGGATATCACTGTTACCTCGTTTGCTGAAGTTACAGCAATACTGGCTGTTGACGAGAGCCCGCACTTAGCCTCAACGAAACTACAATCGATGTTAGATCTGAACGGCAAGTGGTTAGCAAAATGAAGGATAAAAGGAAATCCGAATAAGTCAAGTCATATTACGTTCGAGTTGAGGAGGAGTGAATGTCTTCTTGCAAGTCCACCTGAACGGGGTCGTCATCCCGCACTCTGACCGGGTTCAGTACCTTTGGCTCCACCTAGTTCGTCATTTAACGCGGAAGTACCACGTGAAAGAGAAAAGAAAGCAACTTAATTTAAAGTATAAGATGTGGTGTCCACATCAGATTTTGTAGTCAAGTAACAGGAGGCAGAAGCAGCCAGTCGCGTTGCAAATGCAGTACCAGTGGTTGTGATTGTGTTGTTAGAGCCGCCTCGTCGTACAACGTCGCACTCCTTAAAAAATGGAAATTTAAAAAAAAACCGATAATTGTTTTTAGATATTTATTATAGTACTTGCAAGCCCCAATCTAGTGAATATCTCGTTTACTGTAGTTGGAAATGGAGAAAAGTTTCAATCATTTTTCAAATTTCTTTTACCTTTCTTCACCCGTTTCAAGTTCGAATTTGAAAAATCTAGAAACTGGTTTTTACATATTCACATGAAAACTAAAAACACCAAATATCAAGTTGTTACGTTCATTTTTTACTGAGAAATTTAAAAAATAGCCGGTTTCCAAGAAATATAATTAATATTAATAATAATTTAAAAATACATTTTAACCCTTTAAATTCGGAATTTCAAAAAATCTAGAAATTAGTTTTTAGATATTCACACGAAGAATACAGACAGACACTATTTCTTTGAATTTCTCGGTAGCAAATGAAGATATCAACTTAACTATTAAGACTGTGTGATTTTCACGTGAATATCTTTAAAAAAAATAATAATAATTAAGATGATATCTTCCTTTGTTATCGAAAAATTCAACGAAATATTAAATTTCATTGTTACTCCATTGTAACTCTTTAAACTCAGAATTTCAAAAAATCCCTTTCTTAGTGTGCACTTACACCGTATGAAGAACATGTATACGAATTTTTTCAATATATCTTCAGTAGTCTTTGCTCACTCATCATCACTCATCACTCACGACCTGTTGTTTTATATATATGGGTGTGTAAGTTAAAAAATTATTTAATTTTAATTACATAAATTTTCTTATAATTATTTAAGTACTTTCAACAAAATATGTAATTTAACGTTTAGAATAAGGTACAAAAAGCATGTAATAAAGTGGATGAAAGATCTCACGTATTAATATCCGTAGATAATTTCACAGAATAGTTCTATTTAAGTTACATATTTTATTAAACATAATTTCATCACATAGTAAACACACAACATGCATTTTCTCATAGAATATATCGAATAATTTTACAGTGAATAACGTGAATAGAAAAAAAGAAAGCAAGATGACGTTTTTAAGTAGTGAAGATATAATATGATCTATAAAGATGTTTGTTACGCATATCTACAAATTAGTATCAAACATATTAAAAATATAGTAAACATCAATGAAATAAATTGAAATTAAAATCGGTCAAATATCTTTCTACTTGTTATGATCCTGATTTTACCGTATGATTATATTTTTTTATTTTATTACGAGGAGTAAAGTACGTAATATTTCCATATATCTATTTTTATGAATCATCATCGACTGTCAGGTTTGATGACTCTTTACCTTTTTAATCATTTGTTTCTTACTAATCGCCCTAAATTTTTTTTTTTCTAATACCTAATCTTAATTATCTATTTTACATATTTCAATCATAGTTTTTCTCTACAGTTTTATTTTTTATACATCCCTATGTTAACAATTAACTAAATCCAGATGTGTTAATACATATTCCTTTAAACTAGTTCATCTCTTTAAAAGATTTTAGATAAATTTCTCTTCTCTTCTATTCGTCTAAGCTTTCTTTATTTCGAATAATATAAACACACTTAACAAGAAAATTCTTTTGGTTTGAAAATCATAACTTTTCCCCCCGAAGTATTTTCAAGAAAATTCTTTTGGTTTGAAAATCATAACTTTTCCCCCCGAAGTATTTTCAAAATTAAATAAAAAAATTGATTTGTAATTTATGGTAGCATACTTCTTTGTTTCGTGTAAGTTCTTTTTGATTTTTTAAATTTATTTTTGATATCTACATTTCTTCTTCCATTCTTTTTAATATTTTACTAATGCAAATAACAAAATTCTAACATAGTATACAGTGTTATCTCAATATTTAATTTTTCGTTATCAAAAAGTTTATTACTTTTTTTAATTTAATAGTTTTATTTCTGCCTTTTTTATTTATTTATTATTTTTTATTTTTTGTTTATAAGTCAACTCATATTATTTTATTATTAATTTAAAAAAAAAAAATATATATATATATATACTAGCATCCCCATGGTGGCTTCGCCCACGCTATATTGTTACTTGTGTTTCCCGTCACGGTCAGGGTTCGCTTCGCTCGCCCTTTCAGTCTAGCCAACAGGCTCTGCCACCTGGACCTCCCTGACCTCTCCAGTGTTTATTAAATTCAGGCTTATGAGAATAATAATGATAATTCAAGATTAAAGCCCGTTCAATTCATAAAAATATCAGTGAATTATAAGTTATTCAGGGGAATAGTTTGATCAGCAGAGGATTGATTGGTTTTTATATCTCCCGTCGCTACTTTGCTCGCGAATACATAAACAGAATTATAGACATAAATAACTATAACAATTTCACGAAATCTCACAAAATTGATTCAATAGCAGTTGCGTAAAACGTCAAAAATGTAAAACACAATTTACGTTTTTTATCCCTTAAAACAATAAAATAAAAAAACCCGAGAATGGTTGTTAGAAATTTATCTGAAGATTATTTTCAAGTCAAAATCAAGTGAATATTTCGTTTAGTATAGTCGGAAATAAGGAAAATCTACAATCGCTTTTCGAAATTATTTTACCTTAATTCACTCCCTTCAAGGTTGAATTTCAAAAAATCTAGAATTTTTAATTTTAGATATTCTAATGAAGATTACACACACCGAAAATCAAGTTGATATCTTCATTTGTTACCGAGAAATTTAAAAAAAAAAAAAAAAATAGTAAATTTTATTGTTACTTCATTTTAACCCTTTAAACTCGGTAATTTAAAACATCCTTTGTTAGTGTGAACTTACAACGTAAGAATAGCGTGTAAACAAATTTTCATCGGTTTTTCTGTAGTAGGTTTTGTTGGGTGATTATGAATCAGTTACAAGTTCATATATATATAAATATATAATTTGTTTAACTGGGAAAATTTTAAATTTCAAAAAATTTTTATCACTATTTTAGAAAAATGATTCGTTTATTTTCAGAAAATTGTTTAAATTCCCCTTTTGTTCATTTCCCTTCTGATGAGAAGTAATGTGTGTGTGTGTGTGTGTGTATATATATATATATATATATATATATATAAATACACACACACAACCAAATTATCAAAAATAATATTTGTTTTTTTAATCGCGTTAACTGTTCAGAATTTTAGTTCACTCAATTTTTCATGAATCCAAGTATATTATTTAAACTTTAGTGAATCGTTTGATATCTGCTTTATTACAATTAGGATATCTAATATGCATATAAGACTTCTAGACAAATTACCCTGTTAAAACAATTACAATAAAGATTCTTAAATCCTTAAGCGGACAGTGGAATACTGTGTAGGATTTTTCACTACTACCAACTTTTGTATATAGAAAGTTTTCTCTTTTTTACAAAAATAAAACCCGTGATTTAATTTTTTTGCTTCGCACTATTAATTCAAATCTCTGACCAATATTTTTCCGTTTCTACCGGTGTAAAAGTTTTCAAATCTTTAGAAGAATTGTAGGAAAAATTGACCCCTAGAGAAGACCGTTAAATTATTCTCTCGGTAGGATGTTTTCTCGAACAGCGACTTATTTGGGATTAAACCGTTCTCTTTTTCCACTTATCCTTCTTCCTTATCATTGGGCCCTTATGTTTGGCCCTACGGGTATAATCCTTACTCGTTCTGTCAGGGCTTAGGTAAATATGCTGGAATCCTTAGCTAGTATTTTTGAGATTTTCGGACAATATTTCCTGTTTTATAGCTGCAAAAAAACCCGCAAAAAGAGGGCATATTTAACATTCATCAGAATTAACTTATACCCACTTTTAGGCGGGTAGGTAGGGTTCAAAAATAGTCGAGTATTCGAATAGTAGATCTATTTAATATTTTTTTTAAAATTGTAATAAAATATGCTTCCTAAATTTATTTTTAAGATAGAAAGTGTCAATTAATTTTATCAATAACAATAACTATTTACATAAAAAAGAAAAAGTGGAAATAAGTTTTTAAACGACCGGTAAACTAAATTAAAATACAACGTAATACATAAAACGAGTAAAAGTAAAAGCAGATTCGTTTTAGAGTTCAAAATACTGAAAAGATTAAATCATATAATTAAAAACTGGTTCTTTTTTTGTTAAAAGGAACACTACTGTCTTTTTTCTAATACATTTTAACCTTTAACATGCAATCTCTTTTAAATTTATGCCGGTTTTGTACATAATATATTAACTGAATTTTGTACATTAAAATATTTTATAACCTTGTTTAAGGTACAATAGAATTTTTGTTTTTTATTTTTTAAATTAATACATGTAAAATAATTTATTCAAAACGTAACAAAATAAATACGGTTTAATCGCAGAGAAAACAGGATTGGAAACGAAATGAAATATAAAACTTTATGGTTTATTTTAATAACAGTAAAAAAAAATTATTAAAACCAATTTATTTGTATTTTTTTATTACTGTCAAAAATTTTCAATGTATTTAAAAATTTATGAATGTGGTACAACCTCATAATACCATGTACAAAATTAGATAGTTAGGAATATTCGTATAGAAGAACAAAAAACAACATTTCTTAAGAAAGTAAATTTTTTACAACGATAAAGAAATCGTACAATCATATATTAATACACGTTTCAGTAATTGTGAAAGTAATAAAATTCTATCACCTAATTTTTAATTTTTTAATGAAACTTTTCTATTATTAAATTATGCGTTAGTTTTACATTCTTATTTATACCGATATCAATTTTACAAATAAAATTAAAGTAAACTGTATGAAGGAATTCACATGTAATAAAAAAATAATAAAATAACTATTGAATCTTCTATGTATATACAGTATATATATATAAAATACCTTTCATGTAAAAAAAATATTTTTTAATTATTTTTTTTTGAAATCCGGCAAAGAGATGTATAATTATCTTAGTTTTGCCGAGAAAGGGCTACAAAGCCCTTAATATCTCCGAAGAGATATTGAATTATATATTCTACTCTTTGAGTAAAATTTTATGATACGAAACCCTTTCTGATCGTATCTATCATACCTCCTTTATCAATTGTAACCAAAACTAATTATTTAATTTAAATAACTATTTACATCAATCGTCATATTCAGAAGTTATCATATAAAATTTTATAAAAATCGGTTAACCCAATCTAAAGATATTAAGCAAAACAATTACCGATGAAAAAAAAGAATAGGCTTATTGTTCTCATCCCTGAATGAGCTACATAAATACATAAACAAAATTACATAGTAATTTGACTGAATCATTTAATTAGTATAAGAGCATTAGTCCATGATCCACAAAACAAAAAATTGTTTTTGCCCTCACCCCATTATTTGGATTTGAAGCAGACCAAACAGTATCAGAAAATATCTTAACTTTATAAGGGGCATTAAGTTATGTGAAAAAGTTTATTAAGCATTTTGAGTAAATTTGTAAGATATGGTACCAATAAGATCCGTATTGTCACCGTAATTAAATAACATAGATTCCCTCAAATAAAGAAATAATTTTATCAAATTTCATATCAAGGAGGTATCAAACAAAAACACGCGAACGTGATTGCGTACGTACGGAATAATAATATCCTTCCGGATTAATCTAAAATAAAATTTACAAAACCCCGACAAGCAGAAGTTGACCCGTTTAGTATACATTCCATTATATAGTGTACTGTTAAACTATACATTACAATTATACAACCGAAGAAATAAAACTTCTTATAAAAATGTATTTATATATAATTAATATAAAAGCTGGAAATATTGCATGACTTTTCCGGTTTCGCCGGACGATGGTCATATTTTATTTTACAAATTTGTAAAAAGTACTATTAAAGAATTGTAAAATAAGAAATCTACAAAAAAAAAAGTAGTTAGAAAGTGATAAAATAATAAAATCGTTAAAAAATCAAATTGTAAAATAAAATAGTTATTATATGTTATTGTACAATTTTGTCGTATTTACGACTTTATTTTGATAATGGCATCTACGATTAAAGTCGTTAGCGACTCGTATCGGTAAACTTGTAGTTTTGAACAGACTCAGGCCAACCATTCCCGAGATGTGTGCTATTGAAACTCAATCACCAAAGAACACAGATATCCACGATTTAACATTCAAATTCGGATAAAAGAACATACTTTTATTAGAATTTGAACCTTACACCACTTGATTTACGCCGACGAGTTTTACCACCAGATCGACCTGATGGGGTAAGACTCTTTTAATAATTCTAATATTCACCAAAATTAATTTTATAAATGTTGAGATAGAAAAAACTAAAAAAACTTCCGCATTTTTTAAAATTTTGAAGCCTAAGGATGGAGGGGACTTTTTATTTCCTTGTTCGGAGTAAAGAAAGTATTGTAATCGTGAAAAATTTCGGTTATCAGATTTCAACGGAAATATCCACTTTGACCATGCCTGAATCCATTTTGACTAGTTTCGGCGTGACGTCTGTACGTACGTACGTATCTCGCATAATTCAAAAACGATTAGCCGTAGAATGTTGAAATTTTGGATCTAGGACTGTTGTAATATCTAGTTGTGCACCTTCCCTTTTGATTGCAATCGACTGGACCAAAAGTGTCCAAAAAAGCCCAAAATACAAAAAGATTTGGATTTTGGCCTTTTTCTTAACTGCAGTACTTAGCCTTCATTGAGAGCTTTTCAACAATATATCATAAGTGGTACATATTTTCATTGGTTCCAGAGTTATAGCCAAATAAAATTTTAATTATTGAAATAATTGGTTCTTACAAGGGGTAAGATCTTACAAGGGGTTCTTACAAGGGGTAAGATGGTCTGTAACAAAAAATAAATAGATTTAAAAGAGAATTGTAAAAAATATTGATAAAATAAAGTACAAGTAATCAAAAGCCTGCTTCTCATTTTGGGTCTGGTTTGTAAAATAGGTACCAAAGCTGCTTTCATTTATTAGTCCTTTACGTGATGAAAATTATATATAAAAAAAATTTAACAATAAAAATTAAAAGATTTCGAGCCAGAAAGAAAAAAAGAATATATATATATTTTTTTTTAATGGTGGGGAAAGAATTTTCAGAACATTTCTAAAAATACATTCATATATAGGTTACGCTTAAAAAATTAGATTATATAAAGTTTTGTCTAAATCTAATCCCTTTAATAAAGACTGAAATAAGGATAATGAAATTTTCAAAAGAATTTTTCTGCATTTCAGGTCCGGTGATTATAATCTTTAAAAAATGTAGACATTTCTTGGTGGCTTTATATAATATGAAGTATAAACTTTCAACAAACTTGTAAAACATTTAAACCGAAGAGAAATAGAGCAAAAGAACACAAAATATGTTTCAATTTTACTAAGTGATTCTTTATATATGCATTGTAGGTAACAAACTTTCTTTAATAAAGTTTTCTCTAAAATGTCTCTGAAGAAAATCAAAATTGTTTTTTCCGCGATATCATCCCACCCCCTTAAGCAATTTTGAAAAAACCGGTTTGGTCAGTCCTAATGTATAAGACCAAAAGTAGTCAGACACACATACGTTCATAGTGCAAATGTTTTTGGTCGAGGTTAACAAGTTGTACACTAAAACATAAAGATTTGCAAAAAACCCGATTCACCGTTTTTGAAACGATCACCATAATATATATATATATTACAATTATGTATTTATATTTTAATTAAAACATGTTTGTGTTAATTATATAAGAGTGTTGATTATATAAAATTGTCTTCAAGGATGATCGTCAACGTTTGTTAATCTGAAAAGATTTAGAATTTTAGATCTTACACACCGCTTATGAGTGTGTAAGATCACATATATCAGTCTTCCTTTATATGTGATGAGGTTACAATTAATTTAAACTAATATTTAGAGTAATGAAGCAATCAGCGGTAGGAATTTTCTTCCGACTTACTTATAGTTGATTATCGACTAAAAATAAATTTTTGTTTATCGTTAGGAAAAAGATTTCATTTAATTGTGAAATTTGCCTACTTAATTAATTTTTATTTACTTATATTTAATTTCTATTTTTTTAATGTTTTAACTATAAAATTAAAATAATAATAATTCTAACGAAAATAATGGTTGAATTATTCCATTCAATTGATTCTGGTGTAGCTTAAATGAAATAGAAAAACAATTTTTTTATTTACTTTTAGTAGTTCGATTTCCTTTGGTGAAACTCCTCTTTTAATATGTTTCAATGAACGCCCTTCATTTTTCTCGGTCTTGGATATCTTCTGTCATTTCCTTATAGTTTCTTCCCTTTCTAAATCCGTAAACATTTCATTTCTTCTTCATCCTTTTTCTATTGGTTTTTTTTTTTTCATTAATAATCTTTCGCTAAAGACTATTACTACGTAAGGTATGCTCCGACCAAAATATTTAATAATCACTATATATATATATATATATATCAATTAAATTACGCTCTCTCAATACATACCGTTAATTTTATTAATTTATTTTCAATATACATGTTCTAAAAATAATTTTAAAAACTTCAAAATCATTTATTTATGGAGACTTCGATTTTTATTAAACGACCATCATCAGTAGTTATAAAATAAAGAAAAATAAAATAGTTAAATAAATAAACACACAAAGTAATGAAAATTGTTTACCAACATATGAAAACATTCAACCTCATAATGAGATGGCTAAGTTTAAAGAAAACTGTTAATTAACAATATATTTTATACCATCTAAACCCTTTAATTGGATTAATCGATACCCCCTGTCCAATAAAGCAGGATATATATATATATAAAAATTTGATACAAAAAAAACGAAAAAGTTTTTATATTATTTATTTAAAACTGTTTTGTTTTTACATTTAGTTTAATCAATTATTTTATTATTGAATTATGATGTGAAGTGTTAATAATTAAAAGAGTGCGCATTCATTCGTTTTAAATATTCAATTTTGCTTTATCGTTGTGAAAAATCAATAGAACTATGACATAGCGAAGAAAAGCGTATTGTAACGTTATGCTAAGATTACTGTAATAACTAATTTGCAGTAAGTTTTCTATAAAACACGTTTATTTTTATATCTAATTTAAAATTAATTAACATAAACTAGGATGAAGTGACATCACTTATTACGTTATAATATTCAAATATAATTAAACGTATTATGTAAATGTTTAATAAAAATACTGCTAATTAATTATTCTTTGTGATAAAATTATAATTTACAGAATTTTACATTAGAAAGTAAACTAACATGACATAAAGTTTTATGTTATATGACAACATTTGATTTTTTGAGACAGTCTTTGCAACTGTATAAGGTTTCGTTTCACAAACGTGGTATTTAAATATTTTCTAAATTCTTTAAAAGGATGTAAAAGCAATAGTTCGTAATTAATTAAACGCGACTTTAAAAAAACTTTAACCGTATCAAATTAATTATAAATTATTTTCAATAATATTAACAGCGATTAAATATTTGTTCAGATAAGTTGAATCCCAAGGATACGTTTTAATTTTACCATTCATTCATCTTGTTTACAACCAACTGTTGAGATTTTTCCTGAGTTGACTGAACAATTGAAGCGTTAAAAATATTTCTTTAACTTTTGCTAATTAGTTCTGCTTGACCTACGCATAATAAATATTATTATGTAACACTTATTTCCTAAGTGTAAAACTTTCACCGTTTCCCGTTCTTGGAACCCTTTTTTAACCGCATGAAATTGCTTTTAAGTTATTAAACGTTTCATCTAGAAATTATAAAATAGTATAAAAACATATTCTATTTTATTTGATTAATTATTACAAGAATATTACTTTAATCATTAAAATAATGTTTTTCTACTCAAAAAAAAAAAAAAAAAAAAAAATTTCTGGAACCGGAGAAGTTCATTTTAAGTGAATACTTAATTAATTTTCTTTTGTCTCAAAATAAAATTTACAATTAATTACACAATTACAGAAACCGTAAGTAAATATGATTAAATACAATCACATGTAGAAAGGCTTCCATCGATGCTCCTCAAAAATTACATTTAATATTCTTACACAGAACATTTAATATAAATGCACATATAAAGTTAGGTGAGAGAACCAGTTAGAAGTCAGTGAGAGAAAGTTAGGTTGAACTACGGTAGTTCAACACAAAACAAAAACCATCATAAGAATTCATAAATAAGAGAAAATAAAAGAAAACAATACTGTAATTTATAATGAAAGAATAATATCTAAAATTGAACGAAGTGAAATACGATATGACGGGTAACACTCAGTCGATGCAGCTCCACCTCAAATCACATAAAGTCACCAAAGTCCAACACGTGGAGTCGTTTTAGCCTTTTAATGTTTTCACTATTGTCTTGCAGGTTAATAGCTAAATATTTCACGTGGTTGTTTAACCGCAGTTTATATTTTGTACCGAATCGCTGCATTTCTTCTCGAACATACGGTATTAACAAAGATATTCGTGGATTTTACTGTATCTTACGAACCACTGTTTCGACGATGCCGCTGTTTGCTGTATCCCGAAGCTGGCCCCATAGGTCCAAATCGGTTTCAGGATCGTCATGTACAATACTTGTTTGTCGGATAGTGAAAGCTGTGACCTCGTTTTCCAGCAACCAGTATATTTCCTTAAACTTAATATTCAGTCGTTTTTTTCTTTTCTCTTATTTGGACCTTCCACGTCAGACGACGATCAAGATAAATACCAAGTTACCGTACACTTTGGGCGTATGATATGAAAACGCTATCCAGATGGACCCGTGGGCAGTCTCTTCTCCTCTTTGCGAATGTCGCATTACTCGACTTCGCTTGATTAACCCAAATCTTACATCTTGACAGCCATCCATTGATTTGGTCCAAATCAGATTATAATTTACTTGAAGCTATAGTTGGATCAACATCGACCATTAATATATTTGATGAAGGATATTAACGAATTTAAATATTGTTGAATAAAATTATAATTTCTTCTCAGTTCCGTCTTTACCTATTTGCAACGACAAAAGTTACTTTTGGATATGGCAAAAAGTTCAAATATAGCATAGAGAATTAATTTCCCCTTGATATAAAAATTAGGCAAAAAAAAAGAAGTATTTTGATGAAGTCTGAAAATGTTTAAACCCTTTTTTTTTAATTTAGATAATTTAGCGCAATAAAAGGTTTAAATTTTATTTGCAAACGTACTTTTACCGATAAAATGAAATAAAATCCCCAAAATATAAAAAATTGAAAATTAAAATCATTGAAAAATTAATACACAAAGAATAATAAAAAAAAGGATTTTTTAAAATTTATAACAAGATAAGCATTTTAATTATAAAACCACCGTTATCGGTTAAATAATAAATTTGAAAAACTGCTCTTATCGAGTACTACCGAAAATATACTAGAAATACAAAAGAAAATCTAGTTGAAATACAGTCATATTGTAATCAGTCCAAGGTAAATTTTTTCTAAGGATTACAAATTCATGGAATTTATATTTTATTAAAAGAAGTAGTTTCATTTTACTGTTTATTTCATAGGTACAATTGTTTCTGTTTTACTGTTTAATTAATTTTTAATTGCTGACGATGATTATTTAGTAATTGAGATTCCATTTTTTTTTCAATAACTTTTCAACATAGTTTGAATTTTTTTGCACACAAAATAGGGTACAAAAGTAGGTAAACATTTCATAAAATATAACGAAGAAAAAAATTATTTTATGTATTTTTTCTAATTTTATGGTACTAATTTTATGTTATAAAAATTTTCGTTTTTTTACCGCATTGATTTACAATCTGTTCCAATTTACCGGAACCGAAGTAAATTTGAATTCAAAAAAAAATCTGACGTACAGAAAAATATTTTCCATCGAAATTCCTCAAAAAACGGAAAATGTATACACTTATTTTATGAAGTTCACATAAATTTATAACAAACATAAATAAGTACGTACGAAGATAAATCTAAACGTTCTAAATCCAAAGTTGAGAACATAAAAAGTAAAGAAAACACCAAAAAATAGTCTTATCAGTCACACAAAGGATACTAATCAAACAAAGAAACAGTGATACAAATCAAAGAACCAGCAAGGGTAAGTGGTGAAACGAAAGAAGAATTTTCACAATCGCAGAGTAGCCCATTCAAATAAAATCTCGGAGAACTTACAGATCTCATACATGCAGTTGCTTAACCCTCCTAACATCCTCGCTGTTATCCCGGAGGTTAACCACGAGCTATTTAAAATATCTGTTCAGGCTCAATTTGTATCTTGTACCGAATCGCCGTATCTCCTCTCGAAAGTTAGCCGATCCCAGATAATCGCATGTTTCAGTGTTTTTCTTAACCACGACGCATCTTTTATATCACTCAATTGTTTGTCCTAGAATCGCTGTATGACTTCGATGTTATTATAGCTTGCCGTAACCCACTGTAAGAGAGTTCTTTTTTACTCCTGGTAAAAAATAAGAAACCGCCTATCCCACACATAACGGGACCGACTGAGGCTCCTATGAGAGCTGGATTGAGGATAAGCTAAGTGTGCCTGTTCGATTAAAAGTTGCGCCGATATAGATAATTCAGTGTATTACTTGACAGCAACCCCCGCAATCCTGCAGGATGCAGCTTGACAGTCGACACAAGAGGATAGACGCGGAGGTCAGGGAGGCACGACTTATCCGAGGAAGATTATCGATCTTATTTCTATCAAAAGGTAGTTTTAATTGACGCAATTTTATTACTATTTTTAAAGTATATTGAGATTATAATTATTATATGTATGATAAAAATAAATGGAACATCTTTAATAACAGTATATTTTTCCTTTTCCTTGAACAGTTATATTTCATATGATAATTTCAGATATGAAATAAAAAAACTGTTGGAATTAACTTAAAATTTCTGTCAAGATATGTAGATAAATAATTTTTTTCTTCATAACTACTTCAAATGAAAAAAAAAACTTTAAAATTGTAATAATAAATAAATTTCAGACTCTCTATTTTCATAACAACCTTGTGACATACTCGTATGAGCAATACGAATTTAATTCCGTGCTTTTGAAAATCTCACTATTAATATTTCTACGTAAATATTCGAAAAAGATTTTATAACCATGACCTAGATAAAATACATAAAAAATAGAAATAAAATAAAAAAGTAGACGGTCTGAGAAAATTACAAAACACACTATAACTTATTTATAACATTTTCAGGAATTATCGTACTGTGTGTGAATTCCATTCAATTTATTTTTCTATTCATCCGTGACACAACAAAACGAACATTTTTACGTAATGTTTTTTATATTTTTTTTATTTTTATTTTGATATAATCTAACGTGAGAATTAAGATTGGTTTTAGTAAACGTAATAGGCCTAATTACGTTATAACGACTTTTAAGTAATACATAATTTAAATATATATATTATATATAGGTGATTCACGAAAAACGTAAAAGATTTAATTTTATTTCCACAAAAATAAAGTGGAAGATAAAGAAGTAGAAATAAAGAAAATTCATACAAAAAAAGGTTGGAAAATGCTTAGTAAGTTTCGGCTGATGAAAAATTTCGCCCTAATTTCTGTCGCTTCAGTAAAATTAAGCCAGACTGTAATTCTTAGCACCCAAATTAAGGGCGTAAATTTAGTAGTTTTATATGAAATTTGAACTGATAAATCGAAAAAAATAGGTAGTTTTGAATAATCTGGAGAAAAAGACAAAAGATTGGATTCAAAAAACACACTGTGTGTTAATTTATTCATAATTTAAGATTTTAAATAGACGACTACACAGACTAAATAACGAAAGTTACGAATTTCTCTTAAGTACTGAACTTTCAACTTCGTAAAAAAAATAATATAATCAAATTTATAATTTTGATATATTTTGTATCACCCATATCTTTTCTATGAACCTTCGAAGATTTACACCAAATTTAAGTGAATTATGTCATCGGTAAATAAAGGAAATGTTTGCATGCAGTAAAAGAACTCCCCATAGATATATCATACATATATATATATATATATATGATATATCTATTCCTATATATATATACCTATTCCTTATATATATATATATATATATAAGGAATCGATAGTATTAAGAATCGATATTAGAAACTAGAATCGATTTTTTTTAAACTATTCTTAAGAATAATAAATATCCCAAGGTTTATGATGAAAAATGAGAAGGGAAGTGGTTTTCCGTCGTCTTCTTTTTTGAGCCGAATAAACAATTGTGCATCAGCATGTAAATACCGCAGTGAAATGCAGTTGACATTCAGCCTTATAAGTGAACCGCTTACTCTGTTCGCCATAGAGGAGTGGTGAAAGAATAACTGAATAAACAGCGTTAATATTATGATAGAAATAAATAAGTTAGATCGGTGTAAGAAGAAAAACAAATCTGAGCTGGCCAATATAAAACAACAATTAATGTACACCCTTTATTATAGAATATATTGTTCCATAGTCACTAATTGTGGATACCGGAGCCGAAAATTTTTTACTTTGAAGTTGAAACAAAAAAGCCACCTAAAACCCAACTTGTATTTTAATTTGCCAAAAAATAAGTTACAGTGTTTCCAAATTACAAAAGTTCGGTAAATTTATTATTTGATTTTGACTTGCATTTTTTTCAAAGACCAAGAAGTAATAACATTCTTTATTTAAATTACTTAGGCGTCATAAAAACTTATCTTAACCCACGTAAAATGATAGCTTTCTGTCGTATTACCTTCATGGCACGAACCTTAATAAATTTGAGGAGCTTTACGCCTAACCCTACAATAAAATCTTTCTAACTCACCGTAATTTGTTTCAACTAATGAGTTAGCTTGATAGATGTTAGCGTATTAATTTTTTTCAATAACAGAAAAATCATAATGAATATATGTAATAACCATAAAGCAATGTGGATATCTTTTATGTACCACAAATCGCGGTTAAAAATTTATTCTGCACATGAGCGAAAAATATATACAGACTCGGCCGATTACAAAGAATAATTGCTACAAAAACTTAAAGTCTATTTTTTTGTATTTTAAAGCTAGCTACATAAAAATTTAATTTATAATTAATTTAAATCTATTTATAAAAAAAATGTTTTATGAAAAGTTTTGATTTAGTTTTTGTCTCATATCAAAATAAAGCTACGCAAAGTTTCATAATAATTGCTCTGTACAATTAGAATAATTATACTAACAAATTTTGCCCTTTTTATATGTTGTTTTAGAATAACATTTACATGATTTTTTTTTTGTTCTACAATTAGTTCATATGCACAGTCGGCTTCTAAATAGAATCACAAGTAAATCGTTTGATGATAAGCACATAATAGGCAGTTCTTAAAGCACTCCCAAAAGTCAATCGGTTACATATTTTATCAGTACGCAATGCTCTTAAAGTTCATTAGTAAAAAAATATTTTTCCTTCACTTCATAATCCACAAAAACAAACAAAAGTCGATAAAAACAACCAAATAATCAAGCGATAACGAGTCGATAGATTCAAACCGATAGAGAAATCGAAAAGAACAATAAAACTTGTAGCTATAAACAAAAAAGTAAAGAAGTAAACAAAATCAATATCTCTATATATATATCTAGGTGGCTGATGTGATTTTCTAGACGTTGTTGGTATTAACACGTCTCAGCTTTTCATTCGGGGGTCCCGGGATTGAATCCCGGTCAGGCATGGCATATTTCATACGATAAACGCACGTTATCAAAATCGGGTGCAATTTTATAAATACCAATCTTAAGGATTTTGAATAATAATGCCGTTTGAAATTCTTATTAGATAATATCATAAGAAAGATTATTTTAAATCGATTTTGTCCCGATCGAACTTATAACGGAAAATTCTGATGATTTATGAAAGCAGAATTTCACTTGTACAATACCGCATATGTAACACAAGGAAAAGAAAGTGTAAAACATATTAATAAAAATGTATTTTTACATGATGATGTCGGTTATCATATTTATATCGTAGCGTAGTACAAGTTTCGAGGTAGGATGACACCTTTGTTTCACTTTTGCTTTATTTGAAAATTAAATAAATAAAGAAAGCAAACAGCAAAAACGACTTGAAATATACCTTGATCATGTACCGGTATAGAAAGTAGATCTTCTTCGGTTAGCTATTCGGGTGTTATTCATCAATATGAACCTTACTCATCCGGAATTAGAGAACTTGTAAAACATGTTATGTTATTATTACTCTTAATAAAAAAAAAAATTAATTAAATTTTCATTTACAGTGATTTATTTTGTTAATCTTTAATTAAATAAATATTTTTTATAATATACTATGCACTATAAATTTAAAGAATTTCTTTCTCTCTCTCTCTCTCTCTCTCTCTCTCTCTCTCTCTCTCTCTCTCTCTCTCTCTCTCTCTCTCTCTAAACACACACACACATACATAAATACATAAATATATATATGAGCGCACACACACACACATTCACTACAAACTTTAGAGTCAACTGAGAGTAAATAATTACATAAACAGTTAACTTATAGTCCAGCTGAGTCACTGCTTATCAGTAAACACAATCTAGTATTATGACTATTTCATAAAAATGATTGACATGCATAATTTAAACATGTTTAAAATATATAATTTAGCACTATAATACCAATAAACGATATTGATTTCAGAACATATATATATATATATATATATATATATAATTAATCCGATTTGTTTGGTCGATTCGTGCAACACTTATGAGAAAGTATATATAATATCATTAGCTGATTTCGGGTTCGATACGCTGGAAGGATCTGCCACATTTACTAATTTACCATTTTATCATCCATAATAAAATACATGCAAAGTCCAGTAATAATAATATTTTCATTTCAAAGGTTGTAACATTAAAATTAAAATAAAATGAGAGAACGCTATCATTGTTTACGTTTACTTTTATTTTAACTTGGCTCTGAAATCTATTATATTTATGTTTAGAACTGATGTAAACAAATACTATATTTTTAGTATTACTGGTAGCAAGTGCTCTTGAATACATCGATAATCATTAGCGCGGCACATCTAAGTTAAGTTATACGTACAATAATGTAAGAATGTTCATAATATATTACTTAGAGCAATAAGTTCAAATTGCTGACATTAGAAAAATTTAGTAAGTTTAGTGACGTATAATCTTTTCAAAGTTTATGGTTACTGAAAGTATTACCCCTATAAATATCGGCTCGCGATTACGTAGGCATGGTGTTACAAGTTCTAAGTTTTCATTTTGTCGTCGATGACCCCTAACCTGTACCTTGATGACTAATACACAATAATGATCTTTTTTTGTACAAAAGATTTTAGCAGAAACTTCGTAGAACTTTATCTTGAATAATTTTTACTTCTACCAGTTTAGGTAATATGTTCTTTCTTGAGTATCTTTCACTTCTGCTTATCAGATTTTCTAACCAAATTAATTCAATATTTTTATCTTATTTTGTTATTTTTGTACATAAAATCTTATTTTAAACTTTTTCTATTTAGCGTTTCTTCTTCTTTTCTTTACGTATTATATCCTTTATTGGACTTTGTAGCCGTTTGGGCGACTAAAACTTTATTTACCGACTGTCTCGGAAAACAACCGCCTTAAATTCTTCTTCGATCTGGATTTTGTTACCTAGATTTTTTCTTGGAGTATGGGGCGCAGAAACCGATACGTTTCTGTCGCCTCAACACATGTGCAAAGTACTCCAATTTTTCTGTAGTAAAAAACTTGACTATCTCTGGGCCGACCTTTTGAGTACAACCCCGCTACGAACCTTGTCACTTAAACGAACGTTAACATACCTACATCTTAAAAACCTCAATTTTCTACAGTGATGAATTTCATAAAGTCCAAGACTAAACAGCATGCACCATTTCAACATTTTCTTCCACAAACTTACATATTTAGACAAAAGCATAAACTTTCCTCGTTCATAAAAGTGCTTATTTGACTTTTTCTATTTCTCAATCATCTCATCAAATACAAGTTACTACTTGTATTCCGAATATTTCCAGAAAATATAAACTTCCTACTCGTCCACAAGGAACGGTATCGAGAGAAGGGCTATCTTAATCTAGTTAATAATAATTAATTTAATCTATTCTATTTATTTAAATTTAAATTGTTTTACGAATTTCAACTCGCTGGAAAAAAGAAATGTCTTTATTGGTATTAACAAACAATATAGCTATTGATTATTTTAGATTATGGGCTGTATAATTTTATATATAAAGTATATTACTTTAACTGAAAAAGGAGAAATCTTTCTTATGAAATCTAGCTATACACTACATTAAGAAAAATGAAATAATTATTATACACGCGGAACGTTTCCAAAAAAAAAAGTAATATAGAAAAAAGGAACAAATATTATTATCAATGAATTACAAGATCAACGATTCCGAAACGAGACAAAATATTTTTATTTATTATATATGTAACAACAAAGCCGTACGGATATAAGCATGTTAACATTGCTCTTGTCAAAGTTAGATTTTTATTGCTTAAAAATCGTATTTATTTTTTTATTATAATATTATATAGTATTGTTATCTATTGTATACTGTATAATATATATAGTATAGACTAAAAGTCAGTTCATTGCTCAAGGGGTTACACGTAGGCAATAGTATACACATTTCTGTGTGACTAATTCAGAATTTACTTTTCATTCTAAATCTACGTCTGGTTTAACATAAATAGAATATAATAATATTCCATAAGTTGAAAGTCACTGCAACGACTATGCAATTTTAATAAAACATTATGTGTAAATAGCTTAAAAAACATTTAGTCGGTAAATATTAGTAAGGTCTACTATTTACGCTGTCAAATAATACATTTTTCTCACGGTATATTATTATTATTATAGATAGATTTTAAAAATAAAATCAAATATGTACTAAAAACTTTATAGTTATTAAATAATAAAATTTTTAATAGTGCAGTAAAAACTTTATAGTTTTTACTATTTTATAAAAATAAAGATTATAAATAAAGATAATATAAATTATAAAATCTATTTTATTTTAAAAACTTTATAGTTTTTACTACACTAATAAGAAGTTTTGTGTTATATATCTGGAAAAGATTAGGTGGTCTGTCTTAAAATGATAAGTGCTATTATCATTACGCTAATTGTGCAACCATAAGAAAAAATTGGAATATCAAATCGGTCCACTATAATCACACCGCAATAAGAATATATTTACTCTACAGATTCTAAAGTCTTCTGCGTAGCCCTCATAGAATCAGACCAAACGAAACGAAAATGAGGAAGAAGGGATTAAAAATAAGTAAAATATAGGGGTAATGAGAAAGACAAACAACTCTATCCGATGAAAAGCTCAAAGCTTTCATCGGGCAGCTTTTGATCGCCAATCCCTCAAATTCTCGACACTAGGTCGGGAGGAGATAATATTATTCAGAATGGAAGCACTACATTATTGATGAATCGATTAATAATTTTACTTTAAGCAGCTTAATATACCCGATAATAAAATATGGTTTTCTTTGAAAAATATAAGTACGACTGGGAACAAATATATGATTCCTCAAGGAAAACTAATCTACATTTATATGAGAGACATAATGAAAGTTAGAAATAAAATGTTTTACTTTAAAAATGCTTATAAAAATTTTACATATGGTTTTTGCGAAAATATGTATATAAAAATACTTTCATGCGCGCGCGAACACACACGCATACACACAAACACTCCCAAACACACACGTTCTATCATAAATTAAATTAACTGATAATTTATTGTATCTCAAAAACCTTGTTTTTTTTTAATGAAGAGATATTTTATTAAACTAATTTCCAATAAATCTTTGGTAACGTCCAATCATTTGTGTATCGTACAAGTCTTTTCTCCCTTCGTTGAATAACAAATAAAAATTTCCGCATATTTTTTCGTTCGACACACATTTTAGATAGCTGTTGAAGAATTCAGGCTGGGCGAATACATTTCGCATAAAAAAAAAACAAATCGTTAATAACAACTATTAATCAATGGAATTGGAAATCCATTTATTTAATATAAAGTTACAAAAAAAAATCTGATGCACTCAAGAGCATGGAGTTAATTGAACCTGTCATAGATAAATAATACACGTTCCTAACAAAATTACATTTCAAAGCGGTTTGCTAGTGTTGTTAATAATTGCATACAACTCTTGTTCTAAAAACGAGTCTTGCCTACATAAAAACATACAAACATAAAGTTATGTACTTATACGACTTCATATTAATAATAGCTAATATAATAATTAAATTATGTAATAATAATTTAAATATCAACTGATTTACAACAGTATGTCTTTTAATTTTAATAATAATGTTTATAGATTGTCTGTAATTAATTATGTACATTGTACTAAGTTAAAAGCGTACAATTTTTTAATAATATTAGTATTAGTGTTTATAATACAGCGAAGTAACAACAAGCTAACGTCTAATAATAGTCACTATGATAAAAAAATTAATTTAAAATGAAAAAATTACTATGTCTGACCGAGACTCGAATCCGGGACATCTGCTTAAAGTATAGAGACTCATACTACTCGTCATGGAGATCGTTATTATAGAGGGAATTATAACAAAACAAGTAGCCTACTTTATTGAATGAAATCTAAAGGTGAAATGTAATAAAAAATATCTATAGCACGATTTCCCTCATTTCATTTCTTACACGATTGTAATCTTCGTTGCTAGTATCTAACAAAAATGATAGTCATCAAAAATCTGGTTTCACCCTCGTTCTATTTGTTCATCAAATTTTACTTGATAATTATATGCTCATGATCAATTTCTTATTTAAATTTTATACTTGGATCTAATTTAGCAGAGCGAAAGAAATTTTAAATTATTTATGAAATATTAATGATAATAATAATGAACATATCGAGTTATATTCAGTTTTTATAATATGAAATTGTTTGTCAAAGGATTTTTATAATATTCTATATATAAGAGTATATTATTTATTTTGTCACATCGCAATAAGTAGTTATCTTTCCTTATTAATATAACAGAAACAAATAAAGAATACCTATTCATTGCTAATTCATTCGCTAATGCGATAAGTGATCGCAACATCACTAATAGATTTTTACAGATTACAATAAATAGAATGGTAATTTTTGCTAAGTTATACAGTTAACAGGAGAAGAAAGAGTTGAAATCTTTAATAAACAGCATAATAACAATGCTAAAATTTTAATATTTTTCACAGTTTTTAGTTATTTTCACGCACCTGAGCGCTCGCTGAGTTTATATCAAATAAAATAAGTCTTAACTATGTTTTCAGATTTAGAATCCTTCTAGTAAGGTATCTTATTTTGATATGTATGGTATATAGTTAACGTATTTCAATGACAATATTGGTAAACAAAAATCACTCCGCATATTCTTCATCTGAAAACTGAAAAGGCATTTTTTTTTTTTTTAGAAAATTATACTCAAACACTGTAATTTCTAAAACTTTTTAAAGCTTCAATTCAAATGTAATACCCAAATATCAGTGGTTGATCAGCAGTTAATACTGCAGACTTACAAAATAAAAAAATTCTGAATTTATTTGTGATAGGATTACTCGTATTAGTAAACGTTGAAATCATCCAACGGTTTCAAAACAAGGTTCTCAGGACGGTATCAGGGCCTCCATGGTTCGCTAGGAACAATGAGGTGCACAGATATCTTGGGCTGCCACTATGCCTTTTATCTGCCTTAATTATTTGTTATCATCTTTGTTTTCGTTGTTCTCATGAGAGGTCATGCATATTATTAATATTGTATTTGAGGTGAGCCACCTTTGAATGGTCTCCTGACAAGTTACTCTCTACCAAAAAGTTTGCTTACGGTCGCACTTCTTTCGATAACCGATTATAAAAATAAATTGCTCAAAAATATTTTATTTTGTTCAAAACTATTTCTAAATAATGAATATTCGTTTAATAATTTTAACATAACACAATGGCATTTAAATGCTGATGCACTCAAGAGCATGGAGTTATGGTATTTACTTTTTATGCATGTATGAGTTATGTTATTCACTGTTAAACTAAGGTTTTGCTTAATCTTTTTAATATTTAATAATTAATTTTTTTGTCTAAATATTATCAAATACTGAAATGATATTTTTTTCCGTTTAAAATTATAACAAAATATTCTTCTGCTACGTTTCGATATGTTTTGTTTTTGATAAAAGTCAAATTTCATAACCTCTTCGATTTATTTAGTCGACTTCTCTTATACAGGTTTTCTAAGAATTAAAGTCTCAATATATTTTGTTGCAAAGATTTCATTTATTAACTATCAATGTAATGAAATACATCAAATCTAAAATAATTGTGTTTTACGACACCCTTTTCGTATTTTACAATTATTTTCTCAAAAATCACTACACATATTGTACATCTTATTTTATTCCGTTTTTCAAGCCAAAATCTATGAGATCATCAAATTTACCAATCGATTTTCCAAGAATTTCAGTATGGGTTTATTTTATCCTTGGAGTAGAAATCAGGGCGAAATTTTTCGCAAGCTAAAATTTGAAAACGAAGCGTTTTCGGATCAATGTCTGTACGAATGTTTTCATTTACTTTAGAATATTTCTTGAAATTCCTTTCGTTTCTTCATGAGATACCCGGTGTATTTTTCCTTTATATATTTTATAATTCACACTGTCTTTTAAAACTAAATAAAATAAATCCTGAACATTTTAATATAGCCCGACAAATTAGTTTTTCTTTTTAAAAACGTTCTGCTGCTATAAATTTATCACGTTTTTACTTTTCCTCTATAGTATATTGAAATTTCAGATAAAATTAATTAATAAATAGCCTGTCAATGATTTTACGTAATAATATTATTAAAGGTAATAATTAAATAGATACAAAGGAAACAATAAATTTATATAAATCTATCGTACAAACTTATCATAAAAGCGACTTCACACAAAGATGTTTCATCAATTGATTAGAAATTTGAATTCTATAATAATACCAAACGTATAACTTTTTAATCGACAGAAATTTATTATCTATAACGTATAATATTAAAGAGAAATGTCCTTTTCACAAATAGTTTTGTCGTGAAGGTATAACTTAAATTAAATCGTAACACAATTAAATACAAAAGTATCTAAAATTAATAAGAATAACTTAGTTTATTAGAATTGATCGATTCAAAGATATTAATGGTGCTTATCCCTTGTAGTAATAATAATAATAAAAATAATAACGATAATAGAAATAATATAATAACAATAATATTGCAACGTTTTGCATCCTGTACTTTCTCCACTAATCAGCTCTTTAATGTCTATGTTAGGGTCACCTCTACTATTTCTCCCCACACACGTATTTTATAGCTTATATGTATGTTATTAACCGAACAGTTTATCGAATCTCATTTTTATTATATTATTATCTTCTATAATGATGACTGCAATATATTATTATTTTTTTGTATTCTCCAGTGTTGAACCGTATGTTTATTACAGAAAAAATTTATGTATCGACAAATAGTTTTAAAAAATTACCTACATATTTACAATACTATTTTCTAAACAAGTATTACTTTTTTTCTATAAGCTTGAATGCTTTTCGTATTATTTTAATCTTTATTTTTCTCTTGAGTTGCTTATCCTTTCAAAAAATTCAAGTCACCATCAATTTTACTGAATTTTATATACTTCTATATAAAATTAAAATTTAACCCTTTATTAAAAAATAAAAATATTTTAAACCTCGCCTTTTAAATAATTTAATAATAAACGATTCAATTTCTAGTTTATTAACTAATTAATAACAAATCTTTAATAACTATAAAAATTATTAAAGAATTAATTAACAACGATATTCGCGGCGGAGTGGTAGTATTTCGGCCTTTCATTAGGAGGTTCCGGGGTCAAATCCCGGTCAGGCACGGCACTTTCCATATACTACAGATTTAAATTTTCATATTGCTATGCACAAGCTTCTTTATAAACCTCTGTGGTGAATTAATTCATCAGTCAGAAAAAAAAAATATATATATATATATTGTGCAATTCTGCGCAAGAATATCGACTTTTCGGTAATTTTATTTGTTTTAATATTTTAATAACTTTTTTTAATCTGGTTTAATACTGCTAACAATAGATACCGCAGATAAAGAAACGTCAACGTTGCAAGTTGCAGCATCATAATGAACCACACGGTTCTAACTTGACCCGCACAATTTTTTTAGATTTTAAATTGAGCGTAACTCAACAATTAATCAACCAACCTTCATCAAAGTTTTACATGCACAACTTCAGATACACTCTTACAGCATACAAAAATTTCAATGAAATTGATTAAATAGTTTTGGAGATTTTCGAGTCATAAAATTTTAAACATAAGCCTATAAATAAATATATAACCACAATTTAATTAATACTGTATCTACGAATATTTAAATACGTATTTATTTATGAATACTTTATTTTCACCTATCCCCCCCCCCCACTCATACCGTGCGACCAAAAGTAAAACCATACTTTTCTTCGAAAAATCTGTAAAAATAACCAGTTTAAAAAGATACTTTAAATTTTATTAAGATTGTTCAATCCGTTCGAAAAACACAAAGTAGGGTAGACAGATGGGTAAAAGGTCATTTTCGTACCTATGTTTATAAGAATTTTCTTTTGTTCCGGACTTTCGGAAGTTGTCACGTTTTAACCGCTGAGAAAACTTTATTTCTGTTAAAACGTAAGAGTTTAATGTACTTTTCACAAAAAATTAAATTACTTTCCTGTAATATTAAATAAAACATTACAATATTAAATATTTACCCGTTATAAAACTTCTACAGGAATTTCGATATAAATGTCATATACTACGAATTTTTTTTAATAACTATCAGATTTTTTTTATAAACTCTATGATTTTACAATTTAACCAATTTCAATTTAAAAAAAAAAAATTTTCTCTAAATTAAAAAGAAAGGTTACAAAATAAAAGTATATGTAATCTTTTTTTTAAACACTTAAATGTATTAAAGTTATCAAATTATGTTACATTGAAAACTAATTGTCTTATCTAATCATTAAAATTAATTCGATCGAACCAATAATTGAAATCAACACATGGAAATGGTTACTCGTACATATACAGAAAACAAATAAAGATGATTTTTCAAAGTGTAATTATATTATATAACATACGCCAATAAACTATATGATATAACACGAACGTATTATAACAATTAAGATGACGTAATACAAAATCAAAAAAGGAAGTAATAGAAACTGTACAATAATAGATATCCATCATAATAAACAACCACATATTTATAAAGAAAAAAAAATGATAATAATAAAATCAAACGTGTGTTTAAATTACTCTTTAGTTATAAAAGTCGTACATCTATGTTGGTGTTAGTTGCACAGATGATGAGAAGAGGTGTGTTATTATCGGTGTTGTTGATAGCGTTATGATGTAACAGTTAAGAAAATGCAATTGATCGTGTGTTAAATATATGAAATAAATATTACTGAATAAATGATAATACGCCGATAATGATTATAATGATAATGAAAATGATAATGACAATATATTACATTATTAACAGTAATGGGTTAACACCTATCCTGTACGGCACGGTAGAAATAATGTTCAATTTATTACTATAAAAATACTTAACAATTTAAGAATAAATTTAACCTACTTTTATCACGTTCAACTAATTTCATTTGTATTATAAGTAAATAACAAAAATTCTTCTCTATTCCTAATTCAGTAAACACTATAAACAAGCGCGTATAAAAAAAAAATTCCTAATAAATGTTTAACTGACTTAAAGAACTTTGATCCAACCGTATGGTTTTTTTTTACGAATTAAGTCATAGTCTTCACAAAATGGATCGATTTCGATAACTTCTTTTTTTTTTCATTTTTATTTTATAGATTTTATACAGAATACGTAATTTTGATTTCAACTTGGACTGCTAACAGCATGGTAGTTTTGTTTTCGTTTGTGTTTTTAAAATACGTATAGTTATACTTTTTTTTAATTGTTTCGTAAATGTTTATTTATTGTTTTACTATTTTTTTAATATTAATTTTAATTAATTCCTTAAAAACACACGGTTGATAATTGTATAACAGTCGAAATGCTAATTCTAGAATTATAGTGTTCTTGACTTTTATTTTTAATGTTATTTAATAAAATTATAAACTTATTCCTTTAAATAAAAATAATTCCTGGATTAAATTAATTCTCAGTGATTTTTTCTGTTGAAAATTATGCAAAAAAAAAATAGTTTAAAAATTAAAGTAACGCAATTTCGTGTATCAATTGTTATTTTCAGTAACAGATTTTTATTTTTCTAAATAGGTTACTGGAAAAAATTTTAAATTCCCGAAAGAAATATAAAATTAAAAGAAAAAAATATATTTGTGTGTGTCTGTTTAATTATATATATATACGCAATAAACAAACAAAAGGTTTTTTGAATACGTGAAAGATTATTCAAATTCAGTGACACACTTCGCTAATGAAATTAAAAAAATAATAATAATAAAAAGGATGAAATATAGATCGTACGTAAATCTTGTTTGATGTTAACTACTTATCTTCTTTTTCTTATAATTCATTTTTATAATTATGTAAGAAAACAAGATCGCTAGCGATGACCCAATTACAACCGTACCAGTTGCATTAATGCAGGTGCATTAATACGTTAATATATTCCATATATACACATTCTACCTGTTATAAGATTATAATATTGATAAATATGTTGTTGACATTCCGTGCAATGTTATAAAGGTTTTTTACCTTTTTATATAAGACATCTGATGTAGCTACTAACTAAAAAAAATGTGGTAATTATGTTTATTTAGAAATAATGTTACAATTTTAATTTAAAGGGCGTAGTCCATGTACGAAAGTAATTAAGCGGCGTCAGTGATAATAATTTAAGTACAGTCTTATTATTTTACAGTATTTTAAACTAAATTTAGATCACATTCTGATTACATAGCAGGCTCATCCTTGGCCTTCTGGCAACTCTCCAAGCCTAAAAAAAAAACTTTTTCAAGTTATAAACAGTTGTTATTTGGTACTTTTTAGCTATTAATCTAAATAATAATATTTTTTTATAAAAAACAAAATTGAAGATAACCCAGCGGAATGGTCTAGTGGTAAACCCCTCGTCGTAAATCAGCTGATTTCGAAGTCGAAGTTCTCAGGATCAAATGATAAAGGTAGTTGAGGTAAACTACCTACGATAAAGGTAGATAAGGTAGTTTCTTTTATTTAGATTTGAATACTAGATCGTGGATACCGGTGTTCTTTGGTGGTATAATAAAAACTGAAAATTACTGTTTTTCTTATAACGCCTCATTAAAAAAAAAAAAAAAAATACAAAATACAAAGTTACGTTTAAATTTTAAAAATTTCTAAAAACGAAAATTATTAGACATTTACAAGGTATTCAGTATTGTGAAGGGTATTTAAAAAAATTATCAAAACAAACAATCCCTTTCTTGAAATTTCAGCAACTTTAAATATTTAACATTATTTAAATTATTAAAAAAATCGATTAATAAAATCAGTCTTCCTAACAAACAGGGTTGTCACACTAAATTTTGAGACTATCGATGAAAGATCTAAAGAAAATTATCAAACTTAAAATAATATTTTAATTAAAATTAAATTTTTTTTTTTTTTTAATTTACAGTATTAAACTTTTTCGTTTTACAATCCTACACTATTCAGAAAAGTAAAAACAATAATTTTCTTTCATTTAGCAATTTTTTATTTATTTATTAATGTGTACGTTGCAATTTTTTCTACTAGTGAACAATAAATAACCCCCCCCCCCTGCTATCCCAGTGAGATGAGGATGATATGTATGACATATAAATGAGGTTTAATTATTGTACAAACTTAGACCGACCATTCCTGAGAACTGTGGTTAATTGGCCACCAAAGTACACCGGTATCCACTGTCTACTATTAAAATCCGATTAATCAACTAGTTTTTATTAGGAATCGAACCTTAGAACCTTTGACTTCAAAAATTAACTGTTAAGCGACTGATTTGCGACAAAGATTTAACCACTAGACTTTCGTCGGTGGACGAAAAGTAAAAATAATAGTTTTTTTCATTTAGCAATTTATATATTACATCGTCATATCTTTTTGGGTCGTGTGGGTGGTTTATTATTCACGGGTTGAACAGATTGCAACGTGCACACAGGAATAATAATTGAGCAATTTAAAATTTTGAATGAATAAGTATTTTTTCTAATTACTTTAATCAGCTGTTACAGAGTGCCAGCCATAACAAAAAACGGAACGTAGATAAGTTAATTGCTGTTGAGCTTTCTCTCCTTTCAGTCCGATTAGATATATTCAGCACATTTATTCATTATTCCGAGGGAACAGATCGTAGATATAGCCGTGAAAAAAAAATTAATTAATACAATTATTTAAAAAGTGTTGGGAAAAACTATTTTTCAAAAGTATTTCGTTTTCAAAATAACAATTTTTTTTAAATTTTGCAATGGCTTTTAAAAAATTGTATTGTTAAAAAAAATTTCTGTTAAAATGGATAATTTTTATATTATAAATGTCGAATTATGAATTAATTAATTTGGTAAGATGAAACTACATCAACAAAATAACCTTGCTCAGATTTCGTTTCCGTGGATATTAATTTCTTTACCACAAACTTAAATACAAGCACTCAGTTAATAAATTTAAATAAACATAATTACTACATATTATGTTCTGATAATAATAATAAAAAATAACAACAGGAAACACTGTACTTAAAAGAAAACAAAACACGTATCACTGAATAATGATTTAGACTTATTAAATTGATAAGATCATAACGTGAGAGAGTTTTAAATCATTCTATATACATTTACAGTACTGTATATATGTAAATAAGTAATAATTTTATTGTTATTATTACTATAAGCAACAACTGTGTAAAGTGAATTTCCTTTTGTAATAATGTAACAATGAAGAAAATGTATGTGAATTCTGAACCTATTATAGAAAGAAAGTTGAAACCAATTTTATTAAAAAAAAAAAATTGTATTTTAAAAACAATTCTTAACATAATAATTTGTATGAAATAAAAAATGATAACATAATAGTAACAACAATGCGTTTCAGAAAGAAAGAATTCTGTTTTGAATAATTATTATTAAGAATTATTTTTGAATGAGAAACATAGCCTATTATAACAATAAGAGTGTACATTCAAAAAATGTACTAATTAAAATAAAGCATGCAATTATCCATCGTCATCCCTATGATACACAGTTTACTAATATGACTTAGATATTATTCATTTATAAACCGAGTTGTGCAAGATACCTCAAGATCTACATTGATAAAGGAATTATTTTAAAACCACAAATTACCTAAGACGTCAAACTTTGATTGCTAGACTCACTCCTTGAATTAATAGTTTTAAAGATTTGATTTAAAACATTTTATCTGTAAGTCCTAATCTTTGTAAAAACCGTTTGGGTATACGTGCAGAAATTTACCGTTGTTAAAAACTACTTGTATCTAAAATATAAGGTTTTTAATAAAAACTATTAAATACTCTGCATCTGCCTACCCAACGAATATTAAAAAACTATGTACAGATTTATATATCCCTTAAATGTTCACTAAAAATTTAATCTTGTATACCTACGTTTTAAAGATAGATTAATTGTAACCCGAGCCAAGTAATTATCGATTAATTTTACAATCAAACCTCTTGACTAAATCTGTACAAGAACGTGAATTGAATACAGAAATAACATAACGCATATACAGTTAAAATGTGTTCGTTTATCCAAATTAATTAAAATTTAATCTCCGTTAAAATATTACCGATAGGAAGTGCCTTTTAAAGCAATTTTTAATTCAACATTATCAGATTTAGTAATTTTATTTTTACAGTTATGAATAGTCTATAAAAAATAAAATATATTTTAACAAATGACTATTGGCTTCCTTACACCGGAATAGAATTATATATAAAAATATAATTCTCATTGTAAGTTTTTCTCTTTATAGTAACTGATTTTTCAGAGATCGCTACTTCGTCAGAACATATAAAATATAATAAATATACGATTAAAGATATAATTGCAAAGTTAAAACATAAAATGGTACAAAAAAAAAATCTCAACATTACCAATAAGACGAATACCTCCAATAACAGAATTTCATATAAAAAATAATCACCGTTCTGTATAGTAATAAAAAGACCATGACCAGCAATCGTATCAATTAACAGGAACAGTTTTTTTTAGGTAGATTTCATAAGAATGTTCCTTATTGTAATGGATACCATGATTCGACTTCCGGAAAATTTCGACATATCTTCGCGTTTCACCCCCCCCCCCGGCCCCAAAACCACCGCCAGTTCAAAATTTTATATATGCATTTATATTTCACTTTCTTGCGGCCACGATAACTGCCGAAATTTTACGCCAATCACTTTCAAATTGGTACATAAAATATAACGACCCAAAATCTCGGTCGAACTCGTTAACGGAAAAACTCTGACCGTGGAGGTAGAAATGGGAAATGGGAGGGCTTTTTCGAGAAAAAAAAACAAAAAATAACTTTCTTATTAAGTAAAATATCGAATTCGTTTAAAGTTCCTTCTATTTTTTGGATAAGGGTGTAAAACTTATCTAAGTAAAGTTTTTTCATATCACCAACCATTGGCCCAGAGGTAGAAAAATGTGGTTTTGAAAAAAACCATACTTCCCTCAATAGGCACAGTATCGAATCGGCTTAAAGTGGTCGTTAGTCCTTTAAACATTACCTAAAACCTTTGTCTGAAACAAGTTTTAATATGACCAACCCTTACGACAAGGGATGACCAAAATGTTGCTGTAATTGTAAGAATTGGTGTATGCTAAATATGTGAAACATTTTTTTACATGCAACCATTGTCGTATTAAGTAAATTTGAAATTTTTCTTAACTTTAAGGTGGAAATCTTTTTTATCACCTACTTAGCAGCGGTGAAATCTATCTCTGCCTTCCGGCGTGCCGAAAGGGATTTTTTATGTCTGACATAGAATAATTTTGTTAAACGTACATTTAATTTGACTTAAACACTAACTCAGTATTGCGCATTGTTGATCAGCTGTTATTATTTTATTCCCAACTTTGAAATAACAATTTATTGTATTATTAATAAATAAAAAACGATTATGTAAGTTATTTTTATTTATTTATTTTTGTTTTATAATTGTTGTGTAATTTTCAGGTTTTTTTAGATTTTTTAACCGCAATTGTTAACAACAAATTTTGTTTTTACAAATTTTTCACATCGCCATAAGAGTTTTTTTATGTTTACATTAAATAAATAATTTTCTGATAAATGTAATGATGTACTGTTTGTAAAAAAATTCGAATTTTTTTAACTTTTCTTTGTTTTATTCAACTTATTTTAAACATTTTTTCAGAATTAAATTCTTTTCAAATTTTTTTTTGAAGTTTTAGATGTTTATTATCTATTTAACGAAGTTTAACATCAAACCTAACAAACAGGGTGTTTTACCCTAATTTTATAGTTTTCACCACAAATTTCTCAAAATCTAGAGGTGATACGGTTTTTGGATCTATTTTGTTCAATTTTTCAGTTTAAAATCCATAAGAAATCACCAATTTTTCCCCTTAATTAACGTTCCAAAAATTTCAATACGAACTCATTTCACCGAGGTAGCTGAAATTCGAGCGAAATCTTTCACTAGCCATAACTCGTAAACGAAGCATTTTAGAACATGTGTTTATAAAATATATGTTTATAAAAACATAAATACTTTTTATAAATATGTTTATAAAATTTTTCTATTATTTTCACAGTAGAAAAGGTTATGAAAGACCTAGGAGAACTTGTGATACACCCACTATATAAAATGAAATTTCCACAACCAAAGGAGTAGAACATTAATTTGTTGATTACAATACCTTTCTTATGGCTGTTATACATTTAATTTACAACTGATACTAATCAAACTTGTTGTTTTTCTGAGATTAATGATGTTTATTATCCATCTTTTGGTGAAAATATCACTTGTAATGTTGAAAATATTACTTACGTTTTGTAGACATGCTATATAAAAGCAAATATACAAGTAGGAAATTAGGAAACCACTTCATTTACTTTTATTCGTAACTTAAACTTGAGTATTAAAATATTAATGGTAGTGATTCTAGAATCACTACCATTAATATTTTCATATATCAGTGTACATATAATTTTGTGCTCTATATAATCGTTAGATTATATAAAGCACAAAAAGCAAAACTTGGAACATAATGACATATTATTATTATTTCAAACACGATTAAATCGACAATAGTATTTTGGAAATGTTAGAAAAAATATCTTAAAGAGAAGCTAAAAAAAAAAAAAATTAACACCATAATTGTCTCATTTACAGTGAATTTTTTATTTTCAATAAAATAATATGAGCTTAAAATAATCATAAAAACTTTAAAACTAAATGATTAGAAAACGGTTAACAACAATCAATTTTTACTCATATATGTTAAATAACCTCAAAAATAGGTATATATTATTATTAATTAAACATATAATTTCATAGATTTTTCAGAATTGTTTTTTGAAACTCGTCCAAAAATAATCCTATTTTGTGGAAATTTATTTTTTACTAGGTATTTTCTATCTTGATTTAATCCAGAGTAAATTAAAAAGAGAATTGCTTTAAATAATAACAATAAATAATTTGATAATACAGTGTAGTATAAATACGCTTACAAATAAATAATTTTTGTTTTGTTTTGTTACAGGTGAGCGATTTATTATAGAATATGAAGTAAATACAACGCTTAATAAGGTTTGGACTAGATTCTTTTTTATTACTAACATTTAATACAATTAGAATGGAAATATTTTTAAAAGAAAAAAGAAACAGACAAGTGAAATGGATTATGTTATGTTTTCAATGATCTGCTTACGTACAAGAACTATTTTGTAGAAATATATAGAAGTACGGCAGGTTGATGATATACTTCATTTCACAGCTTAGTTACGGTACACGAGAGTACGTCATTGGCACCACGGCTAACTTAATCTATCCACTCTACCGGTTAAGATGAGATATCCATTTACAGATGATTTAAGTGTCTAGTAATCCAGTACTTTTTTTAAGTTTTAATTCAAATTCGAAAACGGCAACCGGATTTTGTACCTGATTAGAAAGCTTAAATTTATACTAATGAGCTACGTAACCTCATGCGAAAGTTCAGCTCTTTCCATAAATTTTAATAGGTTGTATTAATTTAAATAAATTAAAAAAAAAGAAATTTTTACTTAATATTTTGTTATTTACTTTTCCTTACAAAAAGTATAGGTATAATTACATAATAATTTAAAAACTGGTTCAAGATTACGGTTAACTAGGATCAAAGACCGAAGTGAATGTAAGATTTCAACGTCTCTCCAGGCTTAATAAAATAGAAAAGACTGAATATATTTTACTACTCAGATCTCAAACATTTTGAGACGAACGGATGTTTTTTTGGAGACGTCCTATTTGACTGATTAAATGATATACCCATTCTTTCCTTTCTTTTAATAGTTTTTTAACCCCAATAATTTATATATCATACATCTTTTTTATAATTTTTCTTTGTTCACCAAAAAAAAATTATTACAACAAGAAATTGTGCCACAAATTTTCTCTTCTATTCATTTTCAGGTCTGTTAATTTGGAATTTTTTTATTCCACCTAATTTCTAACATACGCTATAACACCTCGCTTTAAAATTTCAAATACTCTTTCCTTTCAAGTTTTCCTACTGTTCAAACATTTCTTTCGTTAAGGGGCAAATTCTAGATAGATTTTTTAAAAGGATAATTTTTTAATTCCTTTATTTATTTAATTTTAATACTAAACAAGTTCTGAATAAATGAAAATTTTCTTTGATTTGTCATTATGTTTTTGTGTTTTTTTTTTTTACACATCATCCACCTACCTTCAGTAAAAGATCATTTTCTTTCAATAAAAAGTTCATTTATCTTCGGAAGTCAAAAAACGAGTAATTTATACAGCTGTTTAAACTGACATTTCTACACGTCAAAAGATTCCAGGGATGAGAAACATTGTTCGTAGGAACTTGTAATGGTTTCGTACGACTCTTTAATCTGTGGAAAAAGTAATAATCTTTGGTTTGTACTTAATATTTAAGCCGGCCAAAAAAAAACTGTTAATGTGCTGCTACCATCCCGATAAAAGGCTTGGTATCACGAAGGATTTTGTTTCGGATTGTACATCTATCTGTAAATTAAATAATAAAAATATAAAGGACATTAAAAAACCGGACAGTATTTAAAGGAAAAAAATATTGATCCAACGATAGAACATCGTAAAATTTAAAACGTTAACGATTAGTATAAAATAATCTTTTATTAAAGATATTTATGATGAAGTTTATTTATTTACATTACAGGAAATAATCATAAATTATTCAACACCGCTAATAACTCATAATTAAAAAAATAAAATCTTACATGAATCGTAGGTTTAGAATGAATTATTACCGGCAACTAATTTATAAAATTATAAATAAATAAAAAATTACAAATTAATTCTACTATATTTTTTAATTCTATAATTTTAATAGGTCCATTTTAAAAAAAAATTTAAATACGATATTCATGACATTACCTGGGAGTTACGCACTTTATAACAAGCATCCCTATTCTATATCTGACAATAATAATCGTACATATACTTACGTATAAAATATTAGTTACAAACCTTACTGTTATTATTATTATCGTTAATATATTGTAACCTTTAACATAGAAGACAATAATAAATAAGAAATAAATTATTTATGTATTTTTCGTAATGAGAATGTCTATAATAATAATAATAATAAAAAACAATAAACGTAGTCATGTAGGCGTATTGTATAGTTATTTTACGTAGAAATAAACTATTCAAGATTTTTCATAAGGATACAAACACCGAGCATAATATTACGTTATTTATTTTCGTGTAGGAGGTTATGTTTAACTCTCTATATTAGGTTGTGAGTTCTGGACATAGCATAGACGGGTATAAGTAACCAGAGCGTGAACTGGTATATATAACATTATGTATGGTAGGTTATTGCATAGCTTTTAACGATTACCAAATCGCTTAAATAAACCGGTGAATTTATTTAATTTATCCATTGTTTTGAAAGGTACATCCTTTTATATATATATATATATATATATATATATATATATACACAAATATTCACGTTATCTTTTTTTCCAACCCATTATACAATAGTTATAAGTTTGAATTTATAATAGAATGTCTATAAATGTGGTCATATATTTAAAAAAAAAAAAAAACTATAAACTCAGCAGTTGATCATCATTAACAAATCTATTTTTTTTACCGACCGCAACAAAATGGTTAACTATTGGTTTTAATGTTACGTCCTTACCCCTTAATGAACCGACAAAAGGAACTTTTGTTCCTTTTGTCAGTTCAAACTGCCAAAACTTTCTCAATAATCTTCAGACGTTCTAAGGTACTTCTATAAGAAACTTTAATAAAATAAATCATATATTAGTTAAATTGTATTAAAAAAAAATAATAGGATATAGAAAAAGTGAAGGTAGACAATAAACAAATTTTATAAAAAAAATATATATAACCTGGTATTGATTCATTCAACGGCTTTACATAATCTTCATGACAATATTAACATCGTCGTAGAATACTTTTGTTTTACAAAACATCGTTTTACATATACCTTGAATTCTTGATTTCAAACGATTTATTTTTTTTTTCTTATTATCAGTTATATTATTATCAAAATAAAATTATCGATTGATTGACCGACATTACTATATTCCGGACATGAAGTGTAGCTTTATTGAATCAGACTCCCTTGAACTTCTATATCTATTGTTCGTGTATTGATTATACTTTTATCTTATTGCATTAGTCTGTTTTCACAGACGAGAATGTGTTTTTAATTATCAAACTGGTGGCCAGTAAATTGTATCAATAAATTATTATCGATTGTTATCGTTAAAAATACAACTGATTCGACCGAGCTTCAAACTGCTCTTGCAGTGGAAAACAGTTAATCAGCTTATTAATCTGATAAAAAAGGAAAACATCGGTGAACAATAATAATTCCTTCATTTTTTAATAATTTGACATTTTATTTCCCCTGAATTCATCTGATTTTTTTATACCAGTAATTGAGATAATAAAAATAAGCATCTACAGAAAACTAAATTTTCACATATATGCATTCTGGCAAAGCATAAATCTCTGTGAAGATGGTGGTAAACTGCTAGACTAAAATTTGCTTATTTATTAAACACAGAGGTGAGTTGACCTCTTCTTTTACATTTCACGAGTAGTTTTCAATGGATCTGGAGGAGTCAGATCGGGCGATCGTGCAGGCCACAAATCCCCAAAATGATTCGTTCATGACGACATTTCGTAAAAAGTCACATTGACCTGTTAGCTGTGTGCGCTATCTTGTTGGAACCAACGGTGATTGATTTCCACTTCTATTAACCAATGAAGTTTTAAACAGCACAATAACGATCACTATTAACTGTATTAAAAAAAAATATTGAACGCGCCATAATGCGCGTTCTACTCACACCTATTCAGACTCCAATTTTCACTTCGTGTAAAGATTGTTCGTGTAATTCATGAGGGGTAGTTGGCAACCACAGACTTGTATTTTGTGAATTAATATACCCTCCCGGATGAAACCACGCTTCATCTGTAAAAAACGTATTGTCGCGGATATACCTACGGTATTTTGGTCAATAAACGTTTGAACCGTTGACAATATATAAAGTTTTTTGGCATGATCTCTAGGTTTCAGTCCTTGAATACAAATTACTTTATAGGAAAAGTTTCAGTTCCTTTATTACAGCTTTATGCAAAGTAGCAAGACCGATATCTTGCTGCTGTCCTAACTTACGCATTGACTTTAATGGACTTTTTGCCACAGCATTCAAAATATCCAACGGCTTCTGTTCGTTTATTTTAGGTGGTCTTCTACTTCTATTAGTGTCTTCAACCCGAAATTTTGGCCGAAATTTTTCGATACGTGAATTGCGGTAAGGAACAGTAGTATTTGGAAACTTTTCAGAAAATTTTTGATTCACTAAATCACTACTTGTCATCTTCACGAAAGACGTGTTCAACAAGAAAAATGCGTTCTTCTACCGAACCGGTTTCTCGCAACTATTAATTCTGATAAAAGAAGCAGGACGAAAGGAAACGAAGCACGTTCAATCACAACTCAACAACTGACGTCTTTGTTTATTACTGAGCAAAACCCAATGAACCCAGGGGCAACTAACCTAACACCGAAAGAACAGAATACACCATATAATTCTAAAGCATACTGCACAGTGACTTTCTGAACGTTTTGTATGTAAACCGCTCTGCTTTTTATTTCATAAACAGTTTGATACAGGTGTATTTCAACGCAATAAATATTAGAATTAGGTTTTAGAAAAATATCGGAAATTTTTATTTTATATTATTTTACACATTTTTTATTTTACTTTGGATGATAAGGAATGAATTTTTTAATTCGTGAAAAATATTATGCCTGAATGATACTTGAACCCAGAACCTTCCACATAAAAATTAAACACGCAACCTCTCCACCATGGTGGTCGATATGTTAATAATAATAATAATAATAATTTTCTTTTATAATTTCATTTGAGAGAGCAAAAAAAAAATAAAACACCAATATTAAATTTACTGAAATTATATTCTTGACACCGATTTCAATATGACTTCAACTTATAAATATGCCATGCAAATAATAACGAATATTTTTATCGCTAAATGTAAAGTCGCTTAATGATATTACAATACAGTATTAAAAGCATTTAATTTTTATCTGTAGATTACTGTATGAACTCTCGTACTAACATAAATACAGTTGCATTTGATCGGAGCTTTAAAAGGGCGACGACTTTCTCCTTAGTAACGTATTTCAAATAATCCCGAAGTATTGTGAAAATAAATACATTAACTACATAAATGCGACTACTATCTGTATATATAATTATCCATAGATAGAAGACTTAAAAATATCATAACCGACCAGTACAGACTAATTTAAACTTTTTAAACGCTTAAACGTTAAATTTCATATCATCCTCATCAACAATGTTTTATATTAGTTAAATATGGTGTGATAATACTCCCATTTTCAGAAGCCTTATTCATTTATTTTATAAGGTGTTGCGTGTATATAAAATATATATATATATATATATATACATATCACTTCTAAGCGGTATGTATCCTAATATGAAATGAATAATCAGTACATTTAATTTATAAATCACTATGAAACTATATTACTTAAAGGTTTATACAGAGACTTTGAGATACTTAAATTACTTTTCTTTGCGGTTAGATAACATTAATATTACTCATATTATTATAAATCACAGAAAAAGGATTCTTATTTCTTGACAAATCATTACTTAAATACGAACAGACGAACGGTTAGTTTTATAAACCATTAGTTTTAAATAACATATAAAATCAGGGTTTTCCTATATAAATTACTATTCATAACTACTTTAAAATATTTATTTCACAAAACATGAGTTATTTTAAATAACAGTTACATTGTAAGGAAGATTTTATTATATCTCGTCTATTTATACCGTAATTTTAATCATCCCTTATATTTTTATTGTTTGCGTATACTTCCCTGAAGTAGCAAGAACTGATCGACAACAAGTAGAAAGAACTTAATCGCATTCTAACTTCATCAATTTAAAAAAAAAACATTTTTTTTCTTGCTAAATTAATTCATTAATTTACCACAAAAGTTTTAAAGTTTATACATCGGAATATGGAAATGGAATTTTGTAACGTATCAAAAATATCATACTTGACCTTGATCCGAACCCGGAACTAGAAAGTCAGGTTTCATAAAAATGAAATAAATTTATAGAAATATCAGATATCTTATTTTATTGGTGATTTATTTTAAAATTTTAATTTCAATTAATACACTTTTATTTTTGTATTAATATTTGTGCGAATTATGCAACTTAATGATAGAAAAATATGTATAGCAGAGAGAGTAAAAAAGGAAACGAATACAATTCTTTGAATTATAATTTATTGGAAGATGTTGAAAAAAAGTGGGTTGATAAAATATGAAATGAAGAGATTTTAAGATGGATAAAAAAAAGGAATTTGTGATAGATCTTTTACGGGTTGAACTAGGTTTAATGGATCATGTATATATTAAGGCAATCCGGTTTAGTTAATTATGTCAAAGAAGATTAAATAATAAAATCTACCGAGAAAAATAAAATTTGGAAAATATAAAACGCATAATTCAGGATTTAAATTTTAGTAAATGTTGAGGTTAAAATATTAGCACAGAATAAAAAGAATTGAAAGCAAATTAATGAAATAGGATAGGCTCAAAATAAAAGAAAAAAGTAATATAAAGGTCACATCTAGAATATTATTAAAAACAAGTTATTATATTTTTATTATCTCGCAGTTTTATGCTTGATAGGGATTATTTACTGATGATGACTCATGATTTTTACATATTTAAAAATACAAGCGGCAAATCTTTCTTAATGAAAATATTTTCCAATTTTATAAATATGTAACAATTTATAATTGCCCTTAATGCATATAATCTTACAAGGTTATTTATTTATGATTAAAATTACTACACAAGATAGATAAGTATGTAATGAAAAATTGATAAATTACGTAATTCTGGTTTTTTTTTTTTTAAGTTGTTTACACAAGTAAACAATTTTATAAATCTCGTACTAATTATTATTATTATTACTAATATTATTTTCCTTACATTATTTGTCATTTTTCTTCTGAAGGAAAAGATAAATTGAACCAACAAACTCTGCTCATAGCTTTAAAGTTATACTGCAAGAAGTAAAGTATGGCAATCAGTCAAAATATGGGTATGGGTTGTTTTTGTATTTCTCTACATTTCATGACCCAGGAACTCCAAAAAAACATAAAACAGTGGGGTAATGTTCGTACGTATACGTGTATATACGTATGTTGGCGTGTTGGAAGCTGCTTAATAACTTTTGACTCGACAAACCGATTTTAAAAAAAATTTGTACAGACTCATGTATCTGTAGCTAAAATCTTAGGAGTCAATATCTTCAGAGGATGAAAAGGTTTTATTGGGAATCATTCTTAGAACTTTTCAAAACATAATCCCACTTTGTATTAAGTTCAGTTCATGCATGTATACTTATCTTACCACTTTTAAACAACATTTTCCCCAAAATTCCACCTTATCCAAACATCGAAAAAGTCATCTTTTGATTTATCGCAAACTTTTAACCGAATGTTTCTAATGTCTTCTTGGCATAGTAGTATAGCAAGCAACTCAAAAAAAACTTTTGGATTAATATTATCGATGGGAGAGCCGAACACAATTTAAAAATATTGAATTTTTTGAATTTCTCAAATTTTTTTCGGTTTATTTAAACTTTTATTAGTATTAATAAATATTTATTAATATTAATTAATAATAGTAATAAATTTGTGGTAATAATATTTCAATAAAATTACGTCATAATTCACCCTCATCCCCCCCAAAAAAATCTTAGGTATCTTTTTGTTAGTTGTACACTTTTTAGTAGAATGTTTTTTTTATTCTCTTCCATTAAACATAGTAAACGTAAAAAAATAAAAATAAAAATTCCTGGAAGGTGATTTTGGGGATGGAAAACAGAAAAGATAAAAAAATATCAAATACCGATTTTTTTTTTTTAATTTTTAAAACTTATTTTGATTTATTTAAACATATAATGATAATTTTTAAATAAAACTTCATTACAAATTATCTCCACCTCAAAAAAGAAATCTTAGGTAACGTTTTTATTTATAATTATTTTTCTACTATATACGAATAACAGTGCCAGGAAAATATTACACTTTTGTTTTCAGACGTTTTTGTTAAATACGATTTTTTACAACAATAAAAAATGAATATTGAAGAAAAGTTTAAAAATAAGAATATGCTAACACAATTCTTTTCCAAAAATTGTTATTAAAATTTAAAACTAAAAACCCATTTTGATTATTAAATAATAATAATAATCATTATAATCAGTAGATACTGATGAACTATTATAATAAAAAATTAAATTAAATAAAAAAAAGAAAAACAAATAATAATTATAAAATTAATAACACTTATGAAATATTATAAATCACTCTAATAGTGATTACATAAAGTAAAAAGTACAAAAAACTATCATCATCGTTTTAGGCAATTTCAATCAAACAGGTAAGGTTAGCTTTAAAAGCACTAAAACCATTGACATCTTTTACTTACAATGCCTATCACGACCTAATGGGCCCTCCTTTATGTCCAATTGGATAAGATAAAAATTTATCTTAAGGAAGATAGAAGAAATCATAAACCAGACAGCCCTTACCAGTACAGGAGTGAAGAGGGGTGTATTAGTTCACAGTGACCAATCTGTGGTGGAGGTTTCAATGTTTAGGTGTGTTTAATCGAAACTCACGATGTCGATTGGGATTTCCTAAAATAGCAATCGGTGTTTTTCTACTTAATTATAGTTCTAAGACAACAAATAAAAACGTGTTATAGTGTTTTTAAGTGCTGTTTATTTGTTAATTTTTTTAAAATTTATTTACATATTTTCTTATGCATACTGCTCCCTTATTGTCTGCTGTGATTATCTTTGAATAGTCTAAATTATTACCAAGTTTTAAAATCTATTACACTATTTGTAAACGCTTTTTCAACGTTTTTTGTGCTTCAATTTAAGTATTCATCTCTCTCTCTCTCTCTCTCTCTATATATATATATATATATATATACATATATTCTTGTAGTTTATTGATTTCTTTTAAATATTTAAAACTATGGCACAGCCAGTTATATCCTAAAAGCGACCAAAACGAATGTTATTAAAACGGTTAGTAGAGCTTTGATCTATACTTAGTGCTCTTTATGTTCATTAGTATATTTTATTTTTCTTTAAGATAAAAATGAATACCACAATCCATAAAATTTAATTTATATGTTTTATTTTTATATTTTACATTAACAAGTAATTTTTCTAGCTCTATATAAAGATAATTTAGTTTTTCTTCAACCTGCCGTTAAAAATTAATCTTATAATTTACCGTTATATATAATCAATACTTTCTCTTTATATATTCATAATTATAAAGAAATGAAAAACATCTGTATAAATTATAAAGATACATATTAATTAGTGTCATACGATAGTAATGTTTTAAAACACCACATAAATAAATGCAATAAATAGAAAAATAACTTTTTTCAAAATAAATAAATAAGTAAATGGTGATAAATAATTTATACAACAGATGTTATTATTACGTTTACAATAAGAAAAAAAATATTATCGTTAGTTGTAAAAATAATAATAATGAGATTATAAAATAAAAGTAATAACAGTTTAATAAGATGAGAATAATTCAAATCAAAAATCGATAGTTAATCACGGATCTATAATTGGTAAATAATTTATATATAATGAGTTCAATACAAAATCTGATAGGAGAAAGTTTTATTACACACAGCAAACATGTTGAACTAAATACATCTGATCAATATAATGTAATATTGTTAACAATATAATTGACCGAATCAAAACGAATTAACTAGTACCAGCTTTATATTGTTATTTTATTGGATATTCAATACAAAAATTGTATGTGTTTATTGTAGAATTTACCAGAAAAATCTTGGTTATCTTAATAATATTGTTCCAATTATAACTTCATACGTGTACTATTCGGATATTCAGTAAATAATAATAACGGTTAATCAATTACCCATTATTATTTTTACTGTTAGAAGTAGCTATAACAATAACTATGTAGAATTTTTTAATCAAAATTTGACAATATTTAGCGTTATAATAAGCGTTACAACACTGCGTTAATCAACGCATTACAACACTGGTCAAGCAAAATTAAATACTGGAAATTTTATACATTCCAGAATACGGTTTCAAAAAAGAGAAAATAAGTTTAAAGAGTAGTATTAAATTACCTTACAAACAAATATCCAGTTTTATAACGGTATTAAAGTACAATTTCAAGTTCACTGATAATTCTGAATTAAAGTGCTCTTTAAAATTTTAAAAACTACTGAAAATAAATTATTAAATACGTTTAATAAATTTTGTATTAATGTACTGATTATGTTTATAGAAGTTTAAAGATCAATTTTAATACGGAAATTGCTTTAAAAAATTATTAAATTAAAAGTAAAGCAATACTGTTGTAAAAAGTACAGAATGTGGAGTAATTTAAATTAATTATACCATAAAATAGAATACTGTATGGTAAACTTGGTGTGCTACGTACGTACGTATCTAAGTACAGCAATACTTACATACAAGCAATGAAGTATCTATATAATACTATACTTGTGTACTATATGACAAAAAAATTATATTATATTTAGTATAAGGGAAAGTATGCTAATCGGACCAAATTTTACGTATTGGGGTGTTTACAAATCTTGATGTTTCATGACCCCTCACCACTAAAAAAAAAAAAAACCATAATCGTATCCTTGAAAAGTTTTGGTAGGATGTATCTACATATGCAAATATGTACTCTTATGTACGCTGACCTTTTTGACCTTTTTGCATCATATCTCTACACTGGATGTACCGATTTGTATAATTCCGCATATTGATGCAATTTAATTTTGGTCACATTTAAATCATGATTTAATCGGTCAAAGAGGCAGGGAGATATGGACCTTATTGTTCATAACTCCAAAATTTTATTTAAAGAGTAGATACATTTTTTCACCTATGTAAAGCCTCTTCGGTAGGTAACATACTCGTGCTTTCTGATTACGTCTGAGAGTGAAGGAATAAAACGCACTTTTTCCTTTTTTTGTCATTTTTAGGCTCGAAGTCACAAACTCGTACTTCAATTAAATAAATGATTCCATTATATTAATATGTAACTTTGGTTATGTGTTTGGGTAATTTAATTAAGGGTTGGAAGATAATAAACCTAATTTCTCTCGTTTTTTCGTCAGTTATCTTTTGCTTGATGTTTTCGGACTGGAATACCTGATTATTATGAAATTTTGAATGATGATATCTGAATTCACGTCAGTGAGGTCATTTAATTTTGATTAAAATTAGTAAAGGTGATTGAAAATACCGGTCACCTTAGGATCTGTACCTTAAAATTTTACGTAAAGAGTAGAATAATTTTTTTAACTCGTTTCAACTTGCAAACTTTAATATCCCAGCAAAGCGAGAAAAGTTATGGCTCTGGCGAAAGTTATGCAACTTTGTCTTTTTCGATTGCTCATTTGCTTGATTGTAGAATTATCCACTAATCTACTAGATAAAAATTGCATAAAAAGTAATATTTATTGTAAATAATTTTAAATTAAATTACAGCATTAAAATTTTTGTTTTACGAAATATATTTCTTAAAATAAATTTTTTTTCATGCATTTTCAGAAAGAATTACACATAAAACTTTTTAAAAAATCAACTTACAAAAATATGTTTCAGTAAATTTGTTTTGTTAATTATTTTTTTCAATAAAAAGTTTATTTGTATTTACGTGAAATTTTATTGCCATAAATTAATATTGTAGAAATATAAATTAATACTTACTGCCATTAAAAAATATATATAATTAATTATTTTTCTTCAATAAATTATAAAAGTTAAAATTTTAAAAAATAAAATTAATTTAACTATTTTAAATTAAATAAATAAATTATTGTTCGTTAAACATTATGATAATACGGTATAAAACTTAAAATTATTATATAGTAATTGTACTGAAAAATTTCCTGTACACATTTTTTTCTATATTACTCGCATAAATTTGTTTAAACAAAAAATTAAAGGTGTGTACTAACACCAACGTTCATGACTTGCAAAATCATATTACAATAAATTTGAAAATATATACTGTTAGTTATTTCATACAATAGACAATTTATATATATAGTACTTAAATATAATAATTGTATAATATAATATTATAATAACATTAAGAAAAGATAATAATAAAATAAAAATGCAATTATTTGCAATGAAACCATGAATGCATTAAATAAACAATAAAACGTAATGAACGAGCAGAGAAAACAAAACAAAAAAAATATATATATATACACAAGCAGTAACGCATTGAAACGTAAAAACAAATTCAATTACGAGGAGATGCAGTGCGGAAACAGGATGACCCACATCACAGCGAGTTAAGCTAGATAGTTTTGATTCGATTACATCACACAAAATAACTACATAGAATTACTACTGGAGTTAACTCCGAGTTAACTCGACTGTATACACACAGACAACGACTATAAAACCGGTTCACTATGGTATGACAGCGGTTGTCCAGTTATTTTACTTATTCCTTATGTTATTATTATTTTATTATACATACATCCTGTAACTTAACCGCTCTTTATACACAATACCTATTAAATTAATTAAAGACGATTATAAAACGCACTGAGAAGATTACATTTCTTCACTAACATTATTTAAAAGCGAGTGTAGTTGCGGCTTTATTTAACATTAAATTACATTAAACTGGTTTAAATACAAACGAGTGATACAGTTTTTAGAACACACACGCTTGACGTCAATCTCATTCATTTGTGCAACTAATATAAAGTAATACGTAGTTTATATCTCAAATACTCTTACGAGAAACTGTAATAATGGCAAATGAATAAAAAAGCCTTCGGTATTGAGTTGGCCCTGATTATAAAAATTCAAGAAGGTAAAAAAATTAAATAAAAATCAAAAAATACGAAAATATAGAGTAAAGTAAAGGCAAAAATATTAAATAATAATAAAAAAGAAAAATTAAAGCCTGTTCAATTTATAAAATATATCAATGTATTGTAATTTCTTCAGAGAAACAGTTTGGTTCTAACGGACCCGAAACTTTGAGTGATCTAATATGAGGCTTCCATCTTAAAAATATTACTTATAACTGGTTACCTGTAATTCGTACGGGTATTTTGCCCGGTTCTTAACGTTACCCGACAAACACTAATAGAAGGTGACCGTATTTCGTTTCTCATTTTTTTTTAAAATCTTTTAATTACTTATATGTTTGTTAGTCAAGTACCCGAAGACAGATGCAGCCAGTCACATCAAACATACAGTAACAGTGGCTGTGTTGCTTCAGCTGCCGCGCCGAACACCGGCATAGCCCTTAAAAAATCGAAATTAAAAAAAAACCCAGTATGGTTTTCAGACGTTTATCTGAAGAGTTTTTGGAAGCCGCAATCTAGTGAGTACCTCGTTTAGTAAATCAAAAACAGGAAAAATTTTCAATCGTTGTTCAAAATTTTTTACATTTATTCACCCCTTTCGAGGTCAATTTCAAAAAATCTAAATATTTTTTTAGATATTTACATGAAAATTACACACACCAAAATCAAGTTGATATCTTAATCTGTTACCGAAAAATTAAAAAATCATCCTTTCTTAGTGTGTACTTACACCGTAAAAAGAACTAGCATCTAGTATATAAACTAGCCATTTGTATACAAATTTTATTTTGATCAATCTATTTTCAGTAGTTTATGTTGGATGTTGATGAATTAGTCATTAAAAGTTGCTTTATAGGTGTATATATATATATATATATATGTGTGTGTGTGTGTGTGTGTGTGTATGTGTGAGATCGCGCGCGCGCGCGTGTGTGTAAAATAATAATAGTACATAACAAAACCATTGATATATTAATTCACTAATTACAAATAATTTTAAAATCCTCCAACTTAGAAACCTTCATATAAAGAACGAAACTATTACCTGCGACGATCTATTAATAAATATTACAGTGCATAACTAATTATTACTGCTGGCTTTAACAGCTTATATTTTGGTAATATATTAATATATATAAACACACACACAATATAACTTTAAACTTATACAATTAATAATATAAGTCTATATTAATAGTCTTAGCCCCATAAATTCATCATAACCTAAACTACAATATTCCAAAACAGAGATTAAAAGGAAAATATAATAAATCTGTGATCTATCACCCATTAAACAGTAAAATAATAAAGATTATTAATTCTCGAAGAATAAAACTTGTCAATTTTAACTGCTTGCTAACAAATATTATCAAATGCTCCTTCTCCTTTATTAGTCTCAAACAAAAGCAGAAAGAATACTAAATACTTAAAATTGATCGAAAGGATAAAAGATTGAAAGAAAGGATAGAAATCTTAAGTCTTTAAATTTATATTTGAAATAAGAAAGTTTTTTCTGCATGAAGGCTTTCCTGATTTTTATCAAACCATTCATAATATCTTCTCTACTTTTTTCCACCCTTTGTTACTTTACTATTTAAATTTTGTTTAAACCTCAAATTCGAATATATTTATATTGTCATACTACCACATTACATTTAAATAACATATTTTTTCATCCTTTTATATATTATTTACATATAAAATTAATTTTTTCACGCTTCCCCACCAGTAATTAATCCATGGTTTTTAAATATTTATTTTAATTAATCTTTACTTTCTGAAAAAGAATAATATCATCGAATTAAAGTATCTTAACAATTTTTATTTCATTCATTATTTTATCCTATATATTTTTTTATTCATTTATTTTATAAGTTTATGCAAAATATTTAATTAATTAAGTTTTAGTTAATTAATAAAAATAAATTTAAATTAACATAAAGCGTATATTAAAACTTTTTAAGATTTGTCTTCAAGTCACTTGAGTTATTTCTAGAATTACTTTACTTAACGTAAAATTCAGAAGAAACTAAATAACATATAAAAAGTCGTTCATAATAAAAAATGAAAGTAAGAAAGAGGTGAAGCCCAAAATTTTTAATTAAATTTTTTTTATTTATAATAATTACTGTAAATGTAAACTGTACAGTGATAAAATTACAACTTCGTAAATTTTATTTGTATATCTTTTTCAATTTTAATCTCGGTTACGAAATTTTCTTCCCGTAAGTCTGAAATTCAATAAATATTGTATTTTCTTGTATAATGAAAAAAAGATTATATCATTAATTTGCCATTACACAAAAAATGTATACTTTCTAATCTTTACTGGTAATACTCATGTCCGTGAGAATATATATGTGTGTATATGATGTTTGTTGAAACGCACATATTAAATGTCACCTGAATAAAACTTTTTAGTTCTTCCTTTCAAGCACAAAAAAGAAAAACATCTTCATACATACCTACAAACATACTTGTTTATAATAAATCTTTTAACCCTGACCGATATGTTTCTTAATGGATGTTATATATTCCTTTTTATTTTAATGTCACAGAGGAAACAACACAGAATGTTGTTTTTTCCTACATTTTGAAATTTTTATTTTTCACAAGTAGTTTGTTTAATTCTTGTATACATTTCACAATACTGTAATTATGAGTATATTTCATAATATATTAAAAAGACATGATTTGAATAATTTAACATCAGGCTAGTTTGTAAATAAAATTATCTTGTATAAAAAAACGATCACATATTCTCAAAAAACGTAATACCAAAATAATAAATTAAATTATAATTATAAATAATTAAATTAACTTAATTATATGAAATTAAATTATAATTTCATTATAAACAAAAGAAAATAATTATTCATAATGATTACTTAAAATACTACATTTTGGCAAGAGATCACCACACCCAAACCACTTAATAGGCCCAATGATAGTGGGTATAAAACAAAACTTTTAAAAGGAAAGAGTAGGATTATGATAAATAATTTTAAAAGCCATTGAAAACCAAGGTTTTGACTTAAAAATCTTCGTTGTATGACAACTCAAACCACACTGGGCAACAAAACTGGACGCCATTTAATATTTTTCACAGCAAAGTTACAAAAAATGGTCTAAAGTACCTCTTACATAACTGTTCAACATCCATAAATACAGAGCGCCGTACCTACATTACTTTATTTCAAATTTCAGTTAAGCTCTGAATAGTCTAAAAAAATATTGTAGTTAAATTAAACAGATAAATGCACCATTCCCAAAAGTAGGCCACCATTTAAGAATATACTTTGGAGATTTAAAATCATGCATAAAAGAAAATGTGAAATGATATCATTAGATAAATTTTAGATATCATCTACCACGGTAAGTAAATTGTGTTTAACAACAAACTTTTATGTAAACAAAACAAAAATTAAATTTTCAGATAGATTATTCTTCTCTGTAAAATAAATTTAAAAAAAGAAAGAATATATATTTAATATAAAAATATTAAAAGAATGAAAAAAAAACTAATTTCCATAAAAATATAATATAATCAATAAAGAAACAATATTGTAAATACAGAGGCACCAACATACATAATTAAACAATACCATTGACTAATAATTTAAAAAGCTGACAATAAAGTTGTAATACTTTCCTGGTCATCATTATTTATTCTTATATAATGAAAAAGTAACCTAAATGTCAAAAAAATTTAAATAAACTAAAAAGTTTTAAAAATTTCAAAAAATCTATATTTTTAAACTTTGATCTCTCCCCTATCAATATTGTTCCCCAAAGTATTTTTCTTTAGGTCACTTGCACTACTACTATGCCTAGAAAGACATAAATAAAATCTGTTAAAAAATACGTAATAAATAAAAAGATAGCTTTTTGATTTTTGGGGAAGAGGGAATTTGAGGGAATTTTTTTCCCCCATAAACACACATGAACTGAGCTTAATATAAAACGGGGCTATGTTAGAAAAATTTTGAAAAAATTGGCCCCAAAGAAAACAATCTACCCCACCTCCTAAAGATATTGGCCCCAAAAGTTTGCCAACAAGTTGCTTCATAGACATGAACCTCTGTACACAATTTCATCGAGATCGATTATTACAGTCAAACGTTATTAAGCGCGAACACTGCAACACGTACGTACATACGGACTTTTACCCTCCCCCCACTTTTTCTGCTTTTTGGGGTGCCTGTGTCATGAAACGTTGAAAAAATAGAAAAGCCATACCCCATTTTTGACTGCTTACAATACTTTCTTTTTTGCAACAAGCTCTAGAGCTACGATGCCAGGATAGTAAAAAATCGCATATGTGTCAGATATTTATTTGAAATTATGCCAGTCAGAGACAAATTAACGAATTACCTCAAACCATCAGTTAAGGTCTTCCTCCATCCAGTGCTCTCAGAATTATCTGCGATGAATTATATTAAAGTATTATGTTTAAGTGGTAAAAATATGATAAAATATAAAATTTTTGATAATCACTAATTTTAACAGCCGATTTTTTCGTTTTACAATATTGGTGATATTTTTTCAATATTTTATTTCCTTATTTTTACTTTTCCGGCTATGTTGTTACACTATACAAATTTCAAATAAATTTTAACAAATTTTAAAGGATGTGTATTTATAGAAATAGATATTTTGCTTCATTTCTTCAGACTGTATGATCCGATTTGAATTAAATTCAGCTGAATGAGTTCCGTATGTAGAGTATTGATGCCGTTTTATTTTGGTCACAATCGGTCACGAACGGATCATATGGGTCCCGTTTTGAAATCCTTATGCAAAATCAAATATGAAAATACTGTAGAGATAAATTTTAAAATCGCTCCCATTCAGTGTCCATAATAATTGTTTATACATCATATCGAGAAACCTTATATTTTTATTGAACAAGAAGAAAAATTAGCAATAGAAACACTTTTATTAATGAATTATATTAACTCATTACAACTAAATATCTTTTTTTTTATTTCTGTATTCAGAAGAAATACCTTAAATATCCCAGAACAAACAATGGTTTATAAAAACATAAATACTTCTAATTATAAATTATTATTTGTTGAAAAAAAATTAAGAAATAATAAGAACAAATTTATCATAAGTTCATGGCTAATAATATTTCTTTCCGTAATATATACAGAAAACAAAGCGAGAAAATTGGCTAAAAAATAAATAATTAACTTAATTGTAATGGGAAAAAATTATGTTACTGAAACAAAACATATGTGAAAAAATTCAAAACCTTTATTAAAATAAATGTGAGGAAAAAAATAATTTGAAATGACCTTGGCCAACAACACTTTTGACATTTGGCGCCGTATTATATTTTTAGTTATGCAACTTGTACATCCTATAAGGTATGAAATTGCATTCGTTCCCTTAATATAAACGATAGAATGTTTTTCTTAGTACTATACAATGGAGTAAATATCTTATGACTTGCTACACCACATAATAATTAGAAAGTTGACTAAGTTTTCTTTCATTACTATGAAAATAAAATAGCACAACACTCCAAGGTAAAAAAAAGTTATAAAATACTAAACAATATTTATTTAAAATTTATATAAATATTTTTAAATTTTAAAAACTAAGCGAATTTTATTCGTTAATTTAATAATACTTTTTTTTATTTAAAAATGTAATTTAATACAAAACTAAAATTAAAAAATTAGGCAAATTTGTAAAAAAAAATCTACTTACAATTAAAAATAACGCATGCAACGCAATTATTGAACAATAATTCCAGTTGTCATCTGTCAATGATTATTTCGCAAAAAGAGTTAGTAATAAAAACGAATCATAAATACGAGTACTTGATTATATTTTTATTATAAAAACAAATGTATACTTATAATTACAAGAAACAGCAGCTATGCTTCTAAAACAGTGCTTTTTTCTATTTAAAGGAGTAAATGAAGTGTCAGTACTCAATTAGTTACATAATATCCACTCTATAACAAAAATAAATTTCTTTACTTTTAAAAAAAAATGCGACTGAAATCATTAAAAAATAAAACACACACACCGATTCGTTAGTACATGTCTCGTGATGGTCAGGTGTATACTTTTTATATTACCATTTATCGATATATTGCATATATATCAATATATATGCGAAATAGATATTAATAAAAAATATATATATATATACATATTATTATTATTATTATTATATATTACGCTGTTATAATAATAACAGCGTATTTGATAGCAGTACAAGGGCTAAGTTAAAATTATGAAATAGAAATAAGAAATCCAAATGAATAATTAAAGTTTCGTAAAAACAAATAGTAAAAATATTTAAATTACTGTAATTTTTCGTAATACGCAGTTAATGCGAGACATGCAAATGGTGTTGAAAAATTACATTTGACTATAAAAAAAAGCACATTTGGCTGTACCTCACGGGTTGTGTGGAAAACAGTTACAATTATTTTTTTTAATTTTTCTGAATTTTATAATTAAAGTTAAAGTTATGAATTTTTACACGATTAAGATAAATAAATGAGTTTTCAAAAACTGAATTTCCTTTTACGCCCCAAAGTGTACAGCGATGCGATGTCTGGTTGTGCAGGCTAGTGTGTGTGTGTATATATATATAATTTTTATAAAAAAGTACAAAACGAGAATTTTTAATAGTTTTTTTTTTTAAGAACAGATATAAAAAAATGTTAAAATTTAAATAAATTTTAAAAAATATTTAGGCGTATTTGTTTTATGTTTCTAAATTATTATTTGTTTGTCAATAATATCTACCATTATTTCTTCTATTTTCGTTTTTCCCCCGATTTTGTCCATTTATGGACTAAACTGAACAACTTTACGTATGGTTTTTATCTTTTTACTCCAGTAACTTTTAAATTTTTATGAGGAGCTGTACTCTATCCTCCGATCACGTCAAGTTGTTGTTGACTTATGTTAGTTCTTGAATCTCCATTGAAATTTTACATTTTGTCTCGAAATGTATTCTAGTCTTGTGTTCCTTCATTGGGGATATTTATTTCTTACATACCTTCACGGATATGACGTCGATCCATCTATTTTCATTTATTTATGTTATTTTTTAAAAATATATATATAAATATAATATTTCCTCAATGGCTGCTGATGTCAATTGTTTAATAATAGAAATACCGAACTAGTACCTAAGTTTTAAGTAAAACTTTTTCCTATTTATTTCAATAACAGTTATGTATCTCTTTATCTGTATTTATATTATTTTATTAATCAGATCTGCTAAATTATGCATTTAGCACTTTCCCTCACTCATAATTTCCCATTAACTGCAATTACTTGTTACCTGATAGTTTTGTAGCATCTGTAACATCGCAGGGAATATTATTCTGGAAACTTAACGGTTTAAAGTAAAATCTAATGAAAAAGACTTAAGCCGTATTTCATTAATCGGTCCTGTAGGTTAAGTTAAAAATCGTTTAATTAGTTTCATCATATACTGTTATTTATTGGTTGTTAATAACCATAGGAGTCGATGCTATTTAATACTTATTTTTTTAGACTTCTATTCTCTATTCATACATTTCAATTTATTTCTTCCTAGTTTATCAGGTACCTTTTACATTAATTTTATTCTTTAAACCTAAAGAAATTATCCAGTTTTATAATGCTACAACAAATAATAATAATTATTATTATTAAAGTTAATATGGTAAACAAATAATTTTTTTTTGGCTAGCTTGAGATAAATTATATAAATGTTTTTTTTTTTTTATTTGAAATGATATTTACAATCGGTTTCGTAGATTAGAAACAATAAGTAAATATCATCAAAATAATCAAGTTATGAAGAAGTCTCCCTTGAAACACCTTAATTAAATACATTCTAGACATCAACAATGAATCAAAGGTAGCATAAGCAATGATAAAGTCCAGTCAATAACATACTAGAAATCATAATAATGAAATTATTATGAAACGATCAAATTCTCGAGTACTTAGGGTTACTTAGGGTACTTAGGGTGTGTTCGAGAGGAAGTCGATCGATTTGCAACTAAGTACATAATAAAAACTTAACAACCACCTAAACTATATAGATTTTAACCTCTTAGACAATAAGGAAGATGTGTAAGTCGATTAAAACGGCGGGTTCATGTTCTGGATTTTGGAAACTAATAGTGATACTCCGGACAAAACCTATGTTCTTAAGTTGTGCATCATTAAAGTATTTATGTTTATGTTTATGATCATTTATGTTTCTAATCTTATTTTTTTCTATGCTATAAGTCTTACACCTTCTTTGTTGTGGTTTTACTCGTAGTACTGGACATTATAATGATACAGATAAATGAAAAACAGAATTATTCTAATCTAAACCGACACTTCATCGATTTAATTTAGTTTAATTTGATTTCATCACCGATCTAATTTAATTAAATTTATCTCTTGGAATAAAAATTATCATAATTATAAAATAATTACATCGAAAACACATAAAACTTTTCCGAAAAACATAAAATTTCCCATAAAAAAAATTAGAAAATGCTTCGCAGATTTTTATGTATTGTTTTTACTTCTACAATATTTGTATGTATGACAATTTTTAATGTAATGTCAAAAGAAATTTGATATACATATATGGTGAAGATAAAAATCTAAATAATCTGGGAGGTATAAAAATTTCATAGAATTTAAATAAGAAAGAGAATAGATAAATTAAGAAGTTTGATAAATAAAAAATAAACATGCATTTGCTTGGAAAGGTAATTAGATGAATAAGCGTGGTTAATACCACCCATACAAGGTGGTTAGATCGTGCAAATAAGATAAAAGAAAGAAAACCAACTTTCTAAATATAAAAATGAGAGAGAGGTAAATGGGAAAAGAAAAATTAGCTAATCTCCAAACGGATGAATAAATAAATATAAAAGAAAGGAGGAGATATTGGATAAATAATGGTAGGAAACAAGGATATATGAACTACCATCCGATCCAAAGATTCCGAATAAATAAAAGATTTTTAAAATTAATTTTAAGTTGCATGGAGTGTAATGGTAATTAGCCAATAATAAATTCTAACAGAATTCTGTAATATATGAATGCTGTCTGTAATCTACGGGTACCGGTCGATTAAATTTAGTAATTGAATTTTGCATTACCTCACACTAATCCAAATTGTTACTTCCAAGTCTTTCTACGCATTATAAAGTTGTACATCAGGTTGTAATAAAATGCAGTTTATTTTCTTCCCTAGGATCGGAGAGCCCGGTTTTTATTCCTGAAGGTAATTTCTTCGATAAAATATATTATCTACATTAAAAATATTTTTATTTCTCTTTAATTAATTTTCTTCTACTTTAATTTCTAGTTTCTACTATTACAGATTATATTTAGAGTTTAACTATTCTTATAAAAAACAAGGTCACAGTGTACCGCATAATTAACATTTCTTACACAATATATTAATGAGAACTTCATTGTACACGTATTCGTTGTAGTAAAGAAACAAAATAATAGAGTAAAAAAACGAAAGATAATATAAGATTCTTTTTCCCTTGAACTTCTTTTACAATACATCATTGTTTTATATACGCGAGTTGTTACACGCATAAAGCAACTACAAAACTATGAAATTCAATGAAATATGCATTAAAAAAATATAATATTAATTGACCCGAATCAATTTTGTATATGGATGCTCAGTGTCAAATAAGTAAAATCGTTTATGCGTATAAGAAAATTATGAAAAATAAAGGTATTAGTTTATTCCTGGATTCATAATAGAGTTTCTACACGTACAAATACTTTTTAATAAAATGTATTATAGTACACGCTAAACTTGAGATATATATATACTTTATATACAACCCTTGATCTGAATTGAAAAATAGTGAAATTCACATTTAAACGAACAAAAAATAGAAAATCCCAACTTTTGTAAGAAATATTTTTGCTAGACTACCCCAGTAATTATTTGCTATTTTATTTCGGCCAAAATATCTCCATCTCTTTTTCCAATTTTTGCTAAACTTTAAACAATTTCCCCCCTCCCCCGGAAATTAGTACATGCCTAACATGTTTGAAGAAAATCGGTCAACGGGATCCAGAGTTATAAGAAGTACGTACTACGCAGAAACGTTCGTCTAACAAAAATAGATTTTTTTGACTTTAAAAAATTGCAAAAAAATATGTTTTTTCAAATTATTTACAATTTATTTAAATTAATTTTTTTAATGTCTCTTTAAGACAAAACTTAAAAAAGAACAATTTTTTTTATTTATTTTTTTTAACGATCTATTTACTTTCCCATTACTGCTATAGCAACATAACTCGCTATAGCCGGGAAAGTAAAAATAGAGAAACTTGAAACGTGAGATTTAACCGTAGAAATGAAATATTATTTGAAAATTTGCTCATCTTGGGTATTCTACACGCTCGAACTCTAAATGCGTTAAATTAAAAATTAATCAAATTCAAATTAAAAAAAAAGGATAATTTCTAAAATTCAACAATCGTTAAAATATATGCGTACTCGTTAATCGTTAAAAGAAATTTTTAAATTCGACCAAAATTAATTTTTTATAAATATTTTCGAATATTGTAGTTTATTTAAAGAGATAAAATAGTAAAATCTATTTGTAAATCACAATTTTAATTGTTAAAATATTAAAATATCTCCATTTTTTAGCACTACACCTTGTTTTAGATAAATAAGCGTTTTTAATTAAAATTCTTCTTTATTTAATTAAAATAAATTACTTCACGACTAAAAGAAATACATTGCTGTTGTATCTATAGTTAAAAGTCATTGTTATAATTTCCTTCAATTAACCACCTAAGGGTAAAACAAACAAATCAGAATTATATTATATTTTCATTATAAAGCTAGTACAGAGATTATAACAATTAGATATCCCAGCATATTTTAATACGATTTATAATCTAGTAATAAATTCAATTAAAAGAAGAAGGAACGTAATCCATTTTAGTTTAAATTTTTCTTAGTAGCGATGCTTACTAAGAAAAACTGGATCTTTTTATTCTTAAAAAGTCCATGCTATTTTAAGGATAGTGATTTTCGCATGAAACATAAGAAAACGTATAAAGCCCGTTCAGAAAAGAGTGTGTGCAATTGTATCTTACTATATACTACTACTATTTTATAATCTATATAATTCATATTATATACTAGTACTAAACTTGGAAGACTATAATGACAATGTTTTTTTTTAGATAAGCTTACAATAGCAATAAGTATTTAAGTAACTGTACTTGTTTTCTCTTGGGTAGCAAGCTTTATCTTTTAGCCGTTCTAGTAATAATAATAATAATATTCTATATATCCAGGAAACATAATTTCATAACACTTTACAATCAAAGATTAATTTTTTTTTAAATATTGCATTACATTTATTAATATTTGTACATCTTTTACAATGAATTATTAAATAACAAACATATTTTTTATGGATCGTCTCAAAAGAAAAGAAAGTTGATAACAAAGTAGTTATACTATCCTAGCATTGATTATTTCTTTATGAGGATGGAGGTGAGTTATGAAGAAATTCTATTGTAATATTATTAAAATGTTAAATAAATTAAAAAAGTTTAAAAAAAAACAAAAGTCTATAGTTTTACAATTTTATTGACTCCTCCACCCCCAAAATGTCTTTTTTGGGCCACTTGGACTACTGTTATGCTTACGAAGACATAAACAAAATTCGGTTAATAAATTAAAAGATAGCTTTTTTCAATTTTTGGTGAAGGGGCAAATTTTTTTTTTTAAATGGTAATATAAGCACATGCTCACTAAAAACTGAGCTTAATACAATACAATAGTAGTGAGCTTAAAATAAAGCGGGCTAATGTTTGAGAAATTTTGTGAGGAAATTGATCTCACAGGAAAAATCTACCCCACCTTCGGGACAAATTAACCCCAAACTTTTTCCATCCCAACCTCGTAGGGGAAGACACCGCCTTGTGACGCTTCCGGTCATAAGATAAACTTTAACGGGACCCAAAAACTTTTACCAACAAATTGCCCTACATACAACAGTTTTTGTAAAAAATTTCATCAAAATCGGTTTATCCAGTCAAAATTTATTAAGCTTCAAACAAGCCAACACACGTACACACCTACGAACGTACGTATTTACGAACATTACTCCCCAATCTTTTTTTTTTGGAATCTCTGTCATGAAACGTCGAAAAATTCCAAAAAAATCATATCCAATTTTTTAACTGATTACCACAATTTTTCCTTCTTGCAAAATAGCTGTAGAAGCTATGGTACCAGGGAAATAAAAACGTATGATCTATTGACGTTATACACTTCTAAATCTATTTACGAAAATGAGTTAATCCATTTCGTTTCTTTTTATTATTATTCTCATTTTTCTAAAAACTACCCACAAGATAACAGCTCTAAAAACACAATTTATAATCGCTTGCAGAAAAACCCAATTTTTTTTTCTTTTTTAAGTTATTTCAGTGAATTGACTGGTTTGGTGCTATTCCATATTCGTTTCTGTTTTGCGCTAATCTTTTAACCTCAACATATTAACTACACCTGATCAATATCTTCAGTTATCTTTATATATATATATATATCCCGAACTTTATCGTCCTTTACAATTTCCCTCTTCTTACGTCTATCCATCAACAAATAAATTAATTAAACCTAAATATTTTATTACACGGCCCAATGACTTAATTCATATCTTTACAAGATCTTGCCCCAATATATATTTTTTCTCACCTATTCATTTTGAATTTTACCAATCCAGAAATTAAATATAAGTTCTTATTTCTACTCCAAACTTTCATTAGATTATACTAGAAATATTATTAAAAAAAAAAAAAATAATAATAATAATAATAATAATGATAATGCGTATTGGTAGAATAAAATTCCAACAACAGAATATAATTTAAAACAACCGGTTTTTTTTTCAGATATCATTGATAAGCTTATTTTTAAAAAAATTACGGGTGTAGTTTCTCTTTCAATAGATAAATGGATACATTATTTGTAGACAATATACTGTTTATAATAAACATTTCATTTGATACTTAAATAAAAATTAAATAACATATATATATATATATATATATATATATATATATATATAATAAAATACAACTACTTTTGAAAAATCTTACAAATTGTACTTTTTTTTATTATTTTCTATTTACGTGATAACATTCGTGTACGCTAAACACGTTATTCTTTTCTTAATGTAACGGTCGAGTGAGTATGTAATAAAATGAAAGCAGTGAGATGTTTAAGGAAGAATAATCATTTTAAGTCAGGATAAAATATAAACATGAGGATAGGATTATATGTATATAGCAATAATTATATTATTATAAGAAAGCGTTAAGGAAAAAAACCAACCTAAATATTACTTGTATAAAGATTACTTTCTTACACATATTTTTGTTCATATATGTACCAATAATATTAGTGTTTATACAATATATAGGAAGTAAGACAAAAAATATATATTTGTTTGTTTGATGAGCACGCAATATTTATGAATGCATGAAGGAAAACTGTATAGTTTATTAAGAAATTATATAAGAAAAATATTTTGTAACAATTAATTAATAAGACAAGAAGTTATAATTTCAATTTAACACAAAAGTTATTTTAGAAAGCTGGCAAAAATCTACAGCGGTAAAAGCGCTAATACCTGATAAAAGCAAATGTTTATATATTAAAAAATATATTTATACTGCAATACTTTAAAGAGGAAGAGGGTGTTTGTTCGAGATTAACAAAAAACTACTCGATCAATCGCAACCAAATTTTTACCGTTGTTTCTTGGTATAACTGAAATTATTAATTATTAATTAATTACGGAAATAATAGATTAATCTTTTACTTCATTATTATATTTCTGACACCACGGCAAAGAAATAAGTTATGAATTTTTCATTGTCAAAGGTGTGTGTACTTTAGTTACCATAGTTATTATTATTCTATCTTTTGTAATTTAGTTTCTTGCTCGGGTTTCTATAAAGCTTGAATAGTATAATTATTACTTATCAGTATTATTCTCATTCTTATGAGAATAATACTGATAAATAATTATTATTCTCACAATAATGAGAATAACGTACAGTGCGGGGACCCTCTACCAGCTTACCCAGAGGGTCTACCCAGGAGGTAAAAAAAAAACACCACAGAAAATATAAAAATAAAGTACTTTTTAAACCTTCTTTTATTTTCGGGTTAAATTATAAAATTTAGAAAGAGAGTGATTATAATATATAAAATAGGATGCAGGATTTATAACAAACATTACTTTGCAATTGAGAAGTGGATCAAACTAGTAAAAAACAGCTGATGATAATAAATTAAATATATTTATCTTCTATGTTAATTATATAGTAATAAAGCTATTATATTATTACAAAACCCGGTTAATATAAATAAATAACTATAATATTATACACTAATATTTGATGATTATTCTGTAAAATAACGTAAGAAAAAATAATGATTTTAAAACTGTGCGCCTAAAAGTACGCAAAGCGTATCATTTTTATAGTATATTCATGATATAGATATAAAGAAATATGATAAACCGATAGGCCTATATGTTAATATTATGATAGCTTTCAGCTGTGTAATATATACAGACTCAGAAATTCAGCTCATTATAATAGTAAACTGTAACGGCTAGATATACTGAATAACCTATTTTAACTGGCTTAATAACGACGTGTAATAACAATTATAGCCTTAGGTAAATATATCATACATATTGTGCATTTAAAAAAAACCAGCTACACTTGTTTTTAATTAATAAATATTATACACACACACACAAACACACACACACACATATATATATATATATATATATATATATATATATATATATATAACATATATTTCTTTTTTCTTTTTTTTAATGACTAGATAGTATTTAAAGAATATATAATTTTTATATTTCCTTATTTTATATAACATAAAAACATAATCTATTTCACATTAATTTATTTAATTTTTTTACATTAGATATTTTATTTTTTATTTTAAATGTAAAATAATAGTAAAATGTGATACTAATGAAGTTAATACAATGATAATATTGTCTTAGATCATATGAAGTTTAAAATCAAAACTAACAGGTTTACGGTGATTTGAAATCTCTCTATGAAACCAAAAATTTGGAAATCGTATTCTTTAATGATATGTAAAGAAAAAGGGAATCCAATCGGGAACCACAACTAAAATACAGAATATCCCGTAAGTTTCCTATATACAAAAATAAAAATTTTCTTATAAAAATCATTTTGGTTTATAAAATATGCTTTACATAACTATTATTGTTTTGAAAACACATTTCGATGCGTATCCTCCAATGCTGAAGAACACGTAACCCCATAAGTTTCGCGTACATATTAAGATAAACATCTTTTTATAAAGGCCGAGCTGCGACAGGGAAAGATACAAAACATAAATCATCTCAAGGAACGTAACCAACCCCATTTCACGTAAAACTCCAGCTAACCACAAGTAGCTGAAGGTACTTCATACCAACTTTCAAATTATTGTTTCGGCAGGACATTATTAAAATATGTCCCATTGTTTGCTTGTACTTTTAAATGAAGAATCTTTTTTTAGTGAGCGTAAATAATAACCAACTAAAAATTAAACGCGTTTACTTCTTGTGTTACCGCTAAAAGGATTCCGTTAGTTATTACCGAAACATAATTTTACATTCCGTTCTATTTCTTACTTTCTGTAATATGGAGCTTAGTGAGCTCACAAAGGTATCGAAAACTTATAAAGCCTTTATTAAATAAATTAAAAAAGGAAATCAACGAATCCAGCGGCAAATAAAATTAAAACAAATAAATTAACTGCATGTAACAAGCTGTTTTTTAACTAATTACAAGGACGGAATGACGAGTAAAAATGGATGACAGGAAATTCGTTACCGAACATTTCCTTTCACGTAACGTAATTGAATAACCCGTTAACCGATGTTAGTTAAAATACATTCATATTAACTCCTTGCACCTTATTTTGTTTAATTATTTACCGCTTATCTATCGAAAGACTAAAACTTTCCATTGTAACGTATAAAAAATTATACCAGAAAATCCTTCCGTGCATAAATTAATTGACGAGTTTCGATTTGGCAACTGTTATTTATTGCGAATAGGTTGAAAATAAATGAAAATAGAACATATGTGATGAATATAAGAAAATAAGATGATACCCGCTTAGTTTAGAGTAACTGATAGTTTAGAAAAATATAGACATTTAGAAACAGTAGTTACCAACAACAAGCTAAACAGGGTGTTATAATAATATAGATAAGAATGAAGTATTTTTGTTTAAAGTAAATTAAGTGTTTTAATTTTTCAAAGGTCTAAATTTACTGAACTAAAAGTGTTTTTAATTTTACAAATTCTTAAAATTTTTCTGTTAAATTTCGTTCTGTTTTGTTTTCAATAATAAAAGTTGATTTTATTTTTTGTTTTTCATAAACTTATTACACCAATTTTCTCAAAATTAAATTCTCTGAAAATTTTGATAGTTACAAAGTTGTACTTCAAACAAAAAAATGTATTTTCCGTCACCGAATTTTATTGTTTTACGTTGAATATCACGAAAACCACGGGTGGTATAGTTCTGAGATCGGTTTCATTCGATCTATCATTAAAAATTTCAATATGACCTCATTTCAACGGGGAAACTCTATAATAAAGCGTTTTCAGACATATGTTTGTAAGAACATTTTTCCTTATTTCAAGTTCTAGAATCGGTTTCAAAATGATTTTCCTTTTCTCCTGAATTTCTCTGATGTATAATATCCAGTTACGCATTAGAAAACAAAAAATAGTTAAAAATGAAGGAGAAGCCACTAAGGATCTGTAAATAGGCACTTATTACGTTGATTTAAATTAAAATTGACTGGATCACATTACAACGATCGGGATCGCTTTAAACTTGTATATAATTTTAATTTTTTGGCAAAATGCATACTATTAACGAGGAATCAAACCCGATTATTGTGGAGTTATAATAGTGTAAACTAATTTAGATAAATTTCAGAATATAAATTTAAAGCATTCATAATAATGCAACAACATCGGTAGTATACTCTATATAAGTTATTTCAAAAACAAAACATTTATACGTTTTTTCTTCATAAATCAGATAACCTCGCAAAATAATTTTGACCTTCCAAATTTCATCATTCTACCGTATATGTGCTAACCCAAAACTAACAACGAAATTTATATGACAGTGACTCATAAAATAATAATAACGTTATAAACTTTATGCGAATTACCGTTGCTCAACATAATAAAAACACATATAACATAAATAATCCCTCGATATTGACGTGCTATTATGGACTATTCGTTTCTATATACGCCTTCCAGCAAAGTAATTCATATAAGAGAATATATAATAATTTATTTTATCATTAAAGTATGTCCAATTTTTGTAACTTCATAATTTTTAAGTCACGTGATTTTTTTAACGCAGATGTTCGTGACGAATAAATAATCTGAATAATTTAACTTTTAAAAAACATACATGTGTATTTTATTTTATAAATTCCTTTTTATTATCCGATCGTGTTTTAACTAAATTTTATGGCTTAATTTTTTTTGATTAAACGATAAATTTTTTCAACCTTTTTAAAAAGTTAGACAAAACATAAAAGTCAAAGCAAATCATCATCTTATATATGCAAAAGTTCTTGAACAAATTTAATTCAAATAATTTTCTGACCTCTAGTTTTGTTTCATAATAACTTGACTAAATTTAAATTTAAATTAAAAAATATTTCACTGTACTAGATTTCTCTTAGATTATCTACAATGAAAAAACGATGGTATTATATTTGGTCGCTATTAGCAATATTATTAAAACATTCAAAAATTTGTTACGAATTTTTGCATTTACTTTACAACCTCTGGTCGTAAATGAAAAAAGCTTTTTGGAAAAATTTGAAGGATTTAGCCCTTGACAGACTGGTGCTTAAGAGGAAATTATGTAGTACTTACATAAAATTATTTAAATACGCAAATAAAAAATTATGTAAAAAAAAAATATTCTTTCCTTTGAGTAAAATTTTAAAATCAAAACCCATAATAACTTACCACAAGAACAAGATTTTGATTCCAGAAATGTGAAAAAAAACATATTTTTTTTACACCCACCTCTTCATTGGAGTTAGAATACGACGAACACCATTAAAAAGCATCGTATTTACTTAAGTCTCATTAAACTGTGATTTACCTACTTTGTGAGTAAAATTTTGAGATAAGAGAACAGTAAGGATTTATTTTTTTAGTCCTTAACCGATTGTGACCAAAATTAAATGACATCAATAAACAAAATAGTACATACGTATAAATCATGTATAGAAATCAGTGTCAAATTTCATCCGAATTGGTACATCCAATCTAGAGACATCAAAAGCAGTCCAACACATATATATACATATTTGTAAGTAAATCCAAAGGTTGTAGATGTTGAAACTTTGTTTTTTATTTTTTGGATCCAAACCTTTGGAGGGGATTATGAAGCAAATTTTGAAAAAAGACGGTATGTGCATGTATATGTAATATATTTTATTTATTTATTTCGTATAGTTATGCATTATAACTATACACCCTGGAAAATAAGGTTATTTATGTTAATTAAAACAAGTGTTGTTAACGTTATTTTTCAGAAGTTGAAGAATTATATTTTAAGAATATATAATTATAACAATAATATTAATAATTATAAATCTATTTTTTTTTAAATTAAATAAATATAATATTATTCTATTTAACCGATGAATAATTGGAAATTTCAACCCATAGGTTGGTCTAGCGGTAAACTCTTCGTCATAAATCAGCTTGTTTCAAATTCGAGAGTTTTAAGGTTCAAATTCTAATAAAGGTAGTTGTTTTTAATTCGGATTTGAATACTAGACAGTGGATACCGGTGTTCTTTGGTGGTCGGATTACAATTAACCATACGTCTCATGAATGGTCGGCCTGAGTCTGTTCAAGACTACAAGTTTAGCGGTACAATTACATTACATTCATAAGTTTTTAATGGGAATATTTTTTAAAAATTAAAAGAACATTAAAAAATTAATTTTTTTTTTTTATTTATGATTAGTTAATTTATTAATTTAACATAAAAGAACATTTTTTCCATTCATTTTAAGTAAAATTTAAAACAATCATAGGTAATTTTATACAATATTTTCGTAGTTATATTGACTTATTCAGAGAAAGTAAAATATTAGAATAAAACCCGATATTAAGAAAACTACAAATAATATTATTAAAAAAATAAAAAAATAAATAAAATGCTGAGCATATTTAATCAAAAAGCTGTAAAAAGGTTATATTAAAGAATTAGGGCTAAAAGTATGACGTAAGTTAAACCAAGCGTAAATTTTGAGTTAATTGAATATTATACGTGCAAACTGTAACTATCATTGTTACTAACTGACAAAACCTATAAAAAAATAAATAAATAAATAAATTAGAATGTACTTATACATTCTAGTTTAAGTAAAATTAAATATACTTTTATACGGTGTAAATAAATATCTATTAATACAAAGTAATTCAATTTTCTGTAAAATGTATACAATAAATTGTATTAAAACGAAAAATAGATAGATTATAGTATCAAATAAAACAATAATTGTATACAGTAATTACTCAATAATTATAGTAATGAAATAAAGGAAATCAATTTTATTATTGTTATCCTTTTTTTTACGTATAACTAAAAAAATTATGTAATAATGAACTGAACTAAATAGTTTTTGAGTAATACAACTTGTTTATTGAATTACAATACTGTAGTAATAATACACCGTTAGTTCACTGCCTTCTGGTTCTTGATTAGTCATGAAGTGGAAAGTAAAAGCTAAATAAATGTAATATACAGTAGTAATAGAAGATTTAATAATAATAACGAATGCGCATTTTCTGTTAGAACTCAGCGGGTTACTTATGAGCCAAGTCGGTGAACTGTTATAGACATTGGTATATGTATACATACATATATATATCATAAGGGTATTGTTCGGCACAGTATAAATATGTTACCAAAAGAAATATAATAGTATAATGATAACTCATTCACACATACAAATACTTACATATATATTTATATTGAACCAATGTTACATTTTATTAACGGTGTCAAGGCTATTTGTACGTATGATCCCTTCACTGTACAAACTACATCAACCTATCTAATGCAAACCGAATTCCTGGTTTAGTTTTACATTATTTAATAACTTATTACTGTACTAACATAAATATCTAAATAGATGTATCACAAAAAAATATATAAACTAACCTTGGTGTTTAACTAGCAACGACATAATCAGTTGCATTATATATTTATTTATGCAAGCATAATATCACCTGTTACAATAATACAAACAGTAAAATATTTTTTCCCCTTTTATATTGTCATGCTAAATTCGTTTTAATTTCCGGATGTATAAAAGTATAGACGATATTACACTGTTACGATATTACTCCGTTCACAAAATGTAAATATACGGAATCATTTCTCAGATTTTATTTACTTTTACTTTTACCCCAACATTTTTTTCATTAAAATAAAATCAAAGAAAATCTCTTCGCACAATGTGGACGAACAAATTCCCGATTGAACAATTAAAATGTTATATGAAAATTACTTTTAAAATTCTGTTTTCTTTTCCTGCGGTTAATATTTGAATTATTTCACAGAAACAACGGCTTTTTTTAACATGAATTAAAAAAAAACAAAATTTTTGTCAAAAGAAGTCGAAGATTCTGAGGTAGAAATCCTAGTAAAAGTTAGTTGCTTTATACATATCTGAATACGAAACAGTGGATAACGGTGTATTTTGATGATTGGATATTACTGGATGTGTGGGGTTTCCTGCCGAAGCAGAGATCAACTATAACACCCCCTCACACAGCATGAGGATGGGATCGCCTAAGCAGGCACACAAAATCCCCACTAGTGTCGTCCTCAAGCATCGGCTTCAAGCGTCTCCCGAGAACACCAAGCAGCGACGGACCTGTAGGACCCCCGCTACCCACCGACGAGAGCTGGCCCTCCACCACTATTCTCGGACTAACACCACCCTACCTTGGTTCCTCTTCTTCCATTTTCTTGGACAGTACTTCCTGAAACCTGCGAGAACAACCACTCCAACCGTTCTTGGAGCTAAGCATTATGCTCATAATTTCCTCCGCGTAGATCTCTCCCCCAAACTGTCTATTCTAAGCTCTTCATGGGCACCGTAGGAAGGTATGCTCTGCAGCATCGTCTTCAAGACCACAATACAGGCACCCCGGCGACGGACGTCTTCCTTTTTTATATAAGTATGCGTTGAACGATCCGTGGCTAGACAGCAACTGGGTCGTCCAAAAATCGATCTCGCTATATTTCCCAGAGATCTCTGGGAAGTATAGCGAGATCGAAATATAGGGTGGTACCCTATATTTCTCAATATAGGGTATCAGCCTGAGTCCATCGGCCCGTTAGGGCACTACACCATCTCCCCTGCCAACGGCCTATTAGGGAGACCCTAGCCACAGACCTGTCCGTGCCCTGATCCTTTCAAATCTCTCCTCTGCCAGGAGATCCACCGGTGGCATCCCAGCAATAGTCAGCACTACCTTTAGCGAGACAATGCGGTATGCCTGAGCCACCCTCAGTGATAATCTCCGGGGTATATCCTATTGACCCTCATCTTATTTCTTAAGATACCTAGAGAACGACCTCATACCGGTGCCGCATAGATGATAGTAATGGAGGTCACCGTCGAAGTTATTACTCTCCTTTCTGAAGCTCTAGATCCAGCGGCAATAACCATCTAGTGACCGCCGACGCTATCCTTTCTGCCTTCGTAAGTGTTTCTTCAATGTGAACCGTGAACCCCCTCGACCTGTCCAACTACACACCCAGGTATTTGTCTCTTTGAGGGGTCAAGTCGACCCCATCCATTCTTATACAGAACCTAGGGATTCGTCGTCTTCCAGCGATCAAAATCATGTCAGTCTTTTTGGCAGAAAGAGGGAGTCCTCTGTCCGCCAGCCATCTCACAATACGCTTTAATGTATTGTTAGCCAGTGGCGTCACCTCTTGAAGACTCCTCGCCGTCACTACAACGGGATAACGATTTACTAATAGCGAAAAATTTCGCCCTGATACCTGGTCACAGTGTTAAATAAAACCATACTGAGATTCTAGGAACCCAAATTAAGGTGTATAATTGATGGTTTTTATTGTTTTTGACCTGAAAAACTTGTATAAAACAGTTTTCAAAACCACATCTTCAGTAGTTTTCATAATATCCGACGTAAACCTAAAACATTTGTTCTCTAAAAACCCTACTTTTACAATTTTAAAACAAAAAATTTGTTAAATGGCTAATAAATGCGCAAAATTTGTAGAAAATTTAATTTTGTGAAAGTCGATGTAAAATAACCCAGTAAAAAACAAATACAATTTCAAGAAATTTGATTTTATTACTAATACTTATATTTGATTTAAATCGGTTCGCAGATGACTTGGTTTTCTTAGAAGATGAAACACGGATATCCAACGGATGATTTAAAAATCAGAAGACATCACCAGTGTATGAAACAAAAATTAAAATAAGGAAAAATATAATAGTGAAAATAGGAGAAGATAAGTCGGTGAATGTTAATACAAAAGAAAAAGAAATCGAAAAAATAAATCGTAATAACTATTTACGTTTGATAACAAAATAATTCACAATAAAACATTAAATAAAAACAACAGTAATAAGAGCTAACAAAGCTTAACAGAAATTATCAGTTTTTATATAGCAATACTTAACTTGGAAGTAGCAACTTGTAAGGTATTATATCTGGATTGTACTTCTAAATGGATTTAAACTATGGGCACTGAAGAAAAAAAGTAAACCGGAGAATGAAGCCTGGAGTCACTTGAAATGTAGGCATTAGAAGATTAGATTTACACACAGCGTCCGAAACTAAAAAGGAGACTAAACGAAAATAAAAGCTTAATCAGAAAAATTGCCGATTTCCGTGGCGGGGTGATAGCGTTTCGGCCTTTCATCTGGAAGTCCCGGGTTCAAATCCCGGTCAGGTATGTCATTTTTCAACGTTACAAAATTCCATTTACATATCTCACGCAGAAGCTTCAAGCTTATGTCGCGATTTCATAAGGAATAAAAAAAAATCATTACATAACAAAAGGAGATGGGTTGAATAAAACCAGAGCAAGAAGGATCTGAAGAAAAAAAGGCCGGTAAAGAGTAAAAATTAGAGGGAAAATGAGCTAACAGGGACTCGAACATTAGCTACAAATAGAATAGAATGGAGACGAAAAGAATGTAAGGGAGCTGAAAGCAGATAAATGTATTTTATAAAAAAAAATTATCATTCATTAAAAAACGAAAAACCATTACGTATAATAATGATTGTTAATTTAAAATTTCATGTATAATTTTAAATGTTTTATCCATTTATTTTATGTCGTTCTTTCTTTTTTTATTTAACCTCCGGAACCACCGTAAGGTATTATTTCAGAGGATGATATGTATTAATGTAAATGAAGGGTAGTCTTCTACAATCTCAGGTTGACCAATTCTGAGATGTATGGTTAATTGAAACTCAACCACCAAAGAAAATCGGTATCGACAATCTAGTATTCAAATCCGTGTAAAAGAAACTATATTTTCTATGCCTAAATACATCATTCCTAACTTCACAAATTTTATTTACCATCTACACTACATATTGAAGTATTACCCTTAGATTACTACGATTTAGTAACAAACATAAAATTAATGAATTTTAAAAAACTGGTATAAAGATAAACGCAAGATATCAAGGAATTACATGAATACATAAACAAAACAAAAAAAAACCAATAAAATTTCTCTAAAGGTGAAATTTCTCCGATATCTGTAATCGATAATAAAATACATTCTCATCGATCTTTCTAATTATTAATTTTCTCTTATTACTGATTATTTATTGAACACATGAGAATATAATAAAGTATTACTAATAACAAAACATCGATGTATTAAAATTTTATTTATAAAATAATATAATTATTACATCTTAGATGAAATATGTCATTAGATATAAATAATAACCGCTTAACATGTATTAAAAGAGAAAATAATTAAAGAGAAAACCGGAAAATTAACAAAAGAAAATAAGTAAAACTAGAAATAACGTATTCCATATTCTATGAACCTCGTCTTAAAATTAGTACGTCAAACATAATTTCAAAAATTCCAAATTGTAAGGTGTACATAATAACTTTTTTATGTTCAAATTTTTATTTACAATCGGTTACATTTTTGTAGGAACCTTATATAGATTATATCACACATATTCACATTAAAAGGAATACCCATTGAAATTCCTCAAAAATTACATACTAGCATTATATAGAACTTCTGAGAATAGAACGTAGTACGTGCACAACATAGTTTTGAAAAACTGTTTGTTCTTTGATTAATAAAGTAGAAAACGATAACAAGTACCATAAAAATAGCAGATTGATAAAACATTTAGAAAAGAGAAAAATAAACCAAAAAATAAAAAAAATGAATGAAAGTGAAAACAGAAACAGAGAGGAAGGGGATGAAGGATAGATTACTGCACAATACCCAGCGGGGGTGTAATTATAGTATGGAGTTAACAAAGGTCGAGGACGTGTAACCGCTTAAGTATTCTAACATCCTCACTGTTGTCTAGGAGGTTTACCACCAAGTGATTAACGCGGTCAATTAGTCGTTCACTTCGACTAATAAAAGGAATTACAGCATAATAAAAGGCATACCGCAGGCCCAAATATTCGTAGATTTCACTGTTTTTACCAAACCTTCAGCTTTTCAGCTATACACCACGCTGGTTTGTTCTAAAACCGCTGTATTATTTCAACATTTGACTTTCTTGCCGTGTCCCGTAGTTGGACGCCGTATGTCCAGATTGGTTTCAAAATAGCCGAGTATAAAAGTAGCTTACTAGACAAAGATAACTCGGAACTCCTGCGCAGCAACCGGTACATTTCCTTGAACTTCATGTTAAGTTGCTTTGTATTCTCCCCCGCATGAACCGTCAAACGACAATCCAGGAGAAGACCTAGTTATCTTACATTTTCAGTATGAGGGATTAAAATGACACGAAGGTGGACCCGTGGACAGCCTCCTCTCCTCATTGTGAATGTCACGTTGGCTCGACTCAGCTTGATTAATCCTCATCTTCTATGTACCCAGTACTTGTTTATTAGATTTAATTCGGATTGCAGATTAGTTGAGGTCACAGTTTGATTGTCATCAACAACCAGAACAGCCGTGTCATTATAATTAATAAAGGTAAATTATTAATTTCACACACGCGCCCGCACATCAGGTAGGCCAAAAGTTACCAATTTCATCAATTACTATAAGAAAAAAGCTAATAAAAGAATTACAAGCAAAAATAAATTTTATCTTTCTTCTAGTTCAGATTTTTACCGCCTCTGTATCTTGTGAAATAATTTAGCGGTATATTCTCTTCTTCCAGTACTTTTTCACTCTTTCACTAAATTGTTTCTTTGTTTTTTCTGACCATGCATTCTTATTCCTTTTTTTTACCTCCTGGATACCTCTAAATCTCATAATCTTTCCTCAAAAAGTTTTTCTTTCTTTAGTTTCCTTTTTAATTTAATTTTGTAATTAGTTTTAGAAAACAATTCTTCTATGTTTTTTTTAATTCCTTTTAGCCATTTGTTAACTGTTTTAGGTCAAGTTGAAATGTTCAAATATTTTTTTAGTTAACTTCTCCTCGTAACCAGTTTAAATGTCGATAATTTTTTTTTTCTTATTGTGTCTGATAGTTTTCATTTTCCAAATAAATCTTTTTGTTACTTTTGTTTTATTCCACTTTTTCTTTTTTAGGCCCCTTTTCTCATCATTTCCCTTTCTTTCTTTACCAGTTCATCTATATCTCATTCCCTCATAAGGAGAAGCATTCCGGTGTATATAAGCATTCCGGTTTATTACCTCTACTATAATGAATAAATTATGTTTTTAGACATTGGTTTTTAATCGGGCATATCTTAAAAAATTGTATTTTTTGTGAAATCTTATTAAAAAAAATTAATTTAATTATTTTGACGTGTTTAATAAACATCAGAGGGTTAATATTATCGTTCTTTTCCCGTAATTTATTTGTGGCCGGGAATAACCACTCACTAAATCACACATTTTTTTCCAATAAACCTTCCTCCCGATTTATAGAATCAACTGAGTTTAGAAACGACAGGTTAAAGCCGTTCATATCATTTAGTTTCAAAGAAAATATCGTAAATTTGAGGATTCTACAGAACGAAAAATTGCAAGGCATCACGTTAACGTAGTGGCAATTCTATATTCCAACGGCATCCTTTCCATTCAGGAAAAGTTAGATCTAGGCAATCTCTAACTTGAAGACTAGAACGAAGAGGTACCACATCTAGCTGCCAAACATACACAGGATTTCACACCTGGTTTACAGCTACCCCAGTAACGAAATACAATAATATGAATCACCCATTACACTTCTATTGAAGAATTAAGGTCCAGAAATTTTCTTCAATTGTGATCTCACACCCAAATTATACTCAAGGACATTAAGTACTTCTCTACAATTACGTGAGGATTGTCATCAGACCAATAAAACAGCTATGCCGTTCAATTGAAGCTTGCATCATCAGATCATACCACTGAGCCAAAGAAATCAGAGCTAAAGTGCATGAAGTAATCTTGGCCGATAACACTGACACTTCCGATTCCATTACATTTTTTTGTAAACTTATTCTGGGTATTTCTAACCTAATGGAGTCCTTTTTGGTTAACATTCGAGGGATAAGAGTATGTTGGTTTTCTAAAGTGCAACAAGTTTCAGACCTAATTTTTCGTCAAGTGTCCTAACGCCTGTACTATTTTTTACGATCAGTTTACAGAAATGTTGACATGCCGAAAGTGCAGAATTAGGAAATCTGACGATGGAGTTCTTATGGATTGTAGAAAAAAAAGATCGCAGAAAAAACCTTATTATTTTCCCACCAATTTTGAGGCATTAAAAAATTATCTCGTTTTGAGTACTTACCGGCCATTTTATCTTCAATGAAAACAATAAAATGAACTAAACAATCAATGAGTAATAACTTTATCAGCTGATAACTAACAATGTAAAAATCAAAATTTTCTCTCTGGTTACAGAATTTAAATCTTTGTACAGGTGAAAGTGACTTTTAGCCCACCTTTTTTATATACAAAGTGTATCACGAAATTCTCCCGGAACTTCCATAAACTAATCTACTCGTGAATTTACAAACATATCTTGAAATGCTTCGTTTGTGAGTTACGGCTAGTAAAAGATTTCGCTTCGATTTCCGCTACCTTGGAGAAATGAGATCGTATTGAAATTTTTAGAACGTTAATTAAGGGTTAGATTAAATGATTCTTATGCTTTTTAACCTGAAAAATCGAATAATATAAGTTCCAGAAATACATCTGCAGTAGGTTTTTGAGAAATTTGGGTTGAAAATCAATAAATTTGGGTAAAAAACCCAGTTTTTTATGTTTTACGTACAAAACCTTTGTTAAATGGGTAAAAATCATATAAAACTTTTAAACAAAATTTGTAGAGAATTTAGTTTTTAACAAAATGATTAAGATAAGTTGAATAAAACCAAAAAAAATTAGAAATTCAAATATTATTCAAAAACAGTACACTAAACCAGAGTAAATTATACGTACCAGTATAAAATAAATGTTCAATAACGAGCCGCCATTTTCAACCCATTTCTTAGCACGCTTATGAACTGCTTTTGTTGCTCTTTTTACTTATTCAGGGCCATCCTTAAGTAGCTCAGCCACATCCATAATGCAGAAAATTAATTCCTCACGAGAAGTATTTTTGTTTTATATACAATATTTTTCATAATCTTTCACTAGCCGTAACTCGCAAACGAAGCATTTTAAGACATATGTTCATATTAACTTTTGCCGTTATTTTCACGAGTAGAATAGATTATGAAAGTACCAGGAGAACTTCATGATACACATGTATGTATATATATATATATATATATATATATATATATATAATAATTCAAATGCACATCTAGATCTATATACATTATATCTAATTGTTCTTTTATTATTTATAAAAACAGGAAATATTATAATTTATTAAGCAAGATAATAGAAATTGTTTTCGTTTTCTTTATCAAATCAAATAATAGAAAAAGAAAACGAAACGTAATGTTAAGTTAAGAAAAACCAATGAATTACGTATAATCAGTCAAGTAAACAATAATTACTAGTAAGCTTATTGTAAGTAAACATTGTGAAAGTAAGGAGATAATTTTTTTTATTCAGTGCAAAATAGATTTAGGCAGAAATTGTTGTTAGCAGAATGTATATAGGCTTATACTTTTACTTTTTGTTAATAACTTAACTTTGTTATTATATTCAACTGTAATACGTATTGAAAAATAAAGTAGTAGTAGTAGTAAGTATACAGTTGAAAAATAAAAATAAAAAAAATATATATATAAAAAGGAAGCTCAAGCAGTAAGTAAAAAATAATGATTTCTATAACCTTTCATTCATTTTTACATTAATAACCATCATACAATATTAATGTTCGCTTGTTAGGCTTATTATTAATGCACAATAATCTTAATGGCTACTTTATGTCTGGACACGTACAAAATACATGTACAATTGTAATGGTTCTCTCTATTATTCAGATATCTACATTATTCTGTTACATCCTGCATTATAAAATTACAACAAAAGAATTTCTATAATTTTTTTCCATTAAATTTTAGTATATACATGTATGTTTTTATTGCATTTTTATTAAATTATTTATTACAAAATAAAAAATAAAGTCTTTTATTAACAATTTATATTATCCACTTCTATTGGAAATAATTCAATATTTTTGGAAATAATTTCTTATTAGTAATATACCAGGCGTATGTGCGATACAAACCACGGGTCCATCTGACATCTCTCACAAGGATCGAGTACCTTACCTTGGCCTATATTTGGATCGTCGCCTGACGTGGAAAAGCTACGTGGTAGAAAAGAGGAAACAGCTTAACTTCAAATACAAGGAACTAAACTGGTTGCTGGGTAGAAAATCACAGTTATCGTTATCTAATAAACTGTTGACCTACACAGTTATCCTTAAATCTATACGGACGTTACGAATCCGGCTGTGTAACAGCAACATTGAAATAATTTAAATATTCCAAAATAAACTGGTGATAACACCACAACAGATGCGCCGTGGTTTGTTAGAAGTAGAAAAATTCATGAATAACTAGGATTACCTTCTGTTTACGAAAACATCCAAAAAAAATTGGCACGCGGATCAGATGTTAGACAACCATGTAAATTATCTGGCAGTAAATCTATTGGACAACAGTGGTGACATCAGACGACTAAAACGTTTCCATGTGCTGGACCTGGGAAATATATCCAGAGGAGTGACCTGGAGAATAACCTGGGAGTGGGAACACAGGATGAATCTGTAATTGTGCAGTGAACGTCGCTTTGATACTCTACTAATTACAGCTATTTCTATTTACCGACGAATATTTTTTTTTATCCACAGTGTTGTTTTTATGTATTGGTATTGGTATTGATGACATTATTTTTATTATTTTTCTTCCTGTGATTTATTTCTTGTTAAGTATTGAACTTTACTTGGACCGCATATACAAGCACTTTTCCTGTATATGAGGTGTTGAATCTTTGTATAATTTAATGAGGGGTTTCGTCGAGGACCTCTCTTCACGTGATTATCATGAATAAAATTTAATTATGGATTCCTATGAGGTAGCGATTCTAAATGCTAAGAGATAGAAAAAAACTTGTTCATTAAAGTCTTTAACTACCATGCATATTCAAAAAAGAAAAAACCGGTTTTAAAATAATGAACAATTTTCAACGGAATATTTTACTAAAAGAAGAAACAAAGTTCCGATTAAATTTTCTGTGTAAAGTTAAGACCCTACTGCACTATGAGATATTCCTTGAAGTTAGTTAAGACATCGCTGAAGAAGATTTACTATCTTTTTATTATTACACGTTTATGAAGCACAGATAGTGGACGTAAATGAATTAGAAATTTTAATTTATTTAAAATGTCTTTAAAAATTTTAATGTATTTAAAAATCGTAGGTCGTCTAACATAAGACACAAGACAATTGAAACTGGCATAGCAATTTTAAGTGACGTGAATTCCTGTTGCCTTTTTCACCGAGTCAAACCTAATGTGATATATTAGGATACCGAATCAACCCCAAAATACTGGAGATGTTCTGTTCTACAAATGACAAATATGTCACTCTATTTATCACAGGCAATAAAAAATTATTACTCTCCGAGAAAGCGACTGACTAGTTCCTGTTTTATTTCAAATGATTTTCTAGATCAAAAACCTTAAGAACGACTGAGATAAGATAATTTAAACCGGCAAATTAAGGTATTCCTTCAGTTGAAAAAAAATCATTAAAAAATATTTTCGCTATTTGTTAAGAGAATGAATGTATAAATCGGTTTATCTTTAACAAACTCCATTAATTGTTAGTTTATAATAATTGATTTTTTTAATTGTGAAAGATGAAGTCCATTTTGTAGTTTAGAATTCATATTTTGGTAAGAAAAGGAATTTCATTTCTACTTAAAGGTTCACTTTTGATTCCTGTTATCAAAGTATATTAGAATATATAAGAATAAAAATAAGCAAGAAATTAAAAAAAAAAGAAGAATTACTTAGATAATTTATTACGTAGTAGAAAATGGAAAGTATCAGGAAATAAAGATGGTATGAAGGTCATAGAATGAAAGAAACATTGGTACCAGTAACCCGGCTAAAGGCAAAATAACAACTTAATAATAATAATTATATAAACATAATAATGAAAAGAAAAACTTCAATTGTTTACCTATTATTTATTCTATTGTGCAAGTTCAAAGCAATTAAATAATTAAAGATGTAACATTCTTTTTTTATTATTAATAATAATGTTTAAATTATAACTTATAAATAAGTATGTGTATATAAGGAAAACATTTTACAAGAAATAATTATACGAACTTATAGAAAAATGTAATACATTTTTTCATTATATAAAATTTAATAAATTTTAATATGCTATTGTATTCAATATTATTTGCGATTTGTTATATATATATTTTTTTTTTAATTATTATTTTAAGCAACATAATAAAAATTAAGAAATAAGAGTAAAAGAATAATTGATAATTATATCATAATTTTATTTTTAGTTTATTACAGACTCATGTGAGTCTGTAATAAACTTCTAAGGTGAACTTTGTGTAGCATGTAAAAAATACAAAACCTGACCGAAATAAAAATTATATTGTTTGATGAATGTATATAAATATTTGATAAAATTCTGAAATAAAATATATTAAAAAAATTGTTAAAATATTGTTAATATTTATTAATGAAAATATCCTTGTTTTATAAAATGTATTCAAAAGAAAACGAAAAAAAAATATGATGTTAATTAAACTTAGAAGACTTTTTATAAAATTATATTTTCATTAACTAAAAAGAATTAACCGCTGTTATTAAAATAGAAAACAAAGGAAAAATTTCAACAACAGTTTGTAGAATAAAAAAAAAATTAAATGCAAAAGCAAAACATTATGAAAAAAGATATTTATCAGAAAGACAAAAAAAAAAAAACACAAAAGTACTACAAAAAAATTAATCTGATTTCATAAAATAAGACAAAACACTAAAAACTATACTAATAGTTAATTCTTTAACCTCCGAGTGTTTATTGTCCAGGTTAAATACATATATATATATATATATATATATATATATATATATATATATTTATGATTATTAATTTTTTGTTTTATTTTATAAACGCAAAATGAAATATTTTTATTGCACAAAAGTTGAAATACACTTATAGCTAACAATAAGCTTACAGATATTTACTTTTTAAAAACCGATTCTTAAGATCCCTTTAATAGGTTAACTTTACGTACAATTTTTCTAAAACGGTTCAGAATTCTTTCTAACTAGGTATATACTGTACAAATTTCTAAATTTTTTCACACTCGTAAGAATATATTCATTTTTAAATTTACAATTCTTTCTGTCTAATTAATTAAAATTATTCTTGGCAGTTCTAAAAAAAAAACGACTTCTTGAGTAGATACATAAATACACTGAGTGAGTGTGTACACATACACTGACGCACCGAGTTTCATATTTTTGACACAAAAATTACGATTTCTTATTTTGCCTAAAGAAGAATAACCTGAAAATAATAGGCTATATTTTATCTACCGCTTGTAGAATTAAAACTGAATAGATTTCAAACAATTTTCAAACAACAGCTTTTAAGTTATTGTTTTAATATTTCAATTTTTTATTTATAGTAGCTTTATTAATTATAATTTATAATTTAAGAAATAACAGTAATTTTTACAAATTATTTACTAAAATATTATAATTTTTACAATATTTTTTTTTTTATCTTAAAGATTTCATATTAAATTTCTCAAAAATGGTTCATACAAAATTTTGATAATATTATTAAAATATATTATTATGATATAACATATAAATTTCTTATTTTAAAAACCTCTAGGAAATTTTAACAATTTCCTACAAAAAAAAATTATTCTTTTTCAAATCTTTAAAACATAAGATCTACTCTTGAAGGTTACGGTATCCCTTTTATGATTTAGAAACATAATTTTTGCGTAAAACCGATCCTACTTAGGCCCACACGGTTACAACAGATTATTATTTACAGATTTATCGATTTTATGGATCTTTTTTCGGAATTCTTCCCACAAAAAAAAAACACTTAATTTTTTATTCAATCGACCAAAAATCGATGTATTTTTAATATCCAATAAGAATTAAGTGAGAATATGCATATTGCAAAATAAAAAATAAAAAATTGTAGTTTTTTGTTTCTCCTCCCTCCCCAAAAAAAGTTTGCAAGTTTTTCACTTGGAGATAACTGAAAATAGCAATAACTATTGCTATTAATAATAACCAGATTGGAGAAATAACCCAATAACCAGATATTACCATTCTTATAACCATTTATATTATTTTATTTTATAAATATAATCTCACCAAACTTAACCTACGCTCGCTTTGCTCGCTAATCTACCTAATTAACAGTAATGTTTTGAATATTTAAATAATAAATTCAGTAACTATTGGTGCGATTTTTTTTTTTTTTTTGAAAATGCCATGCCTGACCGGAATTTGAATCCGGGACCTCCGGATAAAAGCCCGAGACGCTACCACTCGCGCCACGGAGGCCACCAATAATTTTTTTTTCTTCTTGTTTAGCCTCTGGGAATCACTGTAAGGTATTAGAGGATGAATAAGGATGATATGAAGGAGTGTAAGTGAAGTGTAGTCTTGCCTCAGATCGACCATTTCTGAGAAGTGTGGTAATTGAAACCCAACCATAAAAGAACTTCGGTATCCATGATCTAGTAATCAAATCCGTACAAAAGTGCAACTGTCTTTACTAGGATTCGAATGTTGGAACTCTTTAAATAATAATTTAAATAATTGGAATTATTTATTATTTAAATAATCAAAAACTGTTAATTGGTCGAGGTTGGCGAGCGAAGCGAGCGTAGGTTAAGAGGTTTGGTTGATTATATTTATAATTTATATGTGTAATTATACGCAATAATGCTTACATTTTTAATATGTAAAATATGTTAATATGGAGAATGTTTAAAATGACCGTATAAAACAGCATTTTACCATGTTATCGGGTTATTTCTCCAACTTGGTTATTGTTACTATCAATATTTCCTGATATTTTGAAACATGCATATTCCCATCTAATTCTCATTGGATAATAAAATAAATCGATTTTTGGCCCATTGGTTAAAAAATTAACTTTTTTTTGGGGAAGGAATTCCGAAGAAGGTCCGATTTTATTTATAGTAAAAGCGATTCATTAGATTAACAATAAATTTTTTTTTAAATTTATAAGTAATAAATTATTTTACTTCTTTTTTTTGTTCTATCTATAATATAAAATGGTGATATATATATGCAGCTTCAATTGTTTAACAGCAAAATTATAATATTGTTAGTATAACATTTTTGAATTTTATTATCTATTTTGACACACCCAGTAGAAGGAAAGCTCTCATACTATTTGGAACTACTCATATATTTTATAATAAAAATTTTCCCAGTCTAATGAAAAATAAATTATTAAAATTACTAATGAAGAAATAAAAATAATCAATGACAATTCTAAAATGAAAAAAAAAATACGTAAGCATAAGAAACAGTATAAATATACTATAAAAACCGTTAATTTTATTGTTTTACTTTCATATACTTATTATGTAAATGAAACAAAATACTAACATATTTCTAGGCTAATAATAAAATACAACTGATAACCTACACGAACAAAATGCAACTTTTACTGCCGTTTGAAAAGTAAATAAAATAGCATAACGACTTGTTGGTCGCTACGTTTAGTAAACACGTTTCATTAATTAGATGATATTAAAAAATTACAAACAAAACGGTACAATTAAAAAAAAAAAAAATATGTAAAGAATTTTCAAGCAGTCAACCTTGGTGTTAAATAGATAAATGACGTAAAACTATTCGCAATAAGTTTCTTTTTTACTTGGAAATGGTAATAGTGGAACTACACCACACGGGAAAAGAAAAATACTACATAAAAGTTCATTTAAATAAAAATAGTATTAACACCATGTAAATAAACCATTAGAAATGCCAGTAACATAAAATATTCTCAATAGCATTGTGTATAATTATAAATATATGCTGGGTTTGTTTGTTATAAAATATATCATTTTTAACAGTTTTTCTGATATGTTTTTCTGCTCTGAAAAATATAAAACAACCAATAAGAATTTCTGGTAAAAAATATAAACTGAAAAATAAGTAAATTTCTACATTTATTTTCCTAATTTTTAAACAATGCGTAATTATTTAAGCCCAAAATTATTATTCAGAATTATAACCAAAATAAAAAAGGCAATCCATGTCAAACTACGCGCTCAAAGGAATAAGTTCTGATTGTTAAGTTCTCTTATGGCCTTACGTTGCACTCGGGTGAACATCCTCGAGAAATCTTTTACCCTAAACAACAGAAGAGACCAAGTCATTCTAACGCGGTTGAAGATCGGGTACACAAAGCTAACCCACGTCCACCTGTTTGGTTCTCCTCCAGCAGAACTGTGAGGCGTGCAATGTGAAATCGTCCGTAAACACTTATTCCTAAATTTCCCAATGTTCGAGAATATTCGTCTTCAATTAATCCTTGTTTCAGATGTGAAGGGATTGCTCAACTGGAAGAAATGCATCAAAAGATTGTTTCTTTTTGAGAGTGGGATGAAGAACTCAATTTAGCGGTTTTGCTTACATGAGATCCCTTACGAAGTACTGTGTACGTAGTAAAAATGGTCTAGTGGTCACGTTCCTGTCTCGATATTTGTTACCCAATGTCTGGAGTTTATTGCCTAATTACTGATGAACACTTAGTTTTACTTAAGTCAGTAATGATTATCATTGATGATACTGTAAACAAACATGGAAAAAGAAATAACTTCTTAATAGTATAAATATTGCCATCTACTTCGGATATTGAGGAATAACGACCGCAAAGTATAAAATACAAAATATATGCTTCGGTGTTCATTCATTCCGACTAGTACTTTTCTAAGCCTTTCTATTTTTTCTATTATATTCAAATTCCTTGATCTCAAAATTCTTCTCTTACCCTACATTTTAAAACATCTTTTTCTATACGTTTTAATCTTTGTCTTCCTTTATTGTATTTGTTTTTACAAAAAAAGAAGAAAAGTCTTCTAGTATCGAATTCACTAAAACTGGATGTACAATGCATCAGGTTGTTCTACTTATCATTTTGGTATATTACACGACGAACTTCTCTCTTTTCCAATTTATCTTAGAATCTTTTACTCCCTGTTCGATCAACCCATTTAATATCCTTTTACACATCTCGAAAACATATCAGCGATAGATAATTTGTATGTATATCATTGAATATGTCAATATCGGCTTCTTCAGACATTTATTATGAGATTTATTAAATTTAATGTCATTCTGTATAAAAAATCAATTTATATTATTATTAATATACTAAAAATAAATTAAACGGAATTTGAAAAATTAAAGGAAATGACGATCATGTTACATATTTAACAAACTAAAAGTTGCAAGTCATCATAATTAATCTATTTTTTTTTCTCTCACGGGCCGGATCCTGTAGTTAAGCATTACTCAGCCCAAAGGAGAGTCCTTTACTCTAACGGACCTCCACGTCTCGGGCCGCCGGTCGGATAACATTTTGCGCTCGCCTCAAACCCCCAGAGTAGGACCCACTAGGCCCGGCTATGCCATCTCTGGGTCCCCACTCCGGGAGCCGGGACTCGATGTTTATACCAATATGTCTCTATGTCTCTATATGTCAATATGTCTCTAGGGGGATAACCCGAGTGGGGCATCCCCGCCGGGACTCGGTCTTTTTTGCTCGGGGGTGCGAGAGTCCCCGTGCCTCATCGCTACCGCCCACTCGTCCAAGCACGTGCGAACGAATAATCTATTATTATTATCTATTTAACGGTAAGTTGTGAATTTTCAAAAATACTGAGAGGAACAGCCCACAAAAACGTAATTATATATATTCGTATTTTCTTAATGGATAAAGAATAAATATTCTATCCGAATAAATCAAAAAGAAATTATAGCAGATTTATTAATTTATATCTTATACATTTCATATTTTAATTGTTCTCTTTTACTGGTTTATTTTTACTAGGATTATCCGGTTTGTTGTTTGCCATACAGTTTTCACAAACTCCATATAATTGTTAATAAAAAAGAACATTACAATTCATTTGAAAATTGAATTTCATCAAAATAAATTTTAGTGGAAAATAAAAATCAATCGGTAATTACTTTTCTTTTATCAATGTAATAAATTAGCTACATACCTTTCTTATATATATACTTTTTCTTGTAATACCTTGATTCGTTTCGTTTTCCTTACTTTCCAGTCAATTTTTGCTGCGTCTCTCCAAACAGCCCAGATAATTTCTACATCCACCGACATACATATAACATAGCATTCACATCAACCTGTTACAAAAAACGTTTTCATTAAATTAACATTTTTTTTTTAAACAAAAGTTGTTACTGATAACTTATTACGGCTTATGGCTAATATTTTTCCAAAACGTTTCTCAGAGTTATCAGTTCAATTAATTTATCGTGAACCTTTTTGAGTATTTTTACTTCCTCCACTGTTTTAGTAGAGGAAAATAAAAAATTCCTCTCTCGTTATTTCATATTTATCGAATTTTTGAGATCCTCTAATCAAAGAAAAAACAAAATAATACAAACTTTTAAGTAAGTAGATAAATGTAAGCTTATTTGTTTTGGCCAAATTTGAGGCTTTATAATTTCAAAAATATTTCAGATAAATTCTCGAATTTTTTAGAATTCCTCTTTTTTTATCCTCTTTTATTTACTATTACATATTGGATCTAGGTAAACAAAGGGTTTGCAAGTTAAGGTAAGGTGGTGATATTAAATCTTAAAATAGATTGATTTATTTCTGAATACTCCAATTAATAATTTTTTAAATCGGAAATTAAAAGTAAACAAAAAAAAATTAACCGGTTGATATAACAGAAAACTATATTTCGGGAATAAATTAAGTAATCTTTTAAGCTTTATTAAAAATTTTATTACGATATTCTTTTCCAAAAATGTTTGGGAAAGTTGATAAACTTTTCACAGCTTTGTTGAATTATTGAATAAGCTTTTTAAATCGCTTTTGATATATTGTAGTTATCGATACGATTCTAACCTCAACAAACTCCATTTTGGAAAAACAACAAACGAAATTGAATTTCAAGCTATTGCTTTAAATGTAATTAAATTTGAATAGCTATGACGTCAAAATTACGTAATTGCAACATGTTTCCTACACTTAATAAGGGAAGTTAATAATTTTTTATGAATGTTTGTTTATGTAATTTATTTTTCACTTTATATGAAAATATAATTTTCATATAAAATGAAAATATAAAATCATAAAGAAATCTTTAAAAAATCATCTGAAAAGTAAAAATGGGATGAAATGATCTTAGAATCGTATTACTTTCTTTAGTTAGCCACAATAACTCTTACAGTATTTTTGTCAACACAGTTAATAAGAAGTGCAATGGATTCGTTTATGTTTTCTTTATTTTTCTATTACTTTTATTTGATCATATTTACATAACAAATGATGTTTATTTTCAATCAGTATAACTCAAGGACTAAATAGACTGAGAATATTTTAACTAAATAGCAACAAAAAATATTTTCATTTTAATCGTTCGTTTTCTTTCAGTGAAATCATGTACGTTTGTATATTTTCACTTATTTTACACACATACGTACATACATACACACACACATGCACACGCACAAACATACAAATATTGCAATATAAACGTCTGAGATACAGATGTTTGAAGGAAAATCTAAGAAATAATGAATCTAGAATTCATTGTACCCAACATAATTGTACACACAATTATAATTGGAAAAAAATGATAAAAACTGTTAACAATAAACCACAGACCAATGTAATATTATTGAATTTATTGTGAAATAAGCGTTTCTTAATCCTGCTTCTTTTATTATGTGTTTCATTTTACATACAAAAAAGCATTAACAAGTACGTACAGTATAGTAGGATGAACAAAAAAGAATTGAAAATTTCAGAACATTTAATGGAGAAATTAAATTAGATTTAATATTAAATTACATTTAAAAATCGTAATAAAAATTACAAGCAAGTAACATTGCATGTTCTATTTTGGAAAGCTCACATTTAAATCTGATCCCTCAGTTATCCAAATGAAAAATAAAGGACCAATCCTTATTCAGTAATTTTATCGATTGATGTTTAATTATTAAATAAATACTTAAAATATTTTTCTTCTTTTCTGTCGCAGATGTGCCAACAAGAGATCAGTCAACATCAGCGACATGGTGGAAACAAGAATTGGTACCTGCCCAGAGCTTCGACGCGGACTCAAATAATTTCTTTTCATCAACTCACGGATTAGTACAGACGCACCCATCGTTATTTGGAAGCGGCAGCTCCGGTAAGTTTGCTGTATAAAATTTAATTATATAATAATCGAACACTTAAAACAAAACATAGACTTTTTATAATGATAAAATTTGTATTAAAATGAACTGGATGAAAATGTTAAACGTGCTATTGCTTTATTTATTGCACAAAGCTATTTGACATTTATGATTAAAAGCGAGAAGACGTTATCCACAGTTATCAGATATGAAGATTGTAACTTTAAAGTAACAACTTGAAATAACTAGTTTGAAAATTTCAGGCTTGTGCCCGGAGTGTAGAGCCATTGATGATGTGAGCCATGTCTAATGTGTCTGCTCCAGGTATCAAATTGAACGTAACAAAGTAGTTAGAGACCTTGCGAAGGTCAATTCTGGTTGTGATCTGCAAGTTAATTGAAAAACTGAGAGAAAATAGAAGATAGCTACTGGCTTCCTGATATTCTTAGCTCGGCGGAGGATGGCTGAGTGGGTTTGACGCTGTTTCGGACGTATAGACAGAATAATAACCCGGATGACTAGGGACCCGCCTGGTTGCTTACTTCGCCAAAATATTGGTCAATATAGGTCAATGTAATATTGTAATATAGGTCAATGTATGCATTGACCTCGCTCTCGAAAGCGCACCAGAGCAGAGAGAGATAGGATATGTTTTCTTTAGAACTTCTAAAAATTTTCTTTAGAACTTCTAAAACTTCTACCTGTTAAAAAGCACAGCTCTAAAAAAAACTACACTCACGGGATGGATTAGTTCTAAACCAATTTCAAATAGCAGATGACCATCACGTGCATAATCAGGATATTTTAGATATCAGGGTTCCCAAAAATGTTGAAAGTGATTTTCCTTCTATTTTCCCTGACTCTATAATAACCTATTAATATTATCGATTCAGGGAATTCTCCTTCTGTATCACTTTTATATGTGTAGAGTAAAAGTAAGAGAAAAAAACGCCCCACTGGCATTTCTAATAAAATTGCAACAGCATAAAGACGACAAAAATCATGATTAAATCAAACGCTAAATATTTTCTAAATTTAGAAGAGCCTGAAGAACGAGACAAAAATCATGAGAAAAGAGGACATGCACTCTAAAAGCTGAACATCTGGCCAGACTGGTTGTGAATGGATTTGGATTCTGTGAAACCTCTAGAAATCAAAAGATATGATGGTAATAGTTTTTAACATTCGAAGGCTAAAAACTAAAAAATTGGTTTTTGTTGTTCACTGAAGAATCTCAATTTGTGCACAAAGCTCAATCTTAAATATACACTATTGTACATTTCAAATTTAATCAGATGTACCATTTATTAAAACGTTTCTACGAAATTTTCTTTGTTTTTCCGATAATTGAAGCTTCTTCTTGAGGAAAATCATACTCGTTATCTTTTAGTAATTGTTTTGCTCAAACAAATCTTTTTTAAGTTTTCCCAGACATTTTTCAAATTTCAATAGATTTCCCTGAATTACGGTGATTTTTCAAAACCTCTTCTGACTTTCAAGGCCTGGAGAAACCCTAGATATCCCAAAACGGAACTAGCATATTACAGGCCATTACTTTGCACTAATCAGTTTAATATATGTTAGGGAAAAAACTATAGTTTTTCTCCAGAGATTAAAGATCTACCCAAATATAGATTCAAATGTCCTTACGAACACCATCACACAATTCCAGAAAATTTTGTCATACAAAAATATCCGACTTAACTGTAAATATTTTAGTCAGCTCTCCACTGGAGAGTTAGGTCGATTATCAATAAATTAATAGAATTATTGAAAGTTACAAAATAAACCACACGATATGATTTCTTTCAATTAAATTCATTAAATTATTATTACGAAATTTACCGATCGTAGTAAATCAATAAAAAAAGTATATTTCAATTATTTTTTTTATTTTTTTTTAACATTACACTTGTTATGAAAGAACAAAACATAATATAATAAAACAGATTTTCACAATATTTCATGGTCATTTGTTTTTTATATTAAACCAAGGTTTACCCTTGATCTTTCAACACAGACCTAAATAAATAAATAAAAATAAAAGAAAATTATCTTTTTAGATTGCAGACTATTATACGTTAAAAAATATATATCAAAAGTCTTTTTAATATCTATATAATAACTTATTTATCCCCTCTTTAATTATTTTTAAATTAGATTCTAGTTATAAATAAATTTATACTGTATTTTTTTGGCGTAACTAATAGTTGACCCAGTGAGTAACTTACAAAAACTTTGTATCACGAGGTTAAATCCTATTTATCATAGTTGTTACGTAATTTTTTTTTTTAATCTAATAAATTTTTAATTTTAACTAATATCTTAGTTTATAAAATAATATCCTGTATATATATTTATATATATATATATACACACACATAAATTCTGAGTATACATTACTATTATTATCATTATTACAACTTATGCCACATTATTTTTTTCTTTTTATGTATATAATTCTCACATTATAGATATTTTAAAAAGAAATAATGCGTGTAATCTTTTTATCAGATAATTTGATCTTAACCTGTAACTATCAGACGTTTTAGTTTGTACAACTTATATAAGAATATAAATAAATCTTTTATTTTGTTGTTTTTTATTTTTATAAAAAAACTATCATTAATATTTTATATAATCCGATTTTCTTTGCTGATATTTTATTTTATAATACTTGATAAGTATTAGTTGACAATAACAGATTCAGTTTCCAGGGAGAAATGAACAATTTGTTTAATCGGTTTACAATGATAGTGATATGAGAAAATGATAAGGAATTTTATATTATTTACTGAAGTAATATATTCCACACCCTGTGAGATTTTTTTAGTAAAATAAATTTATTCAGATATCCAATAATTAATATCATAAGATTATAATCGTATTAGAATATATATGATGCGTACTTAGAAAAACAATAAAAATAAATTTACGTTTTAAAATATTTCGATAAATGTATTCGGTTGTTTGTATATTCATTAAACATTATACTTACAAAATCCATTTAATTCGAATTACTAAAAAAAGAGTTAATGCAAAATCTTAATCTGATATAAATATTTGTACACAGGCTTCGGTCCAGAGATTCCAGAAGCTCCAAGGTATGCTCCGGCTTCATCATTGGATTTTGATACAAGAGGTCTTGATGAATTACGAAGAAATCCGTTACTTTCTTCTCCAGAAGAATGTGCAAGAGCGTGCAGAGAAGGGGAACCACCAAAAGTCTGTTATTATCACTTCACTCTTGAACTTTACACCGTACTCGGAGCGTAAGTAAACAACTTTTATCATATCTTCATTATAATTTATGTTCGTTCTCAAGTCACTTTTATTTATTGAACAATTTTTTTTGCTTGATGATATCGCCACATAAGCTTGAAGCTTGTACGCGGAATATGGAAATGGTATTTTGTAACGAATGAAAAATGCCGTGCCTGACTGGGATTCGAACCCGGTACCTCCGGGTGAAAGGCCGAGAAGCTACCACTCCGCCCACGAAGGTCGACTAAAGTTAAAGGCTATCTAACATCGGACACTTAGGCATTCCTAAAAGAGGAATAATATTCTCAAGAATAATTAGTGTCCTAGCCAGGGTAACTAATTAAAGTAAGGAGACAAATAAGTTTTTTCATTTACCTGAAAGTATTGTTCTAAATCAGCATAACAAACAACCGGAATATAGGTGTTATTAAACCCTACAAATGTTCTCCTTAGGGATTGGGTATATAATAAACCGAATTATTTTCAGACCGTAATAAGTGCCTCTTGTACCTTAAGTGCTTTCCCCATGCATTATAATTTTAACAACGACTGGGAAATAATACAAAAATAACAAATTTTTCTACTTCTTTAATAAATATTTTCAGTCTCAGCCGTTTCTTGTACTACATATTCCATCTTTTATAATTTTTCCATGATTTTTCACAAACTGTCATTCTTTCCAATGCCGGTAATATTTTTTTTGCTTTCATCTGACCCCGCCGTCTACGTTCTGGTACCACCCAAACAAACACCTTCGGCGGCTATCCTCATTCATCCTTACCAAAAGACGATGGCTGTACCATTCAAGTTGTTTTATTTCGACTATCTCGGTTATCGTGCTGTTAAAGTTCATCCTATTTAATATATTTTCCTTACCCGTCAAATTGAATCGCATCATTTCACAACTTCCTTGCCCCTAAATCCTAAGTTTTATACTCGCATCTTCTTTAAATGTCTATACGACACACAATTCTCTGACAGTGGGGCTTGCATATTTTTCTTTTTACGTTGTCTTTTATTAAAACAGAGGATGTAACTTTCTTATTAAAACCTAGCCTTGACTGATCTTCCATCTACTATCTATGTTAAAACAATGATCTGATTTCAGTAAGACGATAAAATATTTGACTAACAAAAATATTTTGCAATAAATTTGTTTTTCGGTAAATAATAATTACACCACTGCCAAAAAGGAATTTAATGTATTTAGGATGTGTGTGTGTGTGTATGTATGTTTGTTTGTGTATGTTGTATGTTTGGTCCACCGTAGCAGCTCAACAGCTGAACCGATTTAGATGTATAACCTCGCGTTGGAATCCTTACGTTACTGGGAGTGTCATAGGCTACATATATATTAAACAAATTTGAAAATAAAATATTTTACTATATAAAAATACTATATATAAAACTGTCACCCGCAGGCTTTAATTATCCTATATTAAACAGCAACGTTTGTCAGCAATGTTTATTTTTGGCAGTCGTGTTTTTAATATTTAACTCTTGTTTATAATATTCACTGTCTCGGAATTCACTTACCTGATATAAAAAATTGGATATACATATCTAATAAAATTTTGTTATTATTAAAAATACCGGGCCCAATTTTAAGTCAACCGTGGTAATTCACTCTATTTAACTTGGCATGACCTCTTAATATTCTATCATCAGGTCGTCCACAACCAGTTGGTTATTTTATTTTTTTTTTTAATAAGTGTATTATACGTGAAAGCACACAGGGCTTAACCCAAAATTACGAAAAAAAAAAGAAAACATAGATGACAAACCGTGCTCTTGACATTTTTACCAACTATTCATCTCTTAAAAAAAAAATGTTTAATATTAATTTTAATTATAGTCTATATATATAAAACAGTATCTCTATAGCTCTCTCTCTCTCTCTCTCTCTCTATATATATATATAACTGTCACAACCGTAAAAGTTGTAGGTGATTAAAACGAGTCTGTAAAAATATTCGATAACGGTATAGTCATTTTTAAAGAATAACAATCAATACACGCCAGGATTACTTAGGAAAATGAATACGATTATTAAAACAAAAAGAAAATATAAGATTAAAAAAATGGTAAACCTGAAATGTATAACTTTTTTTTAATTAAATAATATTATTTTATATAAAGCAAAAAGAGTTTATAAAAAGGTTATTCTAATTTAAAAGAGCTAACAGTTAGTAAAACTTAAAAAATTATAAATATAAAATAATAAGATTGCAGAAAAGTTAAACGTGAAAAAACAGTCAGTTCTATAAAATTTCAATAAAATTAATTCATAAATATTATTCAGTATTACATTATTAAAACAACCCATTTTTCCACAAGGACAAGTAGATTACATAAACCAAACTTATAAAATTAAAGTTATAAAAAAAAACACAATAGAAACAATAGACAGAAGAAAGTGAAAAATACCCGTAAGCAATCATGTTTATGGTGATAAAAAACCAGTTATATTCAACACTGATAATTTTATAGAGAAAATTATAATAATTTAACAAAACAAACAACCACTGAATGTCTCTAATAAAAAAAAATTACAAAAATAACAAGACAACTTAATAAAATTCGATTGCAAGTTCCTATAAAATCGATGCGTTGTTTCTACTCGGTTGTGTATTATTTTTACATTGACAGAGATACGATTTAAACTTCATTAAATCTATTTTACACATGAGTAAACTTTTATTCAGAAATTTATATTAAAGTACAATTTTTTGTTTACCTATTTATTTAATGGGTATATATATATATATATATACATATATATATATATATATATATATATATATATATATATATATATACCCATAAAATAAAATAAATATAAAAATATATAAAAAATATGTAAAATGCAAAAAAGGGATGGAAAAGACAATGGTAATTCCAGTATTATAAGTGTATATTAACTACAATTAAAAACTGTAGTTTTAAATCAGATTTAATTTTACGAAACATAAATTCTTATTTTTTATAATTTTGTTTTACGATTTGCTTCATTGACTGAAAACAATCACATGTCAGGTTATTATTTCGAGAGTTCTTGATTCGATACTCTATATTATCAGATGATTTGCGTGAAATTTTTACGCAATATATATGTCACAAGTTTTACCTGACAACTGGAGAATAATGATATTTTAAATTAAATCATTATAAAAAAAAAAATTAGAAAAGGTTATAGAAAAACATGAAGTATTGAAACAGAACTTGATAGACATAAAAATTACATTACTCAATTTTTACTGTCTACGAACTGAGAGAATTATCATTACATTTTTAATTAATTTATATTTTATGTCATTCCTCATTTGATTGGCTTGATTGCATTCTCCATCTCTTTCTATTTGCTGCTAATTTTTTATTAACCTCAACATAATTCCTTGAATATCCTCAATTATCCGCTAAATATATCCAAGTATAACATTAAATAGCTTACCAACTGAGCTGGATTTAATCAACAAACGGTTGAATACATGGAGGATACGCTTTAATCACGCAAAATCGAACCGTGTAACAATCACTATGAGAAAAGGCGACTGCCACGCCTCCACCTTGATAGCGTTTTATTTTCCCAAACTGAGGGTGAGGTACCTAGGTCTATACTTCGATCATCCACTAGAGTGGAAAGTTTATATAAGAGACAAGAGAAGGCAACTTGAGATAGAGTTCAAAGAAATGTTCTGGTTGTTGGGCAGACGTTCTCGTATATCCTAGAATAAGACACTCAATAACTCTAAAACCTATGCGATTGAACTACGGGGCACCGCGAGCAGAAGCAATGTCGATATCTTATAGAAATTTTAGAATAACCTAGTGAGGTGTATAAAAGAAGCAGCTTGGTTTACAAGGAACAATGAGATCCAGGATTATTTAGGATTACGATACTTACCGGAGGAGATACAACATTTCAGTTCAAAGTACGAACATCGGCTTAACCAAAACATAAATCAGTTGGCAGTGAACCTAATAAAAAACGGATTGAAATTACAAGGTTGAACCGACTGCAAGTTATAGATCTAAGGTGTTCCAGTAATGTCTTAATGTGTCTATAGTAAACTCAGATGTGATTCGTGCATTACCTATTCGACTTTTAATTTCAGATTTGTTACATTATTTTTCTTTTTTTTACATCGGTTCATTTTTTTTTACTTCTACTTATTATGATATATTATTTTGCTTTCTGTTGTTCTAGCGGTGTTCAGTTTCATTCATAATTGCTAATTGAATATGCTTTGCATAAAAGTTTTTATTTTAGTAGTATGTAATTTTTGAGGAGTTTCGCTGAGGACTCCTTTCATATAATTTGGGATGTGATCCGGTTTATGTAAATATAACAGATTGTAAATAAGCGTTAAAACAATAGAAATATATATATATATTTCAAAATTTTTCTTCTACAGTTTTCTTCTGTACATCCTCTTTTGACTAAATTAACTAAATCTGGATGTCTTAATACACAGTTTATAAACCTACTTTGTCATTTTACAAAATTCTGAAATATTTGATCGATGAATTAATTCACCGCAGAAGCTTATAAGGAAGCTTGTTCGTGGGGAATAAAAATGGAAATTGTTAGCCTATGACAAATGTCATGCCTACCGGGGTAAGAACCCGAGACCTCCTGATAAAAGACCGACATGCAACCACTCCGCCATGGAGATCGGCGGATTTTATCCTTTCTCACCTCTCCTATTTATCTTAAGAGCTTTTCAATTCAAATTTTATTAAATATCTTATTATCACGTTTGAAAGGATTCTGTTGTTTTCTTTTCTGTTTTACCTATTCGTGTCATTAAAGTAAAATTTTACATACCGCACAAATATTTTCAAGAATTTCTTAATTTTCTACACAACACCTCACCTTAACTACGCTCACCTTGCTTGTGCCGGTCTGTTTTTTTAAAATCTGCATTACTTTGTCCATCCTATATAATTTTACTACCTAAATAAAAAAATTCTCCCACTTCCGGTATATTTTCTTCTTGTATCTTGGTATTTAATTCCTCATTACCCTTCTTTCTCTCATTTCATTATATTTTTATTTTTAGTTTTATTTATTTTCAGACCTAATTTTTTTCTAGCAAAATATACATTCAGATATAGTATTTATTCTAACTCGGTTTTCATTTTTCTAAAAGAATAACGCCATCGGTTGTTGTAACATATTTTTTCTCTACGGATAGTTACTGCACTCTCAATTTTTTTCTTCACTTACCGTATTGCTTCTGTTTTGAACAAGTAAACGGGTTATATCCTTGTGCCACTTCTATCTAAATTAACGGTAATCTTTCTTTATCTTCTATTCTCATAACTCTACCTCGTATTTAATATTTCTCATAAGTATCTCTTCTCTACCTACATTTAAGGACGAAATTACTTGATTTAAATGCGATAAAAAAACTTTAAAAATATAGATTTATGACTTTTCTAAATTAACGATTTATAAGAATTTGAAATTTTAAAAACAAAACCGTTTCATCCGTTCCCGTTCGTCATAACGCCCCAAGTAGGAGCGGCAAAAGATATTACAAACTTTCCTTACTCCTTTCTGAATCAAAGCATGCATTACTTTTTTCTACTATTATTACTGCTACCTGATTTTTACACAAATTATAGATAAATCTATCTTTTAGATTTAAGTCCGAATTTTTTTTAATTTTAAACATTCATTCTATTCCACAATATTAAATGGTTTCTCCGGGTTTACTAGATTTAATAAGGTGGTTGTAATCTTTTTAAGTCTGCCTTCTTAAATCGATCTGAGAGTCCAGATGAGCCTCTATTAAACCAATCCTCTTTTTGAAATCGAACTGGTTTTCACCTGACAGACTGCATATGATACATAATTATCTTTTTTCTATAAGGAAATCAGTTTAAAATCATTGTTAACACTAAATCACATTATATTAAATATTGCTAAAAGGATTTATTTAAAAAGATCTTCATAACACTCAGAATGAATAAAATTCATGTACTATTATTTTAGTCAACTCTTACCATCCTACCCTACTAAACGGCATTTGTATGTGTGTCTGTGTATGCGCCCCCCTTGGCTTAGCACCGGTATGTACCAATCACTAGCGGAAAATCCCGATTCATTAGTACAAATCTCGTGGTGGTGAGGTGTGTACTTGTTATATTATTATATATGCAAATTATATATCAAAGTTTGGGAAAACTTAGTACTTTTTAACCGGATCTGAATATTCGGACGAAAATCGCAAATATCTCAAAAACGGTCGGTCATAGCGCTCTGAAAGATTTTTTCTATCCCCCTCGCCAATATTCCACCCGGTGGTACCCGATGGATGATAATATTTTCAAATCCACCAGAGGCGCCGTTCGGAAATTGGGGAAGGGGTGCGATGGGGTGCCACGTAATATCTCGGCAACCGCTCGTCCGATTTGCACGATTCAAACGGCGTATGTATCATCAGGTCGAGCGCTAACTGCTTAACGCATCGGGTACACCCTTGAACGACCGGATCTTGATATCCGGAAATTAAATCGTTTAGCCCTATGTTTTGATTGCACTCACCGTAAAACGAACCGATCTGATCTTTCGCTAAATACGCTCTAACCTAAGCGCTAGCGCAGCTGTAAAGTATAAACTTATGAAGATAAAAAAGTAGAAAATAAAAAATTCGAGTATACAAAAAAAAACTTTTTAAAAACCACTCTTAAATTAAACGCGCTAAAATGTAAAAAATATTTTTAGGACGGTATCTGAGAATGGATTTGACAACAAGTTGATGGTGATGTGTAAGATTATGTGAAAGTCATAGCTTCAAATTAAAAATTTGATGTTTTTGTCAATTTTTTCTTATATGTGATGAATGGCTTAAAGAGTGGGGTGCAAACACGCATAAGAAAAAATTATCAAAACCATCAAATTTTTAATTTGAAGCTATGACTTTCACATAATCTTACATATCACCAGCTTGTTTTCAAATCCATTCTGAAATACCGTCCTACAATTATATTTTACCTTTTAGTGCGTTTAATTTAAGAGTGATGTTTTAAACGTTTTTTTACATATTTTTTATTTAATTATGCGATAGTTTTTCTTCATAAAATAATGAAATATAACCAAAAAGTAGGCACCAGTATGTACCAATCACTAGCGGAAAATCACGTTTCGTTAGTATGAATTTCTAGAGTTAAATTTCTAATTTAACTTTCGTTACATCGATTTTCATCATTCAAAAAAAAAATATATTTTTACACAAGTTAATCAATTTTGGACACCTAATAATCCCATTCCGAGATGCCGCCAGGGCAACCCCCCACCCCCGAAGAGCCTCCCCGCACGCCTCCACAGCTAGTCGTGTAAATTAACATAGATTATGACAAATGGAATAAAGAAAACTTGTATGTAACTGCGTAGTGTGCATGTGTTAGAAATTCTACTAATGTGTCTAAAAACATACGAGTACAACCGAAAGATATGAACGGATTCTTCGTCAGTTTGCTTGTTTGATATACAACTATCCTGAGTTAATATTTATTTAACAATTTGTTTTCGGATATTATTACTGCATGTAAATTGGATATTATTACTGCATATCTAACTGTACAAGCATGTGTATCATCTGGCGTTGAATCTACTTGACAATTGTAAGAGTAAGACGACTGAGGAAGCTACATGTAGTGGACCTCGCTGATCTTGATCGATTGATAATCACTGGAGTGCATGACCCGTGGGAGTGGGACCCGTGGTTATTATGTCAAAGATAGTTTAAACTTTTAAGAATCTATACTGGAATTTGACATATGTTAAAGCTGGTGGATGACTGAGTCGCTGTCTGATTATCTACTGATAATTCGGTGTCTTTATTGTTTTATGACTATTGTTTTTATCAGACTTTAATATTTAAGACTTTACTTGGATGTCATTACTGTTTGTCATTTTATTATTCGTTATCTATTATTTTTGTTTCTGATATTGCTCCGTTTGTGTCATGATATGTGATGCATATTATTAATATTATATTTGAGATGGGCTACCTTAGGATGGTTTCCTGACACGTTACTCTTAGCTAAAAATTTTACAAATGAATGAAAAATATACGCGCGTGTGTGTGTGCGCGCGCGCCCCGAGTATACTAACTTTCATGAATAATTTATAAAACGATATTTTTTAAATCCCAAACGATATCGTATAATTATCGTAATTATACGATAATTATTATACGATTAACATATTGTCAAAATTTTAAAATAAAATTTATTTAAAAAAGTATACAATAAAAATTTATATGATTTTACAATTTTCTTTTTCAATTAATGTTTACATAAATATTATTTTCATAAATAAGTTAATAATTTAGTAAATATTGACTGAAAAGTACAGTTTAACGTAGTTGTTTTTGTTCATTTTAAAATCCCAACTATTAAAAAATAAAGCTTTTTAACTACTGAAGAAAACAAATATGAACCAGAAACAATGTTTATGAAACTAAGAAAGAAGTTTGTCAAATATTTCCTTTAAACCTTTTTTGGGGATGATAATGTACGAATCTGTGTTATAAATAATTATGTGGAAGATAAAAAAATATCTAGTTCTATGAATGCGTTGATATGTAATTTTAAAGAAAATTAAGATCGGAAGAAAATTAGGGAGAAAAAAAAATTTGTTTTGACAAACTAAAAAAATTGCTTATACAGAAGGACAGATCACAAAGAAAATATTAAAAATGTTAACACACATCCAAGAAGGAAGAAATAAGGATACTCACTTCCATGAAAAATAAGGGATGATAGGTACTTCATATGTTACAAGAAATATCTACAAGAAAAAAATTGGATATAATTAGATAGATAACCGATTTTGTTTAATAACTGAATTCCGTCTTTCAAAAAAAAAAAAAATGTAAAAAGAAAGTTTTGTTGTCCTGAATGAAAGACCTCAACAAAAAATTATAAAAAACCTGTTAAAAATTAAAATATTGTTAAAAGTAAAACATGCTTTTTATAATATACTCCATTATAATTATACGAGTAGAAATCACATACATGATTATTAATCACAAAAAAACATAAAAATATGGCCTCTAACCTTATTAAAGAAAAAAAAAATCACCTCTTTCATTTACGAGACGCTTTTGTATTCATAATAATACTTGTGGGAGTAATAAGAGTGAAGTAAAATGTTTAACAGTATTAATATAAAATTGTTACATAATTACTGTTAAGAAATATTAATAATATATTATACTATAGTAAATTGTATAACCTACCTTGTTTATAAAGCTTGCCCTACTTTGCTCGTATAAATGAACACACTATTATATTTCAGTTATTACTATTATTACAATATTATAATTACGTACAATATTTTGTTTATTGTAGTAATGTAATTTTAATTGTTTCAAATAAAAAATCAAACTTTTTTTTAATATATGAATTGACATTTATCAAGTAAAATTGACCTTCTGTTTAAAGGTCAATAATAACTGTAAGGGATGTCACATATTAGAATATGTACAACAAATAATTAAGACCAAAGAATATAAAAAAGTCTGAATTAAAAGATTAACAAAGACCGAAAGAGCAGATTAATGTATCAAAACAAGTCAAATGATTTGGATGAAAAAATATTTTTTCTATACAGATACTTTTCAAGAAATGCAAACGTAGAAGACTTTCATACTGATAACAAGAAAAACTTCAAAGAACATAAAGAAGGTACAGTCGAGCATGAGCTCCGACTAAACAGAATGTAGGAACATAGGGTGACCGGGCTAAAGGTATCCAGAAGTAATAGCCTATATTTAGAAAAACATTTCTCGTAATCTCCTCAATCGACAGGCAATATCTCCAAGATTTATTCTGTATACTCTCAAGGCTAGCGGAATACGCCTGCGCAGGCAAGCCGACTCACAATACAATTGTAGTCAGTTGAGAAGTGGACCCCACAACAAAAGGTTCAGTCGGGTTTTGGTTAGTGGAGTTACAATCGGTTACGCGTGTTCAACGGCGTGTACGAACCGAATGGAATTTCGATCTTACATCGCATTCTATTCTTTAGTGGGATACGACTTTAAGAGAAACTGGAAGACTGGTCTCACTAACTAGAAATCATCCAAAAGTTTCAGTTAGTTATGAGACTGGATCGTGTACGCGATATATTGATTGCGGCTCCTGGGAAATCAATTAGGTGGACTATTTACGAACCCTAAATTCCTCGTTCTACTGTTCATGACATTGTACATAAACGGGTACGTTTGTGAGCTTACAAGTTGCAACTCCTTCATAACGTTAAACCAAATGATCGCCGTCTATGATATCAGTTTGCTGTGTAGGTAATGCACCGTGTCGAAAACAATCCTAATTATCTTGATAAGTTGTTTTTTAGTGACGAGGCAACCTTTCATATGTTCGGGAGAGTTATCGAAGTTCGGGTTGTCGAACTTGGGTTACTGAAAACCCCCTTACAGTAATCGAAAATGAAAGGGACACACCGAAAGTTAATGTCTGATTAGGGCTCCACAAAAATGGTGTCATCGGTCCACCTTTTTTCATGGAGCCCACTGTGACAGGACACACATACCTCAACATTCTCGAGAACTTCTCTGCTTCACAAATTACTGCAGGCTTCAGTTTCCAATAAGATGGTGTTTCACCGCACTTTCATAGTGATGTTACCGTGTTTTTGAGAACACTTGCCCCGGATGTTGGATCGAACGAGGAGGTACAACTCCTCGCCACTTAGATCTCCAGATATCACTCCTTTCGACTTATTTGCTTAGGATTTATTAAAAGTTGTGTGTAGCAAAGAAACGTTTGAGATTTTGACCGTTTAAAATAAAGAATTGTTAAAGCTGTTGGTCTAATAACGCCGCAGATTCTTTTCCTTTTCCCTCGCACAGTTTTGCCTTTAACCAACCTCAAATTTTGCGATTAAGTTTACAAAAATATATTAAAAAAAGTCGTTACTATGATAAAACAAATACGCCTTTTGAGTTCAAACAATCGCAGTTTCCCATCCGGGTTACGTTCGCTATGAGTAACAGCAAGGCACAGTGGCAATCACTTTGTGTGGCTGGCATTAACTTGAAAAGTCCATGTTTTCGTACGGCCAAATATGTAGCTTGCTCAAGAGGCGGTACGCCAAATAATTTATGTCTGTGCTCTGAACGGACAAATGAAAAACGTAGTGTTTTCATTTGTTTTTCATTTCTTCCAGCGAAGGTATATTATAGTTTACATTTCAGCTGGATATTATCATACAATTCTATGAAAGGAAGAATTATAAGAAAATATGTTCCTTTCTTCTGAAATCCCTACATCTAATCCGAAAATCTAATTTCCGGATGGGTTTCTTGATCATCACTGGAGGAAAACCAGTTTTCGTTGCAGCGTATATTTAACCTGATCATTGTCAAATCGTTTATCAATAGTGTGCTGCTAGCAGCTATTACTAGGTTAAAATACTACAAATACTCCAGAGGAACTAACTGTTAATGTGATGGTACTTGCCACCAGAAGGGAATTGTTTCTTAGTATTTGCTTATTATTGTAATTCCTTCATTGGTAAATCATTCTCACTAACACTATTTTTCAATTTTATTTTTGTTTTAACGCCTAAAAATAAACTCCTTTAAAACAAACAAAAAAATTGGTTTGTGTAGAACTACGTTTCGCACGAGATTTGAGCGTGACGTCTTGCAAAGACATGACCGATGGTACACTTTTTTTAATAATAAAAATAAATATACATGACAGACATCGCTAATTAGATATTTAAAATGTAAGAATTATTTATTGCGACATTGGTCGGTCTTTGCAAGACGTTCACGCTCAAATCTCGTGCGAAACGTAGTTCCACACAAACCAATTTATTAATTAGAATAAGTTGTTGAAAGTACGTGTACCGAGCATATTCCTCAAATCCATCTTGAGGTGTAATTTTTCTTTAAAATAACAGGAAAATGGCGGAAAAGTGGGATCGAAATTTTTTCAAGATTCGCGGCATATGTAAAAATATGTACACACACACTATGAGTGAAAAAAAGTATTATTCTATTTTTTTAATAGAATATTGATTTTTGTTAGTTTAAATATAAAAAGAAAAAACAGCTACTGTTTTTAGAGTAGTAAAAAACATAGTAATAAGAATTAAATAATTATTTCTTTAAACAACTTCCACTAAATCAAATTAACAATGAAATAGAAATTAATAAGTATCGGAGTTGATTTGTATCACTTTGGTACACAAACCAGATCCAATATTCATATTAACGGCCCACCGGAGCAGGCACTAACAAAAAATTATTAAAGACTCATCATTTGCCTCCTTCCACGGAAATCTTTAGTAGAATGCAAAAGATTTATGCGAAATGAAAAGATGCCAGAGTTACAATTTCCCGATCAGTTACAAACACACCTCATCTGACGTACAACTACCTCTGTTTTGAGAAGTTTCAAAATGATGCACAATAATTAACCGTAAGTATTACACAACTGACATTAAGAAACATAAAAAGTTTACACAAAAAAAGGGTTAAATAGAAAATACAATTTTAATTTCTCAGCAGAAAACTTTTAAAAAGTTATATTTAAATATAAATTATTATTGAATACATTTTAGTTACATTTCTCAACGTTAGATAGCACTTAAGTATTAATAAACTGTACTGCTAATAGCCAGGTTTAAGATAGGCAGTACCTTTGTAATAATTCTGGGAGTAAAATTCTATTTTATTTAGTAGAATTTTTTTAACATCACATTAAAATAAAAAATATGGTTAAATATTTAGCAAACAACTAAATAGTCTTTATATAAGGTTAAAGAAAACTCTAATTGGTTTTCAAGAAATATTTTTAACCTGTATGATGCTGAAGTCTAGAAAGTTCTTTAAACATCTATATTTTTTTTGTAGTTTATTTTCTGAATGAAAAACTTACAACTTTAATTTTTTTTTTAAATCTCTCTAACTTCACATAATCGTAGAAAAGGGGGAGAATCAGATAATTTTATTGGCTTAAAAAAAATTCTCATTTTCTTTGTATCTATTACACTTTTAAATTATTTTTCTATTATGTTATTCGTAAAATGTAAAAAAATACATGTAAAATATATGTAATAGATGATAGATACAGAATAAACAATATTTAAGCGTTTCATACAATAAGCAAAAATTAGACAAATTTGTTACAAAACTCTTACCGGCCCGATTTCATTTATTAAACAACGAATAAACGCTCAAATATGGTAAATTTTTGGCAGCAAATTTATAATTATCAAATTTAACCAAAATTGGGATAATAACTACACTCTCTGCTAATTATATGAGTATGTTTAATAAATTAAATCGGGCCGGTAAGAGTTTAATATTCGTCGACCTTTGATTGTAATGTCGCAAAAAAAAACTTGTTATCCTTAAGAAGTAAACACATATTTTTTGAGAAACTGGCGTTGGGCTAGATGAAAATACCAATTAATTAAATTCATCCATGATTTGGATATTTTAAAAAATTACTTGTTTAAACAAACAAATTGAATCGAAGTGATTGTTTAATTAGCTAATGAAACATGTTAATATTCCATTTTTCATTTCATTTAATAATAATAATTTTTGCAAGTTTAAATTGAATGATTTGTTCAAAAATAATTATAAACAATTTGTTATAGAAATAAACTTTAATCCAATCAATGTTGATAAAGTGTAAATTTAAAACGATGAAATTGAAATCGTACATCAAATTCATGAAATTGCTGTTTTTGAAAAGCCCGCCAAAACCTGCTTGATATGGTAGTATATTCCATTGCACGACGGTTAAGCGGTTCAACTTGTCATTAAAACTTCTAAATATTTTTAAAACTCGTGTTAAGTAAATCGAAATTCTGGTTAAAAACATTAATATTCAATTTTTAAATATTATTTATAGTTTTTGCAAGTTTAACTTAAATAATTTGTTTAAATATAATCATGAATAATTAATTATAGAAATAAACTGAAATCAAATCAGACAATAAATTGTTAATTTCAAATGACGAAATTGAACATATAAATCAAATTTATGAAATTACTGCTTTTGAAAAGCCCGCCATGTTAGATAAAATAGTAGATTTCCTCGCACGGCGGTTGGCCGGTTTACATTGTCATTTTAGACACATTGTTATGACATGTGTGAGATTAAAAATTAAATTTTAATCTTACATTAATAACAATAATTTACGCACAATCATTTTTTCCATTAAATAATAAAGAAAAGCAGGTAACTTTTCATACCATTGTTTATATGAAGCATCATAATTTTTTAGTCAATTGTAACACAACCTATTATTACTGCACTCGCCAACCGATGCTACTTTTTTTAATAATAAAAATAAATACACGACATTATATCGCTAATTAGATATTTAAAATGTAAGAATTATTTACCTTTATTGCCGCGATTGTTATGTAATAAACAATGAAAACCACATTAACTTTTCACTTTACTTTATTAACAGTTGAAAACAGTTCACGTGTAGATGTAAGTTGTGTGCTACCGCTGTCTCTCTTCTACTCGGACGCATGGGCCAATCGAGTGGAAGAGAGATAGATGCGGCACAAACCGAACGCTTAGGCCGATCGTGCCTCTCTCTTGCTCGTGCCGCGCTCACGCTCGTATGCTCGGCTCAGGCGGAACGGGACAATGAGTCATGCTGTTTCGTGCGTGCTGCAGGCGTTCATCGATTTATAAGACGTTGTCACGTCAAAAAATCTAAATATCTAGATATTTCAAATTAAATTTATTCAAATTATCTACGATTATTCCTCCTTAATCGGGCACAAAGTTTAATTCTATTTTAAAAGAATTAGGCTACAAATATTATTTTCTCATTAATTTGCATATAACATCGATGTAAAAATTTAAAAAGATTAATTTTCTACCATTTAAAAATAAAAGAGCCCATTTAAAAACTAAAATAATTAAACTAAATAATGAAATGTAAACAAAGGCTCTATTTTATGATAATACTCATATAATTAGTTCATAAAAAGAGACAATCATTATTCGTTAATATATTTATATATATTGTTGTTTATGTATACTTACACAGTGAGAGAGAGAAGGAGAGAATGATAGAGAGGGAGAGTATAGAAAATACAAAGTCAGTATCACGTACAAAGATTTTTTTTCAAAGGCGATTCATAACACTGACATTTAACAACACATTATATAATTTTTCATATTCCACACTTCATATAATATGTTATTAAAAAAGAAATATATATATATAATGTATACAAAACCTTGACAGACAAAAAGAAAAAAAATTGTCCACGCATTATTGTTATACGAGTATAGCCTAATAAGAACATATTTTATGGTACACGTTATTATTGTATCAGTTCTATTAAAAAAAGAAAAAAATTCCACTAACGCATTGCATAAAAGAAAGATGATTATCCAATCTCTTTTAACATAGATATTAAACCTATAATTTTCTTGAATATCGTGCATATTAAAGTTGAAACCTTCATTCATATTAAAAAATACATATTATTGTAAACTTCAAATAATATGAGAGAACTTTTATTTCCTTTATTGCATGCAAATCACTGACTAATCTAAGATTAGTTTCTATTTTTTTTCCCCTATTATAGTTAGTCATAATTGAACTTACACTGCGTAATATATATGTGTATATACGTCTACTCCATAGACAATATGAATAAATATTAAATACTTGGAAACTTAATTAAGAGTTAAATTTGATGGTCTTATATGATTTTCGACCTGAAAAGTTGAATAAAATAGGTTCCACAACTGCATCTCATAAGTTTTGATAAAGGTTTTGTAGAAAATGAAAAATTAGTTCGCCAATTCCTATTTTCTAGGTGTGACGTATAACTTTGTTAAATTGACAGTAAGCAAATAAAATTCTGGAAAAAAGATTTTAGAGAATTTAGTTAAAACCTACGTAAGGGACGTCAACTGTACATATACAGAGTTAAAGAAATTTGACTTTAATTAAGAACAAAACAAAACAAACCTAAACGCGACAAAAAAATACTATATTATAAATTTAAACCGAAACAAGAATCATTTCAATACTAGAAAATACCTAAAAACAAAATAGATGTTTAAAAATAAATAAATAAAAATGTATCACAAACCAATTATTAATTATTCAAAATCTCCTAATTCTCTGTTTACAAAATATACCATTTTAAAATTCCTTGGTTGTCTCTTCTTAATATATTAGTCTTTTTTTTTAAATTAAAATCTCTTAAAGTCTTCTTCAAACTCAGTTTTTGTTACTTAAATTGCTTAAAAATTACTTGGTGTTACTTAATTTCTTAGAATTACGTTATTTACAAATTTTGTTGAAAAATTTAGCGTTTTAATTTTTTGCGACATCAATTTTTTGTTTTTATAATTGTTTTTTTTTTTTTTTTAATTACTAAAGACATCGTTAAGTTTACCGACTAAATTTACTGTATTTTTTCAGGTCAAAAAAACATACGTAATATTTTACCTCTTAATTTGATCCCAGGAATTTTAACACGGTATCATTTTATCTTTCGAACAGAAATCAGAGTAAATTTTTTTGCCAACTGTAACTCGAAAATAAAATTATTTCCAGGCTCATATTTATAGAATATTTTTTTTTTATTTTTACTTGCAGAAATATCGTGAAATTCCTCCTGTTTCTTCGTGAAATTCTCTGTTACTCTATACATATGTAGTTAAACAGCTTAAGTAACACAACCTGAACGTAAACTATCTTTTGCGATATAAAACTTAAAAACAGGACTACAATAAATATAAATTTACTATTTAATAATCATAGAGTTGAATATAAACACCACATCAATAAACTCCTTCTAATACACACTCATGTGTGCAACAATCATTATATATATATATATATATATATATATATATATACATAAAATGTGTTGTGTTGTGTTGTGGTGTGTGTGTGTGTGTGTGTGTGTGTGTGTGTGTGTGTGTGTGTGTGTGTGTGTGTGTGTGTGTGTGTGTGTGTGTGTGTGTGTGTGTGTGTGTGTGTGTGTGTGTGTGTGTGTGTGTGTGTGTGTGGATGAGTGTATATGTGTGAAAGAGAGCAATAGGATTTCTGCCAATTGAATTATTCAAACCATTTATTATTAAATCGCTTAAGTAAATTCATAATAAAAAGTTGCTACCTGTACAAAGAGTTGCGGTAACTCTCACGCTGAAAACTGTTCACCTTAATCTTCAATATAGAAATTGTATGAGTATAAATGAAAAAAAAAACTAATCACATGTAATTGTTTGAGAACGCGCCTACATGTTTACTAGTTACTGCCGTAGTAATAACTTTTATCCGCCAAATATAATAACAGTTATTTATTTAATAATATTAATCATAATTTTATTTTTTCTATTTTCTTTTCCGACAAATAAGATGTTATTTGTTCAATAATTTAACGTTATTACATCACTTATTATCATTAATAAGTACCGGTTTATGGATACAACCATATAATTGTAAGCTTAACTTAAGCTGTGTTATATTAAGTAAGTAGACATAGGCAGTCTTTAAGTACTGCATTGTATATCTCTGGTCTTGTATCTACACTTCTACACTTTCATGATTTTTTCTATATATATATATATATATTATTTTATTTTTTATTTTTTTGTTATATAACGTAGTGTTATTAATATTACATACAACAATAAAAAAACTGGGTAATATCATAAATCAAAAAAAACTTTCTTATTTAATTTAAATTAGTAAAAATTATTACTAACATATAAAAGAAACAAACATTTCTACAAAAAATAATGACAGTTATAACTCTTCCATTACCATTTAATATTATGAGAAAATGATTTCTTTTAATGAAGTGAAATAATAATAATAATAATAATAATTACGATATAAAGCGCAACAGGTGAACAGAGGTCAAGTTCCAACTTCTAAATGAGAAAGTAAAATAATAAAACAAAAGATTCTTTCATAAATAATATAATAAATTTTGAAGTAACTTAACTTATTTGCAATAATACAAATAAATGAAAAAATAATACAAAAATGTAAAAAAAAGATTACTGAATGAAAAATTATGAAAAAAAAAATACTTTTTTCAATTGTTTTCACCTCTAATACTAATCTTATTTTAGATAAAATATTAATTAAAATTTATTTAAAAAATGGTGAAAATTAAACACATATCTAAAAATTGCAAAAATTAAAATAAATTTGGGGATTTTTTTTCTAATTAAAAATCAGATTTATGTTCGAAACTTAAACATATTTTCAGAAAAAAATTACTTTTCAATATGGAAAAAACCGAAAAAAGATTAGGGTTATCAAAAATGGATAAGTTTTTCATTAATCTCACAAACAGATAACCAAATTAACAATGCGATTTCTTAGTAATAAAATAAATCTCTGTATGTCTTTTAAAATAAATAAATAAAAATTAACTTTTAATATAAATTTAAATGAGATAAAATTAATTTTATTAAAACAGAAAAAAATCGTATGTACAATGAAAAAGAGAAAATTAATTTTTTTTATGTTATTTATAAATTTATAGTAACAACAAACTAACTAGGAATATATTTAATAATAAGAAAAAATCAACAATTGTACGTCTCAGCTTTTCATCCGGAGGTACTGGGTTTGAATTCCGGTCAGGCATGGCATTTTTCATACGTTACAAATTTCCATTCTGATACGGCAAAACGATAACTAATAATAAGAAATTAAAGAATAATTTCGCGGAATTCTTGCAGAATTCCAAGAAAAATCTTAACTAGAAAGAAGGACAGAAGAAATGAGTGGGCCTTTGCCCCGGCGTAATTGAAAAAAATTGCTGCCAAACTCAATCCGGATATTTTTAAATTAAAATTGAACCCCCCCCCCCTAACAATTAAAAACATTAAAAATCATTTATTTCCTAATACTCTTAATATATTCAAAGAGAAAATAGAATGCTACAGAGTTACAAATCTATAATAACAAACGAATAAAAAGTTTTTAAACTTTGAAATTCATTTAGCAATATTTAGAGGATTACTTGCAAAAAAATATTGCTTCTTTTTTTGATATGTACAAATAAAACTTTGATAAATAAAATACAATTCCCACCTTGCTAACGCAATTTAAAAAGTAAACCTCCAAATTCGATTTCGTGGGAAAGGTAAAACGTCTTTTAAAACTGCAATATTAATTAGGCTATTTAATAATAATTTTTAAAATCCACAACTTCCCATCGGTATTAGGTTTTTAGCTTACCATGATATTTTAATGATGCTGAAAATTACGTTCTAGAAAAATTGTCATTACAAAGTACGATGAATAAATTCTCATTAAGTTCAACCTCTTTGTAATGACAGTATTCATTAAATACGATATCTCCAATCCCTACACATAGAAAAATGAAAAAAACACGATTTCAAAAATAATACAATCAAACCTCATAATACACAGGTACCGACAAACTTTCATAACCGTGAATTAAACCTGTCTCCTATTGAGCAGAGACGATACACGTTAACTGTAGTAATACGTTGCATTTCTCAACAGATCAACAGAAAGGATGTTTGTTTATCTACAGCGCTTTTTCTTTTTCATTAAAAATTTGTTCCAGTCTTTCTTAAATCTCCGACGCGATATACTCATACAAGAGATACCAATCGGCGTTACTTTTTTTGAGAGTAATGATGTGCTACATACAACCAATCCACTTGTATTCAAAGAAACGTTGTCAGCATCAGCAGTACTGAATATTACCCGTATCTCGATGGGACTGATACACAAAATTACATTAGGACCTATAAAAAAAGACACCGAGAAACCACTTCTTATATTCCACGGTATGGTACGATATGCTTGTTATTCTTAAGAATATCTAATTTCAGCGGAAACTTTTTTCCATTTCATGTTTTCTGCAGTAATTAAAGAGCTGGATAGTTTAAAAAACGTATCCCAAGATATAAAGCCTACACAAATACATATACGTAATTGTAGAATTTTCCAGTGGAGAATTTTTATAATTTTGATCAGAAGAGTTTTCAGAATGTTAAACAATACAAAAATCTATAAAACGTTTAAATTGACTGTTAAACAGCATTTTTTGTCTGCTGTAAAATCGATAGAACAGACGGTTTTTTTGCCTCACAATTTGTTTATTTTCAATCGGTTCCGAACCACAAGTAAATCGTATTACAAAAAGCATATGAAGAGGGGTTTCCAACGAAGACCCTCAATAAAACATACATATACAGAAGGATACAAATAAAGTACATACATACACACATATATAAAGTTCATACTCACACTGAATAAGACAGCATAGGTACAAGAATTCACAAAGGTCTACTTGCGCTGTCTGTCAATCAGACCACCCAGCCAACTACAGGATTTGCACAGCATATAAGGGAGCTGCTAAAGAGAAAACAGAGACTAAAGGTGGGTCGTGGTTCTAAGAATACTACTCGGGTCCTATCTGTGAACCGTCGATCATTTTTCTTTGACTCAAGTCATTCCAATTTCCCCTCTTTGGGGCAAGGAACGGCTATAAATCATGGTGCCGATTCCGGTATACTCTTCCGATCATACCTTGCGGTGGCGGTTGGACGTAGTTCTGAGGATAGTGGGGACAAACCAGAGAAACTGTACTCAAACATAGACTTCCTATTTCAACAAACAGGAAGCCTAATAAGCTTACTCACCCAAGTGATCGCAAAAATCTGCTGATGGATAGATTTCTTAATATTGTAACGTGGAACATCGACGGTATAGTTCGTCGACGAGAGGAACTGGAATCCTTATGTCGGAAACTAACTTCATTGACTAAAATTGGCTTCGGCTTCGAGGATTCTCTGAATATACAATAAATCATTCGAATGACAGAACGCCTGGAAGTACTGCAGTGTTAATTAAAAGTTCCTTGAGACGTCACTAACTGCCTGGATTCTGCACAGATCAGACTGAAGCGACCTCGGCCGAGATTCTGGACTGGCTGGAGCATATCAGATTAACTGTGGTGTACTGCAGGGATTAAATCAGAAAGAAAACAAATTTACTGGAGTGTAATTTACAACCACTTTCACTTACTAACATACCGTTTTAAAAACCGTTTTCAAATTTTCTTCAAATAAGATTATAACGTAGAATTTTTATTGAAATTTTAATTCTTTAATAAACCTAACTTTATTAATATTTTTAATATTGAAATATATTTTTCAATATTGAAGTATTCTTCAACGTTAAATCTAGAAAAGGATAAGATTAGAAAAATAAAAATTGTTAAAACACCAAGAACTTCGAGAAAATATTCGAATTTATTTTTATTTTAAACTAGAGGATTATTGGAGTATTTGTTATTATCATAAATGATACTGTGTTATCAAGATCTAGATCGATTTTCTTTTTAAATCATTTAATTATTAAACAAAAAAATTTTTTTATAAATTTTTTTTTTTTTTTTTATAAAATTTTTTTGTTTAAACTGTGGATTATAATCTAATCGGTAAATTCAGAACCCTAAACGGAATAAAAGTTTAATTTTAATTATATTTAAAAATTATTACGAGGTAAACTGTTTGTTTTCTCCCCCCCCCCCCCTACATCCCGGGATGTAAAAACAAAATCTGTTTTTTTGGTTTTGGTAAACGGTACTGCATCAAATTTGAGTTGATTGCAGTATAAATAAGATTTTCACTAATCAGGCGTAATCTTAAAATGAGTAAATTACCCGCTCCGTAGCTTTCGACTTCTCAATCACACGTTAGTAAAATATATAATAAAATAACAATTATAATGGTAAATTTTATAAATCTTACGAAACGACTACAATAAACTTAGTTCTACTAGTTAACAGAATTTAATTTGAATAATGAAATCTATCTTACGCCGAAGTGGCGGAACAGGAAGTCCAATAAATGAAATGAAGCATAACAAAATCGACAGTTATCTATAACCTGTTTTGTAAACACCAGTCATCCGGTTAGCAGTGCTACCATCTTAAAATACAAAAAAAAAAATGTTTATTATACATCTAATGTTAAATTATTATTTAATTTTATCCCCTCATTTTATGTGAATCTTTAGCAAGGTGCGACAATGAGGAATTAGTTTTTTATAGTTAGATAGATTAAAAATGTTGACTATAATTTATATTTATTAAAAAAAGACTGTGAAGAAAGTGGGTGACCAGTGGAGTTCACAGGCAAGAGATGATAGAATCAGGTATTTTAAAAAGACTATGGATTTTGATAGTGTAATGATAAGGCATAATTTTTACGTGATATAGAGTGAATTGTTTTTTTTTTTTTAAGAAAATAAAAAGGCACAAATAATAATATAAAAGTTGTTAATAGTCTAAAAATATAGGAAAATGAATAGGATCTTTAAATGTGTTATACAGTATATTGTCCCTAAAAGCTGAAAAAGTTACAGGATATATTTTTACTCGTCATAATATAAAAATCAACAACGTAATTAATAATCTGAAAATAAAATAGTTTATTAATATTAACATTTATAAAAATAAATAGTTTTTTTTATTAATACAAAATAGGAATTAAAAACCTCAAAATTTAGAAATAGAATGGTAAGCTCTGTAGACTACTTAAACTTCTTAGCGGAAGATCCAGAATCAATCAAGAAACAAACGAAAATTTTAAATAAAATAGCTATCAGAACAATGATGAAATAATAGAACAAATGGATTAGAAAAGAAAACTCTAAAAAAAAATAATAAATCTTACACATCAACTAAAATCTTTCATAACAATGAACCCTTTCCAAAAATTCAAAATTAAAAGTCTATAATACCGTGTTAAAACTAGAAAATTTATACGCGTTTGATTGCTTATATTTAAGCAACAAATATTTAGTAGAAAAAATAGAAACGTACAAAGAATAATCTTGCAGAAAACCCTCCCAGCTACAAAAACCGAACCCCTGGAAAAAACAACCCCTTGAAAAACTATATGAACAAATTAAAAAATTATCTAACACAATTAAAATGAAAATACTTACTTTTACGGACACCTTCATAGAATAAAAAGTAATAGATTAACAAATAAAATATTAAATACGACTTAACAAAAAAAAAAAAAAAACTAATAATGATTTGCAGAAAACTAAAGTTTTAAAAGTAAATCAAATAACATCATAAGATATTAAAAAATTTAGAAAAATTATTAAAACATGAAAGAATTTCAGAAAAAATCCCCTTTCAAGAAAAGAAGGAGAAAATGGAGATAGCAGAAAGATGACACAATACTAAGAAAGAATGAAAAATAATGTAGGAAAACATTAAGAAAGCAAAAGAGAAATCTAAATAGAGTTGGTACGCGATCCTCTAACTAGCCAAAATAGAAAAAAAGGATTTTTTTACAATTTTTAACTAAAACTTCAAATAATATTTCACAATCAAAAATATTAAACGAATGAATAATAAACTTTATATAAACTTGCGATTGGGAATTGTTTTTTCGAAATTTTTTTGTAAGAATATTTTAATCAAAATTATTTCCATTCATCTTTTTGCACTTTTTCATTTTCCATAATCCCCGTCAAATACTTTTCTACAGATCACTGCTTCAGAAAGGACTTTATTTTATCTTTTATGAAACATTAATTAAAAACATAATTCAAACTTAAAAATTATAGCGATAGATATTTGTTATATCAGATATTGAAACAAAATTTATTAATCTGCTGGTAGATAAATACACATTATCGATTTTTTTAATAATTTAAATAAAACTGATTATTTTCACAAAGAAAATTGCATTCAAATTTTAATTCGAACATTTATAATAAAGCAAGTACCATACAATCTAGAATACTGAGAAAAAAATTTTCAAAAATTCCAACTACGAATGACAAAAACGTAAATAGTCCTTTCAAGAACATTTACAAGAAAAAGCATACAGATACAGTTAACGAGAATCATATTAGGAAAAATAAAAACATTTTCTTTATTTTCAAAAATTATACATAAAGTTTAGAAATCAATAAGGATAAATTAAATCCCTCACACTTAGAAAAATACATATAATGAAAACAGTAATGATATTTTAATGGACAAGTAAATTTTTGATAAGATTTGCTCAGGGAAATAATAAACATATATGTGCGCGCGCGCGTGTGTGATTGAATTAAATCTATATATAAAATAAGCAAATCATTGCTGTTAATTCATGGTCATATAATTACCTATTATAAATCTGTATACAATGTTAGAAATTTATAAACCTTAAAAAAACATAAATGAACCGTTAATATTATTTTTTTAATACGTAAAAATATTATGCCGCTTACAATTATTAACGGTTACGATTACGTTTTATTTGATAAAATTACGAACAAATAAAATAACGATACAAAACTTTGCAATATTATTGACAGTGGAATAAGATTATTTATTATAATTAATAAAAATTAGATTTAAATATTAAAAATAAGCGATTACATTTTTTTAAAAAATAACGTATTTCATTTCATTAAACAAGATTTTCATTAGAATATTATACCACGTATTTATACTATTTTTTTATATTTCAAAAAGAATATACACAGAGTGATCAACTCAAGATGGCCACCGGTGGGATCTCGAACCGTTAAGTTTTATGAGAACTTTAAATGGGAAACCTTCACTAAATTTTCCCTACGTTAAAAATACAGTATTACCATTTTTGATATCTTCCACCTTTTTCCCAATACGACGGTCAACTTCATTATTTCAAATGGAGCCCCACGTTTTTATTGCATATTAGGGTAGAAAATATTAAGACATTTTTATTCTTGAGTATTTTTCTTTAAACGCAGCCGTTACGGAGCTTAGGGCTTATAATTGCCCTAATAAATCAAATACGGTGGTCATCTGTATTATTTTAAATAAAAACCTAAATCTATCAGTCAGTACCTGGTTGTCAAACAATATTTTCAAAGTTCGAAAATTAAGTAAGGTGGTGGATAATGAAGTAAATATAAAATTAAAAGACTTTTACCTTGAACAGTGGTTTTAATTTTATTTATTAGGAAGGAAGTATTACAACAGAATAGCAGTTCAATTAAAACAGATTTTCAAACCGGCTACTGTTTGTAAAAATGCAAGCAGTCGTTCTACTGAAAACAGATTAACAGTTTTAACAATGTCTTGTGGTAGACGTAGAAAATTTCCATTACCTTAGGTGTTATTATTTCCAATGAATCGTACCGAAATGTGTACAACCGGTCTTTCACTTATTCTCACAGAAAGTAATCTAACGGGAAACGGTCTGGACTTCTCGCCGGTCAAGCAATAGCTCCTCGGTTAGCAATCTACCTGTTTTGGAAACGAGCTTTTAAAAATTCCTTTGCCTCGCCGTAGTCGTGCGCTAGAGCTGCATCTTTTTGGAAATACGTTTACATTCGCGAATATAAAGGAAAGTCATCGATAGATGGCAGTAGATCTCATCTTCCAGCGATGAACGGTATCGAGCTCCCGAAAGATCTTTCGTAGAAATCCACCGCCAAATTTTGATTGTAGATGATGACGCACCGACAACTGATGGAAAATCTCACTTAATCTCCTTCTCTGACAATTAATGGATTTTCTTTTGACCAATAACGGTAAAAAGTATTCTGTATCAATAAATCATTTATTTATTAACTTCTTGACATCGATTCAAAAAACTAATGAATAATGGTGACATATAGCCATCGATGAGTGTACTGTTAAAATAGAGAAACTTTTCCAGAGTGCAAAAAGCAGCTGATATTATTTAGCATTAAAATTATATTTATTGTTTTTCTTACTTTACAATTGTCAGAACGTAGGTCCGTAACCGCTGAGTTTAGAGAAAATACCCAAGATAAAAATGCTTAAAATAATATTTTCTACCCAAAAGTGCAATAAAAACAAAGGGTTTCGATTTTAAATAATGAAATTAGCCCAGTTTTGAGAAAAAGGACGAAAATTAAAATACTGTGTTTTTAATGTAGGGAAAAAATCTAGGAAAAGTTTCCAATTTGATATTTTTCGTAATACTTATACTTTTGAGATGCCAATATATTTATATACTCGTATAAAAAATTACATTGTACATTAGATATTTATTACATATTTATAAAGATGTCATTTGTCAAATTTCATAATAGCATAAATAAATTTATTATTACTTATTATAATCATGAATAGACTTGATACTATGTAGAGAAATTCAGTCTAGGCTCCATATATATATATATATATATATATATATATATATATATATATATATATAGGGAAAAAAGAGTATAATGTAAGAGGCATTATTAACGTAAAAAGACAGAGTTTAATAATACGCTACATTAATACTGTATATCAATTGATCTATTATAATCGTTGTTAAAAGTGTAATACATGAAATGTTATTATAATTTGATGTATGGACCTCTTTTTCCGTATAGATTACATTTTTTTTTTTTTTTTTAAAGACTAGACTCCAATATTTAATAACTAACGTACAGGTTATAAATGGATAGAATGATATTATTATTATTATTATTACTGCATATTTTACCTTTTAGTTGCATACATACTGTAAAAAATTGGTTCTAATCAACCCAGATTTGTATTTATAATATGAATTATTATCAATTTCAATACTAAGCTATATCACAATTTTACCTATATTTAATTTTTTTTTAAATAAATAAGTAATAAAATAAATATTGTTCTTTAAACAACATAAAAAACTTTTGAAAAGTTATATGTAAAAAATTAACACATATCTATCATTATTACTTTATTTATCTATTACGTGAAAAAAGTAGAAGATACGGAAAAACAAATCGTATTTCGTTGGCAAAAAAGTAATTTCTGGTTTGTAGTATCAAATAATTTTTTTTTTATACAGAGTATTAATTATATATTTTCCATTTTATCCCTAACCTTTTGCCATCGATCTGGCAACTTAATGATTCCGTACTCGTAGAACTTCTAGTCCTTATCAGAAAAAAACTGAACCGATTACGATTCCAAGTCATCATTATTGAAAGTTTTACTATTCAAGGATTTTTCCAAATTTCGAAATAAACGGTAATCTGGTAAAGCAAGATCCAGGGCTATATGGGAGATGAGACATCACTTCTCAACCGAACTCCAATAATTTCCCACGAGTTACCAAAAATGTGCGAGACCTTGTAACGTCTCGGTGGAACAAGATTTCTTTGCGATCTTCCAATTATTATTATTTATTATTAGAAAATTAGTATTGTTAATTTAAGGAAGAGGTTAACTTGCTTTCTATTATCAAATTCCATTTCAAATAAGATATCAAAATTAACCCACCGGGTTGGACTACTGGTAAACTCTTCGTCGTACATCAGCCGATTTCGAAGTTCAAAGGTTCAAATCCTAATAAAGGTAGTTGTTTTTATTTGGATTTGAATACTAGACAGTGGATACCGGTGTTCTTTGATGGATGGATTTCAATTAACCATTCGTCTCAGCAATGGTCGGTCTGAGTTTATTCAGGATTACACTTTTACCGGTACAGTTACATTACACTGTTAAGTAGCTTCAACTGTAACTTCAACTGTAAATGCGACTATAAATAAAAGTATTAAAAAATATATATATCAAGATCAATTTAACTAATAATTAAAATTATACGTAGAATCTGACAAAATTTGATTAAGAAAAATAAATTAAATAATTTTACGGTGAACTAGTATTGTTAAATAATATTAAGTAAAAGCTAACATAAACAAAAACATGAGAGATACTATATAATTCTATAGCAGTAAAAAAATGATGCATTATTCGAGAGGAAAACATTAATAAATTTCGAAATATTACAGTTGCTATTTTAAAACTGTGTTGAAATGAATACATAAGTAAAAGAAAAAAATGTAAACAATGAGGAAGAAAATAGTGGAAATAATAAACTAACAACAACAAAAAAAAAAACCAATTAAATCTGTGATTAAGACATCAAAGTCGTCTTCATCACTCAATTATTTATTAAAATAATTTATTATTATTTAAATAATGTATTATTATTTAAATAATTTATTATTATTTATTAAAATAAGTTTTACTAATCAAAAATCAATCTTCTTATATTTAACATTTTTAATTTTTCTTTTTACTTTTTACTTTTGTTATAGAGCATGTCAAGTATGTACACCGAATGCAACAAATACTGTTTGGAGCCACTGTCAATGCGTATTAGCCGATGGCGTTGAAAGAGGAATTTTAACAGCTAACAGAATGTTACCAGGACCAAGTATACAGGTATATAAGTTGCAAATTAAAGTTGTAAATATTTATTGTTCATTAGATTTACTATTTTTTTTTATCCGGAACATTTAAGATTTCTGTTAACTGAAAGGTGCATTAAACATATCAAGGGAAGGCTGGAGATGTCGCAAATTAACTAATTTCGATTTTCTTCAGAGGCATTTTAGACAGAACTTTATTAAAGTAAATTTGTTACCTATAATATTAAATATATATAATGCAAAAACGTTTTTCAAAAGATCAATCCCCACCACATAAAAGTGAAATATACATTTTTTGTTCTTTTGCCGTATCTAATTTCAGTTTAAATATTTTTCAATAATTTGTTGAAAGTTATACTTCATATATAAAGCATTTAAAAAATGTTTAAAATTTTTATAGACCCCGGGCCAAAATGCATAAAATACTTTTTGAAAATTTTCTTTTTCTTATTTTAGACTTTATTGAAGGCGCTTTAAGATTTAGAGAAACGTTATTTAAGGAAATCTGTTAAGATAAACCTATACATGAATATTTAAAAAAAATGTTTCTTAAAATTTATTCCCCACTTCGAAAAGATTATATATATATATATTTGCGTCTAACTCTTAATTTTAATGATTATTTATGACCAGGAAATTAATGCAATATTTTTCCCGTTTTTTTAACGACAATAAATTATTTTAATCATAAAAATTTTCATCTTAATTCAACCAAGTAAAATATCTCTTTTTTTTCTAAGCTAAACAAATAACGATTAGTAATGGTAAAGAAATACTAAAGATTATTTGGAAAAATTAAAAGCAAACAGAAATTTAAAAATTATAGTCTCATATCTTATTAAAATAAAGTAGAATAATTAAAACCAGTAATTGAAAATTGTGAAAATAATTATAATATTGTACATACTAATCAGAGCTGTATTCACCGAAAAATATGAAAACAAATTTTAAAACAATGGATGGAATGATATATACACAACAGCAAAAGTAATTAATGTAGCTACTAATAATAAGTTCTCTAAGTGCACTTGTTGCAATTCGGAACAAAAACATTAAGGATGTCTTAATTTCAAACATCCTGTCCATTTTATACGTTTTAAATCAACGAGGACAGCGATGCATATTTGTATGGACTCCAGGGCATGCTGGCTAATGAGAGCGCAGACGAAGCAGCCAGAAAGGCAACAGTCTGCGATGATTTGAATGCATTTCCTGTAAGAGTGGCAGATGTTAAAAATTGTCTAACTAACGTAGTAAAAAATAAGTGGAATACTGAATGGAGGAGTTTAAATACAAAATTAAACTCAGTAAAAACTTCTCCATATAAATGGAAAAGCGACGTGAAGTTGACTCGCCGAGAACAAGTAGCTGTGACCAGACTTAGAATCGGTCACACGCGATTAACAAATTCATATTTGTTAACCGGCAATGAGAGACCAATGCGCGGTGTTTCCAATAAAACACTTACAATTAAGCATTTAATAGAAGAGTGTACAATATATGAGGACCTCAGAAAGAGGTTCCGTCTAAGAAATGATATTACTGCTGATTTAGCTAATGGAAATGAAAGAAAAATAGTTGCATATTTACACGCCAGTGGACTTCATAAAAGTCTATAAAAATGGAAATTTTAATGCTGTGTTAAAGAGTCTCTAAGAGGTAGTCTCATCCATATATGGGAGTCTCGAAGCGTGGCACGTATAGTGACGGGAGGTAGCCCTCTTGCCTAGGCCACCCTGGCTTGTCTGCATTCAAGAGCAGTGAGTCGGGGTCTGTCCAATGATGGCATGGGGGACCCTCAAGGGTGGACTGAGGTCGCGAGGCTATGGGTGGGCGCAATGCATGCTTGTAGCCTGTTTATATGGAGAGTCAACTGCCACGGCATCCTGGCGCGACTGATATTCTGCTTAACGGCGGTTCTGGACGCCCTGAGGGTGCTAAAATTAACAAATAATCGAGACAGATAGAAGAAGATAATGGTATTGATAACTTGTATTTTTAATTTCATGGTTTTTTGAGAACCTTATCTCAAATTTTAATATCGGGGCCTTACACCCCGTAAGTGTTGTGCTTGTCTTTGTTATTTGTGTTTTAATGTTCTGTGTAGTTTGTGCTTTTAAATAAAATGTAAGGGCCCTTTACTCCCTTACATATGACGATCTTGATGGTGATACTAATTTCTTACGGGCATCGACTACTACCTTAGTAGTCGATGCCCGTAAAAATTCAAGAAAAAATATAAAAAAATAATAAGTTACAACACATCAGAACCAGGAAGAAAAAAAAGAATTTATATAAATTTCTGTAAATGCTTATATCATTTTTTCATAAAAATAATAAATATGTGAAATTTCATCGCTAGAAAAAAAGGGAATCTATTTAAATTAATTTTATTTTCTCTAGCTATTCATTGACTTTATGGAATAGAAACTACCTTTTTTATTTAAATTAGTTTATTTGTAAGGTAATATGTAAAACAACATTAGTAATTGTATAAATGTTTTATTTATGAGTACAGATATTAAACATTTATGTACTTTGTGATTATTTAAATAATATATCTGACAAGTTCATTTACAAATAGTACTTCAGGGTATTAATATACGCGATTCACAGCTATAAATTAAGCAACATTTCGATTCATTTTACAACTGTTCGATTAAATAACTAATACTTGTTGGAAAAGCATGAACTCTGATATCAATATATTATATACATATACACAGCGTCTCACGATGAAACGGAATGAATTTCAGAACAAGTTCCTCAAAAGAAAATAAAGAAAAATTTTTATATAAACATGGGCCGGAAAAAACCTCGTTTTCGATTTATAGTTTGCGAAATATTTCTTCCTGATTTTTGTTCCAAGGATAACAAATACGTGTGTGAGTGTTTTTGTTTGTTTGTTTATATATATATTTCTACTGATGAATATAATGTAAATCAACCTAAGTCTGGGGTATGAACTGAAAGTTTGTGTTCACTAAGGGAACTAGGACTAAATTCCGTTGTTGCGAACAACATTTTTGGTGGTATGTTGTTTTTCAATTTGCCTCGAATCTATGAGACATTTACAAGAAAGCGGCGCAATAAAAGTAGAACTAGGCGCGGGGTTCGTGCTTCCGCGAACTCGGCTAGCTAGTTCAAAGGGCAACGATGTAAGACATTTAAGATGCCCGGATGAGGCCTGAAGCGAAGGCAAAAGCTGAGTTTCATAAATTACCGTTGTAAATGTCTACCGAGGCATTTACATCGGTGGCATCCCAACGAGGCCTGGCTTATTACTATGAGATGTAAAAAATTAGAGGGCGAAAGACAACTCTCGTTAAAGCTCATCAGGATTACGAACGGGAGTATGGCGACAGGAAGCGTCACAAGGCGGGTTTTAAAAAAATCAATCATCCGACCAAAAAATTTCTAAGAATTATAAAAGAATTCATAGTTAAACACAAAGAAATATTTTATTATAATAATTAATTAAACTACCATAGTAGATTATACCCATATAAACCGTATGCCCCAAAACTTACCGGTCTGCCTAAATTACATAAAGAAGGTAATAATCAATTTCAAAACCGCTCCCAGTTATAGAATCACTAAAATTATTGAAATATTATAATAATACAATAGTAAAAAATAAATACGATACTTCTGGTATTTATAAAATAAAATGCAATAATTGTGAAAAAATAAATAATGGAAAATCAAATAGGTCAATTAAAGATAGATTTAAACGTATCATATGTATTTTAATGTATAAATGTAAAAAAGAAAAAAATTAAAAACCATTAAAACATTACTGAGGATGAGCTTATGCCCGAAAGCGCCTTAATGAATAAAAAAAGTAAGGTAAGAATGTTCTTTAATTCTTTACTTTGTGAAGTGGCTGAATAAGTTTATATAATTAGCTAGAATTTACGTACAAGGCTACAAAACAATTTAATTTAAATAAATAAATTTATATATATTATCGCTACCGGCTTGCCAGGCCCGACGTAGCTGCAATGTAAGTGTAAATGTATCGGTAAATATGTATGACTCAGGTTGACCACTCCTGAGACGTGTAGTTAATTGAAACCCAGCCACCAAAGAACATCTATATCCACCATCTAGCATTCAAATCCACATAAAAGCAACTGCCTTTACAAGGGCTCAAACCTTAGAACTCTCGACTTCAGTAAAATTAGCTGAATTTGGGATGACGAGTTTAACCACTACACTAACCCCACGGGTTAACATGATATCCTACATACAGGATTTAAATAAATAGGTAATATATATATATATATATATATATAAGTATAATATTAAAATAAAACAAAATAATTTCATTACAATATTAAGTAAGTACAACTTAATTAATTATAACAAATAAAATTAATAAAATATTTTTTGACGATGCAATTTATAAGAGGGAATAATAAAAAAATTAATTTAAAAACAACAAAATTAAAATGTTAATGTACTTCACCCCCTTTCAAATAGTTAATAAATTTATTTATATATTTATTGTCTCTTCGATAATAACAGGCTTACGATAAATTAACCTGACCGGGATTCGAAGTCAGAACCTATTATGGCTGTCAATATTACAGATTTTAATATAAATTTCTTTATTACAATGCCCACAGGGATAACTTTTACAGGGTTCTCAAGTCAGTAGATTACTTTTACCTTGAAACTATGGTATATATTTTAAAACGTGTGTTATTTTTATTGAGAATAAAACAAATTTATTTTCTCTCTCTTCTTCCCTCTATTTTGGATGATCAATTAATTACAACTATGAATTCAATTAAAATGATAAAAAAAATAAAATGATAAAATTAAAAATAAAATTTAAAATGATACAGAAAAATATTAAAAAAGAAAATTATATTTACAAAAATATTGATTTCAAAGAAAAAATTGAGTTCTGTCATATTTAAATAAAATATCTTAACACTGTAATACAAATAAGCTTTTGTTACTATATGTTTTTTAAATTATTAGAAATAATAGTCAATATAATAAAAATTTAGTGCAAAGTAAATGAAGCGTAGTCTTTACAGTCTCAAACGTTGGAACAGTCCTGAGATGTTCGGTTAATTGAAACCGAATCACCAAAGAACACGGGTATCCACGATCTAGCATTCAAATCCGTGTAAAAATAAGTGACTTTACTAAGACTTGAACGCTGGAACAGTCGACTTCCAAATCAGCTGAATTGGAATGACGCGTTCACCACTAGACCAACCCGGTCGGTTAGCCGTATACGATTATAAACCATATTCTTACATTCTTCTACAGTACAAAATCAAATGTTCCGGTACCGGAAACTTGTGTGCATTCCTATACTAATATAGGAATTGGGCTGTCAAATTCAAGTTAATAAAGTGTTAACAGTTTTTCAAATAACAAATTTGAAATATTATTACAAAACTTTTTTTTTACGTTTTAATATACCTTAACAAAACGTCACTCTTTAACTGTATTCTAATTAAAAAGATTGTTCTAGAAACAGTTAGAAAAAATGTATTAAGTTTACTAAAAGCATGTGTATTTTATATGGTATAAATATTTATACAAAGTATATAAAGTTTATTCTTTTTGATAATACGTATATCTCTATTATAATAAATAATTAACGAAACAATAAGTTAATAATTAAAAGTAATCCATGTAACGTTACATATTTTCAAATAAAACTCTACACACAAATACCTTTAAACTTACAAGTTTTACTAACCTGTAATTCCATATATACGTCAATCTATTATTTTAAATATATAAATGAAAAATGAGATAATAATAATAATAATGATGTTATAAAAATATAAATAGAAATTCATACTTGTATATCTATTAGAAAAATACAGTGAATAAACGTTAACACACAACCACCATATTTTGAAGATACCAACTTGATCACAGCGGCAAAAAAAATTATATGACATACGCAACGAGAAAATACTGAATTGTAAATAACATTATCAATTATGCAAAAAATATCATTTGGAATAAAGATTCTATTAAAAGAAAACAATTCTTTACTAGTTTTAAATCAATTTAAAAAACTAATATATTTTTATTCTTTTTAGTTCTATTAAAATGAAGTAACAATCTAAAATATTAATTAATTACACATATTGAGTATTTTGACTTTTTTAACGAAAATACTATAATTAAATTACTCATGTAATACCTAGTTCAGAATGTAAACTTAGTCAATTTTAGGTTATCATAATATAATATTAACGTATTTTCATAACTTCACGTATGGTTTTAACTGTTTGCACTAAAAGTAGCACCTTTAGTCACTGTTATCCAAATTTAAAAAAGAATAAACGTTAACGTAATATTAATGTAAAAGCAAATACATTTTCTATAAATATCCAAATCAAAACCCATATTAAAAATAAATTACATTTTTACAATGACCACAACGTAATCATGGCATCTATAGACAAAAGATTTTCTTTATAACATAACCTTGAAATCGATCAAATTCAATATTTACAAAATGTACTATTATAAATGGTTATAGTACGAATCGTTATATTTTTACGAATGGTTATTTTTATTTAATATAATAAAAAAACATTACAACAGAAGGAGATTTAACATTAAGCAATGAAAAATGTAGGTTTGTTAAAAAATTATGATTAATATCCATGTAACCTTCCGGACTGATTAGTGGTTCAGTCGGCATCGCAAATCAATTGTTTAACAGCAAATTTTCGAAGTCGAAAGTTCTGAAGTTCAAATCCTAATAAAATATATTTGCTTTTAAATGGATTTGAATAATAGGCAGTGGAGCATAGATCGTGGATACCGGTGTACTTTGGTGATTGGGGTTCAATTAACCATACATCTCAGGAATGGTCAGGCTTTCTTTTTCTTGTTTAGCCTCCAGTAATTACCTTTTAGATAATACTTCAGAGGATGATATGTATGAGTATGTATTTTCATCTTGAGTAAATGTATCTTCATTTATATTTTTTCTGAAGTGTACAGTCTCAGTTCTCAGTTTGACCATTCCTGAGATGTGTGGTTAATTGAAACCTAACCACCAAAGAACACCGGCATCCACGATCTAGTATCCAAATCTCTGTAAAAATAACTGACTTTACTAGGGCTTGAACGCTGGAACTCTTGACTTCCAAATCTGCTGATTTGGGAAGATGCGTTCACTACTAGACCAACTAGGGGTTGGTGGAATGTCAGGCTGGGTTTGGAATGGTTAGGCTGAGTCTGAACAAGACTACACCTCATTTACATGTTATACATATCCTCATCTCATTATGCCGTGGGGGGGGTTTGCTTATTGTTCACTAGTTGAACTAATTGTAACATACACATTAGGAAGAAAAAAAAATCTATTTGTCTGATTATAAATTTTGCTTCATAAAAAAACAATCACTTTTGTTTTGTTAAATTGTTTAAAATTACAGTCTTAGTTTTATCAGAAAAATATATAATTTCTTATGCATTATTATCATATGGTTGTTCTGAGAAGATCCCTTGTACCATGTCAGTTTCCATTTTCTTCTACTTCCAGTAAAACTTTATAAGTCACCCCAATTAAAAATATTAAGTTTCTATTCTTGTTAAATCAACTTATTCATCTTTTTTTTTTTAGTTTGTTCATTTTACTTTCTCCAATTATACCCACTTTTAAATTCCTTACCCATGTTTACTTTTTACATGATTCAAATCCAAACAAAATGCAAACTAATTATAACAAATGTCACATGATGCTTTTTCAAATCAACTTCATTTTACTACTATGTAATAACTGTTTTTATTCAAAATTTTATTTCATTTTCATTTTTGTAATTCTTTGATAACATCCCGTTTACTTACTTCTTTTCAATTCTTCCTTCTTTTGTACTAACATTCACATGCACTCCCTCATTACTTTTGTTTTCTTAATGTTAATTTTCATTCCATACTTTTAATTATATCAAGTATCTCCATTACTTGAAATAAATGTAAATGTAACAGCTCATACTACTGGAAAACTTGAATTGCACATGGACAGAGAAAATAAATAAATTTGAAGAAATGACAAAACTGGGAAAATCTTTAAATGAATTAATGTATAATCTTTAATCTTTAATCTTTAATTAATGTATATGTTTGGAAATGAACAAGAACACAAAACAATAGTTTCATTGTTCAATTTTCATTAAATCTTCCACAAGTATAGAAAATAATCATTTTTTTTTGTATTGGTCTATTTAACTATGTATCATAAAATTAGAAATAAATATTAAAAATAATAATTTTGGTTATCTTTTCTCAATAAAAGAAATTTATTTCTCATAAAAATACAAATAGGCTTAAAATTATTGAATTTTCGTTTTTGAAAAAATTAATTGCATAACTTTCCCAGCTACAAAAGTTAAGTAAAAATGAAAAGTAATGATTGAAGTGATTTGTCACTGTCTTCTACACTGAGCCGATTGGCGTTTATAGTCACTAGCTGTATAATGAGCATCATTATACTCAGAGAAAACACTCTGATTAATTTTGCTTATACCTCACTTGATTTACATATTTGCCTTAGCTGTAGGAAAGACTGAAATGGTTAGTAAAAAGAAAAAATTAATGTATTTAATCTGTCAAGAGACAAATTAACAAAAATTAAAAGAGGAAATATATTAATTTATATAATCTATTCTATCCGACTTGACCAAAACAGCATGTGATTTTGGGGCTCATAACAAAGATTTGTTATTAATGCCTGGAAAACGACATAGTAATTCAGATGGTTATTAAAAACTAAAAACTTTGGTTATTAAATTAAAACTTTACAAAATTATTCTTATTACTTTTACAATATAATTAATAAGGTATAATTATATAAAACCCTTCTATCTGTAACTGGAAATTAAATTACTACTGATAATAATGAATAATAATTGAAATATCTTTAGAAATAAATAGTTTTATTTTTAATACTAGTATTATCTGTAATTATCTAGTAATGTTATTTCAAACTTCCATATACTATTGTAACTGTAACAATATATTTTAGTGTATAAATACTATATAAAAAACTAGATGTTGCCAAGGTCTACATAATGCATCCATTGTAACTCATAACTGGAAGTCTTTCTTGTATAACTAGTTATTTTAACTACTATATAATTATAAAAAGATAATGTTTCATATTTTAATTAAATAAAGCTCAATATATTATCTGAACTATTTTAAGAATGCAATAAGTACTGGCCTAAAATTTCAACTTACCTAATAATAATCTTACATTAGTGGTTTTTTTCTTCATTAATCACTTGACTAAATTAATGCACTTTTCTATCCCTTAATATTCTGCATTATTTCTTTTATTTTTAACATATTCATTAAATACAAAATTTTTAATTAATTGTTTTATATATTGTACCTTCTCTTGACACAGTTTTTAAATTTGATACTTGCTTCAATTACCTAAATTAACTAACTCTGGGTTCAGTAATACCCTATGTAATACACAAACCTTATTCTTCTTTAACTAAGAATTTACCATAATAGCCTTCTTTTTTCTGTGATTAATCGTAAAAAATGTTAATTTTAAAATCTTTCCAAAATTTTCTTCAGAAATCTAAAAAAAAGTAAGTTAAAATAACCTACTCTAACCATACCTGTCTCTCCTACTTTAACTGTACTTATAACATATAATTCAATAACAGTACATACGAATATTTAATAGTGTATTTTTTTTTTAAATATACATTTATGAAGTATCTACATTAAAAAAATAATAATAAAATTATCTGTAATGTAATTGATAAATATTGTTACTGAAAATAACAATAAATATTGCAGTTACAGATGACTGAACAATAATATTAAAATTTATCATAGAAAAAGTTTCTATATTAAAAGTTATGAGTAAAGAAATATGAATAAATAAACAAAAATTCAGTTATTTCTTGCTCTTTCTTAAAATATGAAACTAGATCTTTACAGAATATGATATATGTAAAAAATATTTGTAGAATTGTGAAAATAAAACATTTTGATGAAAACTTTTTAATTCATTAAGAAGCTAAAAATATTATATAAAGAATCTTTCCAAATGGATCAAAAAACAAAGTAAGCAACCCAAGCAGTATAATGGTTCAATACAATTTCACCCATTTTAGTGGTTTACTTAAATAATACTGATTATAAGATCTAAAAGTATCAACCCATATTTATAATTACATATATAATTAAAGAGCAATATCTAGTTGATCAATCTGGTTAATACTAGAAAATTTATCAAAGAAATCTTATTTAATAAATAAAAACAAAAAACGTTTTAAAAAACCTTTTTACTAAAATTGTAAAATCTTATAAATTCATTGTACAAAAATAAAAATTTTATATTTTATTAATTTTCCTTATAACAGGTTTGCGAAGGTGATAAAGTTGTAATTGATGTATTAAACATGATGGAAGGTTTAGAACTAACAATTCATTGGCATGGACTCTGGCAGAGAGGAACACAATATTCTGATGGAGTACCTATGTTAACACAATGTCCAATTTTATTTGGTAATACATTTAGATACCAGTGGACTGCTGGAAATGCTGGAACACATTTCTGGCATGCACATACAGGTAATCATTTTTATTATTGTAATAAAATATAACTTAATTTACTATTTTACTCATATTATATACTTACTTTTAACTTCTTTACATTTCTGTGTGTTGTTTCATGCTTGATCTCAATAAATGGCTGCAAAAATAATATCAAAACCGGTTAAGCTATTTTATGAGCGTATGCTTAAATAAAAACTATTAGATTTTTGCCTCAAGCTGAAATGTTAATTATATATAATTTGTAAAAAAAGAATACTAGTTTTGAAATTTAACACAATAATAAAATTATATAAAGTTGCAGATTATTTGAAGGTGATCTTTATAAAATCTCTTTAATTTAATTACATTCAGAAAAAGAAATCTAATTATTAACTAAAAACAATTATACTTCAGGAAATTTTACTAAAATTAAAAAATATCTTTAAAAATAGTTCTCTTTTTTTGCATAGAATAATAATATGAAATAAAAATTAATGTACAGGTACATTAATACAATTGTAATTAACATATTTTACATATTTCAGTAGAATTAAAATCGGATTTATAAAATTATGAATTACTTATTAACAATTTACTTATAAAATAATGTGTCTTTTATTGCACTATAAACTAACTGTAGAAATCAAAGGTGAAGCCTTGATTACAACACATAATATAATATGAGGTAGAAGAGCCTGTTAGATTTCTGGTTAAAAATATATGAAATGATTAAAGTTTGTGTAAAAGATTTTTGAAAACAAAACTTAAGATGCCAGAGAGAATTTTTCATTAATTATTCCACGACCTTGGTGATTCATTCATTCTCTATCAAGGTCATAAAATAACTAACCTTTCATAAACAACCAAGCTTATTAGCAAGAGCTGCAATCAGAATGCATGAGAATTTCTTTATATCTTCTACTTTGTTCAACTATAATTCTTTTATTATGGAGAATGTTCTTACTCATTATAAGAGTAGAGCCAGTCAAATTGAAAACTTACATTATACTTTCCTAGCTGTAGTGATATAAGCTGCTATGACTGTAACAGGAAAGTATAAAGATTGGTAAAAAAATTTCTTTTAAATTGGTCTTATTTTTAGTTTTGTGCCTTAATGAGCCAATCAAAAAAAATTTAACCAAAAAAGTAGATTTAAATAAATTATAAATAACCTGTGAAAATTTTTTTTTATTCCAATTCTTCCAACTCGAAAAAATCTATTTCTGTGAGATGGATGTTTGTGTAAATGTATATGTGTTGGCCTGTATTTAGTCTTATAACTCTGAACCCCATTGACTGATTGTCTTCAAACTTTGTAGATAGGGGGCCGAATACATGCAAAAAAATTGTAAAAGGGGGAGTTGTTTTGGCAAAATAAAATTTCAAATTATAGGGTACTTAGCAAACACTTTTTCTTACAAAATTTGAATTTATTTTATCACAATGACAATTTATCAATAATTTTTATTTAATATTCACCCTCTTCCCAAAAAAATTTGTTAATATATTTTTTATTTTTTTAGCTAGCTACGAGTATATCTTGCTTTAGAAAACGAGTTAATGGGAGATTTTTGCGTTTATATTTTCTACATCAATAGGCCTTCTAACCATTATAAAAATTTTTTCCTATCCCATCTCATTGATCTGTGGTAACAAAAAATATTTTTTTTAATTAAACATTTTTTTTAATTTAAATTTAAATCCATCTTTCAAGTTATCCACTAAATTTAAAATGTAAAAATCTTAATTTTTGCTAGCCCTTATAATTTTGTATTTCTTTAAAAAAAATATATATAATGCCAAAAATCTTCATCCCTGCCTAGAAAATTACAGCCCAGATTATTTAGAATTATTGCTGTATCTTTGTACTTTTAAACAATTTTAAAAGGTTATAACTTTATAATTATTACCACCAATTTGGGATTATTTTCTTAAAAATGTTGATGGTGAGGGGCTCAACTGCTCAGTGATACAGAGTAGCTGGATCAAAGGCGCAACCATATCGGAGAGGTATCTGTTGAGAGCCAGCCTAAGGAATGATTCCTGAAAGAGGGCAGCAGCTCTTTCAGTAGCTAAGGGTGTAGCTAGGAACGACTTAAACAGCCATATCAACATCACTCAATCCTCTAAGTACTGCGCAGCTGAAAGCAGTGGAAAACTAACTACAGCTGCTTTTTTTCCAAGAAAATCTAGCTCTCTGCATTTTCATATAAGAATGATGGAGGCGCCTTCCTTAGTAAAATATTCTGGAGGTAAAGTAGTCCCCTGTTTTGATCTCCGGGTGGAGACTACTAAGGAAGGGGTCACCAGAAAATTAAAAAATAACATTCTACGAGTCGAAGTGTGGAACGTTAGAAATCTAAAAAAGGTTGGTAGGTTAGAAAATTTGAAGAGGGAAATGGATAGGATAAATTTATATGTAGGAATTAGTGAGGTTCGGTGGGAAGAGGAAAATGACTTTTGTTCAGGTGATTTTAGAATAATTAACTCATCTTCAGATAATCCGCAGGTTTCATAATGAACAAGAAGATAGGGAAGAGAATAGCGTATTTCAAAATGCATAGCGATACAATCATTGTAATAAGGATAAAATCAAAACCTATGCAGACAACGATTCTTAACATATATATGCCTACAAGCGCCCATGATGATGACGAGGTAGAATGTGTATACAAAGAAATTGACAAAGCAATTAAACATATAAAAGGAGATGAAAATTTAATAATAGTTGGAGATTGGAATGCAAGCATTGGAAAAGGGAAGGAAAGAAATATAGTGGGTGAATATGGGCTGGGCAAAAGGAATAAAAGACGGGACCAACTTAAATAGTTCTGCACAAAGTATAATTTGGTATTTGCCAACACGCAGTTTAAAAAACATAATAGAAGAATATACACATGAAAAAAGCTAGGTGATACTGCAAGGTATCAGATAGATTATATCATGGTTAAGCAAAACTTTAGAAATCAACTCGTCGATTGTAAAACTTACCTTGGAGCAGACATTGACAGAGACCATAATTTAGTGTTAATGAAATGTAGATTGGGGTTTAAAAACCTGAAGAAAAGGTTAAATTGGTAGAATTTAGAGAAGCTTGAGGAAAAGGAGGTAAATAAGATTTTTGAGGAGGGCATCGCAAGAGGTCTGAGTAAAAAAGATAAGGTAGAAAATGTAGAAGAAGAATGGGAGAATGTTAAAAAGGAAATTATTAAATCAGCAGAAGTAAACTTATTCGGAACAAAGAGAACTGGTAAAAAACCTTGGATTTCAGACGATATATTGCAGCTGATGGATGAAGGTAAAAAATATAAGAATGCTAGTGATGAAGAAAGTAAAAGGAACTATCGACAATTAAGAAATACTATAAACAGGAGTGCAAACTAGCAAAAGAAAAGTGGATTAAAGAAAAGTGTTCAGAAGTGGAAAGAGAAATGAACATTGGTAAGATAGACGGAGCATACAGGAAAGTTAAGGAAAATTTTGGGGTACATAAATTAAAATCTAATAATGTGTTAAACAAAGATGGTACACCAATATATAATACAAAAGGAAAAGTCATTGGTGGGTGGAATATATTGAAGAGATATACAGAGGAAATGAATTAGAAAATGATGTTATAGAGGAAGAAGAGGAAGTCGAAGAGGTTGAAAGGGGAGAAACAATACTGAGATCTGAATTTAAGAGAGCATTAAAAGATTTGAATGGCAGAAAGGATCCTGGAATAGACAGAATTATAGAATTACTGCGCAGTGCAGGTAAAAAGCGATTGATAGATTATACAAACTGGTGAGTAATATTTATGAAAAAGGGGAAGTTCCGTCAGACTTCAAAAAGAGTGTTATAGTCATGATACCAAATAAAACTGGAGCAGATAAATGTGAAGAATCAGAACAGTTAGCTCAACTAGCCATGCATCAAAAATCTTAACTAGAATTCTGTACAGAAGAATTGAGAAGAGGGTGGAAGAAGTTTTAGGAGAAGACCAATTTGGTTTCAGGAAAAGTATAGGGACAAGGGAAGCAATTTTAGCGCTCAGATTAATAGTAGAAGATAGATTAAAGAAAAACAAACCAACATACTTGTCATTTATAGACCTAGAAAAGGCATTCGATAACGTAGACTGGAATAAAATGTTCAGCATTTAAAAAAAAATTAGGGTTCAAATACAGAGATAGAAAACAATTGCTAACATTTACAGGAACCAAACAGCAACAGTAATAATTGAAGAACATAAGAAACAAGCTGTAATAAGAAAGGGAGTCCGACAAGGATGTTCCATATTCCTGTTACTTTTTAATCTTTACATAGAACTAGCAGTTAATGATTTTACAGAACAATTTAGATCCGGAGGAACAGTACAAGGTGAAAAGATAAAGATGCTACAATTTGCTGATGATATAGTAATTCTAGCTGAGAGTAAAAAGGATTTAGAAGGAACAATGAACGGCATGGATGAAGTCCTATGCAAGAAGTACCACATGAAAATATATAAGATGTAAATGAAAGTAATGAAATGTAGTAGAAATAACGAAGATGGACCACTGAATGTAAAAACAGGAAGAGAAAAGATTATGGAGGTAGAAGAATTTTGTTATTCGGGAAGTAGAATCACTAAAGATGGATGAATCAGGAACGACATAAAATGCCGAATAGCACAGGCGAAATGAGCCTTCAATCAGAAATATAATTTGCTTACATCAAAAATTAATTTAAACGTCAAGAAAAGATTTTTGAAAGTATATGTTTGGAGCGTTGCTTTAAATCAGATGGGTGGATAATGTGACAAATCAAGAGATGTTGCGGCAAATAGATGAAGAAAGAAGCATTTGGAAAAATATAGTTAAAAGAAGGAACAGACTTATAGGCCACATATTAAGGCATCCTGGAATAGTCGCTTTAATATTGGAGGAACAGGTAGAAGGAAAAAATTGTGCAGGCAGGCAACGTTTGAAGTATAAAAAACAAATTATTAGGGATGTAGGATGTAGGGGGTATACTGAAATGAAACGACTAGCAGTAGATAGGGAATCTTGGAGACCTGCATCAAACCAGTCAAATGACTGAAGACAAAAAAAAAATTATTGCTAGCTTATTTAAATATGATTATATTATTATTTACATAGCACTTCCTCATAAAATTCAATGACACAAATATATTATTTCTACCAGTCACATTTTACACTATTAATTGTTTCTTAGCTTCAAGGAGCTACATAATTTCTAATGTACGGTGAGGCAAAAGAGTAATCATTTTATGACTAATATATGAAAGTGGATCTAAGCAAAGAAAACTTTTACACTTGCTTAAAGCAAAATATTTAGCCCTTCCCCTTTTCTTTTACCCTATATTCTTTCACTCCCACACTTTTATAGAAGTAGTCTCTTTGTCTATAATTCAAACATGAAATTTATTTGCCGCCTACAGTAATTTTTACTTTCTTTCTTTTATGCATTAAACAATAATAAATAAATTATAATATTCAAACATTATAATAATTTGTGCATGCAAACTTATGTTTATATATATTGCATATATATATACAACAGTAGTTCTATTATTTTTTTCACAGTAATAATATATTTATCCACGTTTACTTTTCCAAGGCCAATTGTGAGCAAGCGTCTGATAATCCACAAGTTTCCAGGTTATCAAATAAATCTTTATATAGGTGGTACTCACAGGTAGCTGCATATCTTATTCACAAAGTAATACTGATCTGTCAACCTTTCACAAAGGAAAGTAAATGCTTAACTACTGTGCCACCATTGAGTCCCCCAGGCCAGCTGAGTTTTAGTAGTAAGATAACTTCTTTACCACTTAAGATTTAAAAAAATTTCATCCTGTATTTTGTTTTTTTATTGTCAATAATTTGCCAGATTATATATATAAATGTGAAAGTTTGTCTGTTTGCAACAGCATCACACAAGAATCAATCGATTTATTGCTTTCAAATATTCAGGATACATTCGTGTTACCCCAGCGAAGATCTTAATTCATAGATAGAGGCCCTAGACCCCTTGGGGGTTAAGATATTAAATATTTAATAAAGAAACAAAAATTAATCCTTCTACTTCATTATATTTCTGTCACCATGGCAACAGAAAGTAAAATAACTAATTCTTTTTTCTTTAATGAATATTCGTAAAATATTTAATATTTTCACAACCATGAGAACAATGCATTGGCAGTTCAGGGAGCAAAAAGACCTTTGGCTTGACATTCACACAAGTGAAGTGAGCCCTGACCAGCTAGTATAACATAATATTTTTTCAGCCTCTGCAAAGTACAGAATTAGAGAATATTCTTACCTTTACTTTTCATGTTCAAAACGTTTTCGAGCCTAAGCTCATCTTCAGTGATTTTTTTTTAATAATTCTTATTACATTTACACAATTAATTATAGCTTTTTACTTTTATTTTGGAAAAATTGTTTATTTAAAAAAATTTTAAAAACATTTTTAAAAAATGTTTGATTCCAGAACAAATATTTGTTCAGTCTAGAAAATTAATCATGAGAGGAGGCTGAAAAAATATTGCATTATGCATAGTTATTTAATGTACAGCGGAAAAAGAAAGAAAAAATGGACTATAAAAACTTTAATCTAAATAAATTAATATATATATAAATAGATATATTGAAACAATGCATGCGCTATAGTGTGTTTCTTTTTATTTACTTTCCTATAAATTTTTATGAGATAAATGAATTTAAGTGTGGCTTTTCCAAGATTATTTTTTGTATTTAATTTTTTTTTTTAATAAAATTTACTATTGAGAGTTCAAGTGATTCTCTAAATATTTGTAATATTTTATTAAGCATGATTGATTCATTTAATATTTATGATATCCCATTAGTGTATTAATTTTTTTTTTTTATTTATACCTTCTCTTCCAATAAACCTAATTTTAACAGAAATTATATTTCCAATGATTTGTCAATAAATGTTCATTAAGTTTGTTTATATACAAGAAAAAATCCCTTGATATTAAAAATTAATAAATGCAGACATTTAAAAAAAATTAATCAGTTAAATTTGAAAATAAGATAACTTAAATGCAATAAGGTCTGAATTAATTAAAATATAAACAAATGAAATAATATTAAGGGAAATACTTAAAGATATCAAATATACTGCAAAATAATCACAAATCAGAAGACAATGAGCATTATTTGAGCACATACATTTATAACATTGATCAGAAAATATTCAGTATTTTTTTAAATATTTTAATTAGTATTATTTAAAAATTCATTCAGATTAATATTGTTTTGGCAAAATGAAATCTTTTAATTGTATTTTAAATAAATTGGTAGGAAGACTTTTTTAAATAGTTCAGTAATTTATTAAAAATGGTAATGGAAAACATAGGAAGGTGCAGGAATCCAAGAATTGTGTTTAATTACACAAAAAGAATTCTACTGTTTTGTTTAATAGAGATAGTATTTAAAAAATTATTATAATTTTTAGCAAAAAAAGAAAAGAAGTGTGTGTGTGTGTGTGTGCTATCTTTAAAAGAAGGCCTATTTTATTTAGCAGTAATTAATGTGTAAACCAATTATTTATTAATTTTTAAAATAAGCAGCTAAAAAACTTCTTTTTTTATCAAAACATTTAAAAAATTGAACAATATAATTACACTTTACCATTAACTGCTAACCAAATAAACAAATTTTTACACTTTACTCAACAATATTTTAATATTACTAGTGAAATGTTAACATTAAAAAAAGGCATAAACTATTTTTAATTTAATGGATAAAATAATACTGAATACACAAGGTTACAATGATGCCATATGTCAAATGCACAGAGTCGCACAATTTCATAGATAAGTGTTCTTTACAAATAAGGTTTATCATAATTTAAAATATACTGTAAATTTCTAAATATACCGCACAAAAGGACACAAGAAGTGAAATTATAATATGACAAATGAAAACCTAACAACTTAAGAGTATTATATAAATCACTATAACTTTTATAAAAAAAAAGAAAAAAGATCCTTTAAATATTCTAATTAAAAACAATGTTTCAATTTTAAATATTTCTGTTTAATTCAATAACTACTAAGAATTCCATGTCAAATATATGAGTGTGCATGTATATGTGTGTGAAGTAAGTTCATAACTTCCTTTTTAAATTTTTTCAAAGCTACATATTGAAGCTTTAACAGTGCAACTGTGTAACTGTTAATTAACAGTTAACTGTTAATTTGCTCTTCTACAGACAGCTCAATATTACCAGTAATAATTCAATTTTTCATTCTCTTTCTAGCTCTCTCTTTTTAATTCAGACTCCTTCAATCATCCTTCATTTTTTTTTTGTTTTTAACCTGTACTTGTTATCACACAAATATATTAATTCTCGCTGAGAAAGAGGTGGTGAGAGAGAGGGGAGCTGATCAGGCTTTACACTCTCCAAAATTTATTGTAACTTACATTTTTTTAACTTACATAATTTTGTATCAGTTAAACAGATACAAAATTATGTAACACCTTAAAATTTCATCATATGTAAAAAAAAAACTTTATATATATATATCTTTTTTCTTAATTTAATTAAGACTGTTTTGTAGTAAAAATAGCTACAAAAATTAAATCATTAATTTTTAAAACTGTTTTTTTAACTATCTAAATACAGGTTTACAAAAAATGGATGGTGTTTACGGCAGTATAGTTGTCAGACAACCACCATCATTGGATCCTAACAGCCACTTATACGACTATGATTTAACAACACATGTAATGTTACTTTCTGATTGGCTACATGAAGATGCTATGGAAAGATTCCCAGGTCGTCTAGCAGCTAATACTGGTCAAGATCCTGAAACCCTTCTTATTAATGGAAAAGGACAGTTCCAAGTAAGAAATATAAATAAATAATTTTTATTAAAGCACAATATAGATTTTTATTATTGCCAACCCATGGTATGTTGGTAGTCAGTAAGTATGCTTAAGATTTTGGATGTGATAACTGAAACATATTGAAATCTTTTATTGTAAAAAAAAAAAATCTGCATATGATTTTCCTGTTGATCAGGATAACAGATTCTGGTAATTTCTAAGAAATTGGCCAAATCATCATCATCATCATCATCATCATCAAAAAATTCCAGATCATTTAAGCGGGTACATTCACACATTTAAAAACATGATACAAAAAACTAACAAAAGATTGTACATAAAGCTAACAAAACTCACATTAAGTACAATATGCAAAAAAACATAATGTATGTTTGTTTCAAGCAGAAGGCTATTTTTATTTTGCATTATTACATAATTATAGGGTCTTTTAAACTTTTTTAGATTGGGCACCATTTATAATAATACTAACAGATATTCGAATGACACTTTTAACTACAAAAGGTTTTTGAAAGAATAATTTCCATTAATTTGAAAGTGAGTTTTTAATAACCATTTAATAACTTTAAGAGTTGTCATATGTTATTCAACTAAAGTAAAAAATTTATTCACTGAAATATTTAAAGTACTTAACCATAAGAAAAATTTATATTAAAAATTTCCCCAAAAAATTATAATACATTTTTATTGTTATGAAAGAGTTCATTATGAAGAGTTATGAAAGAGTTCATGCACAGCTATGGTCATTAGCCACTGGAAATTGGTAGCATATGTAAAGATGCCACGTCTTATTGGAATCTGAACTCAGGACCTCCATACAAAATTATTTGATCTCAACTTACGAAAAAAAAAAAAAAAAAAAAAAAATAATTTTTAAATAAATTTATTAATTGCAAAAAAATAATTTTTTGTAATTTATTAAAGATCAGGCATGTATGCATCAGTGTATATGTTGTTCTTGTGAGGGTCTATTTTTCAATCACTCTGTAGTTAACTTTAATGTAGATTTAATTAATCAGAAATTCCAGAAAAATTAAACAGAATTAAACTAGAAAATCCAAAAATAATGCGATTCTAAATTATAATTTTCAGTTGATATTAAAGAATCAGATGTTTCACCAAATCTGTTACATATGCACATATATAATGTCTATTAAATTAGATTTACATATTTTTAAAAGTACATAAAATTTTATTTCACTAATAATTTTTTCATTTTTTTTAATCATTGAATTATTATTTATTGTAATTTTTTTTACAGTCATGGGTTAATTTAATAATTAATTATTAAATCAATATACTTAAATTAAAAAAAGGACAGTTAAAAAAAAAGTAAAAGAAGATGTCTGATTTGAACCGATGTGCCTTCCCTTTAAGATCAAAATATTTCATTAATATTAATTTCTATTGCAATCAAAAAGGGAGGTGCACAACTAGATGTTATAACAGTGCCAAATCCAAAATTTCAACTTCCTAAGGCTAATCATTTTTATACATACATATGTATGTATGTACGTACAGATGTCATGCTGAAACTAGTCAAAATGTATTCAGGGATAGTCAAAATTGATATTTCCGTTGAAATATGAAAACCGAAATGTTTTGCGATCACAATACTTCCTTTACTTCATACAAGGAAGTAAAAAAAATAACAATTTCAATTGTAATTATTAAAAATGAATAATGAATTATTTTAATTTACCTTTATTTTAAAATAGATTTCATTCATTAACATCTGAACAGAAATGAAAACAGTATTTTATTCAGTATGCTAATAATCTAATATAACAAAGTAAAGGTTATAAAAATATTATTTAAAATATTATAAAATCATCCTATAGAATTTATAGAATGTTATAGAATGTTATAGAATTTAATAAGCATAATAACTTTAAAACAAAAAATGATAATTTTTATTTGAAAATTACTGTTTTCTTCACAAAAGATAATAATATACTAGGTAAAATTTGTTTTTTTTTTTTTTTTTGCTTTTTAATAATAAAAATTTTATGTAAAAAACCAGTTGCAAATTTTCATTTATATTTTACATTCTCTTATATGATAATTATTTGTTGAGTAAGTAGTTTTAATAATGCTCTTAAATTAATATGTACCAGCACTAACATATAAAAATGTCTGATGAAAAACCTTCTGGTAAAATACACAGCATTATAGCATACACATAATGTACATGTATAACCCTAGTAATAATTAAGTAACATTAAATGTAACAGAACCTGTTGTATAAATCCTGTTTATGTATAACGTTACAAGCTATATAACACTTTCATTTGTTCCACTAATATTGTGATCAACTGCTTCTGTCATTTTTTGTTGTTATAATGAAAGAAATACCTGATAGATAGGTAGTTTAAAGTGAAAGTGGAAGGATATTTCAACTTTTAACCTAAAACAACAACTGACAAAAAACAGAATCCAATTTCTTTTCTTTTTTTTGTACTATTACATGACAAGGAAAATATCTTTGTTAATTACAAGATAACATTTTTTTTCTATAATATTAATCGCACCCAGCTAATGAATAGCTAAGGAAAAAGGGTGAATTTTATTAATACATAATAATAAAAAAAAAAAGAAAAAAGCAATTTTTATCTATTTCAAATGCAAGTATTTTTAATCAAAATAAAACCTCAGTATTATAATTACACAAAGAGAAATAAATGAGAATAACATCCTTGCTGTTTAGCATGAGAAAATATAATACTTTTTTAGAGCTTAAAAAAGTAAATGACAAATCAATCTCTACAAGAATCATGTAGCACTGATAAGAATTGTATAAAGGAAAGCTTTCACTCAAAAAGGAGCGAAACAAAGATGTAACCAGTTACCATTGCTTTTCAACTTATGTGTAGAAGATACAATTCAGGAATTGAAAGAAAAAATCTTAAAATACAGTAATGATCCAAGGAAAAAACTAAAACATTAAGATTTGCCAATAGACATTGTTCTTTTGATAGAAAACAATAACAAGCTAGAAAAAGTGGTTTATGAGTTGGAAGTATTACTAGGAGAGAACTGTAGTTTAAAAATAAATGGAGTAAAACAGACTTCCTTTCTTTCCTTCTTCATTACAAGGAAAGAAAGGAACATAATGAGGAATTGTGTATTAAGATATGTGAGTATAATAAAACGAACATTACAGAATTTTTCTTTTAGGCAATAAGACATTTACATTCAATTAGTACCTATTTCATAGATGATTAAATCAAAACTGTACATAAGTTTCTCGGTACAACATGTGGTTTTTTTGTAACTGTATCAAGGCACAAATAATTTTTTAATTCAAATAAAGTTAATCATAAGAACTTAAATCTAATCAGTTACAGTTATTAATGATGAAAGATCAATTTTGTAATGTGTAAGAAATTCCAAATCTTAACTGGGAGTTAAACCTAGTTAAGTTATGTTATAATAACCTGTAGAAGTCAGAACTTAGAATTTACCATAACGTACAAAAATTATTACTGCGTGCATTTGAAATAATCTTTTAAAAATAGACCAGAAAATACCTACATTTGAATGACACAGATAAAAAAGTGTTTAAAAGACTGAACGGCCATTTAAAATACAGAAAATAAATATTTTACCTGATAATATACTTATAATTTTCATTATGCAATGATTTACAAATCTAAGAAGGTGTGAAGTTTTCATACTATTTTAATCAGACTTTTAAGTACTTTAAATGTTAAATATATATTTTTTAAGTAGTACATATAATTAAAATATTTATTTATTCTAAATAAATATTAATTTTCTACAACTGAAAATCATTAAAAATCAAGCAAATCTGTATTTTAAAAAATAATGATACTAAAATTTTTTTATTTCTTTTTAGGATCCAAATACAGGATACAGGACAAACACTCCATTAGAAACATTTACAATTACTCCAGGTAGAAGATATAGATTCAGAATGATCAATTCATTGGCCTCAGTATGCCCTGCTCAATTAACAATACAAGGACATCCTTTAATACTCATTGCAACAGACGGAGAACCAGTTCACCCAGTTGTTGTCAACACAATTATTTCTTTCTCAGGTATGTAACCGCACAACAATAACAACATAAAAACATTATAAATGTATCCTCAAGAAAATAATTACATAACGGGAGTTGTTTAAATCTGATAAAAGTTTATCTAGATATTCATAAAATTAAAGAAAATTAAATGTTAGGCATTATCATATATTTCACGGTTATAATTGATATAAATAAGAATTAATGTATATAATATTGTGTTTTAGCTGTTCTATTATATATTACATAATAGTGATGTTTAAATAAATAAATAATTTTATAAAACTATTACTTAAACCAGATTAATTTAATCCATTACATGAAGTGTTTTTGAGATGTAATATAAAACTGATATGATCGGTTTTATATTCATATTATGTTAATCTACTGAACTTAATAAAAATGTATAAATAACCATACTTTGATTTTAAATAAATTTTTACAATTATGTTTTTTTATATAAATTAAATCAGCTGAAAGTAAAAATGATATGAATCATAGACATTTTTTAACAGTGTTGAATGAAAATATAAATTGTTCAGGATACATACTAAATAAATTATCTGATTATAATAAAATAATTTAAATTTAAGCATTGAAGTTGTGAATTAATCATAAAAAATGATTAATTCATATTTTATTTAATTTTAATTCGTTCATTAATTTGACCCACTTCTCTCAGAAGTTGTTAACTATTATATTAAGTCTAAAGAAAATTTTTTGGAGTTTGATATTTTAGCAGTTCTTCAGAGTGGCTGCTTATCTATTTCCTTCCAGACAAAACAAAATAATATTTCTGAAATCCATCTTCCATTATTATTAAAAAAATGAATAATTTTTTTAGAATACTAGGAATTATTAAAAATTTTCAAATACAGTTGTAGAAAAGAATGAGGAAAGTGAAACAGTTGAAAAGAGAATGAGAAAGGAGGAAGTTATGACAGAAGAACCAGGCAAGGATGATCAAAAAAAGAAAAAATCCAAGTTTAGATTACGTAAAAGATATCTTACATAAAGATTATCTTACTAGTATAGCTGCAGAAGATTATTGAGAGATAAATAAAAGAAGAGAAATAAAAAAACAAATATTTGAAGCGCTAACAAATAAAAGGGAGAACACAAAGAGAAACTTATAACTCTAAAAATACAGTGACTGTATTTTGAAGTTTTAAAATAAAATATCAAATCTAGTATAACATCTCAAAATAAATGCATTTTGTCAATAACTTATAGAGGATTGATCAGATATACATATCAAAAATAGAAAACTGAGAGAAAATTAACTAAGTTACATAAAATTTTAACAATTTTTTTATGTAACCTACCTACTGTCAATTTATCTTTTTATCACCTTTTGAGTAATTCATAAGCCAACAGGTATAATTAGTGAATCACTTCCAAGTTTCACCAATAACCAGTAAGTTAAAACATGTTTTCTCTGTCAATAATTCTACAGTAATTAATCACCATTTCAAGACCATGACTTTCTCTCTGTCATTGCTCCTGTGTTTACTAAGTTATATTTTTAGGACCGTCTTAATGTTAAAAATAAAATAATAATTGCATTTGTGTCAGAAAGGAAACATTTACAATTTATTGGTTCTGTCATAACAACATTTGTTATTTTTAAATGGTTTTTTAACAGAGAAATTACTAATACGTTTGTCATTTTTATCACTAAATACTGTATTTTGCTATCTGATTTTGTTAATTTTTATGAACAAAATAGTTATGCATAATGCAACTGTAAAACAAGACATTTCTTTTAATATGGTTCAATGGGTTTTATTGTTATTGTAATTTTTTTTACAGGAGAAAGATACGATTTTGTAATTAATGCGGAACAACCTGTAGGAGCATATTGGATTCAGGCTCGTGGTTTAGGTGAATGCGGTACCAAGAGAGTACAACAATTAGCTATTTTGAGATATGCAAGAGGACCATATCAACCATCATCACAAGCACCAACTTACGATGTTGGTCTTCCACAAGGAGTAGTGAGTATTTTGTTAAAATCTACACTCAGTCTTTTATAACATTAAAATATATAATAAAATTTAAAGGAAAATCATTAGCTTTTCTTTAAAATCCCAATGTAATACAAATATTTCCACTGTTATATATTAATTAAATAATATCAGTCTTGGTCAAGAAATTAAAAACAAGTGTATTTGATATATGAAAAGGGAATTAATTGTTTTCATCTTATGCAAAACTATACTTATTGCACAAACTTGTACTTAAAATATTAAACATTTTTTTTTTAAATCAGTGTATTTCTGATGTTTTACAGGCTGATTTTAAAATTCTTGCATTAATATAAAAGGGTAATGTTTTTCATATCAAAAAGTTTTCAAAGTATAATTTTTCTTTGTCAGTAAACTGACTTGCAGTAAAACATATCATGTAATTGAATCGTATATGTCAATACCTTATTAGACTAATTAATATTTTAGTGGTTCTTGATGTCTATTATCTTTATTCATTAGGTTTTATTGATAATTTTTTTTTAATGTGCTTCAAAGTTTACATTAACACTATACTAATTCAAAAAAAGATAATATGGTCATCTACGACCATTGCACTGTTAGAATTATTAAACAAGTTTATCAATCGCTTTTGATAAATATGTTTTTAAGTATAATTGTAATAGGTATGGTTAGAAGGGAGAGAACAAAAAATTACTACATTTAAATAACTGGGAAGTAATATTTCATCAGATGGAATAAGATTATAGATGTTAAAAGTTGATTAGTGCAGGCTAAATTAGTGTTTTACAGAAAGAGAAGATTACTGGTATCAAAGAATATTGCTCCAATAACAAGAAAATACCTGATATGAAAAGTTTAATCTAAACTAATAGTATATATGCTTCGGAGACATGGACCTGAATGAAAAACAGAAAAGAATAAACTTGAGGATTTTGAGATATGGTGTTGGAGAAGAATTTTGAAGGTTTCTACAGTAGAGTGGAAAATAAATTAGCACTAATAAGAAGAGTAGATAAAAAATAAAATTTTTATCAACAATAGCGAAAAGAAGAAGCAGTATGATTAGGCACTTGCTTTGACATTGCAGCTGGTTACCTACATTGAAAGAGATGGGTTTAATGAAGGAAATAAGGTAAGAGGAAGATTAAGCAATAGTTCATGGATGAAATGAAGGAAGAAAAATAGTACAGGAAATGTAAGAGACTGATTTTGAATAGAAAACTACAAGGCTTAGATACCATTAGGTTGAAGAGAAAGAAATGTGATAAGATAAACATTAAACACGATTTAACTGGGATATTATAATATCCCAGTTAAATCGTGTTTAATTATTATTTCATTATTTTCATTAATTATTTTATTATTTCATTAATTTATTATTTCATTATTATTTATCTGGGATATCATAATAATGATTTTAATTCTTTTCAACATTTTTTTCCATTTAATATACATACACTCAAACTTAGGTGTATGATATAAGTAACAACAAAAGCACTCTTATCAGTATATGTTGATTAATTTTTTACTATAGTAATGTTTTATACACTTATCGGGTGCAATAATACTGCACCTGAGTATGATAATTATACCTAACAGAAGTAGTAAATAATTTTAAAAAATTATCATAACCAGTTTAAAGAATAACAAGTTACCATAACAGATTTACTTAGAGAAGAGAGGAATGAAGTGATTTTCTTTCTACATTCCCTTCTTTCTCCAGCCAAATGTGCTGTAGCACAATAATACACTATATCCATCAAAATGCAGGTTTTGTATTAGAGGGAATAAATACCTTGACTCAGTTCTTCTTAGGGAATGTTGTACAATAGATGATATTGCTCTCAAAGAAATTACCACTAATGGGTACCTCTTCTAATTACAGTACTTTGTATCATAGTCATAGTGAAAACTCAGAAAAATATTATAAACAACAAAGAAAAGTGATTTATTTAATTAGTGCCAAGATTTATTTATAAATAGTCAATTCAATATGTTTAATTAATTTATTATTCCAGTCTTAACTAAATAAATTTACTATTTTTTTTTTTTTAAATGTGTAAGAAATTAAAAAAAAAAAATAGAAAACAGGAAATATAAAATAATATATATGTAAGAGTATAAAATGGTAGTATTATATTTTTAAAGAATTGTTAGTAATTTTATAATTAAATTTAATTAAAAAAGTTTTACTTTTGTTTTTGATGAAGTGTAATACTATTTTGAAAATTAAAAAGAGATAATAATAAATACATATGATCTAAGGGAGAATTAATTTTAAATGACACTGATCTGTAGCTCGCTTGATTTAGCAACAGTGACAGTACCAGTTATGACAGTTTAACAACCGAGACAACTTTTACTGATCTACTTTTAAATATCTTTTGTCACCTGTTTAAAATATATAGAAAATATTTTGCATTTTGCATGACAACAAATATTACTGACAGTATAATTAATATATAACATGTAAAATTAGTTAATGTTATTTATAAAATTTTTTTTTTAATTACTTCATAATTTGCTGGTCACGGGATAATATAAATTATAACTGATAATAAACAGTATTAAGACTTTACTTACCAGTTTTATTAATAAAGTTACACAAATCTTATTAATATTTTGTTTACAATAATTCTACTGGGTGAAAGAAAAATTTACAATAATATAATTGTATAATGTATAAATACATTCCTGTGTGAAATATAATATTATCTATTGGGGTTTCCTATAAAAAGCCAGAACAAGACACAAAAATGGCTTGTCAGAACATTGCTTGATGACAAATTTAAATCAAATAGATCAATATTAAATAAATAAAAAAATTAACTTATCCACCAATTTAGAATACAATAGCTTCACTAATAAAAAATAACTTCTAGACATTTATTCCCCCCCAAAAAAATAACAGATTAATTCCAAATAATAGATTTCTTTTGTAATGTAATGCATCACATTACTTAGGCATATGAGAAAGGATCTTATTAATATTTTTATATTGCAAAAAAATCTTAAATTTTTTTAGATTTTTAATTGAAGGTGTATGAATATATTTTCAAATAGTTGTCAAATATTATTAATTTTTTGGATTGTTATTTATTTTCTATGCTATCGTTTTATAAATTTATTATTTCTGTTTATTAATATGCACTTTAAACAATTTTTTTTTTTTTTTAATTGCGTGATTTGTAATACTGCTTTGATCAAGATTTTACCATGGTTTTCCTTCATCTGTCCTGGTAAATACTGAAGCAGTTACTTTTTTTATCCACAAAGTAATACAACTACCCATTTCTGACATGATCTATATAATGAATTATTAATTATGCATTGATCTGAATATTTATTTATGAGTATATGAATAATACAAAAAATGTTATGTACAACAAAATAATAAATACTACAACGTTGTAATTAAAACAAAACTACTACTGGTAGTTCCCCTAATTTCTGTTGACAATGTACAGCATTTATCATACATTTCCCACAAAGGAATACATTAATTTGTGGCCACAATAATGTGCTTGTTTAGACTATCTCTTCCAAACTTAAGCATGGTTGTAACAAACATAGAGCTTGTGAAGTATAAGTGGTGCCTCTAGGAATTACTCAATTTGAAAATAATGATGTTTTTTATACTACCATTCTCTACACTAAACAGGGTCTCATTTGCACGAATAAATATCAGTGTTTCAGCAGACTTAGAAACTGACGTGCAATTTGTATTTTCTCAGTCAAGAAAAAGAGGAGAATGGTATGAAATGTGATGTAATTTCTGAATTTTCATTTTCATTTTCACTCTTCATGTGGGTAGTGGAAGGTAGAAAATATGAAACTTAGTGACTAAGAAATTCCTGTATGAAATATAATGTTTAAGAAAAATACAGAAAATTAGATTGACACAACACAAAATTAAGATGATTTTAATAGCTCAATAAAATAAAATATTAGCTAAAAATATTTAATTAAATAGAAAAAAAATCAGAATTTATCCAACAAATATTTTAAGATACACTAAATAGTAAGAATTGCTAGATTTGCAATGGCAACGATTTGCACAAAATTAAATAATGGACATTAATTTTTAATCATTTTTAATTTTTTTCTTTTGTTTAAATAAATAGGTCCTTAACCCATTAGATGCCATATGTAATCGACCACGAACAGATGCTGTATGTGTAAATCAATTGAAAAATGCAAAACCAGTTGATGAAGGAATCTTACAAGAACGTCCAGATGTAAAAATATTCTTACCATTCAGATTCTTATTCTACCGACCTGAAGAACTTTTCCAACCACATCAATACAACAGATTCTTAGGTAAATTTCTAATCAATTTTTTTTATTTACATTTTCTTTTGGAGGGAATAACTGTGGTGAAGTTCCAAGGTACCTATAGAAATACTCGGCATTAAGTTGTTAAGGTCCATCTGCAAGATTTGGGAGGCAATAGTCAGTGGACAATTGCTTTCTTGGCAAAACTTCATGAGGCGATATGATTCAGCCTTTGAGTTTGTAGACACCAAACTCTAATAACTCAGAATTATGAACTATCTGTCAAGGGATATTAGAATACACTTGTTCTGGGAAGAATTCCTTCAAATAAACAACAATTCAGTGTAGAATATATATAAAAAAAAACAACAGTTTATTGTTAATAAGTATATTAATTTCATACATTTATTTTACCTTTCAGTTGCACCTGGAGCCGGTGATCATGTTATCAGTTTGGTAGATGAAATCTCATTTGTATTTCCACCTTCACCACCATTATCACAAATCGATGATATTCCTCCAGAACAATTCTGTAATGGTGATAACAAACCACCCAACTGCGGACGTAACTGTATGTGCACACACAAAGTTGATATTCCTCTTAATGCTGTCGTTGAAGTTGTACTTGTAGATGAAGGTAAGAAATATAAAAATATGGGTTAAATTTTTTTATATGCATCATTTCTTCTCTGTTGACTTTTAACATCCATAAATATATTAATATAGTAGATTTAAATTTAACAACATTATTATTTCTTTTACTCAAATGTTATCGAGTAAGAATGCAAATTGCAGACTTCAATCCTGATTCTATCCTTTTAACACCTCTCTTTAAACTTCAACCATTATTTCTCTTTTTCAGGCCTTTCTTAAGATACTTTATTTAAATTCTCCTTAGTACTTCATAAAAACTCACCTTTCTAATGTAATAACTAAAAAATTTCAGATATTAATCTTCTATTCTATATTCTTCAGAAAACAGTCAAACTATCAAATTAATATTAAAAAAATATTAACTTGTAATATTTATAAGGCCAATGATGTGATTAGTACAATACAAAGAAATTCTTTTTAACAATATGAGTATTTATGTAAAAAAACTGGTCAGTGAATTAACATAATGGTTAACCCATTAACATTTAGATCTACTAGTCTGGTTCAAACCTCGACATTTTTTCATTCATCAATATCATCTTGTTTAAAAGTTTATATAAAAGTACATAAATTATTATAATCATAAAATAAAATATTACTGAAATATATATACTTTAAGATGCTGTAAGTAATGGACCCGATGTAATTTTCTGATAAAAAAAATTTGTTATTTTACAGTTCAACAGCCTAACTTGAGTCATCCATTCCATTTGCATGGTTATGCATTTAATGTAGTTGGTATGGGAAGATCACCAGATAAAAATGTAAAGAAGATTAACTTGAAACATGCACTTGATCTTGACAGAAGAGGTCTTTTGAACAGACAGTTTAATCTACCTCCATCAAAGGATACTATTGCTGTTCCAAACAATGGTTATGTCGTCTTCCGATTCAGAGCTGATAATCCAGGTTAGTACACAATTGTATTTATTACTGTGTACAAATTAATGTAGTATATCTTACTAATTCAAATGAGTTGAAAGTAAAAATATACATTTTTACATTAAGAGTACTAATACTCTTAATGCTGAAATTTCTGCTTTGCGTCAAATAATTTAGAGGTCAAGTATCAAAGGAAACAGTTTACACAACTACTGACTCCAAAATATACTTGTATGCGAGCAAAACTGGTCATTTACTTTCATAATATAAAATTTATATGATTTTCCAGGAATATATTGAAATTTTGTTACATCTAAAAAATAGATGCAAGTCAGGTTTTTTAAAAAACTGAATTAATGAATTGCAATGTTTAAAAGCCTCTTAGATTGAGTCGATTTATAAACAGTAACTTTATTAGATTTATTCTAAATTATAGCTTACTAAAATTATGTATTATTTGACATAAAATAGCAATCTATTTTATGTCAAAAATTTAAAATTCAATTTAAACACATTTGGATAAATAGTAATTCACAAATTAAAAAGAGAAAAAAATTAGATTTAAACCCATTTAACTATATACATTAACTGTGCACTTTTTTCATTATTTTTTAAAAACCATGTTTTCTACAAGAAAATTTAAGAGATAAAATGACATTTTTCAGAAACTTGTTTTAGAAAATTATTTATTAAGAAATCTCATCTTTTCTTTTAATTAGGCCTTCTTAGAAGTCTATTTTCAATAATGACAGTAGTTTTTAAATTGCTACTTTTTGCATTCTATCTTATATTTTTCAGTGCACTAGTTAGTCATCATGAACTGTACAGAACTTTTTTTTAAATTTAAAAAAATGTATAACTCATTCATAATTTTTACAAACCATTATGATTTGTCAAGCTGCTCAAAATTTATTTATCATGTCTTGCCTAAACTGTTATATCAGATGATCTTCTTAGTTATTCAACATCCTCGGATCCCATTTATTTTGATTCATTAGGATTGCATAATAAAGTGAACACTAGATGGGGAAATTTTATAAATGAAAAAAGATTTGTAGATAAAGATAAAACAGGACAGACAATTTCACCAAAAATATTCTGTTTGTTTGTATAAAGTAATAAACACTCAATATGTATATGTAAAATTATGCCATTATTTTAAAAGAAATCATAGATAGTACAGATTTAATTAATGAATCTATCAGTAATGGAGTATTTCTTAGCTGCCCTAAGATTCTTTTGAATCAAAGTCAAAAAGAAAAATTCAGCAATAGATTTACAAAAATAGGCCAATTTCATTATTAACCATATTCACTAAAGTATTTTACAAAAAATATGAAAAATGGACTTATAATTCTTAAAAACCATAATTTACTGACCAACCTTTAGTATGGTTTTAGAAACACTTTAATTTCTTATTTTTTTTAGAAAAATTTAAGATAGGATATATAATGAAAACAAATCCCTTTTCAATTTTTTGCAGTCTTAGTAAAGCATTCAATTTAGTTGAGAATTTTTTACTGACGAAGAACCTTAGTTACAAGTATAATGATACCAAGGTATATCTTTGTATTTGGTTAACAGCATAACCTCTTCTTGTTATGCTATATATCTGTTGCCATTTTTAATAAGATCCAACCCATCTGAAAGATCTTTCCATTACGTTATTCAAAACAAAGTAGATTTCTTTTACATAAACAAAATTATTACTCTAGTGATGAGTTTTTAAGAAATAACAAAAACCTCAATCTGCATTACCATTCAACATTGATATAAATATATGCTCAAATAATTCTCATTAATGTTTATTAGATTGTTGTTTATTTTATAGTAAGTTATTTTATTTATTTACTTAATTTACTATATTATTTAATTATTAATATGGATTATAAACATTTCTACTGTGTATTTTGCAATTAAATATTATCTTGTCATACTATGATCAAGTATTTGCCATAGTTTTCTTGGATCTATGAAAAGTGTATGTTGCCAGCCTATTTTTTTATCTATAGTCTACATCTAAATAATTTATCCTTCCCATAAAGATAATAAATGGATGAACTAAAGCAATATTTGGGTAATTAAATCTAGATACATAGAAATTTAGATATAAAGAAATAGTAAAATTTAGATACACAGATATTGGCAAATATAATAGAAAAGTTGTTATATAAATATAATTAATGTTAATTAAAATTAACATTAATTAAGTAGCTTACCAATTAATGTATTATCCTTTTTTCTTTTCAGGTTACTGGTTATTCCACTGCCATTTCTTATTCCACATCGTTATAGGTATGAATTTAGTACTTCATGTAGGTACACAAGCCGATTTACCACCAGTGCCACCAAATTTCCCTCGTTGTGGTGATTTCTTACCTCCAGTCAGTTTACACTGACATTTATTACAAATGACCTCAAAATCATTTTTACCCCCTTCCCCTAATTAAAAATGAAATAAAAAATGATGTATTAATTAAATGGTACATCATAAATTATTACCATAACAAAAAAATAATTATGTGTTAAGGAATTGTAATAGTACTTTTATATTTGTATACTAAATATTTGTACTTTAGCTGCACACTGCCATCATAACAGTATTTTACTCTTTCAAAATGTTGATTAATAATTTTTACACAATTGTTTTTTTTTTTTGTATTTGTATAATGCCATCACTTATTTATAATCAATATTTTATTAAAATTTTATACAATATATTTATATAATATTATATGCGGTTTGTTAGTCGATAAATATGTTTCGGTGTATATGTTTATTTTATATATAAGAAATATATATATTGTGTGGGTGATTGTAAGAAGTATGTATGCATGCATGTACAAATGTATTATTTATATACACAATCTAATAGTGTAAATAGAGACCTTATTTAATACTTCTTCATCTTTTATCTTGGGAATCTATCTCTTTTTTATATTCTTATTTAGTAATTAATTTTTTATTGTGTATTTAATATTATATTATTTAAATAAACAGTTGTATTAAAATATAAAAGTAAAAACATTTTGTTAGAGTAATTTACTGTGAGTTCTAATAGTGTTGCTTTATATTCAGATGTATAAAGGTGTTTACTTTTTTCAGTTCTTATTAGTTCAAATTGAAAATTCTTAAGGGCTCAATTCTTTAACACATACATTATTTTTATTAATTACAAACAAATGAAACAAAATCAGTAAGTTTATTCATAATTAATTAATTTAACCGTTAAGTAATAATGCTACCTTTATATAATTTTATACATATTTCTTTATTTTGTTATCTTTTAAATAGTTTTTAAGATTTCTTTTTAAATATTAATTATATAATTTCTTTTTTATATTTTAAAATTAAATAAATAATTAAATGTACTGAGTCAAAATTATTACTATAATTAAATAATCTACATTAAAAAAAAAAAAAACTAATCCTGTAGGCCCTTGATTTTCTGAAATAATTATTGAAGGTAAATATTAATATAATTACTCTAATTACTTAAGACACTAAATTAATCAAGTAATTTAAAAATAATTGTAGATAAGAGGTTAAAATCTATTATTCTATATGTAAAAGATGTCGTACAGATTAAATATACTTGATCAATTTCTTAATCTTAAATGTTGTAAAATGTTGAATACTGTGAAACAGAAAATTATGAATAATTCAAGTAAAATATGAAACAAATATTATTTAAAATATTATATTAAATCTGTGTATTTTAAAGAATTCTGTATTAGAAAATGTGTTGTGTGAACCTCACCTAACCTAATCATTCTTTATAATATATGTCAAGAAGATTAACATATTTTTACTTTTCTATCGACCATTAAATCAGTAATTTCTGATATCATTAGTAAACACACAAGACAAACATAATTTAATTTTTTGTCCAGTTCAACAGACATTTACAGAGTATCTCTTCTCTTGACAGGAATAGGGAATAAGTAATTAGATTTGCCAGACTAGTATACAGCTGAATACTGATTTACTGTACAACACACCAAATGCATACAATTCACACCAAAAGGTATTGCAGGGTTTCATTCAGAAACCCCAACTTACTTTTCATTCATGACCAACTTACTTTTGGTCATGAAGGCTTGATATATATATGAATCAAGAATGAATTACAGTACTAGATGACAGTACAGTTATTGAACCACTAAAAGAAGAAATGTAGCTTCTTAATATCAGTGTTGAATTGCTATTTGTATTAATGTAAACCTCCCAAATAATGGGTATGGTTTTTTAAAATCAGTTTTTAACTTTATTACCAGTTTTTTATCACTGCATCTTAATGCAAGACCTCACATAATATTCAGTTAATCAGGGTTCTAATGGGCTGCAAACATTCATATTTAGTAAATAGAGTATCAAATACTTTTTAAATAAATGCCATACAACAAATGACCTCAGATAAATATTACATGCATTTAAAAAACTTTGTTTAAAAATTTGTATTTAAAATCTTACTATGAATTTTCCCCAATGTAATAAGATATTTTAAAAATAAACTTGAATTAAATTTAACTAAAATGAATAATTGTTATTAATATTAAGAGTTACCATAGTGAAAAATTATAATTTTCAAATAGTGTAAATAAAATTAATTATTTTCATGTATTATATACAAAACTGTTTAAATGTAAAATATCTTTTAAACATATTATTATAATGGTTAATGTTAAGTACATTTAATGTACTATTAATTTTCACATATATAATTAACTAAAGTAAAACTATAAAAGGAAAATGCTAAAATCAATATACAAAAGATTCTGATCCCTGACAATTGTTGGAATGTTAAAAAAAAGCTACCCACATCTCGATGCAGAATACCTTATAGTTTTCTGTAATCTGTTATTGTTACCATGAATTCTTAAACTAATGTGTTAATGATATAAGAGATGAAGAATTATGAATGTCAAACCAGTTTGTATTGTTAATTGTACCATGTTCCTAATAAAAATGTGGGAGAATGATCGTTATATATAAAAATGGATAAGCAGGGTTCAGATAATCATGTAAGTATATAACAAAAAATATCAATCAACTTTTAATCACAATATTAGTTGTCCACATGATGTATGGAGTGACTTAAAAACAAATTACTATTGCGAAGCCCTCTTATTACTTTATTTTCATTGAAAATTGTTAACATAAACTGAAATAACTGCAAAAGCAATGATCATATTTCAGTAAGAAAATCAATTGTGTTTTGCTGAATAAATTTAACATTAGACAACTTAAGACAAAATTAATACTACTTCTTCTCTTCATCTCATTCATAATTGTCCTAAATTTTATAGACATCTTGCACTCTCTTCTTTTTTACTCAGCACTCTATGGCCACAATCCTTTAACTTCTTTTTTTCAACTATGCATTTCTTTCATGAGTAATCAATGAGTTATATAGTCATATAGCGAGTTATATTATTTAAATTACTCATCAATTCTGTTTCTCTGTCTTTTTAAATTTTCTGCATGTTATTCCTCTCCTCCTTTATACTTTTCATACAGCCTAACAGTACTTAAAAAATTTCTTATTTTTCAGTAGCATCATATATCAAATATTTGGTTCCTCTTTCCTCTTCCCTCTTCAACTTTTGCTAAATACATATTTATCATTATCATCTATTTATTTTTGATCGATTCATATAACCTATCTGACATTCTCTTAACAAGTCTTGACTTGTTAATATGATGAAAAAACTCTATGACTTTCATAATATGACATTCATTCATGACAAAAGAAAAAGGTGTCTAAAAATGGACAAAATGCATATTAGCCTAGCTGTAACAAAACAAATTCAAAAGATGTACATCTTTCTGTCTACTTTTTCAGATAGATTCTGGTAATATAAATTTAAAAAAAATAAAAAGCTTGACAGGTAATGCTACGGTACCAGTGCAATATATTAATAAACATTTTCTTAATGAATCAGTTTAACTAACAAAATATTTTTTATACTTTATTTCTTATTCTTTCTTTATTTCTTTATATATAAAGAATAAGAAATAAAGTATTTTTTTTTTGTTATGAATCATTTTACTGCTGCTCTGGAACACTTTTCTGATTATTTTTTTAAAAATATTTGTAGTTTTAACTGCAACTCTAATATAAAGATAAATGTTTTTGACAATTTTTCCATTACTTTTTTCATTAGAGATACTTGACCAAGTATAAGGGTGGAGTCTTTTACCTGCTTGTGTTTGTTATAGTTTCACAATCAGCATAGAGTCTGGTACAAATGTAGCATCTGTCAATTCCTTGCATGTACAATACTACAATTCAATAATATGCAGCAATCGCGTAAGAGTTCTTTAAAAATGTGCTATCTCTTTTCTAATCTCATTGTTTTAGCAAGTTAACATAATTCAAATCTTCTTTATCATAAATAAATCCGATGTACAATGAAACATTAATTTATTTTATTATCTCCTATCTTATCTGCGTTAAATGCTATGATTCCTATCCATTGATGTTGATGCATTAATTGTTTCTTTGTTTCCATTATAAATATAATTTGTCTTTGTTGTTGTTAAATTAGGATAATATAATTTTTTAAAGAAGTATTATCAATGAGAGGGTTTTAAATAAAAATTTTTACCAAATCTAACCTACCAAAACAGATTTAATACTAGAAAACAATGTACCAATGGTTTGGTCAATTTTTTTGTCCATCTATATGGGTTATAAAATAAATTAAACAAAGCTCACACACACATACACATGTAACTGTAGTAGTGAAATGCTGTAATAATTATAAATTTATTATGTATATGCAACCAAATTAAATAAAATTTATACTAAGAAAAATACTTTTTTTCCGTCTACTTGAATTTTAACAAAAAAAATTAAAGCAAAATACCAAAGAATTAATTTTTGGGGTACATTATGCTTTTTTTTAAAATAAATTATTACTTTTATAACACAATAAATCATTAGTTTTTACTCATAGTAATTTAAGATAAATAACTAACATTTATATATATATATATATATATATAGTAAGATCATTTTATTATTATTATTATTATTTTTATATTCAAAAATCTAATTTACACAGGTAATTATTCAAAATCAGTATATATATATATATATATATATATATGAAATAAACTATATTGGTGAATTGGGTTTTGTTTTAATAAAGGAAATGAGATTTCAAGAGTATATCAAAACAGGCTTAGCTTTATATAAAATATTAATTTAAGTTCTTTAACTTAAGTACTTCATACTTTATCTATTGACCATAATTACTCGTATTATATTTTTTCAATAAGTTTCCTTTAAATAAATAATATATAAAAATTTGCTAGTAATAAACTTTGAATATAAAAAATAATTATGAAAAGGGGGTTTTTATCATTAAGAAAATTAAAAAAAAAGAAAAACGGAAATAGATCAACTTGAGAATTGTTCAATGAAACACAATCATCTATGTACAATGTACTCGTACATACTAACTGGATAAACATGCTTTTTTATACTTTTTACTAAAAAGGACACTAATTTGAGCAGGTACTGAATTATTATATTCTTATTTAAAGAACCTTTATTTAACTTCTAACAACCTACATGAAATGGTACCTAGAAAAAAAAAACAAAATTAAAAAGGTTTTTTTTTAAATTAAACCAAAAGCTTGAAAAAGAAATGATAAAAAATTATATATGTATCTATTGCATAAATTGGTGTCCTTTTTAATACTTCTCCAGTATGTATGTATTCAAGTATATAACACTTAACATAAATAAGAAATAAAAATCTTTTTTAAAAAGTAGATAAATCAACTACTATTCTCAGAAAGTAATGAATTATATTCAAGAATTTATTAATACATTTTTTAATACTTTATAAAAAAAAAACATTACCAGTTCGTTAATTATGTTTTTTTTTTTTTTAATTTAAAAATAGATGGGGAAATTGTCCTTTTTTATAAAAAAAATATATTTAATTGGAAAAAAGACAAAAAAAAATTAATCGATTGAGTATGAGTGCGAAATTTTTGTATAATGTGGATGTTGTATATAATCTTTTATAATATAATTATTATTATATATACAAAAAAAATAAATAAATAAAATTATATTTTATAAAATAAATTAGTGTTTTATTTATACCTAGTATCCTAAAAGATAAACTGTTTTATTTTTCTAAAATATAAATATTATTCAGTGAATGTGATGAATAAATTTTATTTAATAATTTTACAGCTCTACAGGTACATCACTACTGTGAAGAGCAGTTCAGTATAATTATATATACCAATACATAAATTTCACACAAGGAAATGTGGTAAAATTTAATTTATCTAAATTATTAGTCATATGGCAATAAGGACTACATTTGAGTGGCTGTTCGACTTACAAGACTAGACAGGCAACTGGATTGAGTAAACAAGAACTTAGGAAATTTTTCTTCTACTGCTGTAGTGAGTATGTATATTTTTCTAAGTCCTTAGACAGTCTTATAAGGGAAAGACTTTTTTCTTCATAACTCCTTTCCCATACTTCCTAGACCCAAATCCCCCCGGGGATTTATCCATCCCAGGTCCTTCCCTACCCACTGACCCCCTCCCACCATAATTTTTTTTCTCTTCTGCTTCATACATTTTACCAACCACCCAAAATCCCCCGTCATCCTTTTTTTTAAACACTGAACCCCATCATGTGGGGTATCAGCGAATGAGGAATTCAATGTAGATTACTCTGGTAATAGTGAAAAAGTTTAAAACTTCACTGGTGGCTGCTGGAAGGATAAAGGGTGATGCAGGAGGATGAATCCACTCACTGCGACTTCGGCTGGGCTGGACGAACACAAACCTGGTAAAAAAGACAAAGGAAGAAAAATGGAAATAGGAAAGGAGAAATGGCTGGTCTATGGAAGAGGAAGAACCTTCTCCAGGAAACCTGTAAGATCTAACCAACAGACTGTGACTTGCTTTAGATTTACTAATACTAAATCATGGTACTGGACTGAATAACTTTATCAACACGCACGAGAGAGAGCTACAGGCAATCCTTAGTGGTTTACAAGCACTGCTAGATTTTTTTGCACCTTTAAAAGAAATAACTTAAGCGACACAAACAGAAGAACCAAATATGTTTGACTTGAAGAATATATTGGATGCGAAACTGACGGATGAAGAACTGATAGAATTGACAACGAAGCAGTGGCCTACTGATCTATCATGAAGTTGGTGGCCAACACAGGATCGGTTGAAGGTGATGTATGTTTATTCAGAAACTTAGAACGTCGACGGGGATCCGTGGGAACGGCTGCACCGGCTAGACATTAGGCAGGGAGACATAATTAAAGAAGAAGCCGTAATCATGGGTAGGAATGAGGACAAGACAATTCAGGGCATCTTCTACGATTTAACGTAGGGAGAAGAGAATGAGCTACGAGTTACTCAAATAGCGATTAAGAAAGTGTGGAGGAATCGCCGTCACCAACGTTTGGTTTACCGGAAGGGAAATTCGGATCGGCTGTTAAAAGTATACTGATATACACACTAAAAGGACAGCTTGGTAAAATAAAGATGGTATTACCACAGACAGCGACAAAGATGCAGGGTGAAACCGTCACGACGGTAAAGTTGACGACACCCGTGGTAACTGACAGTAGCACACTAGTAGAAAAAGCTGTGGGTAGATCGTATGCTGACCTCCTCCGTAGAGTAAAACAGTCGGTCACTCGAGAGGTGGCAGGCAAAGTATTGGCATTGCGTAAGGGCGGAAATGACGAACTATGCATTCGGGTCAAACGCAAACACGGAAGAACTAAAAACAGTTCTTCGAGACAGAGCTGCGGACCTAAAAATAAATCTCAAAACGAGATGTACTCGCATTACGGTGGTCCACGTGAAAGAATTGCTTTACGGAGGTCCACTTTACACCATCTAACTGATTTCATCTCAGTCATCAGTCAGGCCTTGGTCGGGATGCCGTTGATGTAAATGTCTGCCGAGGCATTTACATCAGTAAAATACATACCAAATTTTTCCTTCACATTGGCCTCAAACGGACATCTTCACATCCAACCTAACATGATTCCCTCAATCTAACTAACCGAGACCGCGGAAGCGTGGACTCCGCGTCAAATCTAAATTTGACAATACCGTTCGTGACTGTGAATGTCTCGGAAAACGAACGAGTTGTAAGTCAAATCAGTGCTACACTCATACCAATCAAAATTATATTTTACGCAACACAGAAATTCAGACGTATACGCAATAAGTCGACCAAATTAGATCATATAACAAGGGAAAAGTAACCTCATTCCGGTCCGTGCAGGAGTCGGAGATAAACCCCACATTTCCACCCCGTCCCATCAGGAGTCTCGCACAGCATTACAAAATCACAATCTGGTAACGCCACCGGCGGGACGAAGTCACGCTGGAGGTAGGTGGCATCATGCCACGGTTATATTGGTATCGTTTGTGATTCGATTTGGGGCTCTCACCGGCAGGGATGGCCGCGCTCCAGTCCAATGCCTAGGCCGGAACCCTAGCCACCCGGGATGATACCATGATCAAATACCTCGATTAAACTCCCTGTGCAGACCTAACACTGCAAGGGCGCGAAGAAAATCAGCCACTATAGACCACTCCTCGCGGACACGCATTTAATACGGAGATCCAGAAAGGAATGTATTCTCTCAAGTTCCCTAACATCTCGTGAACGTTCGACCTCATATCGGGGACAGACATAGTGGACATGGTCCACTCTATCATCAGCCCACAATCCGGACATGACTCGATTCCACCAAACGAAATCTAGCCAAACTCGCCCGAAAGGCACCATGCCCGGAGAGAAACTGTATGATATACCGATTGGGGGAGATCCATCCAATCACACCTAAATCAGACACTATAGGAAATATATCATACGTGTAGCGACCTGTGGGGGATTTGTCCCACCTGACCTGCCAATATGCAAGGCACCGGTCTTCAATCTCCTGTTTTCCGCGTAACACCTAAAAGCCAAGCAGGTGCAACATATAGCATAATAGCCTCACTAACACCTTTGTAAAGGACACGCATGGTACGGTAATACAACCGCCAATCGGAATGAATGACTATGGATTCCATAAAAACATCAACGACCTTTTTTGCTACATAATTTTGATGTTCCTTGAACCGAAAATTCTCATCAAGGATATAAGCCAGGTACTTTTAAGTCGAAACGTACCGAATGGGGAGACCAGCCATCCGAACCCGGATTCGTCAGGAAGCAGCCAATCGGCCCTTAAGCAACATCATTGTGGTTTTCTCTGGGCTGAAAATCATTTTATGTTTGAGATTCCACAGCCGGAGTGTCTCACAAGCATGAGCAGCTCGGAACTCTACTTCTTTACGCAAATCCCCATCAATCAGTAGCAGCGCATCGTCAGCATAAGCGATGACGCGATAACCACACGGCAACCTCAAACGCAACATAGAACCGAATTCTATAATTCAAAGAAGGGGACTAAGAACACTGCCCTGAGGGCATCCTTTAGTTAGGATCTTACGAATCGCCAAGCCTCACGCAGGGAAACAGTCCGATGGCTGAAATAACTTGAGCACTTTTAATTCATTTCGTGTACATTTACGCTTCTGCCTCTAAAACAGGGAGAGAACCACGATGAGTTATTAAATGCTTCGGATATGTCCAGAAAAATCCCTAATGCATACTTGCATGCACTAGAGGAAGCTATATCCATCACCTTTAGTATGGCACCTCACTGCTCTTTCCCGTTCGGAAAACATACTGGTTGTCCATTAACAAATGATCAGTGACCAATCTAACATTAATACACAAATATAGGACCTTCTCAAAAACCTTGCCAATCGCAGGCAAAAGCGTTAGTGGACGGTAAGAACTAACAGTAGGATCTTTGTCGCCACCTTTGAACAACAATACTAAGTCTCCACGCCTCCAACATGCCGGGTAGTGGCCGGCGAAGAGCAACCTATTATATATTCTAGTTAGAGAACCAAGAAGTACTGGAAGCGCTCGGACGGGGAGTTCCACTGTGATACAATCATATCATGGTATGAAAACTCACCCACCATGCTGTCACCTGGGAGCAAATCGTTCAGCAAAATATTAAGGACGCGGTCCTAGATAAGGTCGGACACCCACTGATTTTAATGTTCGGTGATGGGGCGCTCCTTTCAGTGGAATATACCGGAAGATGTTACAACTGTGGCGGACTGGACCACAAGAAGAGAGACTGCTTAGAGCTCTCCAAATGCCTGAAGTGTAATTTTGTTGGCCATCGGACAGACAGTTGGGACTGCAAGCGAACTGATCGATGAAGCTAATGCAGGTTAACGCAAACCGTGGCGCCGAAACGCATGATCTGATCTGGCGAATGACGGTAGGAGAAAACATAACTTCCTGGCGATTTCTGAACCCAATCTGTGGAGGGGGGCCGCCTATTCTTGGGAAGTAGACAGGAATGCTGATGCGGCCATCTTAAATGTATCTGGTCGGTACGCACAGATCGAGTCTTCAGAGGCAATGGTTTTGTGGCTGTCAAGTTAACTGACTACATCCTGATATCGGCATAGGGGGACGATGAACTTCCGTGTATTTATAGACGAGTTGTAAGAACTCATCAGAAGATCCGTAAGCCCATCATATGAATGGGGGACCTCAAATCAGAAAGCCGTGAATTGGGAGAGAGAGTATCGACAAGTCGTGGATATTCCATGACCAACATGTTCGCAGCGGTAGGACTCGTTGCATGTAACAGGGGTTGTGTCCCCATATATATTTATCGGGGAAGAAGTTCGATTGTAGATGTAACGATGGCATCGGAAAGAATAATACCGATGATTAATGACTGGCAGGTGCGGAGGAAGAACTCTACACCGACCATAATGCTATCACGTTCGTGGTTGAATGTGGCCGGTCAGGATATGCCAAAACCTCCCCACTGAAAGCCCACGGAGCGTGAGACCAGAGACATGGCCGATGAGGTCTCGAACATGTTTGACAGAAACACTCAAATAACTCCGGAAAGGCTCTGAGTATTTTCAAAATGCCTGTAGACGCATTGGACAACAAGACTGACCGGGCAGACGTCGAGTCTACTGGTAGTCCCCTGTAATAGAAGAAAAGAGCTGCAGCATTTGCTGCGAGGAGAATGCAATGGGACTCATGACGAAACGGAAGGGTGGACGAGAGAATAAGGGAAGAATATCGTAATGCAATAGGGGCATTGACTGCTGCAATTAGAGATGCTAAGCTTAAGGCTTGGGAGGGGCTTATTGCTGAGCTTGACGCGGACCCCTGGGGGGGGCGCCTACAAGATGGTCATAGATCGGTTTGAAAGCCAGTCCCTCCCCCCCCCCCCTCACTGACCAAGTGGCGCTCCAGAACTCTCCGGTTACGGAATTAGACTGGAGTGTTATTCCGGTCGAGCATGACAAGAGGTTCGCCATAGAGGAACTGAAGAGTGCGGTGAATACATTACATCCAAATAAGAGTCCGGGGCCGAACTTGGTAGTCGCGAAATACGAGGGTTAGTTTTTTCAAGGTCCGATCGTCACGAAATTAAAACCAGTGAAAATAAATTTTTTTTTATTTGTAACGAGTACTTACTTAGTTACGCTATTTCTCTACATAGTTGCCGCTCCGATTTAGACATTTGACGTAGCGTGGTACTAACTTTCCAATACCTTCGGCGCAGAACGGAGTCGCCTGTGTTTTCAGCCATGTTTCTACGCTGGTCTGTAACTCGATGTCTGTGCCAAAATGTTGTCCTCCTAGCCAGCGTTTCATGTGAGCAAAGAGGTGAAAATCGGATGAAGCCAAGTCCGGGCTGAATGGTGGGTGATCAAACACTTCCCAACGAAAACGCTGCAGGAGCTTTTTTGTTACAGCTGCAGTGTGCGGCCGAGCACTGTCATTGAGAAAGACAATGCCTGATGACAACATTCCTCTCCACTTATTCTGAATTGCCCTTCGTAGACGTTGAAGAGTCACGCAGTATGAGGCTGCAGTGATGGTCGTGCCACCAAGAGAACTCCATTCCAGTCCCACAATACTTTCGCCATAAACTTTCGGTTGGAGAAAGTTCGCTTGAACTTCTTTGGTTTACTGGGAGAATGAGAATGCATTCACTGTTTGGATTGTTCTTTTGTTTCTTCAGTTTCGAAATGGACCCATGTCCGTCCCCTGTGACAATTTTGTTCAAAAAATCTTCTCCTTCATTGTGGTAGCGCTGGAGAAATGTTACGGAGGCGTCCATTCTCACTGTTTTGTGATGGTCGGACAGCATCTTGGGAACCTGGGTTCCCAAGAAATCGAATTGCCGCACACACTTCACACTTGGCGGGAGATGCTATTGTTGTAGACATGTTTACCTGCTACCTGCGTGTTCAAAACTAAATGAAGTGACGCGGAATGATTGAAGGCCATACTAGAGACGCTGCGTAACACATATCCGCAAAGGTCATCCGATTTTTGCGCGGGTTTTTATTTCGCGACCGATCGGACCTTGAAAAAAAATAACCCTCGCAGTTAAGAAGATAGTAGCTCGGCATCCCTGTGTTCGATGCGTTTAATCTAGCTCTTGAGAATACATGTTTTCCAGAATGCTGGAAAGAAGCTCGATTAGTCTTACTACCACAGAAGAAAGGCGCATATCAAGGGTCTCATATAAGCCCATATGTTTATTAAATATAATCGGAAAATTGCTTGAACGGTTGATCGTTGAAAGACTATGGGCGGAGCTGGAGATGGGCGAATTATCACCTAAACGACGAGTTGAAATATGTATTCAGCTGGTCAGCAGATAGAGCGGGTGGTTCCTGGCATCGAAGGAGGATCCCGCTTGCGGTACTCCTAGACGTCAAAAAAAAAGTAGAAGATCCAACCGGCGGCCCGACCTACCATACCAGACGTACAGCCAATAGGCGGAAAGGGCTGTTAGAGTACAAAGTACACCCCCTATGCTGTTCTATGCTTAACTGCGGGTCCGGCGTAGTGGAGTATGGGGAAAAAATTACACACTGAATATTTGAATAAAATTACCGAACACGCTGAATCAGCGATTAGCAAACTACGTAGACTAATGAACAACCATCAGGGACCACATTCGTCAAGGAGGAGGTTAATATTAACAGTTGTGATGTCGATAATATATTACATGATCCCAGCTTGGGCCGAGGCTTTTGAAAGAAAGCGGAATCTTGGGTGAGCAGCAGCACTGCAGTGGCAAGTGAACATACGTATCGTGTCTGCATACAAAACATGTCTAAAAACGCTGTTGAAGTGATAGCAGGGGTGCCCCCTGTGAGCCTTTGTTTCCTCATGTTTAGGAGAGGTCAAGACAGTGTATCAAGAAGTGAAGCCTGCAGACAGATGCTGGAAGAGTGACAAACACAGTGGGACATGTCAAGAACAGGTAGCTAGACTAAAAGACTTATACCCCAGGTCAGTATGTGGGTTAACAAGCGTCACAGGGAGGTAGGTTTCCATCTCTCACAGCTGTTAACTGGTAACGGAGTTTGGAGCCTACTCCACCAGTTCGGCCGAAGAACAACATCTGAATATTGTTATTGTAATGGCATAGATACTGTTGAACATTCTATATATTTGTGCTGTAGATGGAATGAAATAAGGCAAGCTCTAAGAGTGTGTGGATTGACCCCAGAGTATATGATTGAGTTCACGTTACAGGGTAAATGTGAATGGGACACTGTTATTACCATGGTCAAGAGGATTATAAAGACCAAAGATTGTGACGCCAGGGAATGGGATGAACTGTAGTATGGAGGTAGGGACTCACAGGGACAGCCCTGCTCATGAAAGGGCGGTTCGCTAAAGAGGGCCTCCCTTAATGACTGATCACGGAACCCTTGAGTTTGTGGGAAAATAAAAGACCGAGGCTGGATCCCTCCCTTGGGGAGGGGGTACAGTTAGAGGCAGTGGCAACATAAAAGATCCGAGTCCCAACCTTACCAGGTGAGCAACCTCTGTAGGGCACGACATAGCCGGATCCTGTGAACTAACAGGAGGTTAGAGGCATGGCGACAACTGAGAATGTGCAGTGCTGGTGTCCATCCTCACTGGCAAGGGAAGAAAAAAAAGAAAGGTCCTGATATAAGACTACAAAACATCTGGATATTTCAGAAAATATAAAAAAAATTAAAAAAGTGTGAATAACTAGGATTTTATTCTTTATTAAAAAAAAATTATTTATTTTCATCTTTAAAAAAATATTTTTGTCTTTGGCATGATCCTTATTTCCATTACCAGTGTTCTTGATATCTGCTGACTTTAGTCATCAGCATACGATAATATCAATTATTTTTTGCAATAATAGTTACTGAATTAATTTTTTAACAAGAAATAAATTTCTAGTGCATGAAAAATTCAAAGCTTAACCTGGATTTGAATTCAGAACCTTCTAGATGGTAGGAGAGAGGTCATCACTATAGCAAGGAGGCGAGTTAAAAAGTCATCTATCCATCCAATTACCAAGCCCATTGCACTTTAATAAAACAAAAGGGTAAGATTTTAAAGTCCCAGCTCTTATTTAAATTTATAATAGTGCTGAATGTACTTACCAATAATCCAAAAGTTATGTAACTCTACTACAAATGTAGTAACTTTTTTTCATAGTAAGTTACTAGATTTAATTATACCACAACTTAACATCATTTTAAAGATTTTATTTAATTCCTATGTTTCTGGCATAATTTGTCAATGACTTGTAGTAAAAAAAAAAATATAAATTTACAGAATAAAAAGGAAATATGTAATGTTTAACAATAAATTAAAAAACAGATATTGTGAAATATTATTAATCCATTTATACATGTCAACATTTATTTTTAAATATTAAGAATCAATTCTAACTCCACAAGAAAAAAAAAGAAGAGAGCACGATTTATATTTGTACCCGATACTGTATCTAGAGACCCTTTCTACACTGTTTATGAGAAATCAATGTGTTATCACATGAGTGGTTTGTTTCAATTGTAAATTAAGAGTAATTATTATTAGTTTATTATAAGTAGTTTAGCTGGCTTATTGGTAGAACATATATTTTTTACCAGTCTTAAATTTGTAATCCTTCAATGAATTAACCAACAGTTCACAAAGTATATTATATATTTGGAATGGAAAAAATATACAACTGGAAACTGAACAGCATTACATTTCTGTAAATGTTATCTTTACTGAAGGATAAGTAGGAAATAGGTGATGTATTTGGTGTGGCAGTAAGGTTAAAAAGGAATAAAACAATTCCAAATACAGATTAATACACCAGACTAAATAACTAAATATGGACTTGTTTTTCACCAGTTCTGTTTTGACTTACAACTGTTGGTGATCATTTATTTATCTTTTTACGTGAGCATAATCTAACTTTTGTGTTAAAACAAGAAGCAATGGCATTTTAACTATTGAATTATTAATTTTTTTTTTAATTTATAAGGTAAAATGTTAAGCTTTATACTTCTGCACATCTTCGGTAAATCTCCACATCTGCTGTCACTTTCATTCACTATTAAAAGGTATAAATGACCCATGAGATATAATTATTAATTAGTCATCTTGCAATTCACTACATTTGGACCAATGATTTTCTGTTTAAATATCCTCAGTATAAGCAAAATAAGTGGTTGTCATGTCAAGCTATGACCTATCATTTGAAGGGAATCTTCATCCAATAATCATTTGTTATTAAAGAGAAAGTATTCAGCATTTGAAAGAGAGTATTTCAGCAAGTAAGTATGTGGGAAGAGAAAGTAATCACAGAGACAAATCTAGTGTAAGTGTGTAGCTCACGGAGTTTTGCAGCAACAACCAAAGATGTGTGTGCAGGCGCATTATTGCGGTGAAAAGCAAGTTCTTTTTGACCAGAAGTGAAAGTTTGGAATAATGACATCCTTCAATTGGTTCAGTAATACTAATACTCCCTGGTGACGGTCCCACCTTTTTTAAGATAGTCTATAAGCACTACACCATGAGAATTACAAAAAAAGCTGTAGCCATGACTTTTCCTGCACAAGGAACTGCTTTGGCACACTTTCACCTGCTCCCACTCACTGTTTGGTCTCTGGTATGTAATGGTGAAGCCATGTTTCACCTAATATTTTTAAACGTTGGAGAAACTCAGTGGAATCATGTTTAAAAAGTCTAAATACTCTTGAGAAATGTTCAGTCAAATGCATTTTTGGTCGACTGTTAACAAACAAGGCATGATTGAATGGAATGATGTTTGTAATATAAACAACTGAGATGTTTGTAAGGTCATCAACCTTAAATTGGTGATCATTTAATACAGGATAATGGATTTTTGTGATTTTGTTAGTAATAACAGTTATTGGGTGTCCCAAGCATTTATCATCTTGAATGCATGACTATCAGGTTTAAATTCAGTCGCTCACTTTTTTACTGTCAAAAACTACATAGAAGAATTCTTTAAAGTGGAATCTAACACTTTATGTATGTCTATTGGGATTAAACCTTTTAAATCAAAGTACTTCATAACAGCTCTAACTTCAATTTTATAAATTTTTCAGATAATGCAAAACTTGCTTGCTTTACTCTATAACCACAAACAAGCAACTACAAGTACTCATCTGGAACATTGCAGCATGGACCTAAAGGAATCATAATTCATAATAATTTGATCCTGCTTGTGCTATTTCTGTCAGGCTGAGAATTTTCTAAACATCCCTTGTATACAGTACACAGCTTTTTAAATAAAATTACAGGAAAAATTCTACAGGTGATATGTAAGAAAAACAATACGTTAATTCATAACTATAAAATATGTTTTTCAAAACAATTTAAATATTGCAGCAGCTGCGCTCACACAATAAACAGTAGTATAACAGAAATTAATGAATTAATTGTTGGACTAAAATAAATTTTTTTCAAATAAATGGATAAATATGTAATAGATGATGAACTTAAAGATTATTATGTGTTATGTTAACAGATTTAAGAATAGTTACAATACAATCATATACAATGAATTCTTTGTAAAGTGGATTATGTTACTCTCATAACCAGTACAAACTCATTTTGTGTTTCCATCTATCTGCAATAATCTTTAATTATTGTTATCAGAATACATTCATTCTTATTTTATGATTTATTTTGAAATGAAGTATACAGACATATAGACTATATAAGCATCTAAATAATGATTAACCTATATCTATTGTTATATATGATGTTATAATCGTTATAATGTTATTGTTATTCTATTGTTATAATTCCTACTGGAATTAGCAATGGTGTAAGTTTCTGTGATAGTGTGCAATAAAGAACTAGCAAAATTAAAAAAAAAAAAAAAACAGAAAGAGCCCTGTTAAATTTGATCATGTTTTAGGATTTAACATTAAATAAGTCAAAGAATAAAATTAAAAAAATTAATTATTACTAACAACCAACATGGCACTACATTATGGTTATGCAAATAAAACAGTAATACACTTGGGGTAGATATAGTAAAAAACACTCTATTAGTTTAATTAATTATAAAAGAAAAGGAAACAAAAACTTAACTGTTGTTTCAAGATTACTCACAAATACATTCGAGTGCTGCAAAATAAAACCACATTCATTCTTTAAATCCCCCAGAATTCTTTTTCAGATTCCCATTATATATGGGATCAGTTAATAAATTTACAAAGCAATACCTGTCATAGTATCATACAGAAAAAATGCTTCTATATTATATCACATTTAAAGATGACAAAACTTTAGACATCATTAATTTCATTAACTCATCCCATATATACAGAGTGTCTGAAAAAGAACTCTAGGGGGTTTGAAGAACAAATATAATTTTATTTTGCAGGACTCAAATAGTACTTATGAGTAATCTTGAAGCAACAATAATTATGTTTCAGCTTACACATTATTAGTCAGATACCAGTTGCATTAAGACAGTTGCACAGGTCAATCTGTTACGAGCCTGGGGCTTCAGTACCATGTCATCGTCACAAGAGAAAGCTAAGTGCATGTACTAGCTTGCAGAAACAAATCCAGTGGCTATCATACAAAGAAATTATATGCGACTATCATACAAATGCTCCAAGAGACAAAAGCATAACATTTTTGCAATTGGAAGCATTTTGAAAGAATACTCATGGGTAGGTATATAGGACACCTATATTTGTTTAATAAATTATCAAATGCAAATAATTTTTCAATCTGAATCACCACAGATTTTTTATCTGGAAGTGAGTTCCTTAAAAGATAACTAACCAGATCAGAGGCAGTCCCTCAGTGGATCAATCATCACCTTCCCTTTTCTTTATCCTTTCTACCTTAGACAAGACAGGTTCCATGGAAAAATATGTCAGCTACAATCCTAGGTGATAACACCACCCGTGGAACTGACCGAGAATTAAATTTCCTATTCAGAGGTTGCATAAAAGTCAATGATATGAATAATGAGTAAAGCTAATCCTTCCCTACTCTAATTTTTAAAGGGTATGAGAGATAATGTAATTTCATACATTTATGATACTGCTCTTTATAAGCCAACATTATACAGAAAAGTTTTATATTAAAAATACTTGTAAAACAATAAAATAAAATTTGTATTAATAAAAATCAGCTAAAGAAATAACCATAACTTCTTTAGTGCTAATTGTAATGATTTATTTTATGTACCATTAAAAAGCAAGGATGAATAAGCATTATCGAATAATAAGCAATATCATGAGAGTTTAGTTAAAGATTTGGTAAAGAGGTTACAAATTAGCTTGTCAAGAACAGACTATGTTTTTTTCAAACAGTCTCAAGAAGTTTATCCCAGAAATCATTGAAAATAGTGTCCTATCCAATCACAGCTGGTTTTTATTACAAAACAGAAGCTTTACGTCAAACATACCGACCCAGACAAAGAGATCTCATTATAAACAATGTTATGTTTTTAAGACTGACTGTTTTGGAAAGAGCTCTTATTGTAAAGAAGTGTATTACTACCACTACTAGTTCTACTATACTGACTGAAACAATTAGAGATTAGGTATTTTATATACAACTTGTGACTGAATAAGAGTTTGCCACAAACTTCATTTTTGATACCACTATAGTCAAAATTTTACTCTACTGTCTCAAGACGATTAATCACCAGAAAGTATGACATGGTATTTAAAATAAAACAATAGATTCTTTTAATCCATGCCAGATCTAGAAGGGATGGAATGACTACAACTTTTTGTAAGGAGAATAGTTGTCAAGATTCAAGACTGATCAAGTGTAAAATTTGTCTGTAAAGTAATGATTTCAATAGACGGATATTTCATACTCTTCTTTTTGGTTTAACAAGGACTACGGACATTACATCTTTAAACTGCAATGAAAGGAGAAACTGTCTTTCATTTATGGTAAGATGGCTTACACTTGTTAACATAATCTGATAGTTAAGTTTGCAAGTGTAATTTCATTGAAAAATTAGAATACACCGCCAATAACGGGATAGTACTGAACCCATTAACAGCCAGATGTAAACAGTCAATTTTTTTCTAAATAAACCCTTTATTTGATTCATTAAGTATATAAAGCAGAAATATTTTCATATCAACAAAAAAATCAAATCGCTCAGGAATAAGATGGTTCATTTATGCACTTTGGCAAAAAGATTGCAAAAATGTCCATTTTCTGAAGAATATAATAAGACTAATGAACAATTCATATTACAATGTAAAACTGAAAGAAAAATAAGTTAGAAATAAACTATTTTAATTTGGTTTTTTTATTGTAAAAAATTATTTATTTTCTTTAATGTGAATGAAAGAAATTCTTGAAAACATTTTGAATGTTTGAACATTATATACACAAAGAATTGTTTGGTTTTTTCATTGCTTACATCTTTGTCTAGTTTTTCCATCTGCTCTGAAATAACGTGTCCTATCTAATCATCTTTGTTCTTATGATCAAACAACTTCTGGCAAACCATTTTCTGATGGACAACCCTTGGTTGCCATTGGTGGTGAAGGAAAATTATTTACTTTCTTCTTTATTCTCAGCAATGCTTCGTGGTATTTTTATTTCTTCACTCTTTATCAGTTGACAATACAAGGTAAGACCTAAAATCAATTTGACTGATCATACTATTACTTGCAAGTTTGTATATTTTCCATGAATTTATTATAATAGAATCGACATCATTTGTAAACAATGACCAACAACATTATTATTTTCCACGCACTCAAATTCTATAATTTCCAATACCATTGTCATGGGAATCAACACCACCCATACGTTTAGTATATACCTCTATCATTAATGGCTGAGCAATAGTGGAGTCTTTCCTTTCTATTCGGCTGCATCTTTTCATATTTGATAATGAATATATGCCGTTGTGGTTACTGGCAACTGTCACCACAGCATTCATTCCTTCTAGCAACTATGAAATTTGTTTTTTCATCAAATGTACATTTTCTGGAATTCTTTGGAACTGTTTAACAGGCAATTAGGGAGCCTAATTGCAACAGTGCCAGTTTCTTTTAGGTTTATAGATTTTTGTTTTTTCCCTGTAACTGGATTTTTGAACATCGTCATTTTCAGTAAGCAATGAATTTCAAACGTAAGTGATATATCGGTTGTGTCTGTTGAAGGGGTCTCAGTTAGCAAATTTCATCATCTTCTTCATCAGCAAGTTCATCAACTATATATGGAATATATCACAATGGCAAATATATATGCACAATGGCAGTTGCTTGTGAAATATTATCTTCATCTTCTAAAAAGCAATGTAATTCTTTAAGCATCAATGGTTTTTCAAAATTCCACATTTTAACAAATTAAAATAGTAAAATCAAAACAAAATGTAATGACCAAAGAAAACGCTGTATCAATGTGATAAAATGAGAAAAAATAAAAATTTAATGATTAAAAGATAGAAATAGTACAACACAGGATTACTAAGTTATTATCTGTAATGTAAGAATAACATGTTGTATGCCTAGCATATGGACTTTTGAGTTCGTAAGCCAAAGGTGCATCATTGCACCATTATTTTTAACAACCAGTATTCCATTATCAGTTTTCAAAAAAATATAATTTTCATGAATTGATGAATAACAGCAGCCCCTTAAATAAGCAAATAAAATAGAAGTATTATTTTTAACAAGCATATTGTGATCATTATATTCCTTATATGGAAGGGGTTACACGATTTTGTAAAATACAGTAAGTTAATATACAAATAAACTCACTAATTAAAAACCTTTTGTGATTACAATAACTATGAAAATGAAGGAAAATTACAAAAAAATCTTGTACTAATTAAAAAATAAGAATGTTTACGAAAAGGTTCATTTACACACCATTAATCTGTTATCGGTTAATGCATCAATTTATATACAGTTCAATAACCAATTCTAGGAAACTAATAATTTACTACTTTTAGTAAAATAGAGAATATTTCTATGGTACTAAAAAAAAGTATTATAGAAGCCAAAAGTTTATATGTTTAATTGGTATACAATGATAATAATAATATAGGATGCAAACATATGTGCCAGCTAGATTTATCAATAATATATTTTAATTTGAATAAAGGAGCTACATTTTAAGTTACTAAGAGGCTTCCTTAACAAGGAACTGTATCTCCGCAATGTACATATTTTAATTTCTTAAGATGTAGATTAATTTCATTAACTGAAACAGACTGAATTTGATTTGAGGGTGATATGACATTATAAAGTAGATTCTAATCAGTCAAATGACCAAAATATATTTTTAATTTAAAAGAAATCTTAACTTGGATGACAAGCCAAAATTAATTATATTAATAGCGTTTTATGAAAAAAGAAAATCAGTTGATCCCAGTAAAATAAAAAAAAAAACCTCGGATGTTTGAAGAACATGGTAGAGGTAAGATTTTCCTCAAAGTATGCACACACTGATGTCCGATTGCTTGGTATCTATAAATAATGATTAGCTATATATAGACAGCATCGAGGTTACAAAGACAATCTATGTGAGCCAGTGTGCAAGTATTCAGTTAGATGTTTTTGTCAATGATGTTTTACAAAACGACTCTACTTGTCTTGATTATCCGTATAAATGCAAAAAATGATGGCAATTACAAATTCATCATTTTAGTTGCTAGTTTAAAATTTTTTTTCTCCCTTCTAATCTTACTGCATTCTAATGCAAGATTTAATTAAGTGATTAAATTTTTCCCGTAAGCTATTACAAGTAACTTCTGATTCATTATTAAAAATACACAAATTGATCAAAAACAATTATATGCATCTTTTATACATAACTGCCATCCAAATTAAGGCACTGTCATATCTGTAAATAAGTTTTTGAATACCCTCATCATAAACCTCTGCAGCCAGTGAATTAAGCCAGGTAGTAATACCATTTTCAACTCCTCGCAATACCAAGGCTAGAAGTTAATTTTTGAATAGCCCTGAACTGAAATAATGCTGAAACTTACTGCGAGACATTGAAGAAATTGTGTAGGGCCATACAAAACAAACGATAGAGTTTGCTGAGTTCAGTCATCATTTTTCTTCATGACATCGCCCATTTGCATACTGCAGTACGCACTCAACAGTTTCAAATGGGAGTTGTTTAACCATCCTCCATATACAGGCAACAGAGTTTTATGACAAGGGTATTCAAAAACCTATTTACAGATATGACAAGTGCCTTAATTTGGACTGAAATTATGTATAAAAGTAATAATATGTATTACTAATGCATATTAAAATAATAATATGTATGAAATAAATTGTCTTTTTATCAATTGGTGTATTTTTAATAACAAATCAGAAGTTACTTCCAAATAGCCTTAATATGCTGAAACTATGAAATAGCTAAAAATGAATTACAATTATTATACACAGAGCTAACAGTTTCTTTCAGCATTTCAAATAAAGCAATAAAAATGTACACATTAATTTCAGTTATATTATATAGTTTTTAAAGTAAGATCTGTTTAGAAATAAAAACAAAATTGAAAAAATATGAAGAAATTTTATTACTTATGCATAAAAACTACATGTATTTATTACTTTTCTATAAAGCTGCTTCCAACTTTGAAAGCAGCTTCAACTCATTTTTCATAGCTCCTTCATTATTTCTTCAAAAAATTCTGCTACCAGTGACTTAAACCAAGCATCATTTTTCAATTCATCATAACATCAAACCTCCAAGATGCAAGACTCTGCTTAAGGTGAAAAAAAAGAAGATAATCACTGTGAGCTAAGTCCAGTTGTAGGGTGGACAATTGAAGATTTTCCAACAAAATGTTTTCCAATTGCATCACTGCCTGATCTGATGTGTGTGGCTGGACATTGTCATGCAAAACCAAAATCTCATGGGATAGCATCCCACATAATTGGTTTTTTTATAGTTATTCAAAGCTTTTTTAATGTATTGAAATATTTATCACATTCATGCTAGTTCTGTGATTACTAAATTTGGCAAGCAAGACACCTTCTTTGTCCCAAAAAACAATATCTGTAAGCTTCTTTACCGAACATTCTAATTTGAACTTCTTATCTAGATGAACAATGCTGTCATTGCATAGACTGCTGCTTTGTCTCTGTTTGAATAAAAAACCCAGATTTCATCTCTAGTAACAATGAGTTCAAATAATTCATCACCTTCATTTTCATAATGTATGCAATGCAGAAAGACATTTTTCCTTATAGGTCTTATCTTTGGCACCCATCTGTCACAAAACTTTTAATAGCCCAATATTTCAGTCAAAACTTCATAAATCAAAGATCATAAAACGTCAAAGACAAAGCCATGGTGACACGGTGAAGTGCCAGATGTCAACTTTTTCAATCAATTATCCATTATCATTGATACTCGGCCACTACATTCTTCATATGAATGTTCATTCCTTCTTGAAATTAATGGTATCACCATCTTACTTCAGCATCACTCATAATATTCAGGCTGTAAACATAATTTGCCTGTGAAATTCAGCCAAAGAATTGTTTTAATCCTCATACTCTGCACTTGGCAGCATCATAAGCTGTAAAACTGATTATGAATGGATGAATATAAACTATTAATAACAAAATGAGTAAACTGTTATTTGTAATAGCTGACTGTTAATTGAAATAACTGAACTACGCAACTGCTATCTGTTTACATCTTGTGTGCAGGTAGCAGAAACAAAACAACCTTACTTTAAAAACACGCATCATATCTCGTATCACATATAATTTACTCAGAAATGTCTTTCTTACTTGTAAAATTGTAGTGACCACAATTTCACAGAAAGAAAGTGGACATAATTGTTTTGAGTGTATGTATAAAACTTAGTAAAAATAAAATATAATTAGTATATAAAACTACAATAAAATTTCAGCACTGAGTAAACTAATTAGAAAATTATTTTTTTTTCTTTAATTATTTAAGAGAGATGCTTCAAGTTTACTGGAATATGTTCAGATTTTTCTTGAAAGTATTAACTTCCAAATTCTTTGCACTTAAACATTAAAAGTATCCAACAATAGTTCTAGTTTTTGTTTAAAACAGCCCATCAATATTTTAAGAAACTAGTTTAATATTTTTTGTTTGTAACAGCACATCATAAAACCTGATATCCAGTATCAAAGAACTAGTTGAAAAACAAAAACAAAAAAATATCAGGTACTTCAACCGTTTATTAACAGTTTTAATCTTTCAATATAAATTTAATTAATTTTTTAAAGAATATCCCATATACACGACAGCTGCTTTAGCTCTTCACAGCCTTCAGTCATATACACTGACTTCCAAATTTTTACTGATAAGATACTAACATCAGATTGGCAAAACCAGATGTTTTTCTACCATTACTATTAGCTTTAAAATTAACTACTTCTACTACTGATACATTAAACTAGCATAAGAAATATGATGAAAAAAAATCATACTGAATGCAAACTTACCTAGGCTCAAAAACGCCTTATGTAAACAACCCATAGCGGATCTGCTGCAATCATGCTCTACTTTTATTTCTGTAAGTTACATAAAGGGAAAATTAATTTTATATAAATCCCATAGATAAATTATATAAAAATACACAGTAATCATCAGATGATTCTGGCAGGAATAGCAATCAATCCTGAATTGATTCAGGATTTCCCAATATATATCAGGTAGGTCAAACAGTAAAAGGGAAAAAGTAGCTCATTATACTGAAAAGTATCCTATAACTTAGTATGTGAATACATTCAATTACATAAATGATAATGCTATAAGGTATTACATATGAATAAAATCAGGAAAAACAAGGTTTTAAGAAAACTTTAATAACTAGCTACAAAATTTTATGAAATTGCAATGATGTGATATGGTTGTAATTTAGATTTCATCTTTGCTGAATGGAAATAGACAAGTTTATACTGAAAAAAAACATGAAATTTGCAATTCTTGCAAAAATATTACACAAAATTTTGAAAATGTTGTCAAAATTCCTAATTAAGGTCTTTTTTTTTAGAATGTTGGCATTAATTAATCCTTTGCAACATTTTAAAGAAACAATTTTTGGTTTGTAAAAATATTTCTTGTCAAGTCAATTAGTAATGTTTTTATTTTATAAATAAAATAAGAAGTATGACAAAACAATAGTTAATATATAAGCAGGAATACAACATTGATAATTTATTTTTATAATTTATCATAAACAAATTTGAATAAGAGAATATTCAGTTAATTATATAAAAAAAAATTATTTAACAGCAAGTTCAAGAAAACACAAATTCATAATTGGAAGTGTAATGCAACTTAACAAAAATGTATTATGTCACTTTTTACAGTTAAGATATTCAATTATTTCACACACAGTAACTTATGATTCAAAGAAGAGTCGTTAAATACCATACATACAATAAAGATTAACACTAACTATTATACATAAATCTATGAAAATTATAAACACAAATAATACACAAAAAATAAAATTTAAAATGTAAAAAAATGTATCTAATATTGAGTGTAGCACACTAATGAAAATGTTCACAATTAAAATGCATGTGTTAAGCACAGCTTCTAATATGAAATGTCACACTGAAGTTTTCAATCATACACCTTCCCTATGCATACTGTAAATACTAACAAAGAAGATTCATATACACTTCACAATAAACATATATTTTTGCTAACTTAAAAAGGATTAATTGGATTTTTGTTAATATTTTTTTTTATAAAAAAAAAAAAAAAAAGAAAGAATAGTAGCAGATAAAGTGAGAACTATATATTTAAGAATAAAATAAAACTGTATCCCACTATACAAGAACAACATAATAAAGTTTTCTCTGGTAAGAAAAAGTTTATATTCTTAAATGACAATCTGAACCTTTCAACGTGAACTGCTGGAAGATGATCGACTGTATCTACGCCGCCTTGGAGGTGGAGGTGAATGTCGCCTACGAGGAGGAGGTGGTGAACGTCGACGTGGTGGTGGAGGTGTGCGGCGTCGATATCGTGGTGGTGGTGATCTATTAATCCAGCGAGGTGGAGGACGTCTAATTGGACTGCGACGCATAGGTCGAACTTTAGGCAGAAGTACAGGAGCACATGTAATTTCCTGACCATCTATTTGTCCTGAAAAAATTGATACACTATAAGCTGTCATGTATATACCAGAAACGTTATATACTATACAATAACATATCTATCTGACCATCAGTAACGATAACAGCTCAATACTAAGGGATATTTACACATATAAATAATTACAAACTTACATAAAGAACACGAAATTCACAGGTAGATGGAAAAATTGTCCAGGCAGGCAAGGTTTTGAATATATAAAACAAATTGTTAGAGATGTAGGATGTATGGGGTGGTATACTGAAATGAAACGACTGGAAATAGATAGAGAATCTTTGAGAGCTGCATCAAACCAGTCAAATGACTGAAGACCACAAAAATTCTATCAGTATTTGCACACTACAGCCTACAGGCTATGATGTAATTGTTTTTCATAACTTATCTTTTTTTGTTTCTTTTGAAGTGCCATGATGATCTATTCCACACCATATATCATTTCAAAATGAAAAAGCTACTATGTCCATCAGAGACGTACAAGCACTTTACATGAATAATCAAATATTTTTACAAACACAACTGCAATTTTTTCAAACACATTCTTGAAAGATGTAATAATTAAAATGAGACATAAATAAAAAAAGACATAAATGAGACATAAATTTTTTTTATTGGTAGATATAGTTTGCCAAATTTACACATACTCTTTCTTAACTAATTTTGTCAAAAACTCATTTAACGACAATAATTTTTTTTTTATTGGTAGATATAGTTTGCCAAATTTACACATACTCTTTCTTAACTAATTTTGTCAAAAACTCATTTAACGACAATAAAAATGTCAATTACGTTTTAAAAACAACAAAAAAACAAATTTTACACGTTTTTGGAGCATTTTTTCCAAGTGCCAAACCTACCATAAAAGATTTTTTTAAAATAAACACAACCCTGATATAAAACACTTTCAAAAAGATTGTTTTTCCCATCCCCAAAAATAAAATGTTTGAAACAAATTTCTTTATAGTAACAAATACGACTGAAATTAAAACATTAGACCTATTAATACTATTTGAATTGATCATCAGAAAGAAATCGCTTTACAGAAATTCAATTAATCACTCATTATAATTTTATGAGTACGCAAACAAAATCAATCAAATCTTATGTAGTCTGTACTCAATTTGTAATCGCATACTAACAAAAAATTCTGGAGTCTGAGATTGTAGAACTGCTTATAAAGTGAACAAATATTTTCAATATGATACAGATGGAGATGGTGTGTCTATATTTCTATAGATTGTCTATATTTCAACATATGTTAATCATGTTTAAAAAAATATTTTTTTATGAATCCTTAACAAACTACATATACCAAAGATAGATCCAAAACAATGCAAAAAATTAACATAAAAATTATGCATGCTATACAGAGAGAAGATCAAACACACCTTGTGTAAACTGAAAGAAACTTATGTCTTTATTTACATAAGTGCTACATTTTTGCTGTCACAACAATTTAATGACAGCTGCAACATTTTAAATTAAATTTTGGAAACAGCAAGGTTTTGATAATAAAATTCTTATACAATGTCTGTTCAGAAAATAAACAAACCATTTTTAATTACACGCCAACAAAAATATTTAGTAACGTGTGGTTGGCAGCTTGTGTTCTGCATAATCTCCTCTGTAACCACGTGTTCTTGGATTTGTTATCTTGTTAAGTTTTCGTCTTATTGCACTCAAATAACAATAACACGAAAACTAAACAAGATATCAACAAATCCAAGAACATGTGGTAACAGAGAAGATTATGCAAACGTGTTTAAATGTTAATAGCAATTTTAGTAGTGGAAAATGTTAATAATAGTAGCAATTTTTGTAATGTGCACTTTTTTGGAACAACGATACAATGTAAAATTTTGTGTAAAACTGGGGAAAACTTTCATATAAACGTTTCAATTTTTGAAACAAGCTTATGAAGATGATGCTCTGGGTCATACACAATGTTACATCATCTTCAGCTGACTAACGACCACTTTTAAATCATGAAAACCAATAATAACACTACGTATCAGCCAGAGCATCATCTTTGTAAACTTGTTTAAAAAACTGAAACATTTCTGTGAAAGTTTTCTCCAGTTTTACACAAAAAAATTGCTTCTAACTAATTTTCATAATTTAAAATTGGTCATCAGTCAGCTGAAGATGACCCTTGACTTAAACTGATGACAACAATGTTGAATCAACAATGAGCAAGCGAATCACTGATCGACTGTCAGAGAACTTGCAGAAGAGATCAGAATCTCATGGATCATGCCGGGATTTTGACTGAAAAATTGAAAATTGAACATGGATCGAATTGCAGCTAAGTTTGCTCCTGTTTGATGACCAAATAGCAGAAAGAACATCGAACGGATATTTGTCGGCAACTTCTTGAACAAGCCAATGACAATGAAACATTCATGCAAAGGAATCATAATGGGAGACAAAAGCTGGGTTTGCACCTACGACATTGAGACAAAAGTTCAATCATCACAATGGATTGGCAAAGGATCTCCTCCAAGAAAGCACATAAGTCACAATCTAATGTCACAGTGATAATCTCTATTCTTTTTATTTTTTATTTTTGATTTTAATGGACTAGTGCATTTTGAGTTCTTGCCTCAAGATGAAACAGCAAACCATGCGTAACTATTGTTTTACAATGGCTATGTGAAAAACTCTGCAAAAAGAGACCAGAGTTGTAGTGAGACAACTCATGGTTCCTTCACCATGACAATGCGCCCATACACTCAGCTATGTCATTTCATCAGTTCTGTGCCAAAAAGCAGATGACTGTCCTCCCTCCTTGCTAGACCGGCTTCTTACAATTTTTTCTTATTTTTCTGAAATTAAAATCAGTGATGAACAGATGCTGTTTGAGACTATTGATGATATTAAAGCAAATTTGTCACAAACCTTAAACACCATATCAAATGAAGCTATCCAGGACTGCTTTGCAAACTGGAAACACTACTGGAAAAAGTGTGTGAATAAGGGAGGGGAGTACTTTCTCTAAAAAGAGAATACATTCCTAAATTGTAAAATTGAGAGTGCCAAATGTTAAAAATTACACTCATTTTCAAAAAGCAGTCACTTTTCTTTTGCAATTTGGATTATTTTTTCAATTTTCCATTTTTAGAGAATAAAAAATGTTTAAATAGAAGTGAATAAACAAATAAATAAAATAAAAGTTATACTGCAATCTTTTAATAAAGTATACTTATATCCCAGTTGTTATACTTTTTAATACAAATGTATCTTATAATACATGATACATCTTTTTATTTGTATCTTATAATACAAATAAATAAAAAAAACATGTAGGAATGCGTCCATGTAATGCTCTACTCATTATAAATATACTACTACATTATACTAGCACATCAGGATAGTTAATTCACCTACCCTGCGTAATTATGAATTGTTTCAAGTGCTGTAATAAATATGTCCCTCACAGTAAGCATAACATCACTACAACCTTAGATAAATATTACAACAAATGCATGCTTTAATAAGTGGTAGCAGCATATCAAAGTTGTTACCCTTTACTTTTAGTGTACACCAGATCGAGAACACTAAATGTGTTTATATCTTGCCTTGACCCAGATTGTAACATAATTTATTTCTACAACTTGAAGATGAAACTAATGTAAACAAACACCAATATAATCCCGAATAACAAGATGTACCTTACTATAGCCAGTAATTATTTATTAACACTTTGGCATGTGGAGGTTCAAAATATACTACTTAAAACTATACTTCATTTGTTAATATATGTAAGAGACACAAAGTAGGTAATGATTTCTAATCAAACACAAAAACTTATTACAAACCTCCATCCATATGTTTCATAGCATTTTCAGCCTGATCAGCTGTTTCAAACTCGACATAAGCATAACCACGACCAGATGGCGGATGAAGTCGATCAGGCGGGAATTCTACCATTTTAATAGTGCCATAAGTAGAAAATATTTCAACAATATGATCCTTTGTAACATTACGAGTTAAGCGCCCAATATGTATACGAACAGGTCTAGGTGTCGGTGATCTTTCTTTCCGTTTTCTTTTTGGACTTTGAGATCTGAAACAGAAAGTAATTATTATATATACTTTAAAAAAATGAGAAAATTATTTTCTTAAAATTAATGATTTTATATATACATAAGTATTTCATGGCTGCAGTGTAACAAAATTTGACTCCTCCAATCTGTATCATAGCATAATTGAATTATCTAAAAAAGTGTAATACATAATCTATAATCCAATTTTTAACCATTTTAGGAATTTCAGCTATATTTGTGAAGTCACAGAAACAATTTCTCTCACAAAGAGATTAGAATATGTTTACAGAGAGAAATAATTAAATATAACCTATTGTGAATGATATCCTAAAAGCAGTTTAAATCAATCGTTCTCCTTCAATGATATGCCTTGCAGAATTAGCTTACCTTTATTGAATTACTGTTTTTGGTACATCTTTTTGTTTTACTCTGTACATCCATTTAATTTGCTCTAACCACCTCTGTCTACATTTAAAATGCTGACAGCCTTTCTCCCCTTTTTCTTTGTGTTCATGTTTCTTCACATCCCTACAGAAATACAACTCTATGCTTCATCCCCAAAAACACCATGTCATCTGCAAATATTATACAATTTATTTTCCTTAATGTAATATCAATTTTTTCACCATCAATCTTTATCATACTTTCAACATATATACATACATATGAAAGGTGTGACTCCTGTTAGTTTCGTTTGGACGAAATATCGTAAGTTAGACTATGACATTTATATTTATCTGTATATAATATTACATACAAACGTACATACATATATTGATCTGTTTGGACCATGGCATTTAAACGTGGCCCTTTTTCAAAGTCATTTTCTGATTCATGTACAATTTTTTAATTAATCTTTTCAATCTTCTCTTTGGCTTTTTATATTTCTATCTTTTTATTTCATTTGATACAATCAAATATGTTTTTTATATATATAAAATGAACAACCCTCTCTTTCCATATAGCTCTCACCAATAACTATTATGAAATCTATTACATTCCTCATGCTTCTTCTTTTCCACATTGTTCTTCTGTAACAATTTGCTCCATTATTTCTAACTTGATCTCCTGCTCAGAAATTTCCAAAGAATCTCTCAAGAGGATGCAGGAAGTGATGGATGAAATAAAATAGTTATTGCAATCCTCAAAGAGTATATTGTAATAAATTGTCATGATCACAAGACAATTAGTCAAATTTTACATTTAGCAAAAATTCTTCTGAGAAAACAAGACAGCAAATAAAAAGATCTAAATAAAAAATTCACGGTTTGTAAATTTTTAATTTTGCATTTATATAAACCAATTTAATCATTTTCATATAAAAATCAAACAATTCAAGACGTTAATATAAAAAAAAATGTACTGCTTATGAAAAATCTCCCGATGTGGTTGGTACACTCCTAATCATTGAATACTGAGCTAGATGTAGTAATTATCCAGATCTACCCACTACATTAGATTATCCTTTTTGCCTTACTCTCGACTTCTTCCTTTATATATATTATATCTGAGGTCTGACTAAACTAGGTTTTGTACACTGAGGATACCAGGACTTGAAAAATCACTGAATCCTTGGTTTGTAGTGGGACGCTGCCTGTGAGAGAACTGACTCAGGAAATCTTGATTCCTGTCTGGTTGCTGCATATCAAAATGGATGAAGTGCATGTCTGGTAAAGCCAGGCTTCCTAACCCAACAACTCCTGACCACCATATGCTGTTATAATATGAATATACAAATTTCAAAAAATAAAAATAAGAAAAAATCAAGAATTTCCTAAAAGGCCACTAACCATTACATATACTGCTATTGTTATACATAATATTTTCTATCTATTTCACAAAAGGTACTTAAATTTACAAAAGAAAACATCAAAACACACATATATGCACACACTTACACTATGCTAACCAATTTAATAATTTTTAATAAATGTAGCAAGATTTCAATGTATATGGTGTATCAAGAATAAAGTGAATATTTAAATTACCTAGATCGTTTTTGTGGAAGTCTTGCTGTTTTTTCTGGTTTCTTATCACCACCACGTCTATCCTTTTCCTTTTCCTTTTCTTTCTCCTTTACTTTCTTGACCTCAGGTGATCGGCTACGACTGGGACTTCCAGGTCTAAAAAAAAAAAAAAAAATGGAAATTAATACACTAGTAATCATTCTTACTTACTAAAGCATATATAGTTTAACCATTGTACAATGAACTTGTATATAATGAAATTTTTCTTAAAATAAATTTTTTTGGAAAAGGTGAAATTTTTAAAGTATTAAATCTATAATTGCCACCATATAACCAAATCTTATAGAAACTGTTATTAAAAATAAAGATATAATATACTAACCACCAAAAATCGGTTTATAAAAGTTTTAAAGTACCACTGTACCTGGCAATAATCCACATCAGAATATTATAACAAAAGTTGAAGTACAGAGTTATAATTAGACATCTTAATATCATTTTAATGTAACTTTGTAATCATCACTACTAGTGAAACTAATGAAATGTTTTTAAAAACTATCAAACAGAAATACTCTTAAACATGATTAGCCAAGCAGCAACATACAGAAATTTTTGATGAAAGAATTGACACTCATTGATAGTATATAAGCATTTAATATTCATTTGAATAAGGCAGACAATAGTTAACTAATAGATAGATCTGCACTAGTGTAAAAATGAACATACGATCTAGAAAAAATAGTAACGTTAATATAAATATAAAAAATCCTAAATTTTAAAAATGAAGGTAATTATTTTTTTAACTTAAAAAACGATAGACATAAGAAAAAAAAGAAAACTAAGGTACTTACTTGCGTTTTGCTTTGGCCCTGGCAACAGATGAATCGCTGGAGCTTGAACTGCTAGAGGAAGAACTTGATCGTGAACTGGAACCAGAACTGGAACTATGAGATGAACTAGAACCACTGGATGATCTAGAACTGCTATCTGATGAACTGAAAAATAATAATAATAATGCTTAAATAAACTCCACGTCATTCATGTATAATTATGTTAAATGAAAAAAATTTAATTTAAACCAGCATATAGAACATAAAAAGAACATATTTTACAAGAAATAAAACAATTAAATAAGACTTAACAATTACCAAACAATAGTATTTGTCTTAATGTAATAGATAGATCCGAACTAGAGCACAAAACCCACTCGTGCACATACAGTCTAGAAAAATATTAGCTTTAATATAAATAATAATTCTAAATTTAAAAAATGAAAGTAATTATTTTTTAACTGTTTTGTATATTAAAATTACAATTCATGGTAGCATTAACTCTATCAATAATCATTTTGGTGAATGGACTTAGCTTAATTTCACACAAAAAATTAAAATATAGGTACATCCTACTTTGTTTAATCACAGCAGTGATGAACATCACCACTAGGGTAAACTGTGACATTAGCTGTGACCTAAGTGAAGGTTTTACAAGTACGAGTATTAATTCAATCCCCTCATTTAACACATCATGCACTGTGGACTACCATCTTCATCCACACTGATTTTACAGGGCAACTGTGGACTACCATCATTGTCCTTTTTTATGCGCATATTCACTTACTGTCATTTTTACAAGGTTTGCACTCGCTTATAGTCATTCAGTAAGGTTTTCTTTACACATAGCAGTGGTCTATGTGTTTTGCAGTAACTTTTATACAACCTTTTTGCTGATTTTTTTTATGCATTTTTAATTTAAATGTTTTTTTAAGTATACTAAAAATTATTCAAGAATTTTAAATTTAATCTAATTTCAAGACACAATGAGATTTAAATACAAGTTAACCAACTTATCAGGTGTTATAATCTTTTTTTGACAATATGTAGTATTTATTCTCCTCATTATTTCTGTATTACTTTCTAACATAATTTTCTGTCTTTTTATTAATTTTACAATAATTTTATATTTAAAAATCTGACTAATTGCTACACCATGTTTTTACTCTTGATTTTTCCTGTATTGTATTAACTTACTTTTTTCTTTTGAAATACTTTTTTTCAGTTTGTTTTAACTATTACCATTTTTTACATAAAACACTGTTTCAATACTTTTAAATTTAATGAATTTTTGATTTATTATTATTTGTGTAATAAGAAAATTTAGAAAATTGAAACGCAATAAAATTATTAAAAAAAATCCAGTCAAATTGTTTATAGTTTATTTCTAATTACACGTTATATTTTCAAATATTTTTGATATACTTGATTCAAACTATTTTACTGTGATACTATTTATCACATGTGCTATATAATGACGTTTATTTAATATTTTCAAAAGTGTACAGAAATAGAAAAATTTATCTCAAGTATGTTTCATGTTTGCAGAAACTACAAAAAAATATGTTACTGTATAACATGAAAAATAATACTCAATGGTGATGACATTTATAAATAATTTTTATTTGTTTTATGATGCCCCATACACAAAGAGGGTTAAGAGATCTCATTCCAAAATGCAAAATTCACCGCCATTTGAGCCAGTACCATTGACATCAGGAGATACAACTTCAACCTCGACTGAAAAAGGAGAGTGAATAATGAAAAATATAATTCGAAGCGCTGAAGAACTAAGAAAATGATAATATTTCTCTCTCTTTCGATGAATGGTCAGGAGAACCTGACAACTTAGAAAGTGGTGGTGATGATGATGATGTGGAAGCCATCGACGACCCACAACACCAGCACACCCTCAGACCACCCTGTTTCAGCTTGTCCAACTTCCACTTCTACCCAAAAAAAAAACACTACAGCACTGACAACAACACTACAGCACTGACAACAACACTACAGCACTGACAACAACACAACACACTGACAACAACACAACACACTGACAACAACACAACACACAGACAAAAACTGGCACAGAGACCGACCTGAATTCAATAGAGAATCGCACTAACTTACCTGGCTTGAAAATTTTACCTACTGTAAGTTACCTCAGACACTTCTTTGACTTGCTTTTTTACAAACAAAATAACTAATTTTATAGTGACGGAGACAAATAAACAAGTTCTTTTATTACAAAATTAGCATACACCAGAATAAAAAAAATGGATACCTCTCACATATGAGGAATTTTTAACATTTACTGCACTGCTTTTTCATATGGGATCGAATGACAACTGTCTGATTATTGGAGTACTGATACTTTATACGATTTTAAAAAGTACTGCTATCCTGCAAAATATCACAAAAGTTTTCCCATATAAAGGACAGATGAAGGTACCCAAAAATAAATGTAGGGTACAGCAAGTAAAAACAACTCCAAAGATATGATGTATCACTGCCCAGTTTGCCCTGGGTTACCAGCCTTGTGTCTAAGGAAATGTTTTGTAGAACATTACAAAACTGTTCTACAAACATTAACCGGTTTTCTGACTTTTAGTTTCTTTTGAAAACTTTGAAATTTGACTTTAAAACCAATTTTTGACTTTGACTTTACAACTGATTTGTTTATATTGAAATTTTTTTATAATTGTTAAGAACTACTATTCAACTTAAAACTTTGTAAGATGGTAGTGTTAATTTTCTTATTATTCACTAGGGCGTTATGCCTCTATGATCGCTTGACCAGCTGGCTCTCGCCATCAGCTGATTATTCTTTTCTCATTACTGTAGCATGCAATAATTTTCATTCTTAATTAGCAATTCGTAAGGTGAACATCTTTAATGTTTAATACAAATCTCATCATAAGTAATTCATAATTAATTTAACCCATTAACTCTATCATCACGCAGTATAACATATTTTAATTCTAGTCAATAAAACTATTAGTTTACTTATAAATCAACAAATTTTTTATTTAATTGTACACAAATAACATCTGCAATCCTAGAATATTTTTAGGATGATAATTAAACATTTTTGGTCCTCTATCACAGATATGAACAAAGGATATGAATGTTGGATATGCTATTTGTCATTTGGTTACCATACTTACTGTATTTAATTTTTTAAATAATTTCAAAAGGTGTACATCAATTGTTACTATCCATGTGTTAAATAATCATTAACTATCTATTTATTGTCAATACTATATACAACCAAATTAGCATCATTACTTGAAGCACTGGAAATAAGTACGTTTAGGATATCATAGTTGCAGAGTCAATGTGTCACATAACAATTTAATAGATCAAAGAGCCATTTAAGAGAATCACTCAACAAAGACATTAAACCAATTTTCCCCAGTGTCAATCAAATTCAGTTGCAGCCAATAAATCTACCATTTTTTAAAGGAAATATACTGATTTGGCAACATTACTGTAATATATTTAATGATTTATTTCATTCTAAAGTTGACTTATCTGACATACAAAAACTACATTACTACATTCATCATTAAAGGATGAAACGTTGACTATTGTCAAAAATTTACCTATAACCAATGAAAATTATTTGGTTGCATTAGATTTGATAAATATATAATTTCTATTCATAATGTTGAAAATATTTTAAAAATAGATTCTATTAACAAGGAGTTTACTGATAATTTATCCAGTTTTGTTAATAAAATGACTTCATGTGTAAATGTGCTTGAAGCCATAAGAATTCCTGTACATATTTATGACTTCATTGTCATTCAGTTTTTAACTTCAAAACTAGATTCTTATACTTCAAAAAATTGGAAGGAAAGACTATCAAACGAAAATTTCCCTAATTTTACAGGCTTTGTAAAATTTCTTAATTCAAGAAGGCAATTATTGAAAATATTAATATAACACAGAATTAAACTTACAAGCAAGCATTAGCAATGCTCCTATTAAGGAATAAATCAAGTAAAGATTGTAATGAAAATTCTATTTGTACTGCAAAGGTTATGAAATGAATGTTATTCAAAATCCAAAGCTATTCAAAGTTTATTCTGTTAGTCAGTTCATTATCTATATTGTTGTAAAAAGTTTGTAGATCTATCTATTGAAAGGTGAAAGAAAGGCTTTCCTGACTCAAAACAAATGTTATCTTAATTGTTTACATAAAGGTCATTCCGTTAATGAATGTCTTAATAAGAATGTGTGTAAAATTTGTTCAAAAAACACCATTCTCTGATTCACAGAGATGTAGTTAACAATTCTGAAAACAATGTAGCAATGATCTGAAAACAATACTTTTTGATCTCTTAAACTTCAAACAAATAAAAACATTATTTAATCTACTGCCATTTGTAATACTAGTGACAAATATGGAAATGTTCATTCATGTAGAATCTTGCTAGATTCTGGCAGTCAAGAAAATTTTTGTACACATACATTTGCTTGTAAGTTAGGACTTAATATTACTAAAAATAATCTTTCTATATTGGGTATAAATCACTCTTCATGTCAATCTGATTATAGCATCACAATCTATTCTCGCTATGAAAATTTTACATTTGAAGTACAATGTGCTGTTTTGCCAAATGTAACGGATAGCCTACCTACTCATTCATTTGATGCTTCTTGCCTCAATCTACCTGATAATTTATTTTTAGCCGATCTAAATTTCAATATACCAAACAACATTGTCATTTTGTTATGTGCTCAATTCTACTTGTCTCATCTTATCTCATAAATTCATCTGTAACCTTCAGTATCCTATTATCCAAGAAACCAGACTAGGTTACATACTTGCTTGATGTCTCCTTTAGACACTAAAGGCACTAATTCTGTTTCATCATTTTTTATTTGTAATGACAACACAAATAAATCTCTTGTTTATATTAGAAAAGTTTTGGCGAGTAGAGGAAGACATTAGTGATGTTTCAATCACTAGACACTCAGCCTGTGAAAAACACTTTTATGATACAACCATCTGTAATAAACAAGGCAGGTTCGTTTCATTACCTTGCAAATCTGATCACATTGAAGTCTGTGATTCTTTTGCTAATGCCAAAAGTAGATTTCTATCTTTAGAACGAAAGTTAAAGAATACCTCTAGTCTTAAAGATGATTATTCCACCTTTATCAAGGAGTACTTAGATTTAGGTCAAATGTCAGCATTCAACTCAGATGATTTGTAAATCAGTGTCAAATGTATTTTATTTACCTCATCATGCAGCATTTAGACGATCCAGTTCACAACTAAAATTCAAGTTCTTTTTAATGGTTCAGCCAAAACTATAAATGTTCTCTTAATGATACATTATTAGTTGGACCTATTGTTCAAGAAGATATATTTACTATATGCTCAGACACGTTTTATTCTTTAATTTTCAATCATTGTAGTACTGCAATTTAATTTTAAGGCAAATTCTGTATAACATTCAGTATTTTTATAAAATCTTCGATTTTAGAAAGCAGCTATATTAACTACTATACAATTTAAAACTTTGTAAGATGGTAGCATTAAAAGGGTTAATTTTCTTCTTATACACTAGGGCGTTATGCCTCTATGATCACTTGACCAGCTGGCTCTTGACATCAGTTGATTATTCTTTTCTCATAATTGTAGCATGCAATAATTTCCATTCTCAATCAGTAACTCATAAGGTGAACATCTTTAATATTTAAAACACATCTCGTCATAAGTGTATTCATAATTATTTAATGCATTAACATTATCTCACGCAGTATTATATATTTTAATTCAAGTCAATAAAATGGTTACAGTTTACTTAAAAATCAAATTCTTTATTTAATTGTACACAAATAACAATAGCAATCCTAGAATATTTCTAGGAAGGTTGTCAAACAATAATATATGTATACATTCTGATATTGCTATTTTTAAACATTTTTCAAAACCGTTTTTTTTTAATATAATGTATATTTGTGTTTTTTTATTATGTGAATTCAAATAGAACTATTTTTCTCATTTACTTTTAAAAAATTTATTGTTTATTGTTTTTCATAGATAATTATGTTCATTTAAAACTTTTTTCATTCCAAATTTATAATTTTTGTTTTTTGTGTTTTACAAATAGACAAATATGCAGAGTAAAATTTTTTAACAATATAACTGAAGTATTTATAAAGAAAAAAATAAATAAATGAAATATGCACCAAACTGTTCATTGTTAATTATTGTTAACCCTTGATTCAAATACAAACATATCACATCTATTTACATAGCATATGTAATAGAAAAATCAATAATTTTATCTAAAAAGAAGTCATAAGAAAAGAACAAATATATCGAGCACTTTCAGGCCGATGGCGTTTGCACATCGAATCATCGGTGAAATCAATATATAATCTACATTTATTTATAAATATCAATATATAATTTCCAGATACAACTTTGAAAAATATTTTTAAAATTACAGAGAAGAAAAAATTGTTTATTAGCTGCTATGTTCACAAAACATTGTGAAGAAATGGGTTACATGGATTATGATAGTCATCCATCAATCATCAGCTAAGTTATAAATATCAGTGACTACGGATGACCACATAGTCCATAACAAATACAAAAAAAAAATATTAAAAACAACAATAAAAAATTTTTATTTTTTATTTCAATTTAAGTAACCCTTTAATGAAAAAAATAGAAAAAAAATTAGTCAACCAGTAAAATTTTTATTTTTTTGGCAGAACTGAAAGTGTTAAAAAATATTCATGTTTACTGCCAGTAGTTGTTTCTGTAGAGTATTAAACATTCTAATTTCTCTTAAAGAAACATGTATTATCAATTTTTTATTATAAATTGCTGTTACACCTCTTTGAAAATTTAACATAAGCAGCATTTTGTGGTTATGTTAACAATATCTGGCTCTGTTTTTGTCTATTTATGCTTTTGCAAAGTTTTCTTTACTATTTTTTAGGTTGAAACTTTGTATGTTTTTATAAATAATATAATATTTTCAGTGAAATACATTGTTACTGCATGTATATACACTAGGAGTAGCTGCAATGTAAAGCACTGTTGTTCATAAGTTAAAAATGAAAAGAGAAAATATATCACAAATACAGCATAAAAGTAAATTTTATTTGCTACAAAACTTAATTTATTTTTCATGTAGTCACAATTTACAATTTTCCCAATGGTGAACCAGCTTTTCTCATTCTGTCAATGATGAATGCTATCAGTTTTACCTGGATCCACGTCCTAGTTTATCATCCATAGTGAAATGAATACCCTTAACATTCTTCTTTAAATAGAAACCTTTACTCATTCTTTGGATATAGGTATCTGGGTAAAAATGCATTGTTGTGTGATAAGGTCATCATTTTAATAAATTCATCCACCTCCTTTTGGTGCTTCGCATCAGTCACAGAGAATGGTCAACCAATATGAATATTACGAATGATCAAAATTTATCCTCAATATTCACTTTATTGGTTTATGATGCTCAAAATTATACTGTCCATCTAATCAAAGTACTTCAAACGATATTTTCATCACCATAAATGGCTTCTAAAAGATGATGCATATCACACGTGTTCACATTTTTTGGAAAAATTCAATCGCTGCATGTTATTATAGATGTATTGATTTAGTAGGTGTACTTAACAATGGTAACTGACAAAAAATGAGAGGGTGTGGATAGGCTAGTTTAGAAATGAAAATAAAATAAGTTGCATAAGTTGACATATTGTTTTTTTTTTTGTTTCAGTCCATATTACATTTCAGCCCCCCTTCATATGTACAAAACAGCCTAAAGGTGTAAGCATCATAACAAAAAAATCCCTAACTTTCTTCTTGTGCAAGATAACACTTTTTTTTACTTTAAAAAAAGTAAGAAAGAATTTAACTAATCAAATTAGTATCAGTGTTTTTAATTGGTTTTAAATTGCTCAGAATTCTTTTGTCTTCTTTTGCCAAAAATATAAATATATAAGAAACACCAAAAAAAGATCTTTGAGTGTTATTTAAGATAATTTACTTAAATTTAAAATTTCTTTAATTTAATGTCCCACTTTTAAGAAATTAAATTTTAAAATAAATATTTTATAACTAGATTATACTATTAATTATCTTCATCTATTCAAAAAATTTATTTACAAAAAAAAAAACAATTAGCAATATTAACTTTATTTCATGGAACAGTTTTAAACAATAAACTGAATACCTGTATGCATGTATTATATGAGGAGGGAAAAAATACAAAAATATTATATAATTTGCACTGGAAATATTCATCAACTCAATGTGTACATCAATATCTACATACATTATTAATTAATTTAAATATTATTTAAGTGTTCATCACATTACAGAATAAACAACCAATTGTCTTCCTGGTAAATTTAACAAATATAAATATGAGAATTCTGAAATATTATTTAAATAACATATAGTATTAGTATTACAATAAGGTCGTTTACTACTTTTACCAAATGAAACATTGACAATCATACTCAATAAAATCTCATTGTTAAGGAATGGGTATGTGTGCTACTCTCTGAGTTAGCAAAAAAACTGCAACAGAATTTGCCAGAAATTTTACCATCCACTCTGAACCTTTTCCATAAATCAGGTGATATGATTAAAAATATATGCTCATAAAAATGATGTCAATTCTTCAATTAGTATGAATACATGAAAAAACTGAATGATCTTCATTTATCATTACTTTGATAATGAAAGGTTATTTTGAGATTGGAAATTATCTATTGGTCTCTTAAAGGACAATAGACAATATGTAGGTTATTTTTTTTTTGCTTCTACAATGATGAATTAAAACAAACTCTGAGTTATGCTTTTTAAAATTCCCTGTGTTCATATCAGATTTATTTCACATCATTGAGTATGTTTTAAATTTAAAAACATGGGTGAATTTCTGAATTTCAGAACAGATAAAATTTCAATCTGCAGTGTATATATAAGCAAGGTTATTTATCTGTATACTGTTTCACTGTGAACAACAGTAAACAGATGACTAAACATTTCCTGGCAGAAAATTTACAGACTTGTGAACGAACAAAGATTAATTATTTAAATATGTAATAATGACTCTGGTTTACAAATATTTCAAAGTGAGGTTGGTGAAGATATTCTGATCAATCAAGTTTTGAAAATAATTTCAGTCATATCCTAAAACATTATACAAATCATTCTACTCCATATCTCTCTTACAACAAATAATATACAGAAGAAAACATAAAATATGCTTCAAAAATACTCTTTATCATCTTCAATTATAGCAAATGACTGTACACACATTTAATTATATCAACAATCCATGGAGATGAGTGTATAAACAAAAAACTATTTTCAACATAAATGTAAATCCTCCTCTATGAATCATGAGACCTTGCCGTTGGTGAGGGGGCTTGAGTGCTCAGGGATACAGAGTAGCTGGACCGAAGGTGCAACCATATTGGAGAGGTATCTGTTGAGAGCCAGACTAAGGAATGATTCCTGAAAGAGGGCAGCAGCTCTTTCAGTAGTTGTTAGGGGCGTGAGTCAGGACGACTTAAACGGCCGTATCAACATCACTCAGTCCTCTGAGTACTGCGCAGCTGAAAGCAATGGAAAACTACAGCTGCTTTTTTTCCAAGAAAATGTGGCTCTCTGCATTTTCACATAGCAATAATGGAGGCGCCTTCCTTGGTAAAATATTCCGGAGGTAAAATAGTCCCCCGTTCGGATCTCCGGGTGGGGACTACTAAGGAAGGGGTCACCAGAAAATTAAAAAATAACATTCTACGAGTCGGAGCGTGGAATGTTAGAAGCTTGAAAAAGGTTGGTAGGCTAGAAAATTTAAAAAGGGAAATGGGTAGGACAAATGTGGATATAGTAGGAATTAGTGAGGTTCGGTGGGAAGAGGAAGGCGACTTTTGGTCAGGTGATTTTAGAGTAATTAACTCAGCGTCAAATAATGGGCAGGCAGGAGTAGGTTTCGTGATGAACAAGAAGATAGGGAGGAGAGTGGAGTATTTCAAAACGCATAGCGATAGAATCATTGTAATAAGGATAAAATCAAAACCTAAACCAACAACGATTGTTAACGTCTATATGCCTACAAGCGCCCATGATGATGATGAGGTAGAGTGTGTATACGAAGAGATTGATGAAGCAATTAAACACGTAAAAGGAGATGAAAATTTAATAATAGTTGGAGATTGGAATGCAAGCATTGGAAAAGGCAAGGAAGGAAATATAGTGGGTGAATACGGGCTGGGCAAAAGGAATGAAAGAGGGGACCGAATTTTGCACGAAGTATAATTTAGTAATTGCCAACACCCAATTTAAAAATCATAATAGAAGAATATACACTTGGAAAAAGCCAGGCGATACTGGAAGGTATCAGATAGATTATATCATGGTTAAGCAAAGATTTAGAAATCAACTCGTTGACTGCAAAACTTACCCTGGAGCAGACATTGATAGCGACCATAATTTGGTGATAATGAAATGTAGATTGGGGTTTAAAAACCTGAAGAAAAGGTGTCAGATGAATCGGTGGAATTTAGAGAAGCTTGAGGAAGAGGAGGTAAAGAAGATTTTTGAGGAGGACATCGCAAGAGGTCTGAGTAAAAAAGATAAGGTAGAAAATGTAGAAGAAGAAATGGGAGAAACAATACTGAGATCTGAATTTAAGAGAGCATTAAAAGATTTAAATGGCAGAAAGGCTCCTGGAATAGACGGAATACCTGTAGAATTACTGCGCAGTGCAGGTGAGGAAGCGATTGATAGATTATACAAACTGGTGTGTAATATTTATGAAAATGGGGAATTTCCATCAGACTTCAAAAAAAGTGTTATAGTTATGATACCAAAGAAAGCAGGGGCAGATAAATGTGAAGAATACAGAACAATTAGTTTAACTAGTCATGCATCAAAAATCTTAACTAGAATTTTATACAGAAGAATTGAGAGGAGAGTGGAAGAAGTGTTAGGAGAAGACCAATTTGGTTTCAGGAAAAGTATAGGGACAAGGGAAGCAATTTTAGGCCTCAGATTAATAGTAGAAGGAAGATTAAAGAAAAACAAACCAACATACTTGGCGTTTATAGACCTAGAAAAGGCTTTTGATAACGTAGACTGGAATAAAATGTTCAGCATTTTAAAAAAATTAGGGTTCAAATACAGAGATAGAAGAACAATTGCTAACATGTACAGGAACCAAACAGCAACAATAACAATTGAAGAACATAAGAAAGAGGCCCTAATAAGAAAGGGAGTCCGACAAGGATGTTCCCTATCTCCGTTACTTTTTAATCTTTACATGGAACTAGCAGTTAATGATGTTAAAGAACAATTTAGATTCGGAGTAACAGTACAAGGTGAAAAGATAAAGATGCTACGATTTGCTGATGATATAGTAATTCTAGCCGAGAGTAAAAAGGATTTAGAAGAAACAATGAACGGCATAGATGAAGTCCTACGCAAGAACTATCGCATGAAAATAAACAAGAACAAAACAAAAGTAATGAAATGTAGTAGAAATAACAAAGATGGACCGCTGAATGTGAAAATAGGAGGAGAAAAGATTATGGAGGTAGAAGAATTTTGTTATTTGGGAAGTAGAATTACTAAAGATGGACGAAGCAGGAGCGATATAAAATGCCGAATAGCACAAGCTAAACGAGCCTTCAGTAAGAAATATAATTTGTTTACATCAAAAATTAATTTAAATGTCAGGAAAAGATTTTTGAAAGTGTATGTTTGGAGTGTTGCTTTATATGGAAGTGAAACTTGGACAATCGGAGTATCTGAGAAGAAAAGATTAGAAGCTTTTGAAATGTGGTGCTATAGGAGAATGTTAAAAATCAGATGGGTGGATAAAGTGACAAATGAAGAGGTATTGCGGCAAATAGATGAAGAAAGAAGCATTTGGAAAAATATAGTTAAAAGAAGAGACAGACTTATAGGCCACATACTAAGGCATCCTGGAATAGTCGCTTTAATATTGGAAGGACAGGTAGAAGGGAAAAATTGTGTAGGCAGGCCACGTTTGGAGTATATAAAACAAATTGTTGGGGATGTAGGATGTAGAGGGTATACTGAAATGAAACGACTAGCACTAGATAGGGAATCTTGGAGAGCTGCATCAAACCAGTCAAATGACTGAAGACAAAAAAAAAAAAAAAATGTAAATAACAAAATGAGATTCCAATAAAAACTTCCCCATGTTGATAAGGCACAGCATAGTTCGTCTACTCATGATATGTGAATCTGAGAAAATTCAGAAATTTTAGTGGTAATGTATGACACAGCTGAAGCAGTACTTCTTGGCTACGAGAGGTTTCAAGTAGTAATGGTTAATGACACCATTCAGAAATCTAGCTACAGCAGAGGAAATGGCCTATAATAAAATCCACATTTGAGAGAGAACAATAATCAAATGGTATTTTGGAAAATTAAAGCTACAACTTCCAATTTTGCAACAAAAAGTAAAAATTGTAACAGAAAATAAAATACTAAAAGTATGTCATTTTGTTCTTCATAACATGGCCAAAATGACAATGTTTAATCATGGTTTACCACATTAAAATTTTTTTTTTCTCTTATTTTGAGTTAATAGAAAATAATTTCCTAAGAAATCCTGCAATTTCACATTTATATTTTTGAGCATGCATTCTACTTGTAAATCTGAAATCAAATTATGTATCTATATCTCTTTCCCAATTCCATATTTTGAATTCTGATAGAAAAAAATGATTTTTTCCTTTTTTCAAGAAAATTAAAATTATCAGCAATGCATTTTGTTATCAACTCATATTGTAGAGCTTATTAAACTGAAATTTATACTTTATTTAATTTTATTTACAATGAATAAAGAATAAATAAAATCAAAATACTTTGGCTCAGCTAGATCTTTCTTTTTATTCATATCATTTACTATTTCACCAATTTCAATTCTTTAATTGATTTTTTAATTTTTCTAAAGAAAGCTGCAGAAGAAGCAAACACAAAATTTCTTTTTATAGATTCTGAAATCTGCAGAATGGTGAACGAAATTTCAGCTGTACAGCTGGTATGGTAGGATAAGGTAATAATAAAAGGTGTGGTTAAAAACCAGATTAATAGTAGATATCTAGTAGAAATATATTAGTAGATAACAGTAATAATAATTATACAAAAATAGTACTCTGATGCTAGCTAATAACTGAAGATTATAAATAAATAATATTTATACTTTAGTATATGATTATTAGTACTCATTATTTTATTTAATTATTATTCATTTAATTAGTAAACAAATACTAATTAATAATCCACTGATGTTGGATTTATTTAATTAATATTATTTAAGATTTTGATCAACATAACAATAATGTTTTTTTTTTTTGTAAATGAAGAGAGTTAATGAAAATAGAAGAACTCAGAATAGAAAAGCTAACTGGTTTGGACATATGAAAAGGGAAGGATGGATTAAAACATTGGTAGAAGGTACAAAATAGAGTAAAAATTATGGATGTTCTAAAGTGAAAAGAATACTATCACGATCTTAAAAGTTTGGCTGGGAATAGAAGAGAATGGAATGAACAAGATGCAACAAACCAACCTCACGGCAAACAACTATGATGAAAGAATGTCTTTATAAAAAATAAAACTTTGAATTTCAAGAAATTAAATTTTATCAAATAAGACAGAGAAGCTTTCTTTAAATTTTATATAGAAATATGAAAGAGAATTTTTTTGTGACAAAAGTTCATTATAAAAAAAAATATTTCTAAGAAAAAATAAATTACCTCCTACTGCTGGAACCACTATCACTAGAAGATGACTCACTTTTCTTTTTCTTATCACGTCCACGTTCCTTCTTATTCTCTTTATCAGACGCTTCACTTTCAGAACTTGCACCTTTAGTCTCTTTCTTAGTTCTAAAATAGAAATTATTAAAAAACAAAAGTAATTAATTTTAATTTGTGTATAGCAAATGATATCTGTAATAATTAAGTTGATCAAGGTTATTTCCTGTTTCAAAAAATGTCAAGTGCAGAAAATTCATAAGAAATCTCATTAAGCATCCACAAATCACTGAAAATTTAATAAGAATTTTACAAACTAATAAAAAAAAATATAGAAATTAGGAATAATTTATAAAATCATTACTACTAAAAATTCATTTAATTACAGTTACACACTGCTTACATGGATGAATATCAATATTTGTCCAATCAAACTGCAGGAACATCAATCAGTATTTGTAAAATACTAGTAATAAATTCAATAATTTTTCTTGTGTAAAACTGATGAAACATGAAAATTAAAATTCACCTTTTTAAAATAGTGTAAAAATTCTTTCTAGGTTAAACAGCATCTCCTTCTTCACTGTTAATACCAGCAGCACTGTTGTTAATAGTTTATCAGTTTTAAAAGGATTAGGAAAACTCCTAAGTATATGGGTCAATCCAATTATAGTAAAATAGTCAAATTAGTATTTAATTATAGTTAAAAAACTAAACAAAGGTCATTCGAGTAAACAGTACAGCAGATATAAATATGAATTTAGGATGTAAAAGTAATATCTCAGTAGTTCAGGCTGAATCACTTGTCACTCCCATGTGCCACTGCAATTATTGCTTTACATATATAATAATATGCTGTAAGCTATCAGTTATCAAACACCATAACATACCAATAATAAGCAATTAAAAATTCTGTCAAGTCTTTATTTGATGTTTAATAATAATAACATTATTTGTAATGCTTCACAAAATTATTCAGTTCAGTGAAAGAGAGTATTTTATCTTATCATGTTACTCCGCATGGTACAATACAGTTATTTTTTTTATACTCCATTTTTGTAAGTTTTATTAAGTATTATTTTCATTAATTTTAATTTACCCTGTGTTTTTGTGTCAATCAGATTTTAACAATGAGTGATTCTTTTGTGAAGCATAAACTGGGAACACCCTTCAGTAGCTATGGAAAAAAATCAGCAACATATGTACAACCTTAAAACAAGGTAACCCTGAATCTGCAGTCAAGAGTCATTGCTCAGATAACAAGTAGTGTAACAGTCATTAATGAAAGAACAATTTTTAATATAATAAACACAAAATTCATGGTAAACATGTTAGCCCTAAAAAGACTCAAAAACATGAGAAAATGATTGAAAAGTTGGATGATTTTACAAAAACCCCTATCAGAAGAAAAATTCGTTCAAAAATATTAAATCCTATGAATACTGATTCTGAACTGACAAACTTTTTCTGTAAGTACATTACACCACGTTTTAAAATCAATACATTTTTGTTTCATGTAAGCAGAAAAAATAATTCTTTATTAATATTTTCAATGTGAAAATATTATTTCATGATGTAGGGAATACTTAAGAGGAATGAAGCATTTTTGTGAAGAGGGTAAGACAATTAATTTATTACCAAGATGCGAGACATGTATAGGAAAAGATATGGGTGGATAAAGAAATAAATACAAAAGACACTTTTATGAAAGGTTTGTCAACTGGGTTGAAAACCCTGGCTAGAAAAGGTAAACAATAGAAACGTATGTTGGAAGTGAAAATGGGTTTTTGAATGGTGGTTTATGGATATTTGAGTCCAAATCCTCCCAAGAGTAGTGCTAAGTATACGAAGGTTGAAAATCTGCTTGCAGGAGTTCTAGAGTGGAAAGGCTATTTCTGGTGATTGGTGAGTTTCGTGTTTTGTTGTGCAATTTATTTTGTAGTTTTGAAGTGTTTTCTAGTATTTGTGGAAGTTCAGAACATTTTCTGTTCCGTTAGAAAATTAATTATAATTATTTTTTTTTTCATTCATGTATATTTGGCATGTGGTTAGAGAGGTAAATACAGTCTGCCAGTTTAGACATGTGAACAATTGGCGGAAGTTTATGGACAGTTTTTTGGCTTCCTGCCTAAGAGGAGGCTTATAATTTGGCCCTCCTGAAGGAGACTATCCCAGGGAGCTGGAAAGAGGCACACTTGGTGATGATTGGGTAGAAGGGGATGGATTTCATCCCAACTCTCTCATTAATACTGTGGGAAAAGTTTGAGACATTACTAGCTAGAAGACTGGAATCAGAGTTGGAGAGATGAGGACGCCTTTCAAAAAACCAATACAGCTTTAGAAAAGGGAAATCTACAACTGATGCAGTTAGAAGGGTTATGGAGATCTCGAACGAAGTGGCAACTGATTCTAGACACACCAAGAGCATTCCTATTGTCGTTATGTTAGATATTAAACTGCATAACTGAAGACTTCTATTATTGACCAACTGGTGAAGAAGACCTACTAGACTCCCTACTTGATCAGAACGATACAAGAATACTTGTTGAAGATTTTCTCTATGGAAGGAGAGGTTGTGACAATGGAAAGGGGGGTGCCCCAGAGGTCAATACTGGGCCCACTTTTATGGAGTGTTGTTTACAATGGCCTCCAGGCGAGGAGGCTCCCAGTAGATGCTGAAATAGTCATTTATGCAAATGACTTCGCACTGGTGAAGAGGCTGTTAGGACAGTGACAGAAGTTAAATGGCTGGCCGACAAAGTTTTGTTGGACCTTGTTGAATGGCTAAAACTACAAGGGCTGTCATTGTTACCTAACAAACCAATCATGATCCAGATGACTGAGAAAAGAAGGATCCCTGGAGTCTCTGTACGGCTGGAAGGTATTGAGGTGACCCCCTCGCCCAAAGCAAAGTATCTGGAAATGTGGATAGATAGGACGAGGGGGTTTACTAAGCATCTTTTGGAAGTATGTATGAAAGCAGAGAATTTGACTCCTGAGGTGGGGAGGCTTGATGGGGAAATGTTGGGGGCCCTCGGGGCTCCAAGACAAGAATTACTGCTTCTAATATGGTTTTGGCCATTTTATACATGGCACCAATTTGGCAAATAGCCCTAGGAATTAGGCGTAACACAGCTTGTGTATAGAGTTTATTGGTGACTGGCGCTGCGAGTCGCACAAACCTATTGCACAGCATCGCTTGTCGCAGTGCTGGTCATCAATGAAATGCCCCCATTAAATCTAATAGCAGAGGAGAGGCTGGCCAGGTACTGGGGTGAAGATTTGAAGGTGGCTAGAGATGAGCTAATGAAAAAATGGCAAGAGATGGGACAATGCCGCACCACTTAATTCCGCGCATCAGGACCTAGTTACACAGGGGGCACGGGAAGGTAGACTTTTGGAAGACCCAGAAGCTGACAGACATGGGTCGTTCAATGGCTACCTCCACGCATAGAGGAGGAAGACCCCTAGGTGTCTGTATTATGAGGAAGATGATGTGCTTCACTCATTTTAAGGTGCCCTAGATGGAGGTCAGAGTACCCATTCCGGTGGTGGGCAGCGCTGCTAGGTGTCTTCGGGGGACGCTGAAAGCCATTACCTGAGGACAATGCTGGGAGTTCTCGATGATTCATGAAGTGATGATGGCATACCTTATAGTGTTCCATCACCACATGGTGTAGGGGGGAGGGTTTTTAGAGGGTCCCCGCATAGGCAGGAAACCCCACACCCAGTAATACAGGCTGCTGGGCGTCTGATAGTGAATTTTCCATCCTCCAATGTAAAATAAAATCCTCCCAAGAGCATAACAATAAAATGAATAGTGATATTTTAAACAGTGGTTTAAAAAGATTGTCAAAATTGTTACTAAAGAATTCATTATAGTAGTAGATAATGCGCTTTCAAAAAAAAAAAAAAAAAAATATATATATATATATATATATATATATATTTTATATGCGAGCAGAAATATATATATAAAGAGAAACAAGTCATTAATTACTGTTCTTCCTATTTTGATTTTACATGAGGGATTTTTCATATAGTATAAAAATGGAGCCAGCAAAGTTAGGGCCTGCATAAAATAATCGATGTAAATTACAGCAACCAAGTTATGGTAACAACTGAATGTTAAACAATTTATCAATTTGATTAAAACTGCCCAGTGAAACACAATTTTCAATGTTCATTAGTACTTCAAATAAATAGAAATTATTAAAAATATTAGATGTAGGTCTATAACATACAAAGGATTTATAAAATGGTTACCACAAAATTTATAGGCATTAACTTTTTTCCTTTTAACCTAATTAGGTTGCTGATCAGGATATGTTATGTTAGGTTAGATCAGAAAAACTAACATATTATTCATTAGTAAACAGTAAAGTAATTTTACTCAGTTAAAATAATTACCTCTCCTTAAATTGCAACTAAGACAAAGGGGTTCGATTTTCACGTTTCTAAGTTATGCAAGGGCAATATATTTTTTACTTTTTGGAACACTTTATAACGTTTATTCTGGTAACATCGATTTATAACCGAAAATTTTAATTAAGTGTTCGTAAAAGCACAAATTTTATGCTACTTGCACATAAAGCTAACAGAAATGTAATCTATAAACTTGTTACATAAATAAATAATTCCAATAATAAATTTTCTTGAAAATAAATAAGACAGCAGTTTACATTCAAATAAACAAAGGGAAATTCCAAAAATTCAGCAAATAAAATAAATTTTTTTGTTACAAACATGATGTCACACCGGTTAACCTTTAATTACCAAGAAAATATCAACACCATCCAACAAAATATATAGACAAAGAGAAATATAAACAAATACTTACACATTTTTCTCTTGGACCATTTTAGATTATACAAAACTCAAGAATAAACTATTAACAAACACCAAAAAATTCCGACCATTAACGACAAACCACCACAGAACAGACTACACGGCTTGAAAACAAAATGGAGTTTATAGGTGCTTTTCGCCAACCTCTATAATGACCTGATTAAATGAACTAACTATCAAATTAAATATTATTTTACTGTACACTTATTTGCAATACTTATTTTACAAAAGCACACATTAATATTTCTTTTAAAAGAAATTCAAAAAATAAATTCATCAAAATCTGATTACTTAACATTATGATGGAATTGAGCATTATTAATCTCATGGGCTTTGTAAATTTCTAGCAATAAAAATATTTTGTTCATTATTAATCACTTACATATTTGATAAGTATATATATGATGAAAAATGTAAGAAAAGTTTAAGCGAGTTGTTTCTTAATATCGTTCATTAGTTTTCTTTAAATTCATATAATCCAGAGATTAAAAAACAAATATACTTATGATGAATATGTTTTATAATTATAACACACATTACTACCTCTTAATACTTGGTTTTCGAAAAAAAGAATTACTAAAATGAACTCTCAAATAATCACAACTAATTAAAATCATTATTATTTGTAAAAAAAAAATACCATTTTGGATATGATTTTAATAAAAATATCAAAATAAATGCAATTGGTTTATATAATAACAGTTTGAACCATCTATTTTTGTAAAGAATTATTTACACTTTCTGCACTTAAAAAATAAATTAACTTGAACAAAGTATACTAGTTAATTTTAAATAATTAGTTTCTGTATTCTAGAATACAAAATTAGTAACAATGCATCTTATTTTACTTCTGTGTTCCCTACTTTTGAGAGAGGAAGTGTATTTGCAAAACCTAAAAGGATATTTTATCTAATTACTACACAGAATAACTAAATAACACAAATTCAACAAATGTTAATGTTAAACTTAACAATAAGAAAAAAAAGAACTATCAAAATTTATAAATGTCTTCAACAATAAAATAATGTTGGTTTATAAATTTTGCAACTTTTCAATTATGCATAAAATTTTAAATATATTATTTATATTACTTTTTTTATGATTCAAATTTTTATCATTTGAAAAACAAAACAAAATGAAAAAACTGTTAAAGAATTTAATTTTGCTCTGTGCCTTCACCTTGACAGATGTTTATTTCAAATATGTCACAAAATTTTTAGATAGTAATGAATTATTACAATTACTGTAATTGTTATTACTATTTAAAGTCAAATCAGTTAAAAAATATAAAATGGAAAATTATTTTGGAAATCAATTTTAGATAACCAGTTCAGTAAATGACTTTAGAAAATGATTTCTTCAGAATATTTCTATAGGCTAGGGCAATATTTTAAAAGATGATAGATGCATTACAACAAATGTAAGAATTTTTACCTTTTGTAAAATAATATTTTGCATAATTTATAAATTAATAAGGAAATATTCTTGTTAAATTTTGTACTTCAACATAAAATCTGTTTAATGACAAAAGGAAACTAATAAAATATGAAATTGGGTACCACCTTACACAACTGGCTATAGCAGCCTGAAATTTAATACAAATAAGATCTCATGAACAGAAGTAGTTTGGTCTAATTTTGCTCTTAATGGTCAAGCTTGTTTAGAAATATTACCAAAAATCTAAAAACAAAAACAGTTATTTTGGTATGGTCTCTTCTTCCCTAATTAGATCAGGGAAAAAATTTAAGGGAAGTTGCAACTTATGTAAATCAATATCTTTATCAAGTTTCATGAGTTTTTGAAATATACTTGTATAACAAATATATAACACTAAGCTTGACATCAATTAAACTTAAACTATGATAATTATATCCCCATCACTAACTACGATTGACCTAAAGTTTAGTACTGTATAAAACTCATGTAGTACTGCCACAATACTAAAGTTTATACAATGTCCCCACAAAATATTGAAATTTTAAAATGATAGTACAGGCATGTAGCTAGGATTTTTTCCAGGGTGGCTAAGAGGCCTGATGACAATAATAAAATAATTTTAACAATTATAATAAATAATAATAATGAAAATCATTTTATACTGAAACTGTTTTTTTTTGTATTTTATTGCGCTTGAAAAATACAAAATATGTGCTTATTCATATTTCAAAATATGAATACATCATTCACTATGCAAATATGAATCATAATATTAATAAATCATTTTTTTCATAATTCACATTTATATTTTACACTCACAAATTTACACTCCAATAAAAGTTATGAATTATTAGAAAGCTAGTCAATTTTTCTTTCTCACTATAATATCTACTAAAACTTCAGGATTAACAGTAATATCTCTATGCACTGATGAAGAAACTAAGGAACTTACTCTTCCATCCCTTGACTTGTTACGTGCAAACGTTTTGACTCTTTTCATTGTGGAGAACAAGCGTTTCATTAGTACATGTTGTTACCAGAAGAGCTGCTAAAACTTGCAAGAGATAATGGATATTCGGTAAAATTCTTATTGCACTGATCCAGTACTTCAACCACTTCTAGATCGCATTTTAAATTTAATGATTTTGTCTCCTCGCACCAAATAAGATACTCTGCTTGGAGGATAGATTCAGAACATTTATTATAATAATACATCGCTAAGATTTTTATTTCATCCACTTTTCCAGGACTAGTAGAACCTGACAAAATAAATTGAAAACTTTTTCAGAAGATAGCATTGTCATTGAATTTACTTTTCAAATGCTTCTTCAATGTATCGATGCAGGGAATAAAACAAGATACTCGGTAGTATTCTTCTGTCATTGTAGTATTGTGATTTTCTCTATGTACTTGTTTATTGTTTATTCGAGGAATTTTTATCTCGGCTTCAAAAATCTTGTGTGACAATTGTTTGGCAGTTACAAAAATATTTTCTGATTCATCTCTCATTTCTTACAATAATGATAATGTTGATTTGACAAGTTGAATACCGTTATTCAAGTCAATAGTCTTGTTTTGAAGTAGTATTGACAATGGTAGCGTAACATTAAGAAGTTTTTCACAAACCAGTAAAACAATAAAAAAATAAACAATAAATTCACTTTTTGCTATTGCTGCAAGAAAAGCATAAGCTTTAGATGATGCGATTGTTTTTAATTCTTGTAGATTTCTTCTAGACTCACGCAAATACATTCAAATATGAGGGCAAGTCAATTATTATCCGCAATGTAGTTATAAATTTTATTGCAATACAAATAGGAAACTTACATGTACATCATTTTTCAACATAGTCCCCTTGCATTTCAACACACTTGGTCCATCATTACACAAGCTTCCTGATGCCGTCATAAAAGAAGGTACTTCTTAGACAGACTTAGATAGTTACTAAGTTCGTTACCATAGCGATCCAAATGTTTTTTGGCATATGTCCAAGCGCGTTTGTTTATGCAACTGTGCGAGTTGTTTTGGGACTCATCTTGCACAGACTTTATGAAACCCAAGACTCTTGTGGATGATTTCGTAGGCAGAACCGTGACTAATTTGCAGACGATGTGCCACTTCATCAATAGTTACTCGTCTGTCTAAGAAAACCACATCACATGCACGCTCAATGTTTTCCTCATTTGTGGGGGTAAACGGTTGTCCGGCTCCTTCGTTGTGCGTAACACTTGTGCGACCATTTTTGAATTTTTCAATCCGTTCGTAGACACTCTGTTGCGGCAACACACTGTTCCCATACTGTACCGAAAGTCTTCGATGAATTTCGGCCCCTGATACACCTTCCGACCACAAAAAACGGATCGCTAAACGTTGCTCTTCTTTGGTGTAAACAGAAAGCGGAGCAGCCATGGTTAACGGCAGGACAGCAATAATGAAACTAACCTAGCAGCATCAAACCTGCATAGACATAACAACAATTAAACCACAGATGCATCATCTACGCAAAACGGCAGTACTACCGACATAACAAAAATATAAATAAATTGCAGATAATAATTGACTTACCCTCGTAATTCGACGAATACATCATCCAATACTTTTATAACGGTCAATAAATCTAGTTTCACACAAGCCTGTTAGTCGTTTTTTTTTTATTTTTCATCTAGTCTATACACACTTAGTGCTTTTTTTTAGCACATCGATTGCATGTGAATTACTGCTAAAAAAAAAAAAAAATAAAAAAAAATAGTTATTTCTTCAACAAGATCATACTGTTTTTAATCGCGAGAATTTTCATAGCATACATAATATTTAAGATGATGACTAGCACAGTGCACATATATGACTTTAGGATAATCCTTTTTAACCCACTGGGTTGGTCTAGTGGTGAACGCGTCTTCGCAAATCAGCTGATTACGAAGTTGAGAGTTCCAGCGTTCAAATCCTAGTAAAGGTAATTAATGTTATACGGATTTGAATACTAGATCATGGATACCGGTGTTCTTTGGTGGTTGGGTTTCAATTAACCTCACGTCTCAGAAATGGTCAACCTGAGACTGTACAAGACTACACATCACTTACACTCATACATATCCTCATTCAACCTCTGAAGTAATACCGGACGGTGTTTCCTGGAGGCTAAACAGGAAAAAAGGAGAGGATAATCCTTTTTAATTCAGGTATGAACACCACTATCATGCCCAGAAAATGTTCTAGCACTGTTATGACATTGTGTCGGCCAAAGTTATGATCTTTTTTTTTTAAACTCCCCCAAGACGACCAGCCCACGCTAAAAAGCTTAACACAGTCGCCTCAGGGTTTCATGGCAGCGCAGTCTGCCCTCCCTAGCTCGTCCGAACTCGGACATCCCATCGGGGTTTCTCGTGCCTCCTCGAAAACATACTAATCACCTCTTCCGGTGATCAGAATTTTTCTCCGCAGGAGAGCACCCTTCCAGTCCCTATTGTACCTGATCAAGACACACATTTCGTTTGCCCTTCACAGTTACGCGTCCCCCCCGTGCACACCTCGAGGGTCCCCTATGCCATCATCGGGGAGCTCCGACCCACCCACTCTTGCGCGTGAGTAGGCCCGAACACCCTAGGCATAGAGGCTGCCTCCCTGGCCCCTACACGCATCAAGATGGACTTGTACCTGCCCTCGATCCCCCACGCATTCCCATGACCCCTCATTACTTGTTGCGCCATGCCTCCCTCGCCGTCAGGGGTAGAGCACCGCACACAATATCCCCCCACTCCATGTCCATCGGTATATCCGGCAGCATAATCCAACAACAACATGAGCAAAGACACATAATACAATCATAAATTCCTAACCTAGCAAAGTACATTAACAACTACAAAAAAACAAAACACATTTCGACGACTCTTTTGACATCGAGGGCCGTGTGCACGTCAAGGGGGTACCTCCTGCCTCTTCGCTGTTAGTACGAGACGAGCCACTCTCTCTACCTCCCTCCATCCATTCTCACTCTGGAGCATGTGTCTGACGACGTTATCTGGTGTTAAGACCACCGGAATCTGACGTCTCTCGTTCTCCCACCTGACACAATCAACCAGGTGTGTTCGGCTGTGTCAGCTGTCGCACAGTACCTGCAACCCGCCGTTCTCCTCCTCTTGAAGCGATGCAGATAGCTATCAAAGTTCCCATGGCCCGAAAGTAGTTGAGTGAGGCAGTGTCCAACTTCACCATGCTTACGTCCCACGCAAGCACTCACGTCCGGAATCAGACGCATAGTCCACCGTCCTACCTGGCTCGCCTCCCACCGTTGCTGCCAGATGGCCATGATCTGCGCCCTTGCATTCTCTTTGTTTACGCCTTCAAACCGCAAGCATCGTTCCTCAACCAATAGGTCTATTGGCGGCGTTCCCGCAATGACGCAGATCGCGTCATAGGAGATCGTCCTGTAGGCACATGTCACCCGCAGAAGCAGCCTCCTATGAGTGGTCTCCAGCTTCCTCCTGTACTTCTGAACCGCCACTGCCCTTTTCCATGCAGGGGCCGCATACAATAGGACTGATGTCACGGTTGCAGCTATGACTCGTCGACGTTTCTCTCGTGGCCCTACTGTGTTCGCCATCAGCCTCGAGATAGCCCTCAGCTGTTGTTCTGCCTTCTTTATTGCTTCCTCTACATGAGATCCGAATAAACGGCGCTTGTCCATCCAGACCCCGAGGTATTTGGCCCTCGAGACTTGGCTTATTTCTGCACCATCGATGGTGAAGCGCATCTCTCTTAGCTGGCGTCGCCTGCAAGCACCAGCGCCTCCGACTTTTCTGGTGCTATTGCACCATCCAATGGTGCACCATTGCCAAGGCAATGTTTCCATTGGCCTCCATCTGCTTCTCATCCCTTCCTTTGATCAGTAAGGCCAGGTCGTTGGCAAATCCGAAGACTTCAACCCCCTCCGGATAAGCCTGGCAAAGAACTCCATCATATGTGATGTTCCACAAGAGAGAGAGCCCCACACAGAGCCTTACGGGACCCCCGCTTGCAACTGAAACACCCGTTCGCCAGTATCCGTGAACGTGCACACTTCCCTGTCACTTAAGTAGTTACTAATGATAGCTTGAAGTTGTCCGGAGACTCCTTTCGCCCTCAACGCCTGTCTGATGACCTCCCATGGCAGGCTGTTGAAGGTGTTCCGGATATCCAACAGTATCAAGGCCGGAATCGCTCTTGTCCGCCGCGTACCATTTGCTGCTGCGTCGACAGAGTATATCACCTCACGAATTGCGTGGACCGCTGACATGCCCTTCCTGAATCCAAACTGACGAGGGGAGAGTCCCCCTTGCTCCTGTACCTCTGCCAAGAGCCGCCTTTTCACGACACGTTCATACATCTTGCCCAGTGTACTGATTAAGCACACTGGACGGAAACCCCTCTGGACTCCTCCCCGGCTTGGGTAGAAGTACCAAGCGTGCCTTCTTCCAGCATGATGGGAAAGCACCCCGCGTGAAGGCCTGGTTAAAACAGTCCAGCACGGTCCAACGCCCCCACCACCATCTTGGCGACCTCCTCTGGAATTCTATCCGGTCCCGGACTTTTCTTGGGGTTGAGCGCTGCCGCTGCTCCCTTCAGCTCCTGAAGCGAGATTCGCCTTGGCTCTCCTATTGGCGTCGTCTGCCACTCGACGGCCGGTAGTCTGGGGAAGAGTGATTCCACTATTCTGTTGATTTGCTCTCCTGGGATGACTGGCAGTCTCCTTTCCAGCTTTTTGGTGACAAGTTTATACGCTTGTCTCTAAGGATCTTCTTGCAGCTGGTCAAGGAGACTCTCGGAGCTGTTGGGTCAGCTCTTCTACGTCATTTCTATCCAGCGCCCTACTCCTCTGTAGACGGCGACGTGCCCGTTGCACGTCCGCCCTTACTTCCCTGACTTCAGCGGTCCACCAATAAACCTTCTTCTTGGGGCGTCTTGCTTCTTGAAGTTCAAGGTAGCAGGCCTCCTGGACTGCTGCATCCAGCTCCTCAGGTTCCCACCTGCGATCCTCATTGCATACTTTCGTGAGCCTCCCCTTCAGCTCCTCGAGATGTACTCTGTCAACGTACCACGTCGCTTGACTTCTGGCTGGAAGTGGGCCACTCAACTCTACCCAAAATCCCCTGTGGTCGCTCCCTAAGTCATCTGCCAGCACTACGCACTCCTGTACAAGTGAAGCCACCGTTTCTGAAGCGTATGCGTGGTCAAGGACCGACCCTCGTTGTCCTCTCCAGAAGGTGGGGGTGTCATCATTGAGGCTGACCAGATTGAGTGAGGAGGTGAGCTCTGCAAGAGCCTCACCTCGCTTATCCGTGACACCTCCACCCACCCCAGCGTGCTTGGCGTTGAAGTCGCCGATCAGCAGGGCAGGTAGGTCCATCCACCGAACATCCTCTTCCAACGCGTCCAGAAACGTCGTGAAGTCATACCACGACGAGTTGGGGGAGATGTAGCAACAATACACGAGGATCTCCCCCACCTTAGTGCGAACGAATCCTCCTTCCGTCCGCTGGACAGATAGCGCATACCTGCCCGACAAGTCGTTGAGCGCCGCATCCTCTCTGGGGTCTACCAACCAGTCTCGGTCCCTGACCATCCCCCTCCATTTGGCTCTGATGTCAATATTATATCTGCCTCCTTATTGACAGCTGCCTCCCACAGGAGATCGTGGGCCAACCCACTCTTGTTAGCGTTCATATTGTTGATGAGCTTGTTGATGAGCTTCATTGCGTAGTTTTCTTAGTTCTACAAGCCACATCTCCGATACTGTGTCCGTTAACACCGCACTTGATACACTTGGCTTGTTGCGACAATAGCGCTTGTCGCGACGGAAGTAGCCCTCCCCTCCGCAATTGTAGCACATCTTCGAGCGGTCTGGCCCTTTGCATACCGCCGCTAGGTGCCTTCTTTCCCAACATCGGAAACACTTAGAACCTTCCTCCCACAGGAGCACCCTACACGACTGCCAGCCCACTCTCATTCGTCCTCCCGCCACCAGCTGATCCACAGCGTGCTGTGTATCAGCACAAAATGTGACGGTGGAAGCACCACCGTCGCATTTTGTGCATGTCCATACGCCGGGCGTACAGACGTCACCTTAATCTTTGACGTTTTAGTCGCTGGAAAAGCTTCCTGCACCGCCTGGAGTACTTCTTCCGCGGATACCTCACTGTCCAGGCTCTTGATGTGTATTGCCACCGGCTTATCCTTCTTTCCGCCCGGCGTAATTCTTACCCCCTGGACACTACTGGCAACCTTTTCAGAGAGAGCCTGCACCTCCCCCGCTCCATTCCTTATTTTTAACTCCAGTCCATCTCCCCTGCATTTCCTGGCCGAAATCACAGCCCCTGCTATTTCTCCAGCCGTCCCAGCCTTGACCTCCCGTAAAAGCTGAGCGTATGACAGCCCTTCTTTGCATATGACCACCGTCTTTGCAGCTTCTCTCGGCTGTTGGGGTGTACTCTTCCCCTTTGGCTTTTTGCCAAAGGGGCTCCAGCTCTCCTGGCCCTGTACTCCTGGATCTTATGGAGTTTGTCTGCAATCCGCCCCTGGACAACCCCCGTCAGAACCGTGGCCCCCGCCACCCTCTCTATTTTCTCTATGCCGTCAACCAGGTGCTGCGTGACCATATCATCTTCCAGCATCGAGTCAACAACTAGCATAAATGTGCCTCCCGAACATTCCTGTACCTCTCCAAGCAGTACTTCTACCCTTGGTGCGTCCCTGAGGACACTTCCTGACGCAAGCTTTCCTTCATTAAGTAATTTCACTATGCGGGGTGCCCCGTCACACACCTGCCTGGAGAATTCACTGCTTTTGTCACCTCTCAAGTCCAGCACCATAGCAACCTCCGAACCTGAGTGCGGCTCTAGCACCCCCATTTCAGTCGTAACTGTCTGGAATAGATCCTCCTCCCACCTTTGAGCGATAAGTCCAGCGACTTGCGACTTCTCCACTCCAGTCTCCAGCTGGTGTTTAATTTCTGGCCAAGGTTATTGATTTTTTCCACTCATAACACGTACAAAGTTTTCAGACTTAACAATAGTGTATCGATTATCGATAATATGTGTGATTACTGTGATCATTCAATTTTTCCACAGCCTTTTTCCAGTTCTTGAAACTGGACCTGAAATTTTGTGATATCCTTTTCTAAGCCTCTCATTTGCAAACAAGATAAAACTTTGCAAAAAAACACTTCCTTCTTTTTTTAATAAGCTAGCAAGGGATACGTTTTAATCCAATTTGGTTGAAATCTATGTGTTTGCTTATTCATTTCATAATAGGATAAACAAAGGAATTTGCTAGCAACAGAACAGATGTCAAAATCTTCAATTTTAAATGATTTTTCTGGCATAAAATATTCCATTATCATTTCCATATCAAATACTTCAGGTTAAAATTGATCATAGCAACAAATTCGAATTTCTGGTGATCTAGATCTCCAGTTGCATTGTTACTTTTTAAATTCTCACTCTCACACATTGAGTAACTAGTAATACTTTTTGTGGCACTGCAGGTATTTTTTATTTTATTATTCTTTTTAGTAAAAAATGATGTAATTGAAGGTGTCGCTTTTCACTTTGACATGATTTAAAATATATATAAATTAATATGAATAATGAATAAATGTCCAAAACAACCATCTACTGCATGCATTTGCTTTTAGACATTCACCTTCCAAAGGTTGAAAGATTCTGACTGATTTTTCATTGCAAAGCTTAGAAAATAATTTAATTTACATCTCTATTACTGTTCTATTAAATACTCAATAATCTAATGGCTTGTGCCATTAATTACTCATTATTTAAGTAAAATTAGCTATCTGCTCAACAAATTAATAACACATTTTTAAGATTAACCCGTGGTTGCTCAACATTGATATTATTTTTTTCCTATTATCTTTATGGTTACAGCAGATTCTTGGAACACAGACTAGTTGCTTACGCATGTGTTCGGAATGCGATGAGTAAGTGTTGCATTTCTGGCTTGCAGAAAATCCTCAGTAATCAATTATTTTTATTACTATTGAGTCAGTGTGAGTGTGGCACTCACATGCTGAATAACAGCATACTCGTACAGGGTTGAGTAACAGGTTAAGGTGTACAGGGGATTAATGATTAGGGAAATGATTATGTACTGATTTATCTCTTCTGAGATGTTATACTTTACGAAAATGTAAAATGCTAAAAATGGATTTTTTTGGACTCAACTTACTAGATTTAACCCCTGAATGACAAAGTCTAATAATTGTTGGGTGATGGGAGCTGTAGCCCCCATCACTTGACAATTTCAGCTGGCTATAGCCCCCTTAGCCCCCGCTTGCTATCTGCGAGCAGTACATATCTTCACTCCCTTGTCTGATTAAATTCAAAAGGTTAACATTCAAAAGGAAACATTGATGTTTCATTACAGAAATATTTCAGTCATATTTCAAGTTTTAATGTTCAGGCAGTCTAAAGAAATTTATTAAAATACAGCCCAACACATACTTCTATGTATGTACAGAAACCATTGTGAGAAAAAAAATTTAATATACGAAAAACCATTTCCATGGGTTTTTTATGTTTTTAGGTTTACAAAATGTCCAGATCTAAAATTTTTATTGATTATCATACTTTCCCTTATAGCTGTAGGTACTGGAGCAGCTATGAAATTATTACCAGGAAAACAAATACATTAAATTAATTCATTTAAATAAAGAATTTGAGGAGATTACACACAAATTTAATACTTAGATTCAATTTGGCCTTCAGAACAATAAACAAAACAAACCATTACATACAGAACACAATCATTAAAAAACATTGGCATTCTACATGAACAAAAAAAGACCACATCATAACACTCTCAAACATTACAAAATGTAAATCTAAAATTAACAGAACAATTCAAATTTAACATTCTCTTAACCAGATATAATTGCATATTCAACACTCACTAACCACTGCAAGCAATATATCAATTGATATCAACAATACCTGTCACTAAGATGCTTCAAATTGAAAACCTGATGGAAGTTCCAAAAGCAATATATTAATTTAAATTTGGTTTAATTTATTGTTATCTGCCACTTGCCCTAACACATGTGAACTGGCAACTACAATTTCCAAACAAATTTAAATTATTGTAAAAAATAAAATGTTAAAGAATAGTAATATAAACAAATAAATACAATTACTTAAAAAACTATTCTGTTATTGATCAATTAATTTCTAAATAGCACTGAAATTTTTTTTATGGGTGAATAAAAATAAAGATATGCTATCAAAGGATTAGATTTGTTTTATCAGTTACAAATACAGTAATGTGCAAATTAATCCAAACACAGAGAATTTTTTGTTTATTTCTAAGTTGTGGCTACACTGCTTGATCACATCCATTCTTTAATTTATCTGTGAAATGTGAGGTTAATGTTCTTTGGTTATTTAACAATTTCCATGTAAATAGTGTTTTGTGAAAGTTTATTTTACTTTTTATTACAAAATCATATTTTATTTATTTTTTTCTGTGTGTCTTGAATATATAAAAAGAAACATAACTCATAAGAAAGATAATAGACATAACTCCCAGAAAGCATTAAATAATTATTTCTCTTTCTGAGCATACCAGTATGACACAATGACAAGTAGCTACTGGGTGTGCTATTGGACTAGGGACAGTGAATGCTATTTTAAAACAATTTAATGAAACTGTTCATTAAAAAACTGTGGCCATAAAAAAACTTCTCCAACGCAGGATCAGAGTTGTTCATGAGAAAAAGCAAACTTTATCTAAAATTATCTGCTGTGGACTTAAACTGAAAATTAACAGCCAGTGAAACAGATTTACACATGACAACTGCTAGGTGCTAACATCTTGCAGTTGGGTGGAAAGCTTGTCGGCCAATAAAAAGTAGCTTTTAACACAAACAGTGTGCTAAAAAGGCTCTTGTGGGTCAAAGCACACACTAACTCGACTAAAGAATACTGGAAAAATATTATGTTTCAGATGACTCACATTTTTATGTTCAAGGACAAAGGGTTCCATATGTTAGAAAAGCACCAGATGAAAGTACATCACTGGCTTATATCCAACAATCAGTTAAACATCCCCAGAAAAAATGGTTTGAAGTTGTTTCTAATTTGAAGGCCCTTGCCCTTGTTCATTACTTCCAGTAGATGATAATGTTGAAAAGTGATGAATATATCAAGATTCTAAAGAAAAGGATTATTATTGAAATTAATTAATTTTATGTACTGACTTATCTCAAATTTTGTGAAAATACTTTCGAGATGTTATACATTACGAAAATGTAAAATGCTAAAAATGGACTTTTTGGACCCAACTTTACTAGATTTAACCCCTGAATGATAAAGTCTAATAATTGTTGGCCATCGCCCGACAATTATTAGACTTTAAAAATGTGGAAAAAAATTTTCAAAGAAAAAACGATTTACAGTGCTCCTATGGCCGGGCAGCTCCCCAGACTTGAACGCAATTGACAATCTTTGGGCAATAGTCAAAAAAAGTTTCTCAAAAATGAATTGTACCATAAAAACTTACCTCATTAAAGCAATAATGTTGGTATAGTTTCATAATGAAGAAATCAAAAAATGTTTAGCACACTTGTTGAATCGATGCCAAATCATGTACATGAAGTGATTAAGAGTAAACATATTAATTACTAGATATTCACAAATTGTGCAGGTATGATTTTTTTCTAAATAAAGTTGTTTTTTATTAAATAACATCCGTGTTCGGATTAATTTGCAAACTACTGTACAATAACTGTGACTTTAAACAGTAATTGAGTTCATAATGTAGGAAAAGGGTAGTACTGACTTTATAGATACTGTTGATTTATAAATCTTAATATTTACAAAAAAAAAATATTTATATTTTTAATATCATTGTATTTACAAATCTTGTAAACATATTTATATAACCTAAATTTTTACTGTTGATTAGTGGTAATATCTACGCCAAAATTTGAGCCTAAAACATCAATATGTACATAATACCTATGTTAAATACCCTTGTTGCTGAGGAGGGCCAAAAATACACTATCCAGATATCACAGATTTACAATTACTAATATTTATACTAATATCTAAAATTTCAAAATTCTCAAGGCTCCTAAAAAATTTATTCTTAATAAGTTTTATGTTAGAAATGAATAGGCATATGTTTAGTGAAGTTGCTTCTGGACATGCAAAAATAAAAAAATAATTGTGGGGGTGAATGAAGCTAGTTTGTTTATTATTTACTATTACTGCACTACAATATCATCTATTTCAATTTATGACCATACTCTCACGATTCAACTTCTAAATATTATATTTTACTTGTTGTATTTGTTTATTTCAGGAGCAATTTCAAGCTTGTTTAATTACATTTATTAATTTTTACTTTAGGTGAATCATTCTTATCCAGCAGACACCTTAGCATTAGGCATAATATACAATCACCAGACAGGCCTTTAGACAGAACTACAGCATGTTCTAACATCTTCTTTATGGATTTAGAAGAGTCAAGAGTTACACCCATCAATTTATATATTTAGAATACAAAAATAGAAAGAAGAGTGAACAATAGGGAAAATGAGCAAATGGTGAAAAAGGTGATTTAATCATGTTTGTATTGGATCAGAAGACATAATACTATCCCAAGATCTTTCAAGACCTCCAAGCATTATCCATTCTGCCAATAAACCAACAGAATATCAAAGGAGTTTTACTCAGAATAGAAGCAGTATAAAACTGATTAACCGTTTTTCATTGACTAGCTTAAATCTATATGGCAAAAAATTGGTATTTCATTAAAAATAAAATTTAAAAAACTCACAAAAACTTGTTCAAGTCTTTTATTAAATCATTCTTATCCATTCCGGGAATTATGTAGAATGTGAAAAAATTCAACTGAATTCTAAACTGATCAGCCAGATTCTCACTGGAGGATATAAATTATTAACATTTAACAACAATTTCTATCAGCTTTTGATGATATTGTTAATGTAAGGAATGCTTATAAATTAATAATGCATCTTTAGTCAGTTTCAATAAAACTGTTTTGATAAAACTTAAAAAACATATTTCTAGTTGTAAGCCACTCTACATACCTGCTCAGCTCAGTTTTTGTTTGTAACCATAACAAATATTGCAGAAATATGAAACAAACTTTTTTAACAAAACTTATTTCTATGCTAATTTATATTAGTATAATATAAATATAAATTAAATTTCTAGCCACAAAAATATCTGCCAGATGAAATCATAAAGCTAAGATTTCAGAATTTATGGCATATATAAGGTGTGGCTATTGAAAAACAAGACTAATGCTGCAACAGAAGAACTGAGCATGCGCCAAATTTGTACAACCTACAATTGTGTAGCATGAACCCTTCACTTTCGATTGTTGCCATTTCAGTTTCTGTAGACATATTAGTCTGGCGTGGCCTTTGTTTGGACAACATCTGTTTTTTTTGTTTTGCCAAAAAAAAGTGTTTTATTAGAGCAAAGAATTGGTATGAAATTTCATATGAAACTTGGAAAACCCGCTACTGAAACTTCCTTTATTAAGAAGGTATATGACAATGAATTTTTATCACAAGCGCGGGTTTTTGAATGGTTTACACATTTCCAAGATGGCTGAAAAGGCGTTGAAGATGATGTGTATAAATTTAAAATAAAATATTTTACAGCATTAGTCTAGCTATTTAATAGCCATACCTCATATATATATAGGATAACACATCCTATACAATACATCCATGCTGTATAGATTGTTTTTAGTAACTTTTGTATACTTACACAAATTTGTCATACAAAACATAAATAATAACATTAAATATATATATGTACATACAACATGATTATATTACACTTTTTGGATGTATTTTTTTTTAACAAATTATAAATTTTATCTTAATCAGTACAATAAATACCTCAGCTTGAGTGGCATGTGAAGAATATCAAATGAAATACAAAACAATCAACCAGATCCTCCCTGTAGAAAAAAGCTATTTTAAATATTAATAAATAAATACACATATTTCTTAAGATTAGAACTGACTTTTTTTTTGACATTCCTTTTTCACAATCTGTTCTGAATAATCTGAAACCATGGACATTACAATGACCAAAATTCAAGGACCCCATGGCATAGCTGTAAGGCCATCTCAGGTGTATGATTTCTGATGACTGTCACAGACAGTTGTTGGTTTGTCAGTTGAGGGCACAGATAATAACATCAACATAGTTTTATAAAATATATTCTAAATAGCAGGCATATTTATAAAGATGAACTGAACATAGTAGCTGGCATATACTTAGGTTCAGAACCCATCAAAACAAGTCAGTAAAATGTAAAAACTGGCTTAGTATTGGTCAATTCTGCGTGTTTTCCTTTCCTCTTTATTTCTAATATTAAAATTTTTACTATTCTTTTCTATAAATATAAACAAGTTTGTTATTTTGTTGCTGGCATGGTTACCAGCTGTTTATATTTAGCTATGTTTAATATGTATTATTGTATTCAGTTTTTTTTTAGATATGGAACTACATAGACATGAACACTTACACCTACATATATTACACATAAAACATGTAATTGTTAATAAAGAATATACTTGAAATATGTCTAATTGTGTTAATTAATATCTGTGAATCAGCGTTATGATGTAAAAAAAGTGTAGTAATGTGAATCAACATCTTTTGTTTTTGGCCCTCTGGCCAACAGATAAGAGATAGTTTACTGTGATACTCTTTAATTTCAAATTTACAAAAATTTATAAAAAACAATACAGAAGAAGAGTTGCCAACTTTACTATGATTTGGGCTATACAATAATCTATTTATTCATCAATGTTGTAATATTATCTATCTTTATTTAAATTTTAATATTAAAGATGTATATTTAGTTCTAATTCTAAATAGATCTAGTAATAAATCTAATACTAAGAAATCTAAATCTAATTCTAAATATTATGGATAAGAAAAGATTGTTAAAGCAAAGAAAGACAATTAAGTTTGTCATTACAAGAATCTGTACATTTACTGATAAGTTTGATCTATCAAAGGATGATACTTATGCCATTCACATGGAAAATATGGTGTCATAATCGTACCTTGAAAGTGACTTTGATAATGATGTTCATTTATAATGAACTACAGCCAATTAACTTACCAGTATTTAAAGGCAATGTCTTTGATTGGCAGTATTACTATCACATATTTAATGATCTGATACATGATCTAATTATCTTCATTTTTCCTTGAAGGATGAAGCGCTAGCCATTAAGAATTTGTCAATTATATGAAAATTATGTAATTACATGAACTATTGTAAAGTGGATTTGATATTAAATATATAATTGCTTTCCGTAATGCTGATAGAATCTGAAATTTAAATGCTTTAAAAGGAGAATCTTTGGGCACTTTTCAAGAGTTTCTTGAATCAAAGACTACAGATTCTTGAACACCAACTCAAATAGATTATCTTCTAAACATGGAAAACACTAGCAGATAGCATTACAGCAATACATCCAAATCTTTCACTAAATGACTTACTTCAAATACTAAACCTCAGAGGAAATAATTTTAATGGTTATTCAAAATTTAATTTAATTGTGTAATTCAAATCATAACTTTATAGTATTGTAAAGGTTTTTTAAATCTATTGAAGAAACTTACATAATTGTTTTAATTTTTTGTGTAATGGCAATTTTGTTAATGTCATTCTGCCATTGTATGTAGCATTTGCGTTAGAAAAATAAGTCAAAGGATATAAGTTTGAAAACAATTATTCCTTGTTTAAACTGCAGTTGAACAAAAACAAAATTTTGTTAATCGCAATATGTTCATGCAATACTGCAATGTTGAATCTTGAAGATTCAGGCAGTCAAGGGAATTTTTGTACACATGAATTTGCTTGAATTCTAGGTCTTCCACTTGTAAAATTATTTTATTATTTTTGAAATAAATGATGCAATGTATGATCACATTGCATTCTGTATATATGTATTTTTCATTTGAGGGACAATGTGCTTTTCTTTCAAATATAACTGATTGCCTTCCCTCATACACCTTAGACATTTTGCATCTTAAATTGCCTCATAATTTATTTTATGCTGATCCTAATTTTAATATTACAAATGGCATTAATAGGAGAATTCTACTTGCCTCATTCTCCCTGGAAAATTTATTCAAACTTTAAAGATCCTATTGTCCAAGAGAATAAACTAGGATATACAGTTAGTGGTTATTCCAACTAATGCTAAGCTCAATAATTCCATTACATCATTTCTCTCTTGTAAAGATTCTACAGATATTTCTAATGTAATCAAGAAATTTTGGAGGATAGAAGATATTAATACTGATAATTTGACTTAATGACAATTCTTTATGTGAAAAACATTTCCAATTTAATTTGACATGAAATGATCAAGGTAGATTTCTGGTCTCATTACCACATAAATATGATAACACATCCAATTAGGTGATTCATTTTTTAATGGTAGGAGTTGATTTTTGTATTGGCTAAGCAATGATTCTAAGCTCAAGATATTATTCAATCTTCATCAAAGAATACTTAATTAGATCCGGGTCACATGTCATCAGTTAACTGCAATGACTTAATTAAACAAACTGTGTGTTTCTTACCCCACCGTCCAGTATTTAAACAATCTAGCCTAACTACTAAACTTCAAGTGGTTTTTGATGGTTCGACTAAAAGTTCATTAATGACACTTCATTAGTCGATCCTGTAGTCCAACAAGATATATTTTCTATGTTGATTAGATTTAGAACACATATTGTCATCGCATCAGACTAGTTTGTCAAAACTAGTGATTCAAACTTAACAACGTATACTACGGCAAGACTCTCCAGATCAAGAAATAAAACACTATGCACTATGTATGGTAACGTATGGTAACTGCTTGAATACCATACCCAGCCACACGATGTCTGTACAAATAGCAAAGGAAAATGAAATTAATTATCCACAAGCTAGTAACACTAAAACAACTTCTATGTTGACATTATTACAGGCTCAAATAACTTAGATGAAATTAAATCAACTGAAAACTGACATTACTAAATTTGCTAGAACAGTATGGTTTTTTGTTACATACTTTGTTTTCAAACAACTCTTTCCACTCCTTCCCTTAAACTCTACTCCATCCAGTCAAGAAAAATACATACAAACTTTAGGAATTCTTTGGAATACTTCAGATATATTCATTTAAGTCGCTCACTCCAATAATTCTATAAAATATTGGAGTAATTTTGTTGAACTAACAAAATACAAAAAGAAATATCTAGTATATTCAGTCCACAAGGACTCGCTGGTTCTATCGTATTTTCTCATAAACAATTTATGCAATCATTATGGTGAATTAAAATTGATTGGGATGAAACATTACCGAAAACAATACTACCTCAATGGCTGGCTCTATACAGTTGGTTGCAATACAATCTATAATTCTTAATAATATCAAAGTTAAGTCAATTCAATTGCATGGTTTTTCCAATGCTTCTAAAAAGGGCTATGACTGTAGTATTTATATATTAACATTATTTGTTGGCAATACAATTTCAACTGTTACACTAGCTTGTTAATAAAAGTAACTAATGCATTACATTTTGACAAGAATGCTTAGCGAACTAAACCACATGCTTACCTTCTTGCAACAATCACAGTTCATTCATTTTTGTAATTATACATAGTATTAAAATTAATCAAACCATTGTTAAACATAGTAAACTTATTTCTCTGGATCCATTCTTGGATAATTCAGGTTTACTACAACTAGGAGGCAGACTGCAACTTTCTTTATTATACTACCATGTAAAACATCCTATTACATTACATCCAGATGCTAACATCACATGCTTACATCAGATACAATTACATAATTTCGACTAATTATGTCTGAAGATTTACAGCTTTGCATTGCATCAAAGTATTAGATATTAAATGCAAAAAGAACTATTTCGTCAATCATTAATAAATGCTTGACTTGCTTTAACTTGGTCAACTACCGTGTTGTGGTATTCCCCTCACAACCATTCTCTGCTTGTGTGGTGGATTGTGGAGGTCCAACTATGATACGCCATGGTGGGCAGAGATCATAGTCTTGACTGAGCTTATATTGCACTGTTTGTCTTGCAACTTTGTTTGACTTGACTCCACACTCGTGTATTGCAGCCTTAAAAAGATTCATATTTTGCAGAGGTATTCCTAATCAAATCTTGTCTGACAATGGTACTAACCTTTGCTCTGCTAAAAACATACTTTATAACTTATCAACTCTTTAAATGACAATTTTAACTGGTCATTCATTCCTCGCACATCTTCTCATTTTGGAGGCTTATAGGAAAGCGCAATTGTCGTAACATGCGTCGTGTTATCAGTCAAATGATTTTTATTTTTGAGGAATTATATACAATTTTAATGCAGATTGAGGTTTCCTTAAGTCCTGTCCCTTATTATTTTTCTATACCACAGAGATCCTGATCCTATAACACCAGGACCACTTAACATCCTTGCCTGAGCCAAATTATCAGAAAATTGTTTAGGATGCTGGTAACTATTTCAAATTTATTTATTTTATTTGGAATTGTTGGTCTAAAGACTATCTGCATTATTTGCAACAACAAAATAAATGGCATTTTCCCACACAAAATCTTGCTGTTGGTGGTTTAGTTTTAATCACAAATGAAGATTCCACTCCCATGCAATGGTAGTATGGCATTGTCACTATATTTTATTATAGTGTCACTATATTTTTTATTTTTGTCTACTAAAGACATATACATAGTCATAAGTGATTGAATTAAAATGATTTAAAGGTCATTATGATTTTTGTAAATCATAATGATATTTGTAACAATATTTTATTACTTATTTGGTTATGTATTTTCATATAATTTCATTTTTGTACTCTCATTATGTTAGTTGATATTTTCTTAAATACTCTATTAATCCTAAGATGCATACTTATGATGTAAATGTAATTTTCACTTTTATATTGTTCCCATACTCCCGTATATTGTGAGACATAATACGACATAATACAACATGATACAAATACACAACACAAACATAGAATACAAATATATACACTACAGGTTACATAAGCTATTTAGGCTAAAGGCTATTTCGATTGTGTACCCATCAATTGCTTGAGGTTAGTCACAAGCTTTATTTATGGCAATCTTAACGCATAAGGCTTCACTGTCTAAAAAATCATAGAGCTCTGCAACTCTAGGTATAGTCTCCATTGGCATCACGATTGCTCTAGCCAATGGATACATAGATAATCAATAGATATCGCAGATACCTACCTAAACCTAGAGGTTTAGTCCATCTAGACAATTTAAAAGTAATTTCCCATTGGCATCATGATTGTCCTGGCCAATGGAGATACGTCTTAACACATATTCACAAACATTATAAAAAATCCTAGATCCATGCAATGCTAGGTACATAAGATAAGACTATTTATTAAGTTATGTGGTTATTTATGATTTATTGTATAATTGTATAACTGATTGTAACTTTGAATTCATTGTGTAATTAAATAATTGAATGTAATTACAATTTGTTTTGAGCTTTGATTAACTGATTGTAATATGGTATTATTTGTAATATTATTATTTATAATATTTATTTATTTGTAATATTGTAGTGATTACAATGTGGTCTAAACATGAATTTAGCATTATTTCTATTATGATATTGTGGCAGTATGCACTTGTAGCTTTTTTATATTTATAAATACAAGATTATGATTTTATAAGTTGTTATATTTTTGTTGTTGATTGTGTAACTTGTTTAACATATGGACTGTGCTGATTACTTTGTTGTCTACACTATAAGATATGATATTTAAATTGAAATTGCAATTCAAAAATTACCATTATTGTTTAAATTTTGATAATTCAAAGGGGAAATAATCATATGATTTTTAGGTGTGCAGTGTTAATATGTATAATATGTATTATTGTATTCAGTTATTCTTTAGATATGGTACTACTACACACGAATAGTAACACCTACAAATATTACACATGAAACTTGTAATCATTAATAATGAATTCTCAAAATATGACTGTTCTTAATTATCCGTGAATGTGTTGATGTAAAAAGTTTAGTTGTGTGAATCTACAAATATTGCGAATACATCGAAAAATATATAGAAAATTTAGAAAGCTTGAACACAGACTTAGTGGGTTACACCTGTGATGTCTGAAGTCATAGGTAACAAGAAGCCAGTTGCTTTTATTTCTAAGTTTTGTAAGCAGAATCTTTAAATGAACATTGTGTGCAATAATGAACATTTACAAAAAAATCACTACAGAAAATCCATATGTTTGACCATCGGGCTATGTCCTCCATATGATTTAACTTTCCATGACAGTTAAATAAACTGAGAGAAAATGAAAATTTCACTTTCCCAGGAATATCTTACAAAAGAAGGTAGCAGAGTGTTAAAAAAAAGTGCATTAAGAAATATTGTATAAAATTAATATGCTGCATATATAAACTATTGCTAACATTAAAGAAGTTGTTGGCTATTTTTCACAAAACTTTATGAAAAATTCTGAGTAATGTGGGTATCACAAGTAAATGGATGACTGAAAATAATTGGAAAATTTTGGTAGGAAAACACAATACACATTTAAATGGGTAAACTGTTTAAAGCAAATGAAAATTGAGAGATAAGAAAACAATGTTTTTTCAAAAAGCTAGAAGTGGTGGTAGGACCACCTATCTTGCTTTATACAAGAATTTAAATGTCAAAAAAAAGCTGCAGAGATGAATTTTTTATGTGGTGGTTTGTATATGTGGTTGTTTGAGAAAGGACAAACTTGAACACTTGAACAGAATTGTAAGATTTCCTAAGATAGTCATGTTTTATAATCCTGCAGGTTGAAGTTCAGGAAAATCTCCTGTTTTGTGAAAAAATCTCATTTAAACAAAGTAGTGAGGTAATAAAACTATAACTGCAACAGATCTAGTAAAATATTAGAGATTACAAAATTGAGCAATTTGACATAATGCCACTCTCACATATTTGTTTAACTGATGTTACCTTTTTTGAATAATTCATTTACCAATGTCTGCAGTACTAATTTATAATATTGGATGGAAGTATTTTAAAAATCTACTGCAGAATTAAGTACTTTAAGTCACTTGGAATGCCTATTTTTTACTCAAATATTTTCTTTGTTGCTCAGTTCTGCGTATCGAAGACATATTGTGTTGGTATTGTAATTATATTTATACTAGTGTGAATCTACGTCCTTAAAGAATGTGAGCAAATTGTAAGACACTCCATAAAATTGACTAGACCAATAAAAATGTTTCATTTGGGTCATACAAGGGCTTTGTATGTCTAGCCTTTGATTTCAAGACATACATCAATTACAGTAGTACAGTAGCAAAACAAGCACACATGTGGAGACTGTACAGTAACGTATTTTTTATATGAAAGTAATAATTTAATTTAAAATGTAACTTAATTAAAATCGTTATAATTTTATTTGTTTTTTTAATAATAAAAAAATCTGAAAAAGCTCAATAAATACATAAAAAACTGTGCTCTTTTAAATGTATACCTTTTAAATGTATATAACACATGTTCTGACAGAAATTTTTCCCGGACGTCTGGTATCTCTGAGGGGTGATGTGGGATAGCCTACGCAGTCACCAGCCTTGAGCACTTGTGATTTCTTTCTGGGGATATCTGAAGGAAAAGGTGTTAAACATCGCCCTCACACATTATCACAGCTAAGGGAGCGGATTATTGAAGAAGTTAACGGCATACTATACGATGTGTGAACGAGCTGTACAAAGCTTCAGAGAAAGTCTCCAACAGTGGGTTGCTGCCAACGGCCGCTATCTTGAGGAAATTTTCAAAGCTTATTTCAAAGCTAATTTAGAAGATAAAAACATTTTTGCTCTATGCACCCCCATTACTTTTTTTATAAATCCTTAGAACTTCTTAATCGGTTCTGCCGTACTCTGTATTTTTAGTTTAATTTTCGGTGAAATTTGATTAAATTTTTTTTTTGTTAAAAATACGGTTAAGTTACTTTTATTTCGATTTGAATAGAAAATATTTTCTTCTTATTCATAACTAAAAAACTAATTTAAAATAATCTTAAAACTGGAAAAAACCAGTTTAGCGTACTAATATCATTATTTTTTAGGCTATTATACAAAATAGCCTAAATTAATATTATATTAATATTATACAAAAGTTGAATAAGGATATAGGTAAAAAACAGCGGAATCCAAATCAGACGACTGGGTTTGCAAACAGAAACAGAGGACGAAGCGATTCATTAGGTAGAGGATCCAGCCGGCCCCCGTGGCTCGAGTGGTAGCGTCTCAGCCTTTCATCCAAGGTCCCGGGTCATTATAAAAAATAATAAAATAAAATCATAATAAAATAATGATCATCATTATTTTTAGGCAAAGAACTTCTTACGAGTTCTCTTTACCCCAGTTGCTTTATATCAGTCAGTCTCAAGCATAGATAGTATAAAGAAACAGATAAACGTATGCCTTTCTGTAATGAAATATATTATATTCACTGATTCATCTCAGCATGGGGTAGATGATAGGTCCAATAATTAATCTTTTTTTTTAAATTAAGTACTTGACATATCGTTATACATGAAAAGAAATGAAGAAAAAAAGGGAAATTATTTGATAAGAATTTTTTTTTGTTTCATTTTCAGGACTTATTCTTTGGCAAATTTTTCATTAAAAATTTAATGGCCACAATTTTTAAAAATTGAAAATGTGTATATAGATTTTTTTTTGGTGTAGCCCTGATCTTTAGGTTCAATGCATTCATTATCTTCAAAAAAATTTTTAAATAAAGAAAAAAAAGTGTATAGATATATAAAAAGCAAACCATTCATATATTTCTATTCATTGGATACTTTAATTTTCAATGTGAAACATCGAAAAATCTCTCGAAGTTTTAGCCGGCCGTTTACCGAATTTTCGAAGAAAAGTACGATAATATTTAAAATTAAATAAAAAAATTTTAATTCTAGTTTATATATATTCATAAACGATAGCGAAACCGGTTTTCTCGATATGTGCCTGCGATTTCTCGTTATAAATAATCGAATCTGTAAAAACGAAAAAATCGCGATAGTAATAAAACTAGGTAAAACGCATCTCAATAACTTTTTATTTCATACTACCTTCAGAATTACATCTGATAACAAACTTTAAACAGTTAATTTTGAAATTAATGACCAAATTTTAATAACAGCCTTTATAATAAAAAATAACACTATTCATAATACAACTATTTAATTTTTAAATTAAAAGTAGATTTTTTCGTCCGCACGGTGGGATTGGGGGTGGAATTAGATTTCCTTTACGTTTTGGGAACATCTGATGTTGCGCATGTGGAAATTTTATGAAGATTGGATGAGTCCTTTAGTTGCTCAATTTAAGGTCAACGACAAAATAACCTGAATTTGAGGTTATGTTGGTTTGATGGTTATGCAGTGAGTCACAGTGGTAAGTGAATTTAAATTTGGTGTTTGTATCTATTAGTTATTTTTAATTAATTCATCAAATTAAGGTTATAATAATTTAATTTTCTTTTAAACAGAAAAAAAAATTAATTTTATATTAAATATATATATGTTTAAATATATATATTAAATATATTTATGTTTTGTTTAATTCTTTCACAAAAGAAATACAAAATAATTATACAAAAGAAAATAACGAAAAGTCAGTTTTCTTGCGCATTTGAAATACTTTAAACCTTAAAAAAAAAATTTTAAATATATAGATTATTTATAAGCTACAATAAAAATAAGCTACTTTACTGCTTATAAGTACTTTGTACTTGTAGTAATGTTTTATTTTTAATCTAAATACCTTATTTTTTGAGTAGGCTACTTGAAAAAAATCAATCATAAAGCATTAAAGTAATTTTTAATATTGGACTGGATATTTTTTTCTTTCCGCTAACGTGCATACTCCAACAAAGCTTTATTTTTTTTCCATGTGAAAAGAATAAAAATTGAATGATTTTTTTTTCAGTTCCCGATTATTACTGGAATATAAAAATATTATATTTTTTATGCAGATTATTATTCTCGTAATACTGTTTGTATGGAAAGGTAATATTTTTATTTTTAAAAATGATTTAAGAGTTTTAAACATTTTAATCACTCGGATTCCATTTCAACCAACACAACAAATATGACTGAATAATATCTCTATTTTTTTTTATACGATATTCAAAATCAAATGAACTTATTAAAAAATAAAACTAGAATAAATTATTTAAAAAACTTCTTATAAATAAAATTACTCATTCTTTTAAACTATGAAACTATGCTTTCATAAGATCTTTCAGGATATTTAATCAGATTTTTGTTAGTCATAAAACAATGCGACTACATCTTAAATTTTTAATATGTGATGAAATATTATGTATTGTTACATAAGTCCGTTTACCTCGTTTTTGTCAAAATGTATTTTTATTTTGTTTTTTTAAATTTAATTAAAATGTTCATAGACCCTTGAAAAATTTACAATTTATTTTCTTGACTATAGCTTTATTACTGTTGCAGCAGTATAGCCCTAAAGGGAAGTATTATGATCGATCAAAATTTTTGGGTATCAAGATTCTTCCAGTAGATGGTTGACAGTCAGGAACTTACCATCGGTGAAATACATCAACCAACGCCATGAACCTTTATACCCAATAGTTCTTAAACAAACCAGAAATTCGCATTGGTTTGAAGCCCCAATAATTTCAGCAGGTTAGTACCTGCCGTAAATTCATATACGAATAAATGATATATATATATATATATATATATATATATATATTATATATATATATATATATATATATATATATCACGTTTCGCTTATCAGCTAAAGTTAATATTTATTTTTCTTACTTTCGTTTTTTGGTCTACTGGATGTTAAACACAGAAGCTACGATTATGGAACGGCTGGCAAAAGAATGACTGTATAATTGTCTCAATAAAACTGATGGTCGGTCAGTTATACTGTCAGTCCTGATTGACGGCTTTCAGGCTGATTGACGGGTAAACTTTAGAGGTTATACATAATATTAATTTATCAGATAATGTGTATTGTTTGCTCTCTTGCATTATTGTATTTTAAAGTATAATTTCGTTTAATAGTAACGTAAGTTACTGAAGCGTAATTCTGCTTCTGTATTTTTAAATAATTGTACAAATTTATCGGAAAAAATATATAGATATACTCATATATAGTTCAAATTGTATTCTTCCAGTTCGTTAGTAGTTATCTAAAGGTGTTGTGTTGTCAAAATAAGTTTGTGTTGTGATCGTGTTTATTTTATTTTGTGTTTTAAAAATTAATACAGTAATTTACGCAAACATGTTTTTTGTGAATATTGACTGATGTAAGTCAATATTATGTACTTTCTATGAAGAGATGTTTATTTTTTCTATTAGATTTTTTTCTTAAACATGTTGTCCACTGATGTAGAATGTAAATATACGGTTATTACTGTATGATATATATTTATTTAACTGTTTTAAAAGATCTTCATTGCGGTCATCAGTTGACATGGCTTTGTATAATAGATAATCGAACATGTGTAAAAAGCTGCATGTTTTTCATAAAAAAAAGATTAGATAAATTTCAGTGTAATAGATTTAAGTATAATTACGATTTAAAAAAAAATATATATATTTTAAACAATCTATAAAATACATATTTATGTAACTGATTTTTTTTGTTGTTAATTTTATTACCATAACTGAACAATTAAATAAATTTTGATTTATAGATTAAGTTCTATGAAAGTATTATGGTAAGTAGAGATAGCAAAGTTATTTTAAAGATGAATTTTTTTACTTGAAGTATAGAGAAAATTTAATAACAATTTATATACGTATAATCTCATTATTTCACATTCTTTTACGTTACCTTACAAAAATAACCTCATTACGTTAAACTGAAACAATTTAGTATATGATTAAATCCCTTTCCAAATGGGCGTGTTTGTCGTTTTTACAAAATAATCTTCTAGTAAGGAAAACTTTAAATAATATTTTGAGTTTTCCACATATTTTAAAGTTATTTAGATTACCATCTCCCAAACGTTTGTTTAACTACATCAGTTGGTAACCTCCGACCCATTTAATTATGCAGTGTAACCGCATGTTAACTTTATTATCATAACGAAGGTTGAATTTAAGTTGTCAAACATACTCTAATAAGGTAATTACAAAATGGTGAGTAGTCCTAAAAAAAATTTCAACTTTTTTTCAGTTGATATTACAACCGAGACATTTTTAACATAAAGATTATATAAAAAAATAAATTATATATAGATAATAAAAAATATATATAAACATTTTTATATTTATATTTATAACATTTAACATTTTAATTTTTTTGTTTATATTTTTATAAACATTTATATATATATATATATATATTATATATATATATAAAGAAAAGCATATAAAGAAAGCATATAAAGAAAATATTTTATAGAATTTTGAATACCCAATTTCAAATTTGTTGATAAATTAATTTTTATGTACTTTCTTGGAAGTAAAAAAGTAACGTCAACTGGCAAGAAGCAAAGAATGATAATCAGTTAAAAATGGGGTATGTTTTTTTTTCATTTCTCGACGTTCATGACCCAGGGACTCAAATGGAAAAAAAGGTTGGGAGGTAATATTTCTACGTACGAGTAGTAAGGCTGATGATTTGGAGTAACAAAATTATTCCCACTTAACTTTCTCTTAAAATAAAGTTGGCTTTGTTTTTAATAAACCACGGCCCATTAAAATCCACTAACCATTCAATTTTATCTAAGCAGACAAACGCAATCTGGACTGTAACCCACTAAAATACTTTTTTCAAACCGTGCTTATTTAATTACTATAGAAACAACTGTACCATAAATTACAATAAACAAGAAGAATTATTTAAGTGGATAACAGATGTTGCCGTCGACAACATAATGATTCCAAAAATTTTAGATTCGAAAGAAGGGGAAGTCAATAAAACATACTAATGGTTAAAAACGATCTATGGATCTTGTAACACTTATTTACGTGGTTAATTTTCCAAGTACAAGTTAGCAGGACAGAGGGTTAAAGGTAAAAACCCTAAAATTTGTTGCAAACAAGAACTTATAGAATTAAATGTTGTTTTTAATAGGTGCGAAGACGAATTTATAATAATAACTTACAAAGCGGAAATCGCAGACGTTAAAATAGAACGGCTTTAAAACAATTTACCAGGAATTTTAGATAAAATTAGAAGAAAAAATTCTTTTCATTTTGATTGGAGTGCTACCCAGGAGTTTACCGGGATATTAAATAAAAAAGAAAGGGAAACATATTTAAGCGAAAAATACAATTTTTCTACAGCTCGGTATGATTTGGACAGTAACACCGCATTGTCAAAATGCGTCAAAATGTGTCAAAATGAAAACAATGTAGAACTTAACTGCTTAACATGGTTTAATTCTAACCCAAGAAGTAAGTAAGATTTATAAAAAGTTTTTTTGCCAGTTTACTTTTGCTAGAGTAAACAAAACACTAGAAATCAACATCGTAAATTTCTTACACTCTTCCGATAAAACGTAAGAAAAAACTTTTAAAATGAAGAATAAAAATACGTGAAATAACACGATTGGAAGCTACGATTTACAAATACAACAAAGATTTCAAAATAGAATATTATTGTACAGTCAAAAATCCTTTGAAAGATTGTGTAGAAGTTTTACAAAATACTTTAGAGATGTTCCGTTTTATTCTGTATCTCTTGCAGAACAATGGAAAAAATTGCGATTCTTTAACGTGCAGCAATTGTATTGTGTATTGTTTATAAAAACATTTTAAATTACGCACACTGGATTAACAGTAAAACGGGTAACATGGTTGGTTACAATAATAAGCATCGAGCAAACGCACAACAATGAGAAAAAGTAATCCATATTATTATTATTAATGAGTTTAGTTATAATCTTTTACCGATAAATTATTTAGAAATTTTAGAGAACCCAAAAAATAAAAAGAAACTTGGGGACAGAGCTTATATTAAATCCCCCCGGTAAAACATATTTTTTTAAACCTACAAGTTTGTTAACTGGAAAATGTAGATGTAGCTGAAACAGGTTTAACAGATAGAAAAGAACGCATGCCACTTGTAAACAGAAAAAGATTAAACATAAACAGCAATTTAAGTACTTAAAACGCTCATTACAATTTACGTAAACAGTGACCGTTAACGTAATTATTTTCTCGTTACTATTTAAATAAGTTAAAACAAGATTACTTACACAATTTAATTTTCGTCGATTGAATTTTATGTAGATGACACAACCATGTTCCGATTAAATATTTGATAATGGGTTAGTATTTTTTATTAGGAATAAATTATGAAATTGGTTGCGTGTAATTAAGAATAAAAACAAGACACAAGCCATTTTAATTATTTTGCTACGTCCTGTAAGAAAATATTTTTGCTTTATTGCTGTTTTGACAGTGCAACTTTCACATATTTCATGTTTATTTACTATTAAAATGTTTCAAATTGTATTAACAGCATTTTTTTTTAGGAGTGTCACATACAAATATTTGAAATTAATTCTGCTATAATCTATTAGGTTGCTGATATCGTTACGTAACACTAGGCTCTTTATTTGGGAGTGACTTGGGAGCAAAATATTTTTTAATCAGTAAAAATATATAACCAAACGGTTATTTCAGAACGCTGATACGAGTATAAATGAAAGTCGATCTGTTATCTACTTCCTGGAACGTAGCCGTTTTTGTAGTGTTATATTCGTAATCTAATCTTTTTGGAGTTTGATAACAGTAGAGTTTAAATTATATAAATTATAATGTTTATTTTATATTGTAGATACGTAGTGAGCAAACTTTCTTTAGGCTACGGTGGGTGGGGAAACCGATAACATTTTAAGACATACATTTTTTTGAATGTTTTACACTTTTTTCATGTATCATATTATTTTTCCATCATATAAGAATAAACAACCTTTTCCAGAGAGGTATAACAAATTTGTTGTCAAGTTTTCTTTTAATTAAATACAAAAAAATGTAGGAATATCAGGTGGTGAACAAACAATAATCTTTTATGAACAATCCCTTTTAAAATACTGAGAAATAGAAAAAAACCAAAAGGTTACATCATTTTCTCGGCTATGTCCTTGACAAATCTTTATTTCACATATCCGTCATAGACTTAATTATACAAACTGCGAAGAATATCAAAATGTCAGTAAAAAATTTGGGTATGGTTTGATGAAATGAAGTTTTATCATCAAAATTATGCTGTATCAACATATAATTTCACAAAAAAAATTCATTATTTTTTCTAAAAACCTTCAGTAAAATTTAATCTCTTTGCTCAACAACTACTTTATAACACGTTTAATAAGTCACAACTCGAAAAAAGACTTTTAAAAAAATATTCTATATCGGGTATGAAAGATCCAATAGGCCCCTTTTTTTAAAAAAAATATTCCATGTCATCTACATTAATACTTGATACAGTTGCATTTTCAGTTTAGAAAATAAAAATTAAAAAAAAAAAACTGATATTTTAAGTACGGTTCTAATTTAGTTCCCTGTTTTTTTGAGGCTTAAATGTTATTTAGAGAAATAATTATTTAATTTAATAATTTTGGAAAATTATTCATGTAGACTAAAAAAAAGTTTTAATTTAATAAATATGTTTACTGTAATACTGCATTTTCCAATATGGTGAAAATTAGGCCATTGCTGGGAAAAATATAGACAAATATTTGCTTAAATTTTAAGTTTTTTGGTCAACGGAGTTTTGAGATACAAGGCAAAAATCGTTTAGGGGATTTTGCATATCCCCTAAATGAAATCAACTCAAAAATTTGAAATTTAATAAGTACTCTTATTATACTAACGCTCTATAGCAATGTAAATTTTCGTTTAAAACCTGTTCTCTATAAGTTCCTTGAAAGATGTTACAATGGAACTTCCTCAGTAAATAATAATAATAATAAAAAGATTTTTTTTAAAATATCGATTAATTTGATGAATTATACTTTAAAATATATCTTAAAAAACCGGCAAAGAGTTGCAAAAATTTTTTAGAAACTCATAGTGACCACATCTCTCTCTCTCTCCTTGACAATTATCACAAAATTAAATGGCATATTTACCACATATTACTTACCGGCATTGCTTATTAACGACATTACTTACCAGATATTATCATTGTACCAAATTATAGCAAAATCAGTCGATTTAGTCAAGGAGAAAAAACAACATACATACTCGCACATCCTTCTGGGATTTTTCAATACCAAAATTATGTGTTTTTGGTTAGAATTTGAGATGAAACATCAAGCTCTGCAAAAACCCCGACGTGCAAAGTTCGACTAAATTAGCATATTTTCCCTAATATAGTGTACTCTTTAGTACACAATTTAACGGTTTATGGTTTTGACAAAATAATAATAATTTTTTTTGGGGGGGGGGAGAGGTGAAATGCATTTACTCTTGGAATGTCAGGCTCCCACTGGTGGTCTTATCCAACCGCCATCAGCAGTTAACTCCGTCATTTATTAACGTCGATCAAAATTCATGTTTTGCATCAATGATTTATATTTCATAAGTTCTTTTAAAAATTGTATTACATGATATGATATTTAATAAAATTTATTTTCCTGGTAAAGCTAGAATACCTATATTTTATATAATAGCTATATTAGGTGAAAGTACGGTGATTGTCTCAAAAATGGGGTGTCCTGTATTTTGCAAATCTTTGTGTATTAGGGTCCAATTAGTTCATATTGAGCAAAAAACACAAGTATGTATATATGTATGCGCGTACAAATGTACGTATGCGTGTTTGGCCTTATAGCTTATGACTAACCAAACCGATTTTATTCAAATTTGATTCAAATATTTTTTTTGTATGAGGTTCTAATCATAATTATATTTTGTCAAAATTCGTAGGGTTACCAAAGAATGTATACAATTTTCAAAAATTGTAAATTGCAGACCTTAAACAGAGAATGCTTATCAAAATTTTTACGTTCTTGTTTTAACTTTTAATGAAGGGGGTGTTAGATTTAGAGAAAACTTTACTTAAGCAAATTTGTCGAGCGTAATCTATGTTATGAATATTTTTAGAATTTTTTTTTTTTTATTTATTTCCCACCTATAAAAAATATAATATTATTTTTTTTTACTCTAATTCTTTTAATTTTTATTATTAAAAAAAATCGTGCTTAATTTTTCTTTGTCACTTTAAGGGCAATTAAAATTTTAGTAGTTTGGCCCCTATGTTATACCCCCGTACCTAAAATAAGAAGGAATTTTTTTTTCAATACAATATTTTTTTTTTACAACGCGTTATACTTTCTTTTTTTTCAATGTTTTGAAACATTTCTTTTTTTAAATTTATTTATTTTCATTAAGTGTCACTAAAAACTTTACCAAATTGTCGCCGCAGAGTAAGGGAGTCCGCCAAAATCAAAATCGTTAAATTTGAAATTTGGAAAGTTCGATTTTGGTAATCATTATAATAATAAAACAAAACATTTGTACGGGGGCGACAACCGTTTTTTTATGAAAATAAAAATTAGAATCTTAATGATTGAATTGCAAAGACTTTCCGTCTAAGCCGGAAAGGCTTTAGAATGAAAAGTTGTGAGAGGTATTGTATGACCTGACCGGCGTAGCCGGGAAAGTCATGCTTTTTTTTATATACCACAGCGTACAGAAAATTCCAACAATAAACTGCATCCATTTATGATATAATAACAAAGCTGTCAACGTATTTTTTCTTTTTCTTGTCCAACAATAGCAGAAATTTTATGATTATATAATATATGGCACAGTTATGCAATTAAATTTCATAAAAATGTTATTTGTTCTTTTGTTTCAAAAGTCATTGTCTGAGATGGATGTTGTCTGATAAAGTTATGGTTAAAATGTAATGGAAAATTACAGTTTTTTGATGAATCATAGAAGTATTACAGTGATAATTGCATTTTTTGCGGGGACCAGTCTTATCATAACAAATGAAGTAATTAATCGAAATAAAAAAAGGACGTTTTTTGAGGAAAACCTCAAAAAAAAACTAAAACTTAACTATTTCAAATTTGTTTATGGTTTTAATTAATTTATAGAGGCATATCTTATTGGATAGATAGCAGATAATTTATTTAGTAATAATAATTTAATTATAAAATAAGAAAATAATTAAAAATGTTAATTTAGGGTTAAATTACGAATTATTTCTTAGCTGAAATTCAAACACAACTTTAATGTTTAAAGAATGAAGTGTTCTAACTTTTAGTTTGGTTAGTAGATGACAGGTTTTGTTTAATGAAAAATTATTTACTATAAAAAATACAATAACATGGTAAAGTCAGTGATAAAGAAAATTGAAGTTATGTATTAAGAGTAATAAACTAAAAAAAAAAAAAATAAATAAACAAACAAGTCTTTAAATTCATCTACTACATAAAATTTACACCTATTGTGCTGCGCTTAGTGTTGAGAAATAGACCGCGTTAGTTCTTTATTTAATCAAAAGATAGCGACAGATTTCTGAAAATTCAACTATGTTTTAGTTGAAATTAACAGAGCATTACGGGAATTAAGTACTCACACTGGTAATAATTTATTGAGTTTTAAACAAGTCATTATCCTGTAAATATGATTTTATGTTAACATATACTTTAAGTTTTTTTATTTAACATCTAAATAACTACAGTATTATAAAATTTAAGGTAGTAATAATAATAATAATAATTATTTATTTATTTATTTGTTTGTATTTTTTGTGCAATAGGACAGCTAACTATAGCCTTTGTATCTTACACAATAGTACATAAAAAAAAAATATGTATACATTAAATATAAATTAAAAATTCAATATATATTAAAAATACAAAATTTAATCATTAGTTCATAATAATTATTAGTCATTGGTTCATAATCATAGCTCATATAATTAATAGTTCATCAAAATAAGAGTAATACTGGTGTTTTAATTATGTTACACAATTATATTATTATATGTCTTTGCATAAATACAAGATTACAGATAAACATGTACACATAATTAAAAATACACATAATTCAGGAAACAAATTTAAATAATATAGTTTAATAACAATAATAACATTAGTTATAAATTCAAAAATTTACATCTTATCTCCTTCATCCAATTACATTTAATTAGAATTTCAGTTACTTATACAGCACTGTCAATATATATATATATATATACACATATACATATACATATATACATACGTACATACATACATACACACACACACATATATATGTATGTGCAGGTAAAATAGACACAAAAGAAATTTACGTCATTGTTATACAATATAATTGATTTTAATTATTAAAATATTTATTTATTTATTAATAGAAAATTGTTTTAATTTATATAACTTAACTACGGTCAAGCAGAAGAGGGTTAGTGAAGTTCTGTAGTAATCCAGTATTATGGGTTTTAATATCTTTATTATATTATGGCTTTTAATATCTATATTATATCGGAGTAAAACCTACTCAGTTCAAAAACAAAATTCTTCCTCGGTTGAAAAAAGTCTATTTTATCATATTTGTTTACAGCAGTTGAAGCGCATCTCTCTGTGGGTGAGATAAGTTGCGTAGAGTATGCAGGAGGACAAAAGTTTCGAATATTGCGTCCGGGTATACGTAACTGTATTTCGTTTTCCGTAGGATTACACCCGTGTAATGCTTTATGAAAAAACAGTAAATCAAAGTATTCTCTTCGACATACAAGAGATAGTAAATTATGTAGTAATTGAAGCTGTTGTTTGCCAAGATGGTGAAGTTTAAATTTGTGAGTCAGCCAAGATAGAAAGTTGTTCTGAATGGATTCAATGTTATTCGATGAATGTCTCTTCGAAAATTCCAGGTTGAGGTGGAATATTCAAGCTGGCTTCGAACGAGTGACTTGAAGAGTAAGACACAAGTTCGAGGATCAACAAAAGGTCTCGCAATCTATTTCAACAGACCAAGATTTCTCTTCGCTCGGCTCACAATCATGTCTGCGTGTTTAGAAAGGTATAGCTTGGAGTCAAGGAGTATGCTCAGATCGGTGACGGAGTTCACAGTATTAATAGGAAGAGAGTTTATTGTATAATTATACCAAGCAATGTTAGTTTTTCGGGAGAACGGAATATGTTTAATTTTTGAGAAATTTAGCGGCATGTGATTTCTCATTGCCCACTGGTAAATATGGTTAATATTATGTTATAACATTAGGTGATCATGTAAGCTTTTAATCTGAAGAAATATTTTAAGGTCATCGGCATACATACTCAGACCAACAGAGACGGATTCAGTAATATCATTGATAAAAAGTAGAAACAGCAACGGGCCAAGGTTGGAACCCTGTGGAACTCCAGAGATTGCAGAGAATTCTCTTTGGGAAGTGCATCCAGCATACCTAACAGCAAAAGTTCTGTTATTCAAGTATGAAGAGATGAACTTGACAAGACGCTCACTGAACCCAAATACAGCCAACTTCTTTTGGAGCAGGTAATGGGGCATTTTGTCAAATGCTTTTTGAAAATCAAAATAGATAGCATCCACCTGACCTTGAGATTCAACAACAGGACCAATTTTATCAAGGAAACAATTGAGGTTTGTGGTTGTGGGAACGGGATTGCATGAAGCCGTGTTGGGAAGCGGAGATTTTATGTTGGATGTTTTGAGATATATGAGATGTTAGGATTGATTTAAAAATTTTTGAAAAGGAGGATAGGACGAAAATAGGACGGAAATTAGAAATATGGGGGACACCAGGTTTGGGAATTGGAGTAACGATCGCCTTTTTTCATAGGCTGAGGAAGGTACCTGATTTCAAGCTTAAGTTGCACAATGAGGCCAGAATAGGAGCGATCACGCTGCTGACGCCTTTAATAATAAATGGTGGTATGCCATCAGGTCCACTGGCTGCCTTGTGATTAATTCCGTTAATGGTGGTTAATACTAATTCGACGCTGACATAGGGTATATCAAGCTCAGCACAGTTCATCCGATCTTTGGACGTTGAAGAGGTTTCCGCTTGTACATCCTCTGGAAAAGACTGAAACACAGATTGAAAGTCCCCAAAACGAGTACATAGCACTTGAGGATCGGTGACTGGTTCATTATCGATCAGAGGTGCAACTACTCTTTCTGGGTTAGATCTGTGTTGTGAGACGTATTTCCAAAAACCTTGAAGGCTTAAACGTTAGATCGCTTTCGATGAACCTTGGGTGGTTATAATTATCCCTAGAAAGCATCAATTTAACTTTCTTTCGTAGCTCTGAAAACGAGCGATAGTCAGAAGTAAGTCTCGTTAATTTAAATCGTCGATGTCCTACTTTTTTTTTCTTAATCAGCGCTATAAGTTCGGCTGAAAACCAGAACGGAAACTTAGGAGATTGACGGCGAGTGATAGGAACATTCTTGGCTATAGCTTTACTGAACACCTGATGGAAATTCGTCACAGCTTCGTCCAGGTTAGGACACAGAAGAACATTGGCCCAATCTGCGTTCGTCACGTCTATAAAGAAAGATTTAAAGTCTCCCTTTCTGAAATTATACGTGGGACGATTTGTAACATGATCATGAATGAACGAAAAGTCATGTATTATTGCGAACGGAGGATGATGTTTATCCGGGTGCACAACACCGTCCGAAGAAAGAGTTGTCACAGTTACATTCGTCAATACAAGATCTAGGCTAGTTCCTTGTGCAGAGTTATGGTTATAAAAACCTAGGTTCAAAAAATCTACTAGATTGAAGATGTGGTTAGATCAACATGTAGAATAGTAATTGCAACCGGAAAGAAAAGTGCGATCATTCCAGACCACACCGGGGGTATTGAAGTCACCAGTTATTATTATGTCGTATTTTACGGAATCTATTTGTAAAATTAAATCATTAAAATAGTGTTCTAAAACAGATGGGTGCACAGATTGTGGAAAATAATGAACACCGAGTATTAGGTTTTTGGATGCAGTTCTTGGTACCTCGATCCAGACCGATTCGGCAGTCATCTCCAGATCCTTGCATCGAACACATTTCATATAGTCTTTAACAGCGATTAAAGAGCCTCCGCCACGGTCAGCAACGGAAGATTCATAGTTTCTGTCTGAACGAAACACTTTATATGATTCCGGGAAGAAGTTTACATTACTATGAACGTCCGATAGCCAAGTTTCCGTCAGTGGACTATTAACAAGTCGAAAAGGAAATTCAAGCAGTGTTAAGGAATCTCTAAGTGAGTAGTTTAATTCTATGTATAAAAGGGGAATCTTGAAGCGTGGCACGTGTAGGGCCGGGAGGTAGTCCTGTTGGCTAGGGCGTCCGGGCTCGCCTGTATTCAAGAGTGGGGGAGTTGGGGCGTATCCGATGATTGCATGGATGGTTGGTGTGGGGCAAAGGGTATGCGCAAGGCATGCCTAGAGCCAGGTAGGTCAATACCGGGAAGGGTAGCCCCCCGTCGAGGGGTTCTTTTGCTGTCCTGAACAGGTAGTCTTTGCTCTTATGACGCGGAGGAGACCTACAGGACAATTTATAAGGGGGTAGTCAACTGCCACGGCATCCTGGGGTGACTGATGTAATGCTTAACGGCGGTTCAGTTGCCCCAGGAGTACTTAAAAAAGAAAAGGGAAAAATGAATATTGGTACTGGGAAGACATTAGTTTCCAATTGTATTTTTGTGTTTTATTTATTTTAATATCGGGACCCTTTATAAGTGTTTATAAAATGTCATTAATATATGTGACTGTCTCATTGTTTTGTGTGGTTTTTTGGTATTTTTAAATAAAATGTAAGGGCCCTTTACACTCTTACATATGACGAACCTGATGGTGACTTAAACCCCTTTTAAAGAATATGACGAGGGCTAATGACCTTATAAGTCGATGCCCGTATAACAGAAAAAAAAGAAATAAATAAAAAAAAATGATAATGATAATGATGGTAGTAATAACCATCATGCAGGATAATGATGCAGGTAAGTAATAATAGTTTCTTCCCTGCATGCCAGTGGTTGTGCTGAAAAGAAAGAATTTTCTAACGAAATATTTCGTCAGCCGACTCAGCTAAAAAGCATTTCCGATACTATGTTTATATGAACTTTCAAGTTTTTTACTTTCTTCGTGAATCACTACATATTTCTCTTGCCTCCCCACGGTCGAGCAATATAACTCCATCCTGCGCGTCAAATTAGCTTTATAAGCTTTGACGAATAATAATATAGATGAATTTGTCGTTTCACTTTCTTGTTGCACTGGGTAGTCAGATTTAATTAGCCTCTTAAGTGAACTTAAAAACCTCTTAACTTTTAAGTGTCTATTACCCATTTAGCAAAATTATTTTAGACTAGATATAAAACAATTTTTCGACCCCAATATGTCTTTTACTACATATTTCTCTAAAACTACTAAAAATACAGTTATAGGACCTATATGTAATCGTAAGAAACCATAAGAAATTACTAATTCTGCCCCTTATTTAACGTTCTAAAGATTTTAGTACGACCTCATTTCAATGGTGAAACTGAAATCCGAGCGAAATCTAACACTAGTCGTAACTCGCACACGAAACATTTTAGGACATATGTTTAAATTAACTTTTTCCATTATTTTTACGAGTAGAATAGGTTATGAAAGTCTCTCTCTTTCTCTCTCTCTCTCTCTATATATATATATATATATATATATATATATACATATTGTTGCCGAATGGCTTCGACGGCTCGTAATTCCTAACCTTGAGGTGGCCCTGAAAAGGGCCGTTTATTGCGTTAGCTCTGAGAAGAGTTGTTGGGTCCGGAAGCTACTCTCCGGCGAAGTCGGGGATTTGCGGCTCTTCAATTGAAGTCAGACCGCGCTTCCCTTTAGCGGTAGTTGGGTCCCCACTACAGCGTGGCAGTGGTGGCACTCCGAGCTCCGCAGTGTCGGGTCGGCGTCGGTCATTCTTCGCCGGCGCGGCCGAGGCGGTTCTCCCCGAGCGATACCACGCTGGACTGGCTATTGCTGCTGAGTCCGCCGGCCAGGGCGATTGAAGCCCGGCGAGCTGGAGCGGAAAGGTAGCATCCGCGTCCAGTAGCACCCTGGGCGGGCCGGCCAGGCCTGCTGCTCCGACGGGGATGTTGGCATCCGCCCGGAGGTCCCACTTTGAGGCGGCCAGGGAACCTCTTTTGTCTTCTTCCATCTTCTTCTTCTTCTTGGTCTTCTCCAGGTGGTGGTCGACGATGAATTGAAAATTCACTCCCGTGCACGCTTTTTTATTGGAGTCTGAGAGTGGTGGGGCGCCGCTGTGGTGGGAGAACTGTGTGGTCATTTGCGCGGCGGTAGTGACGCTTGTATCAGCGCGTACATATACTGTGCGCTACTCATATCTGAGTTGCTACCGTGTTTGTCTGCCGGTATTAAATTAGGCATATATGTGTTAACAATATATACACACATGTATACACCGTATATATAAGACCAAATATATATGTTTAATTAAAATAAAGCTAATTTAATAACGAAAAACAAATTATTTAATATAAAACTATTTATAAGGCACTATCAGAACGTAAAGGTAATTCAGTACCGTTTCATAAAAAATGTATTAAATAAATGGCCGATTATAGTTGATTTCTAATAATAATATGTGAATGAATAATTTTCCATATTTTATTATATATATGGTATTATTCATAGTTAGATTTAAACTATGGATTAATCATTTATTATTTTTAATATTTCAATGAAAAATATAATAGTAAAATATTTAAATTTAATCCAGTTTCTATAATTTTTCTCTAAAAAAAATATAATAAATGATGAAAATATGGTTAAGTAATAGTAATAATAAAAGAAGGATATTATTAAATTAATTACGCATGGTTTAATGGTATTATTTTCTCATTTATAATAAAACGTGTTCATCTCTTTAATCTCTTTTATTTAAAAAAAAAAAAAATAGTTTTATTATATATATATATATATATATATATATATATATATATATATATATATATGTGCAGAAACCCTTATGTATTCTCATTTTAAATGATTACGTAGATGTTGTAAAACATATTGGAGGAGGGAATACGAATAAAAGTAAAGGTGGGAAGTGTGGTGCGGAAAGAGGAGTAAGCTAGTTGATCCGAATATAGAGACAAATGTTCTCTAATATGTTGTGCGGTTGTTCGATAGATAGGTTAGGTTATTGGTTTTGCGACAGTTACAAAACGTGCATCTGCTGAGAGGACGTAAACCATCGATCAAAACCAAATGTAAAACGATTCAACGTAACATACTCTAACTCTGCGTTACAGTAACGTCCCTACTTTCTCAACCCCCCCCCTTTTTATTACAACTCATGTTTCGTATTCTTATTTTACTGTAACTGGTTTATGATGCCTTCAGACAAGTCTAAATGACATTATCCGAAATATTTTTGCTTACTTGATTTTTACACTTTTGTTCCAGATTTTATTTTAACCTCTATGTTGTCGTTTACAACTACTATTACTTTAGTACCTTCTTTACTCTTTGGAATAGTAAAATACGATGGAATATTTTTTATCGGAGTCAAAAAACGTCTAGAAGTTCTAAAATATTAAAATTTTTCCCCTAACAAAAATGGATGCAACTAAAGAAAATGAAGTAATTCTTTCAATTGGGACAAGAAAAATATAACTTTGAATCCTTTAAAATCACAAGATGAAAACTAACTTAAATGACTGAGGGCATAAAAAAAAAGTTCATATCTACAAATGACCAACTCGTTTAATCTTCCTTTTTGTTCCCTTAAAAAAAAAAAATAAATTAAAAAATAGTTTCTATCATTAATTTTTGCAATCTACTTCAACAAATTCGGCTACATATGAGCAGTTAACCAATTTGAACAAATTGTTTACAATAACCAATGTCATATTGTTTACAATAAAAAGGTTAACATTTTATTTTTTAAAAAAATATTTAGATAAAATAATATTTACGGAACTATTAATAGTTAAAGAATGATTAAGGAAAGAAAGATTTAAATAAACTAGTGGTTGCAAAAATATTAACAGTTAAAAAGTTTAAATGGTCGCCATTTTGAAATGGATTGAGAGATCATGTTCATTATTTTTATATAAGTAAACGTTTAGGTAACATAGTAGTATACAATATTTCAGCTCGGTACGATTAACCATTCCTGAGATATAACCTTTTACGTAAAAATACAAAAAGGCAGACCGGTAAACTAAGCGTTTCGGGAAATATGTAGATATAAAGTGTTTTCTTTATTTCGATGAGATCCTCGAATTCTTAAAACGGTTTTTGAAACATTCTGTGTATTATATAGTGTTTCACGAAGATGAGAATTTCATTCAGGACTCGTTCTACAAATGAAAATAACGAAAACATTTCATATAACTATTGGTCCGGAAACGGTTCTCTCTCTTTCTCAGTAGTATATATGTATATTTATAATATGTAATTTGTGTTAACTTAAATTACGGGATAATTTTGATAGTTTCATGTGGTTTTTAACCTGAAAAATTTAATATAACAGATACCATAATTATATTTCTAGTAGATTTTGAAAAAGTATTATAAAACACAAAAAATTGGTGATGCAAATCACAATTTTTTAGGTTTGAACTACAATAGCCCCCTTGAACAGACAATAAAGAAAACTTTGAAACAAAATTTATAAAGAATTTATTTCCGAGAAAATCTGTACAGGTAACGTCAACTGAACATAAAAAAGAGATGAAGTTTTTTGAATTTTATTAAAAACAGAACATCTAATATTCGATCATGGAGTCTTACGTTATTTCTTTTTATTTAATTGATTTGTTATAAATTGCTTCTTCTTAACTGTTTCATTTAATTAAAGAATACATTGTTAAATTTATATTCTTCAAATCAACATTAAAACTTAATGAAAGTTAAACCTAAATTATTGTATACTGTGTTTAAAATTAAATGTTAATAGTAAAACAATGACCTAAATATCTAAGTAAAATATTATGTAATTATATGAATATTTATGTATTTATTGATGATCCAGCACCTCTAAGGTGCGATGAATTAGCCTCTCAATAGATCGAGATTCGTACAGATAGAAAAGTGGAAGAAATATCTGAATTATAATTTTGTAATTGTATATTAAACGTTTTTTGATTGGGTTCTTACTCTTCATTCTTTGTATTCTGTTGTTAATCATTTGCTCAAAGTAACTACTACATTATACAGACTGAGACATTTTTTTTTTTATTTCAGTTTTTATTTTACTTAAGCGATTTTTTTCTCTACAGATCTACAGATCTATCATCAAAGGAACTAAATCGGGATGTCTTAAATATAGCCTTTTAATGTGATCCATTTTTACAATATTCTGTCCAAAATTTCATTCCTTACCTATTCGTCTTAATACCTATTCTTTCGTACTTTATCAACCAACATAATTTCCATCATGTTTCTCTATTATCATATTTCTGTATTATCATATTTTAAAAGTGTCTATTCTTTTCCTTTTTGTATATTTACTGTCTACTCGTACGTACATAAATCTATACTTTTACAAATACTTTTAAGAATAGTTTTGTAATTCTTAAATCAATATTTAATAAAGAGTTTTTTTTTCATGAAAACTTTCTTGCTTGTGTCAGTCTGTATTTGTTTTCTCTCTTAGTTCATTCATTCTGTGTAATTTAACATCTACGTAACAACATTTCCAATAAATACTATATATTGTAAAACCGTATTATTTTATGTAATCTCTCATTATCCTTCTTTCTGTGACATCTCATCTTTTTCAATTATTTTTCTTTTTTTAATCTGAATTTCTATTCTATCAGGGGATCTACTCTTATAAAATTCTGAATTTCTTTTAACTAATTTCTGGTTTCGAAGAAAAATCTCCAGAAAATCTCAAGATTTTTATCTTTTCTCGTTAGATAATAAGAACACTTTAAAATTTCTTTCAATATAAATACTACTTATTCTATACAAAAGCTGAAAAGTAATGGGAACAGGCTTGTGACTTGTGATCTGTCTTCTTCCCAATTCGAGCTTGTTCCAAAATATCCCTTATGACAGATCACCTACTATTCTTTAAAGAAGTAAAAGGATTAATTACCCTAATTACATAATAAATATAGAACTATGATAAACTGTTATTGAAATAAATTGGAAAACAAAATTATGGTAGTACAAATCCTTTAAAAAATTATTTTACTTAAAATCTATAACGTGTTCTCGTGAAGTAACAAACTGTTGTTGTATACGGCGTTTTTAAAGTCAATATGAGTATACGGGATGCAACTTTGGGGTACGGCAAGCAATAGCATTATCGACATCATCCAAACGTTCCAGAACAAAGTACTGAGGAACATTTCAGAGGCGCCATGGTTTGCGAAGAACAAGGAGATCCGCGATTACTTACTGATGCTGTCTATTTGTGAAGAAATTCACCGGTTAAGCTTAAAGTACATATTTAAGCTTAACACGTATGAAAAATATGTGGCTGTTAACCTACTGGATAACAGTGGTGATGTGAGATGACTGAAAAGGTTGTACGTATTGAGTATTGAGACTGTTGTGCGGCAAATATTGTACTTTTATCTGTTTATTGTTGTGTTGACCATATTTCCTTTTTTACTCTATTCATTGCTTGTTGATTTTTGTGCACTTTGTTACGGACTTTTATGGTATTGTCTTTAGAGGTATCTCTGGATACCTCTCTTTAACGTCATTATTGCTTTATACGACTTACTTATAGTTTCGTTATTCACGAAACCGATTGTAAATAAAATAGTATTAAAAAAAACAACTAGAACTAGATGACTACTTCGATTTTTAAACATTCATCATAATAGATAAGAAAAGAAAAGTATACATTAAAAAGTAAGTCCAAAAATGAATAAATAATAGAGAAGTGGACAGTACTTACGAAACCTACAAAACGGTAATTTTTAGGAGGATTTTAGAAAAAATATGATCAGCTGTTGCTGCTTTACGCAGTTCCAATAGAAAGCGTAAATTTAGACCTATCTACCGCGTAAATTTACACCTATCTATACCACTAAAACCTCAAAATCAGGTTATCCACCACAACTTAATGCACACCTCTTACATAGGTTAGGTATAAAAAGCTTATCTCAAGAAGTATAAAGGTAGCATGAACTTTAAATCATTAAATAGAGATATCCCAAATAAAGAGATATTCTAAAAATATTAATGAAAAAAAAAATTCGTGTAGGAATGTTTTATCCATATGAAACATTTTAATTAGTATCAATTGTTTGACAGTTAATATTTATTATTATTGTTAGTTCTTTTTTATTTATACCATTTCTTCCGGTTATTAGTGATATGATATTTTAACAATCAAAATGGGAATCTATTTCTAGATTTTAAATATCATCTTTGTAAAAGGTTTTTTAGCGTAATCTTGTTTTACAATTTACCGTAATTAAATTCAGAAATTACAGAACTACATTTTATGATTTCAGTTATGTATACATGCATTAAAAAATTAATTTAGATTTTTGCATTTGTTTTTTTAAATCGAGAGATCTTAAAATCTCAATGACGTATAAAGAGATGTCACTTTTTGATGGATAACAATCCTTTTTCTTAACGTTTTAACAATACAACAATCAGGAATGTAAAAATTTTAATTTTTTTTTTTCATAAAATGTAATACTATAAGTATAATTATTATCATATTTTATAAGATATCTAAAAAGAATTTATCTCTGTATTGATAAATAAAATTGAATACGTGACATCAAAGATAAACAATAGATTAAGAGTTTCTGTAACAAATTCGGAAACAAAAATAAAATAAAACTTTTCATTGAAACGCAACAAAGCTTATTTATTTTAAATGAAAGGATGTGCGATAAAATTCAGTAACGTAAATAAAAAATATTAAATAGAAAATTAATATTTTTTTCTTTACGCATACCTGTTATTTTTATATCAAACGTTTTTGTGTATAAATACATTTAATCAAATACAACTAAATGTTTCTTCAAAGATAAAATTATAAACGTACTAATAGTTTTATTGTCAGAAGACCTCCTTCATTTTATACTGAATTTAATAAATTGCAAAGGAATTTAATTAATATCGTCAACATTAAAATAGTGTAAGAAACAGAACTATATATCGTAAACAATCATAAATTGTAGAAGGTTACTAAAGTAATTTTATAATATTAGAAAAATCAGAGACATTGGTTCCAGGGACACTGAATACTAGTGACTAATGACTGTCGAGGAGCTAAAATTTAGTTCAACTACATCATTCTGTTTTTATTTCCTTTTGTTTTTGTAAATAAGTGTCCGAAAGGAAAAGAGTAAGAGTTTTTTTTAAGATTATGTATTTAATATTTACTGATACTGAGTATAGGAGAGCATAGAAAACAGAAATAAATAATAAACTTTCAACCTGATGTCGTAGAGAATTTTAATTTATTTATAAAAATTTAAGTAAAAATTTATTTACAATTATCTTATTAGTCTATCATATATTAATGCACAATTAAAAATAAACTAACTATAAAAATAAATAAATAACTATATATAAAAAGGTAGTTGCCACCAACTGGACAGGAGCAACGGAAAAATGATGTACTTTGCAAGCCTTTGTGAACGGGGCATAGTATTATAACCGATGTAATAAATATGCGAGGTATCTTTCTGCAGGATACACTAAGCTCAATGTAGTTTTATTCTTGCACTTAATCTACTCTCTGATATGTTAACTGAACTAAATATGGCTTTAACATTAAACATAATTAGGAAGTGGAGTTTATGCTCTCACGCCTGCATAACTTTTGCGTTGGACAAGTATCGAAAGTTGCTAATACAGTAGGACAGATAATATTCAGCATATGGAGGGGCAGCTGAGGTTAAATCATACGGTACTTATGGACGGGACTTATTTAAACTTCGGAAGATTTTCCAAGGACCTCGGAGATGGAGCAGACCAGCTATGCAAGTTCAAAAGGAAGGAGGCTCTTTTATTTTGGTAAAGCCAGGATCGGCTAGATTGCTGGTCAAGTCCCTCAATATGAGACGCTCCTTTGATCAGCTCTTGTGGTACAGGAGGCCTGAAGAGTAGGAGGAATATAACATTAAAAGGATGATAGGCTTGGAGGAGGTATTATTGAAACCCAGTAAGAAGGTGACGTCACTTAATGAGTTCATACAAAGCAGAACCGTAAGGAGTATCAAAGATGTTGAAGGATAGCATAAAGATTACGCAGGAATGGAAGAAGTGGATATGAGGATGCCATCCAGAGCGTTAAGGTATGTTGGAAAACCCTATATTACGAAATTAAGAATGCAAAATGATCAAAGTGAAAAGCCCTGTTTGAAGAACTGGACATTGATCTTTGGGGTCAAGCCTACCAGATTGTTATGAGACGATTTGGTAGGGGGCTGCCGGTGCTTTCTGAAGCACAAACCAGTGAAGAACTAAGAAGACTATTTCTCTGTGAAGAGCAGACGATTGATTTACCTGTTGATTTTGAAAGAAAACGTTACACCATGTCAGAGATTGTTAGGGCTGTTAATGAGCTTAATAATAAGAAAAGTCCGGGTCCTGACGGATTGCCGGCTGGTGTCCTCAAACGACTTATGCGCAAAACACCTGGCGATATATTTGAGTTGATTAATAAAGAGTTGGAGAATGGGTTTTTTCCTTCGTGTTGGAAGGAAGCCCGTTTAGTTTTTATTCTCAAGGGAAATCGTGAAGAAATTGGAGAAGTGCACAGACCTTTATGCCTTTTAAATAATATGACCAAGGTCAAACAAAGCTGTATGGCCCAAAAGACTAATTCCAGACTTGCTGAAGTGGAATAATAGGGTTTTCGGGGAGATGAATTTTCATCTCTCCCAGGTGTTGTTGGACCATGGGTGCTTTGAGGCATACCTACATCAATTTGGCAGGAGAGAAACGCCTATATGTCTATTTTGCGATGACGTTGATACGGTTGAATATACTTTGTTCCATTACATGGCTTGGCGTAGTTTACGAGAAGTTGCTGGTATTGATGAGCCTCCTCTCGTTTATCACCATTCTCACCGCATCACAACAAGCTGACGTAGCGTACAAGACGATTGAAACAGTCGCCGACGTGACCAGTCTCCTCCTTGAAGTTCTAGCTGCCCCAGTCCTGGGCATTATCCTGCCCGGTGCCGCCGTAGATCTTTCCGTCTTCTCGACGACATACTGGATATGCTCGGTGAAATCACTATTCTTCTGGAGCCATACGCCCAGGCATTTTTCCTTGTTCACCTGTTCCACCTGGATGCCATCTACCTGCAAGGTGATTTCTCTTAACCTCCTCCTTCCGGCCATAACTAGGACTTTAGTCTTTTCTGGTGCCAGCCGTAGACCCTTATCCACCAACCAACGGCTGGCAATCATGATGGCGGCATTTCCCGTCTCTTCCACGGGTTCTTCATCGACCTCAGATACCAGCAGCGCCAGGTCATTTGCATACGCCACAACATCTGTTCTCCGGGATACTCCAGTCCGAGTACCCAGTCGAACACCACATTCCAGAGGAGGGGCCCCAGAACCGAGCCCTGGGCACCCCTGCGGTCATGCTGAAGCTGTGGTAGCCTCCCTCCGTCCGAGCTGTCACTTTTCTTTTCGTGCAGATATCTGTTAAGGACAGCTCTGACATAGGTGCTGACACCCTTTTGTTCCAGGGCCTCTCTGACCTTCTTCTGATTAAAGGCATTCCTGACGTTGAGTAGTGTCACCATTGGGATGCGTCGTCGACGTCAGGTGTCTGCTGCCTTGCGCTTGGTCCAGGAGATCACTCTCTTGATGGCATCCACTGTGGACCTTCCGCCGACGAGCCCATATTGGTTGGGCAAGAAGCCCTCTACTGCAGCCAGTTCCTCCTTCAAACGGTGTGCCAGAAGCTTCTCAAAGCTTTCCCATTGTGTTCAGTAGACACAACGGGCGGTATTCCCCCGGCTCCCCTGTCTCGGTATTCGGTTTCGGAAGGAGTACCAATCTGGCATCCTTCTAGCATACCGGGAACACCCCTCGCTGCAGTGTCTCGTTGAACACGTCCAGGACCATCCAGGGTTGTCGTTTAATCATAGCCTTTACAAAATTCCCATTTCTGGACATATCCGGGGCATTTAACAACTTATGGTGGCTCTCTGCCCTGTTTAAGATGTAGAAGCGTAAGTGTACACGAAATGAATTAAAAGTGCTCTCAAATTATTTCAGCCATCGGACCGTTTCCCTGCGTGATGGCGGCTCGAAGGTTGGTAAGAACTTAACTAAAGGATGCCCTTAGGGCAGTATTCTGAGTACCTTTGTTTGGATCATAGAATTCGATTCCATGTTGCGTTTAAGGTTGTCGTGTCGTCGCTTATGTTAACGACGCGCTGCTACTGACTGAAGGGGATTCGCGTAACGAGGTAGAGTTCGAGCTGCTCTTGGTTGTGAGACACTCCAACTGTGGAGTCTCCAACATAAGATGATTTTCAGCCAAGAGAAAACCACAATGATGTTGCTTAAGGGCTGATTTGCTGCTTCCCGACGAATCGGGTCGAATGGTTGGTCTCCCCATTCGGTACGTTAAGGCTCAAAAATACCTGGGTGTTATCCTTGATGAAACTTTTCAGTTCAAGGAACATCTACAGTATATGGCAAAAAAGGCCGCTGTTGCTTTTTATGGAATCTGTAGAGTCATACATTCCGAAAGGAAGTTGAATTACCGAACAATGCTTATCCTTTACAAAGGTGTCAGTGAAGCTATTATGCTGTTTGCTGCGCCTGTCTGGGCTCACCGCATGGCTTTTAGGTATACGCGGACATTTTGTTGCGGCCCAGTGACTTTTCTTGCTGGTTATTATAGGCGGTTATAGAACAGTCTCGAGGGAAGCAGTCTGTGTTATAGCCGGAGTCAAACCAATAGATATCTTGGTTAATGAGCGTAAGGAACGCTACATTTCCATGGTAAATAACTTATTGACGTCAGGAGATTGAGACCGGGGTCTTGCGTCTTGGCAGGTCAGATGGGACGAATCCCTTGCAGGTCGCTACACGCATGGTATATTTCCTATTGTGTCTGGTTTAGATGAGATTGGATGGGTCTCACCAATCGGTATATCACACGGTTTCTCTCCGGACATGGTGCCTTTCGGGCGAGTTTGGCTAGGTTTCGTTTGGTGGATTCCAGTCAATGCCCGGATTGTGGGACTAATGATTCAGTGGACCTCGTCCTCTACGTCTGTCCCCATACGAGGTCGAACGTTCACGAACTGTTAGGGAACTTGAGAGAATACATTCCTTTCTGGATCTCCGTATTAACTGCGGATCCGCGAGGAGTGGTCTCTTGGCTGACAAGGAACAGCTTGGATGGAGAGGTTGGGGGCCCCATTAGGGGGTCGCCTTTGGCTGCTGATGTGTCTGGGACTCTCTGAACCAGCTCTCTTAGTTTCCCGCATCTTACAGCGTATCGGCGGCTATCAGGTTATGCTGTAGTAACTGAGGAGGGGTTTTAGTGAGTGAAAGACTATACTTCCCTTCAGTTCAGGCTGTTGGGGTTTGGTAAGATTTCCCCTCCTCAACGAAATAAAATGGCCTAGACTGGCAATAACATACTGTTAAATTCTTTCTTATATAAAATAAGTTGTGTTAAAGCTTTATTTGAAGAAGGTAATTCTTTCAACAGCAACAGGGTAATTTTTTATATTTAGGAATTTAAATAACCTGAATGATAATTTAATATGATAATTAACTGTTAGAGTATATAGACAGTGAATACCGGCATACTTTGGTGGTTGGGGTTCAATTAACTACTCGTCTCAGGAATGGTCGGCCTGCCTCTGTACAAAACTACACCTTAATAACATTTCATACATATTATCCTCTTCTCATTGAGCCGTTCGGTGGGGGGGGGGGGGTTTGCTTATTATTCCTAGTTGAACAGATTGCAACGTGTACATTAGGAAAGAAAAGATTGTGTATAATTTTACGATTTGATTGTTAAAATACTTTTTTGAGACTGAAAGAATGCTGAGCATTCATTTTTCATTTCATCTTCTATTAGGAAAGTCCCATTTCATTTAATTTTATATTTTAAATATTTCATGATCTGAGTTTTTGGATTTTATATTTATTTCTAATCTCTTTATGATTTTTTTAACGATTGAGATAAGCATGTAATTCTACATCTTAACTTTTTTTTTTGAAATGATTGTTAGGTGTTCACTTTGTTATTTTACGATTAAAAGATTAATATTTAAAAATATTTTTCTATGCACGTAATTCTACGATTTAACGATAAAAATGTATTAAAATTCGGTGTACTTTTACATGTAAAAATAAAACAATAAAAATTATCTAATCATAATTTGTTTATTTTTTTAATATATTTATATATGTCAAGCGAATGGAATTTCTTTTTGCGATTAAAGAGGATTTAAAATTAAATAAAACTCAATAAAAACGATAATTTTATCATGAACAGCTACGTTTCTTTTATTTGTGTAGATTAATCTATTTCATAAAAATAACATATAAGAAATTTTATCATTTTCATAAAATGGTTTTTTTCTTAATCATTATATTTTTAAGTTCACTAAAGCAAAGAATTTTAAGATTGTGAAAGAAAAAACATTATAAAATTTCGTTCTTTTAACAATAAGGTAGAATTTACATGTTTAGATAAAAAACCTAATCTACATAACACAATTAACATGCACCTGAAATCTATCTTGCCAAAGAATTAAAAAAAAAAAAGCGTGGCTTTAATATTTAAATAATATACCGTAATTAAAATTAATAAAAATTTTAACCCAATATACGTTATTTATTCTAACTGATTGATATTTATAACTTATAGATCAACACTTTTATAGATTTTAAATAATAAATATTACAGTAAAGCCATATGTAATAGCAGCTAAGCACAGACCGATATGGTGTGAACGCGGTGTGAGAACACGTACATTTCACAGCCCTTCGCAGTCCAGCCGATCTACATTGCCAGTTCATTATTCAAAATTTCCTTTGTAAATTTGCAGAGGAAAGTTTTAAACGACTAATTACTTATAATTTCTTCACGATTTATACTGTACTCTATTTTTATAATTTACCAAAACGAACAAAGCGAGTACAAAAACAAAATAGTGATTTTCTTTTTACTCTAACAGCGTAAATAAATTATTTTTAATTTTTACTGCTCATTTTGTTTGGATATTAAAAAGGTTTCTTAGGAAAGAATCAACTGTAATAATGTATAAATAAAATTGGTAGTAATCTAATTTCTCAATAGAAAACATGAATCTACAGTTTTCATTTTTGCGTTATTATGAATTAAGTAATCGAAAGTTCCATTTAAATTGCATTAGTGCGTGTTTTACGATATGTTTTTGTAGAAAAAAAAAAACAAATTCATAATGCAAGAGAATAAATTTCTCAATAGAGGCTGACATAAACTATTTAAAATATTTATTATTATTTACATAACAATTAATGCAATCAATTAACAGTGTGGTATTTTTTTTATTTAATTAAAAAAATAATATAGGTATCGAGATGACTTCTCTTCCTTTAGGGTCGAAAATCATGTCAAAGCTGGAATACATATAGCCAGATATTTTTTTCCAAATTTTAATCTATTTGATCAATGAGTTTTCAACATACGAATACGAACACGTTTAGAAATAATTTTGACTATCTCCCAAATCCTTGAATTAAAGCTATGGATTTTAAAATAAATTAATAAATACTTTTACCGAAATAAAACTCAATTTTTATCACACTATACAAAAAGTAAAAAAATTAAAATTAAAAAAACCCTCTACTTCATTTTTCCAAATATTTAATAACACTTGACCTATCGGAAAAGAAATACTAGCAAAAAGCTATTTTAGAAAAAATAATATCCTCAAAAAATTGAATAGTACTAAACTAGGAAAATAATCACTAACCTAAAAGACATAAAAAGAAAAAATTAATAAACGATGATTATAATAATAATAATGCCCCGGACAAAACCCACGTCCGTGCAATTACATTTATGCACACCGTCCGAGAGCGGGCACGGACTTAGTATTTCTGTACTTGCACTTATGTCGGCCAACGGGGCAATGGTTTTGCTCCGGAGCTCCCCTAAAGAGAACAGGACTGGCGGTCCCGAGCTGTCCAAACTGGTTACGGTTGTGCTTCTCGGTTTTGCTGTTTGTAGCAGGGTAGAGCGCGGACTAGGAATGGTAATCCCTCCTTCAGGTGATGGAAACCGGGTTAAGGGTTATGCCCTTACAGCTACATGAGAGCCCAGGGGTGTCGGTATAGCGGGTCAGGCAGTACCTGACCTCCGGCCCAATTTAATCTGTGGGAGGTGGATGACTGGGGGAATCCAGGCAGGATCAGTGATGCGGGTTATGCCAAACCGTCTCTCCGCTCGCACCTTCTGATATGTTGACTGGCGTCTCTTTTCTATGGAATTTTCAACTTCCACACTTTCTGTGGCATAGGGTCCACATTAAAAGCCTCGTCTTGGAGAGGCTTTGTCTTCACAGGCGAATCGAAGGAAAAGTGTTTAGTATACGAATGCAGAAAAGTCAGGATCGAACTAAGATTCGACCGAAAAGTATTACAGTGATACCAGAATATTTAGTTACCAAAAGAAGAGAAGATAGTATTTGCAAGATTGGTCCTTTCGTGATAGCTCATAGCATAATGGAATTTGCAGGAGGACCAGTAAAGATCGTTAGGAAGATTACTGTAGGATTTTTTGTTGAAACCGTCAACGTTTTACAACCGTCATGGTTGCTGAAGGCAAAAGAAATTTGGACTAGAGATTACACCGCACGGTACGCCGGATACAACGGTAATACCTCAAAGAGGGTTATTACCTGCATAGTCTTACTGAACTGCATGCAGGAGGATATTGTCTAGGACTGAATGAACAGGGCGTTGTTGCGACGATTGAACGCAATGGAGAAGTTATACCCTCCGCGTCACATGTCTTGCCGTTCAGTAAACCGAAGTTTTCAGAAAAAAACTAAGGCCAGCTTTGACAGATTAGACGTCCGTTCATCCCGACTACATTAACATGCCTCAGATAACAAATATTTGGAAACACAGAGGCATATTTTTCAAGGAAACATATTTGTGTTTGTGATGGGCCATTGCATTCTGATGACCCGTGCAGGGATCTACTTGTTTAAGTTAACTATCATGGTAATCATTCAGCAAAATCGAGAAACTGTCCAATATATAAGGGTGAAGTGGAAATCCAAGAGGTTAAGACCATTCAAAAAGTGAGCTACGTAGAAGCGAGGAAAATTGTCTAAAATAAATCGCCGAAGGTAATGTAGTATGTACAGATTTTGTCAGCTTCTGCAACTTCTTTCTAAATGAAAGATGTAATTACAGAGCTAGTACCGGCGTTAGCAAGTTTGGTAGAACGTGTTGTTAATAAGGAACTTGGAAATTGTACAATCAGAGGAGACAGCCCAAAACGTATAAAGAAAACAACAGATATCAATAAACAAAAGAGTACGTCTCTATTGAGGAATGAGTCTTTAACCAGCTCCAAGGCGAAGGAAAGTGAAAAAAAATACAGAAGCCTGAAGCCGAAGTACAAATTGAAAAAATCCCGTTCTGGGAACTGAGAAGAAAAATATTAAAATATTAGAAAATGAGGTTATTGGACGACCTACAATGACGCCCCCAAAAGCAAGGAGGCCTTTAAGTAAGAGGGCGAGGATTTCAGTCGTGCTTTAGCGGGAACTGCATCGAGTCTCGATTCTGATGCATTGCTTACACACCATCTGAGCTAGTATCATCTGATGCAAAACATCCTCAGTAATTTAACGCAGAGGATCGGAAGACTCCATCTCCTAGGCCTCAGACACCTTGAAATTTGACGTCGAGAACTTCAGAAAGTTGGGAAAAGGAAATATAAACGATGACCCAAGGGTAAATCTAGGCGATAGAAAATGAGAATATAAATATTTTAATTTTTTTTTTGGTGCCCGTAACACCAACAACTAAAATAATAATAAATGATATAATAAATATAGAGAGAATAAGGTTGATGGAGCAGTCGATATTGCAGTATGTGTCACTTTCACAACCGAGTTGAAATAATTAAGTCTCACCATTATTAGCCGTAAGATTTGAAACGGAATGTAATTTTGTTGAAAAGAAATAAGTAGTGTAATTCCAGGAAAATATTTTTATACTTTTACAAGTCAAGAGTATATTATTATGATTAGCATATAAAATAATTTTATGATCTGTAAACCGGCATGAATTTCCTAAGCTATTCTCAAGCACATCTCATTTTAGATAGAATACTTATAAAATAAAAAAAAATTGAAATTACTCTTTTTATTTAGCGAAAATGAATAATTTTAAATACTACTTCTTTCCATATTCGGTGCCAAATACTTCATTACGATTTATATTTTAATAGTGTTAAATAAAATAAAAGATATTCCTGAATTACAACGGAATTCCGGATATTCGAAGAAGTCTGGAGTTTCAAGAAAGAATATAGCTTTTATTTTGCAACACCCAGTAGTGTTTTATGCGTAATCTTAGAGCGACACAATTAAGTTTGTTGTTTACATGAGTAAAACCGCCTTCGTGTAAGGTAGACGTGTTTTTGCTGCTCCGTTATGTTTGCTTTTTTGACTGGGATTTTATAGTTTTACTTTTGGTACGTGCATTGGGAACTGTTGATAAAAGTGTATTGGACGTGTTATAAAAGTTTCAGTGATTTTGGTTAACGGACAAATTTTTTATTTGAGTTTTTCTGTGTATGTAGTTGCTCGTTCTCGAGCCATACTAGTTTCGACAGGACGGACAGTTTTTACTGCAGAAGGGACTTCAAGAGGACTTTGAAAATTTCTGAAGTTTTTTTGGTGAGTAAATTAGTCCCACGGTAGTTTATAAGGGGAAACTTTTATCCCAGCATAACTTCCTACCCTTTTCGATTTCAACCAAACCCCTTGAGTCTTTATCTATCCGGACAGTGATGATACCGATGACAGGAAGGAGAAAAATCTGAGATATTTCTATTAGAAGTGTAGAAGACCTCATTCAATCTATAAAAAAATGTTAAGTATCTTGGAATGTGGTTAGACCACCGAAGATCATTTACTCTCCACGTTAAGGAGACCCGCACAAAGGCGGAAAAAATTACCAAAAGCCTGAGTGTGTTATTAAAAGCAACAACCGGACCGACAGCATCAATCAGACGACTATACTCGCATGTGATAAACTCGGTATTACTATATGGTATAACAGTATGGAATAGGGCGCTGAACATTAATAGAAATCGGCGGCATTTGGAAGGGGGCCAACGGAAAATTACCTTGAAGATAGCGTCAGCATACTCCTTGGTGTCCACCGACACTCTCCTGGTGGTTGCCGGGGTCCCCCCAGTACAACAGATGGCGAGAGCAAGAATAAAAGTTTCCGAGGGGATGAGTAGAGAAGACGCTAATCGAGAGCTTATAGAAGAATGGCAAAACAAGTGGAGGACCTCCAGGAAAGAGGAGTGGACTTCTCTTTTCTGGAGGGTTCCTCTCGGCTTGTACGCGAGATCAGACCGTGGCTTGGAAAGTGATTGGCTTGGGTGAGCTCAGTTTCTGGCTCACCCAGTTCCTGACTTACTGCAAGAGAAATCATGGTACGTGTACCGGTTTGCAAAAACAAAATCGATGATTGTTGTACAAAGAAAATACACGCGAGTCCGTAATACGAGTAGTAATTCTTCACGTGACAAAATCATACGTAAGCGGTGTGAATTGTTTTTGGAAACCGGAAGCGTTTTAAAAGGACACTCGCCATGTATTATATTTTAAATAAAAGCATAGACCAAAGTAAAATTTAACTTTTCTTAATCATTTTTTACGTAAAATAAGATATCATCAAAATATTTCCAACTTTCATGAATTTAAATGATTGCGAAAAATAGGGAAGTTTCTAATAAAGGAAAGTGTGAGAATAAGAGAGAGAGAGAGAGAGAGAGAGAGAGAGAGAGAGAGAGAGAGAGAGAGAGAGAGAGAGAGAATAATAAATCTAAATCGATAAATAGATTTAAAATGAGAAAAATCTAAAACAACAAAGAGAAATAATGGAAAGAATTTACAGGCCAGCAAGTAAGACGGTCTGCGATAACAATCGAGTGCCAAGTGAAGAGTGAAGTGAACAGTGTTCCGTTCTTCGGTAAAGTACGGGAAGCTCTTTGATGAGTTAATTAGAACAGGGACAAAATGTCATTATTCATGGATAAAAGTATAAGCTAGTTAGTTTCCTTTATAAATAGTAAAATACGTAATCATTGAATAAAGTTTATTATCGATTTTGTAATTATAATCTTTCTGCAATATCCACTTCTTAATTTTGTGTAAATTTTTATTAGTTATCGTAAGTAAATTTCATAGTAGAATCAAAATTACAATTACGACAAATAATTTACTTATTTTATAAATTGAAAGTTGCTTAGTAGTAAATAAATTGTATCATTTAGCAAGAATTTTAACGTGTTTAATCTTTCAATATCTTTTGTCGCATTGCTAATATTCGACAACATTTTACTCAATCCGTCTTATCTTTAACTTCCTACAAAGTGCGGGAAATTATATTATGATTTAATACAGTTTTCTTTGCTTATGGTTAAAAATATTTCAGGTAATCTTGTTCATTGAGTTTTTCATATTCCTTTCTCAGCTATCGAACCAATATTATACGATTGGAATTTTCAGCTTAATTAAGAACAATTTTACACGGAAAAAGATCATCATGAAAAGTAAGAAATCCACACGACATCATTCTACAGTCTTTGGCATCCCAAAGTTAATGGTAATTGTTTATTTTTTAGTCGAGAGCAATTTGAGAGGAAAATATTTAGTCACCTTATTCACGCCCAAATAATCTGTTAAAATTTTGTACACTGAAATTTTACTAACATTAACGTCAGCAGTAACTTCTCAAACGGTCAGTCAGTTTTTTGCATGAATTAAATTTCGTATTTTTTTAGTAATATCTACGTTTCGATCTATCATAACTTTGATTCCTTTCCACATAGATTATACAACGTTTGAAACAGTTTATGCCGTTCTTTTATTTTTGGGTAACTTTTATAGTATTCTTGCCGAATATTTATTGAATCGTAAATAAAAATTCAGGTTGATTATCAGCGACATGATAAATTCAAACTCTTGCATTAAGAGTTCTTCTTCTTCAGTGGAGACTAATTAAACACATGTACTCCTCAATGATTTATCCTTGAAAACTATTTCTCAAACTTTGTTTCGGCTTCCTAAATGATCTTCTATCAACTATTTGTCCAATTAATACATTTTTGAAATCCGTATGCCATGTAAACGTCGAAGTCTTTTACTTATCAAGCCGCTTTAGTTCTAAAACAAGAAAGATTACGTTCTTTTTAAATTAAGTATCAGCTAATAATTATTTCGAATTCACTGAACTCTTCCTCTCCTCTGTCAGTTTTTACACAGAGAGTAAAAAAACTTTTAAGACTGAATTTTACAAAAATGAGTCTATCTGGGTATCTTCTATTTTTACCAAATGTTTAAAATTTATATTTGCCACCTGAATCCATTTTCAGTTTTTTCAACGTAAGGATAGTATTGTAATAAATAATTTTCAAACAAAATGTGACTAGAAAAATGATATTGAAACATATTTTTTTCAAAATGTACTCATATCTTTTTATATATTATAGTCGTAGTTACAAAAATCATCATACAAGAAATGAAACGAAGGTAAATGAACTGTAGAAAATCTGTTTAATGCATTTCACTTTCACATTGCATTCATTAACACGTTTGTAATTTTTATAAATTGACATATTAGATAATATATTAATTTATTGCTTATCATAAACTAGTAACATAAAAATAATGTGAAATATCTGTAATTTAGTGCAGCGTTTCTAAGTTGTTAAATAAAATTTGAATGGTTCTATTACGTTTGAATTTTGTTTTAAATTAGTAACTTTTGCAAGTACGCTATTAAAGGCGATGTAAAAATTTAACACAAAAAGAAACCCTCCAGCATGTTTTCGATCGTTTCATTTATGCTATTTTTACATTTTCAGCTACTGCTATCTTCAAAATAGTAGTTTTAAAAAAACCGGTTTACACCGAATCGTCTCTTCCATATGTTAGTGACAGGCCAGTTGGTTGTAGACAGAAATCACTATAGTTTATTGATTTTTCTAATTTTGGCATTATACACAAACACAAATAAACGGGAAATAAAACTGCTTCCATTTTGTATCTCCAAGAAAATCATAGTGAGAAGATATAGAAATCAATCTGCTACAAAAACGTCAACGAGGAATTTAAAACCTTTCAAACAAGTACATGAAGAACGCAAATAATTGAACAGCAAGCAGGTAATTTAGCAAATTTAAAAAAAAGGAGAAAAAGAATTGCTGGAAACGTTTGAAATGCGGATATTAAGAATATTAATCAGGCAAAGAGTAAAATGTAGAAGTATTGAGGAGTTTGAGCGAGAATAAAACTTAATTACAATAATTCAGATTGGAAAAGCGAACTGGTTGGGACATATCATGAGAAGAAAAAAATTAATTAAAACCATTCTAGAAGGATCAATAAAAGGTCGAAAAAGAATGGGTAGAATTAAGTAAAACTATGAAACAATTAAAAGGAAATCTGAGCTAACATGATCTTTGAAATAGAATAGTACGAGGGCGTACATGATGCAACATACCTTGCTCAGAGCAAGTATGATGATGATGATTCTACGTAGCACCTTTCTCTCACCAAAAAGGTAACGTTTTTGCATCACTAAATTTCCTTGATTAATATGAAATCTTTATATTGTGCAGCAAGGTTAATTAGACTACTTTGCTAAGCAAATTAAGCTTTGTTAATTTGCTACTTTGCTAGAGAGAGTATTTAAATAAGCAAAGTTTACTTAAAAAGTAAGCTTTGCTAGGGTTATTTTTTTTAATTTTTACGTGCTTCCTGTAATAAAATAAAGTTCGATGTTTTTGAATAAATCTCGTGTAGGTAACCGTAGCAATATGCAATCTAATAATCGATTAAAAATTTGCTTTAAGAAAAAGAAGTATTATTTTATTTAATATCTAAATATATTTCCTTTCCACAGATACTGGTTTCATTATTAAAGAGCAAGGAAGTAATATTATTAGAAAATGTATTGCGAAATCCTAATAACAAATAATGTTAATCGAGATAAATAAGTCTGTACAGTTCAGTATTATGTACTATTGATTTCTGCATTTGAATATCCATTTCTTCAGGGTATTGTACCTCTATGGGATACAAGGTATATTTTATACAAAATTATAAGTCACACAAAAAAATTTCCTTCCTTTCGGTACTGCTGTAAAAAGCAACATTCGGGCGGTGTGCAACGTGTGTCGTGTAAGTAAATCAAAGGTGGTCGTTTCTTAACCGGCTATAAATATCAAAGAGAAGGGGATAATAATGCTTAACATTACATAGTATTTTTATGTATTCACGGGGAGCGAAGTATTTATGTGGATTAATTTCCGGACCCAGGCAATCAAAGGAAAAATATAGCAGTGAAGCCAACACCTCACGGCACGAACAAAGATTAACCCGTACGCAATCCCTCTTCATTCTGTCTCTCTTCTTTCTTCTATTTACCCTCTTACTCTTTCTCTTTTAACCGCTCACCTACCCTAACAACCCTATCCCCTCACTTCCCCGTTACATCCATAGCTACCAAACCGACAAGCCACCCGAGCGTCTACCTAACAACCGCTTCCAGTTATCACGCCGAGTAGTCTCACACAGGTTTATTCAACTCCCTTTAGGTTACCTCCCTTCAACAACAAATAGGTTCAGATCTTTATAATTGGATTATTAAATCCTCACTCATTTTAACACTCTTTTGTCACTAATTAAACAGTCGTAACTGTTAATTAGTTCTTGTTTTAGCGTAATTATAATTGCTTAATTTCTAATACGTCTCGTATAACTTATCGAATAATAACGTACATTTATTATAATATAATAATAATTATTATAATATTTTATGTAATTGTTTATGTTTGTTTATTAATTTATAAAAAATACTTTATATCCAGTTTCTTAGTAATGAATTTCATATTACGTACATATATATTTAGTTAATAATTATATTAACTGTTGAATAATACACGGTACAGAAATAAAAAGAACTTTATTAATTTTACATTAAAAATGTTTGTAACCATGCGATCCAATTGAAAATTGTTACTATAATTATTATTTTTGTTATTATTGTCATTATGATATGTTTCACTTAATTTTTTTTTTTAAATGTTAATAATACTTTTTTTTGTAACTTATTAAGCCATCCGAAACATTAATACAAGTTTAATCCTAAATTAAATATACTGTTCGTTCTATAGCATCATAATATGTATTTGAAAACAACTCAAATTGTTCGATATTTTTTTTATTTATGGAAATTATTATTAACCTTTTTATGCTTAAAGAAACACAAAAAATATGATTTAGAAAACACATGACTTCCTTGCATACCTATTAAATTACATTTACATATTTTTTTTTTTTTTAATGAAAAGTACATAAAATTTTATTTCATTAAAAACTTCTGAAATTTTTTTATTTATTTTTATTGAATTATTATTCATTGTAAATTGTTGTACAATGAGAGGTTGATAATTATTAATAAATCAGTAGTATATTAAATTAAAAAAAAAAAAGTTAAAAAAGGTGATAAATCTGATTCGAACCGATGTGACTTCTCATAAGATCCAAATATTTCATTAATTAAAATTTTATTTGGCTATAACTCTGGAACCAATGAAAATAAGTACCACTTATGATATATCGTTGAAAAGCCAGCAATGACGGCTTATTATTAAGAAAAGTAAAAAATCCAAGTTGCTTTAGATTTTGGGTTTTTTCAACACTTTTGGTTCAGTCGATTGCAATCAAAAAGGGAGGTGCATAATTAGATGTTACAACTGTCCTAAATCCAAAATTTCAAAACCTTACGGCTAATTGTTTTTGACTTATACGGGATACGTACGTACGTACAGACGTCACGATGAAACTAATCAAAATGGGTTCAGGGATGATCAAAATGTATGTTTCCGTTGAAATCTGAAAACCGAAATCTTTCGCGATCACAATACTTCCTTTTTACTTCGTACAATGAAGTAAAAAAGCTGACAACAAAGTTGTTATACTTTTTTTGGCGTTGGTTACTTATTCTTATGTGATGGAAAAATAATGATACAGGAAAAAAGTCTATAAAATTTATAAAATCGATATTTCTTTCTTCTTTCTCACTCATCAAAATCACTTCCAAAGAATTTTTTTTTGACTTCTTTACCTTTCCTGTGTTAAATGGAAGAATCAAAAAACACATACACTGAAAAATTTACAACCAATAAAAAGTTACCTAAGATTTCTTTCTTGGGGATAGGGGTGAATTATTAAGCAAGTTTATTGTAATATTGTAATTAAAAGATTATATAAACAAAAAAAAAATGATTTAAAAAATATCAAAAAACTGATATTTCTAAAATTTGATTGGCTTCCCTACTTCAGATACTGCCCCCAAAGTAGTCTTTTTTATTTTTTTGGGCCAATTGCATTGGAAGCATGAAAGAAATTTGGTTAAAAAATATGCATTAAATAAAAAAAAAGTTTCTTTTAGTTTTTGCGGAAGGAATAGAATTTGGAGGCAATTTTTTTTTTTTAAATAGTAAGATAAGCATGTAGACATATATTGCTACCTTAATATAAAGGATGGTTTTATTTGCAAAACCTTGTAAATATCGACCCCTAAAAATCTATCTACCCCACTCCCTAGGATATTGAAAATCAAACGTTTACCAACAGATTTTCCCATTTACAAAAGTCTCTGTACCAAATATCATCAAAGTAGGTTTATACAATCAAAACTTATTAAGCTTCGAACACGCGAACACACGTACGAATTTTAACTCCACCCCCAACATATTTTATGTTTCTTAGTCTCCGGTTCATGAAACGTCGAGAAATTAAAAAAAACCCATACCCCATTTTTTTATTGATTACCATATTTTACTTCTCACTGCATAGCAGTTCTAGAGCTACGATGCCAGGAAAGTAAAAACTATGTTTCAGAAGAAAAGAATAATTGATTCATCTTAGCACTGTTGAATTAAACACTTTGATCAAAGAATGTAAGGACAATTATAAAACGAAGGATTGTAAGAGCTGCTCAGAGATCAATAATGGTGACTTTTTTTTTGTCTTCAGTCATTTGACTGGTTTGATGCAGCTCTCTAAGATTCCCTATCTAGTGCTAGTCATTTCATTTCGGTATACCCCCTACATCCTACATCCCTAAAATTTTTTTTTACATATTCCTAACGTTGCCTGCCTGCACAATTTTTTCCTTCTACCTGTGCCTCCAATATTAAAGCGACTATTCCAGGATGCCTTAATATGTAGCCTATAAGTCTGTCTCTTCTTGTAGCTATATTTTTCCAAATGCTTCTTTCTTCATCAATTTGCCGCAACACCTCTTCATTTGTCACTTTATCCACCGATTTGATTTTTAACATTCTCTTATAACACCAAAAGCTTCTAATCTTTTCTTCTCAGGTACTCCGATCGTCCAAGTTTCACTTCCATATAAAGCTACGTTCCAAACATGTACTTTCAAAAATCTTTTTCCGACGTTTAAATTAATTTTTGATGTAAACAAATTATATTTCTGACTGAAGGCTCGTTTCGCCTGTGCTATTCAGCATTTTATATCGCTCCTGCTTCGTCCATCTTTGTAATTTTACATCCCAAATAACAAAATTGTTGCACCTCCGTTATCTTTTCTCTTCCTATTTCTGCATTCAGTGGTCTATCTTCGTTATTTCTACTAAATTTCATTACTTTCGTTTTGTTCTTGTTTATTTTCATGCGGTATTTCTTGCGTAGGACTTCATCCATGCTGTTCATTGTTCCTTCTAAATCTTTTTTACTCTCGGCTAGAATTACTATATCATCAGCAAATCGTAGCATCTTTATCTTTTCACCTTGTACTGTTACTCCAGATCTAAATTGTTCTTGAACATCATTAACTGCTAGTTTTATATAAAGATTGAAAAGTAACGGGGATAGGGAACATCCTTGTCGGACTCCCTTTCTCATTACGGCATCTTTCTTATGTTCTCCAATTATTACTGTTGCTGTTTGGTTCCTGTACATGTTAGCAATTGTTCTTCTACTTCTATACTTGAACCCTAAATCTTTTAAACTGCTAAACATTTTATTCCAGTCTAGATTACCAAATGCCTTTTCTATAAATGCCATGCATGTTGGTTTGTTTTTCTTTAATCTTCCTTCTACTATTAATCTGAGGCCTAAAATTGCTTCCCTTGTTCCTATACCTTTCCTGAAACCAAATTGGTCTTCTCCTAACACTTCTTCCATTCTCCTCTCAATTCTTCTGTACAGAATTCTAGTTAAGATTTTTGACGCATGGCTAGTTAAGCTAACAGTTCTCTATTCTTCACATTTACCTGCTCCTGCTTTCTTTGATGACGTATAGAGCAGTTACTTAGAAAATTAATGAACAGAGAAGAAGCGATAGAAATTGATTTTTTCAGGCAAAATTTTCGAGTTTCTCGACTGGAACAAGTGGAGTTACTTACATTTTGGAATTATCATTAGTGATGATTCAAGAATGTGAGTGACTTGATTCGATTCTGGAACTTCCAGAACCCGAATTTGTTTCTGAAAAAAAAGAAGAGGACGCCCTGATAAAACGATGGATGTTATTGAGTAAACAATAAGAAAATGGAATCTTAACGCAAATGGTTGGCATAATAGAATTTGAAATAACGGAAACGGCAATAATACCAATTTAAAATAAAAAAATTGTTTTACAATTTTTGGGTTGCAGTGTTGTGTATCTCTGTTTTTAAGACTGAAAAGTATTTAACTCCGGTAGCATTTCAATATTTCATTTAGAAAATATAATAAACGATGTTTTCAAGTCGGTAGGTTAAACCATCAGGGACCGGGCTAATTTCCCCGTACGTGTCTGGATTTTTCATGGAATAATTAATTCATCTCATCTTCAATGTTTAAAGGTAGCAATACCAGAACAAAAAATCAGATTTAAAAATAACAACCTAATTTAATATGGTTTAGATCCTGACGAACCCTATAAAATTTGAAATTTCTAAATAATATTTTTTTCAAATAGGAAATGATTTCACACATAAACAAATAGACAAGAAATTAAACTAAAACTGTTTTTGAAAATCATATTTTATATATATACAAATACAGTTTTTATTAAGCAATTTATTTTTGTGAAAGAATTGATTTTTTTTTAAACATACCTATTTACAAATGAACCTAGTTGTTTATATGTTGGTTTTGGTAAGATTTTAAAAAAGAGATAAATTAAAAAAAAAATATGGTAGGATATGAAAACTTGGTTTTTACTTCCTTTTACCAAGTAAAGGAAGTATTGTAATCGCGAAAAATGTCGGTTTTTAGATTTCAACGGAAGTATCCGTTTTGATCTTCTCTGAATCCATTTTGAATAATTTCAGCTTGACGTCTGTACGTACGTATGTATGTAAGAATGTACCTCACATAACTCAAAAACGATTAGCCGTAGAATGTTGAAATTTTGGATTTAGAACTGTTATAAACACCTAGTTGTGCACCTCCCCTTTTGATTCGAATCGACTGAACCAAAAGTGTCCAAAAAAGCCCAAAATCCAAAAATTTGAACTTTCGATCTTTTTTAACTGCAGTAATAAGCCCTCATTGAGAAATTTTCAACGATATATTATAAGTGGTACTTATTTTCATTGGGTTCAGAGTTATAGACAAATGAAATCTTAATTAATGAAATATTTGAATCAAATATATTGATTTATTAATAATTATTAACCCGTGATAGTAAAATAAATTATAATAAATAATTTAGTAAGAAGAAAAATATATGTATGAAATAAAATCCGAAGTTATTAGTGAAATGAAATTTTATGTAAATTTTAAAACTGTGTATATGTAATTTAACAGGCATTATTACATATGTGTATATGTAATATATTTGGTGAGACATCTGATTATTTGCAATTAATTAAAAATTATAATTTAGAATTGCATTATTTTTGGATTTTCTACTTTAATGTCCGTTTAATTTTATTGAATTATTCTGGAATTTCTGTTTAATTTTACCTACATTAAAGTTAACTACAGAGTGACTGAAAAATAAATCCTCACAACAGCAACATATACACTGAGGCTTACATGCCCGATCTTTAAGAAATTGCAAAAAAATTCTTATCTTTTAGCTCATTACTTCTCTGATATTGTTGGACAATATTCTCCCTAAGCCGAAGTTGATGATCATTCGTTTATTTGGGTTTTGCTGCCAATCATTTAATTGCTCTGGTTTGATATAATTCTTCTGATCTTTATTTGTGTACACGTTCTCAAGGTTTCAAATTTTCTCTCTCTCTTTATATTCATCATCCTCTGTTAATCTTTTTATCACTTCATCAAACCTTAAATTATTTTTATTTATTTATCTATTTATTTATTTATTTATTTATTTTCCGGGCGATGATAACGTTCAACCGTTTTTCGCCCTTAAAAAAAAAAAAAAAAAAAAAAAAAAAAAAATTTTACTTGAAGAGACTGTTATACATATATAACTATAACATATACATATATGTTATATATATGTGTTATACATATATACTATATATATTATATAGTCAGAAGTAGCTACACGAGTGGTGAAGGGAGTTTGATTACAAGCCTCTTTAGCAGCGGAATCTGCCCTTTCATTACCTGAAATTCCCACGTGGCTAGCAATCCAACAGAAAGTCACTTGTGTGTTGCAATGATTCAATTCAGCAATTGCATTATAGATTTCAGTGACCAACGGATGTCTAGAGTAAAATTCTTGTAAAGCTTGGAGTGCACTACACGAGTCGCTACAAATAAGGATATGACGGTATTTTGGGTGAACGATATTGAATGCCGTATTAATAGAGTACAGTTCAGCAGTAAATATACCTGTAATATTAGGCAGACCAAACATGTAGATTCTGCTATTAAGAATAAATGCGCTTCTAACGGTATCATTCTATTTCCAACCATCCGCATTGTTCTAGGCATAGAAGGTCATGGCTTCCTAGTTACCACGCGAAACCTGCGGTTAACAATCTTTCCATCACTTTACATAAAACGCTTGTTAAAGGCTGTAGATGATGCTGAGCACACCTTTTTTGAGTGCAATAGGTGGGACACACTTAGACATAGTAAGGCACTCACAGGTATAACTCCAGAGACAACAATTGAATATATGCTAAGAAGCGAGTTAAACTGGAATAATTTTGCTAGTTTTGTTAGACAAGTCGTACTACAGAAATACTAAATGAGAGGAGAAGGTGTTAGCTAGAATAGGACTGGGTGGACAGCCTTGCTGGTGAGGTCCAGCATGCTGCGGTGTGTTGGCACTGATGAGCCACCAAGAACTCCATGGGTAACAGTCAGGTAACAGCACACTGAATACCGAAGGGACCCGGCACCGCGTCGCGGCGTGCTGGGTGTGGCGTGGTGTCCAAAAGGGCAATATTAAAAAGAACTCTCAAAAAGAGCTAACCGGTAGGCCGACCTGCCATGCCGGTATAAAGCCGGTAGGTGGGGAGGCCTATTTGAGTTTAAAGACACTCCCCTGGGTGGCGTAATACCAACAAGTCGGTCCGGCCCAGGGGAACTGAGAGGAAAAAAGAAGGTTTAAGTATTGGTACGACAATGGATTCTGATCAGACCGAAGGGAACACTTGTGAGGAGAATAGTCTATTATAAACACATAATAGGTGTTGTAGCGTCAAATTAGGAAGGTGTGATAGCATACTGAGATGAATGTTGTCAGGTCCAGGGGAGGTGTCACTTGAGTTCTTAAGTGCGTGTGACAACTCGTTGAATGAAAATGGGGTGTTTAATTCACCGACCGAATCACCATCGTTTAACGATAATGCTTCAATCTGCAGTTTGTACCTCTGAAATTCATTATTTTATGATGAGGTAAGGGTCACTGAACGGAAATAATCTACAAAAACATTTGCCACTGTAATAGGTGATGTAAGGAGTTTCCTTCATGAATGAGTCCGAGAATGGATTGTTTTAGTGAACCGCATATTGTACGGTTATTTTTCCACACAGTAGACATGGGAGTAGTGCGTGACATACTGTTCACGTATTTCGACCAAGACTTCCTTTTAGCATCCAAGAACACTCAAAGACATACCGCTCTAGCCCTACGGTATAAATTTAGATGTTCAGTTGTTCGTCTGCGGTTAAATTTGTGTAGTGCCTGCCGTCGATTCCTAATAGCGTTTTTGTAATCATTATTCCATCAAGGAAAGGAAGGATGTCTACGTTTACCCGATGTTTGTGGAATATATCTATTACCATTCTCAAGTATTGTGGATGTAAAGGAGGAAAGTTGATCAAGGATCTCTGCGTCATCGTCATACTGTGATGGGAAGGATTTATGATAACTGTTCCAGCCCGCCTTTTCAACAATCCATCTCCGTGGCCTTTTTTCCACCTCGCAGTCGACACCAAAAGCAATAATAATTGGCTTGTGATCACTGCCGTAAAGGTCATCACAAACAGACCAGTTAAAACAAGGGAGTAAACTCGATGAGCATATGGAGAGGTCGATGTTTGACAGTGTACCAGAGTATGAGGACATAAATGTGTATGACCCATCATTCAGTAGAAAAAGGTCCAAATCTTGTCTCACTCTGTTTATCATATTTCCTCGAGAGGAGCAGAAAGATGAGCCCCAGCAAATATGGTGGTCATTGAAGTCTCCTACTATTAACGAAGACGAGGGGATTTGTGTGAGGAGATTTGATATTTCTTGAGCATTGAACTCAGAGTTCGTTAAGAGATACAAATTGCAGATATGCAATTTAAACGGAATTGAGACTTTTACACCAACAGCAGGAATGGGGGTAGTCAGTTGTAGCCTTGTAGCCGACACCTCATTCCGCATGAAAATACACCACTCTCTACTATTTCTAAGACAGTCGTATCTCTCACAGATATAGTCTCTGAGTGTTATCGCATCTTGCTGTAGTAGATGCGTTCCTTGGAAGCACATTATTAATGGTTCACATGAGCGCATCTAACGTCTTCAATGCGGGACCGAAGACCTCTAAGGTTCCACTGAATAATGCTCATAAATAAAGGTACTTGGCTGCAGTATTACAGGTAAACATATGACAAAATTAGATATAAGTGATCCGGTTTTTCTTTTTCGTGTTTTTGATTTTAAATAACTTCGATGTTCTGGGGTCAGGTGGTTTCTAAACCATATTCTATAGTAAATGAGGGGATGGAGGTGGAGATTTTGAAGGATGGGGAGTTATAGATGACATCCCAGAAAGGGTGGTTGTGTGGTTCCCTTAACAGGGAGGTTATTAGATGGCTTACCGCTAATTGTGGTTACTCCTGACCATATAGGTAAAACTTTGGGGACAGAAGCTTTCAGAGGGTTCCCGCTGTTGGTTTCACTACCTGCAGCTAATGACTTTCTGTTCGTTTTTGTCAACTCTGAAATAGTGGCTTGGTCAGAAAGCATCTGAACAAGTTTTTTAAGTTCATTGCAGGATCCGCACTGCTGATTACCTGTGATCCTACATTTGTAGGAGCTTGTTTCGATGTAGTGGTGGCAAAAGATAGATTCGCCCTGGTGCCCAGAGGACATTGTTCGAGACTCACTACCTAGAGCCATTCACCTATCGGCAGGATATTTCCTACCTTGGGTTACGGTTGCATTTCGTAAGATGTCGCAACACCACCGAGTGTAAATATAAGAAAAAATCAGTATGGTATGTTATATAGTTGTGTAAGGGTATATGTTGTAATTTGTGTCGTTTTTTTGGTGTAGTGAATGTGTATTGTGTGAAGTGTTCTGCAGCTCCGGGTATAGTGGGAAGAAAAGCTGCAGAGGCTAGGTCCGTGGGGTCGCCAACCCCCAAAGTTTTAAAGAATAAGACTCCCCGTCGGTTAAAGATGTGTAGTTGTGTTAGGGTATATGTTGTAATTTGTGTAGTGTATGTGTATAGTGTGAAGTGTTCTGCAGCTCTGGGTATAGTGGGAAGAAAAGCTGCAGAGGCTAGCATATATGCTGTTCTTCTTCCCCCAATCCTTATTCCTCTTTTCAGACAGCATTTAATTATTTCTCCCAGGTATACACTAAACAGTGTTAGTGACATGCAGGATATTTGCCTCACTTCCCTTCCAATCATTATTCTTCCTGTCATTTCGTCTCCTACTCTCACTTTTATTCTCTGGTTATAGTACAGATCCTTTATTAGGTACCTCTCTTTTCAATAAACTACCTTCCTTTCCAAAATTGGCAGTAATTTGTCCCATCTAATTCTCTCAATGCCTTTTCTATATCGACAAATGCAACATTCGCTCTCTGCCTCCTTTCCATGTATCTCTTACCTATTACTCTTAGCATCCCTGTAGCGTTCCTTGTTCCATCACCTCTTCTAAATCCATACTGTTCTTCCTCAATACTGCCATCCAGTTTATTGTATATCCTCTTATTTAGAACCACTAACAGTATCTTAGCTACATGTGATATCAGGCTAATCATTTACGTAAAACGATACTATTCCTTCTATGTTTTTCATCATAAGGAATGGTTATAGAATGAACATATCAGGGAAAGTGAATCTGATTAATTACCTCTTTCAGTGTAGGTAATTTACAAGTGTATTTACAGTCATAAGAAGGCCTAGTTATTATAGTGTAGAGATTTAAAGATTCTATCCATTATAAAATTTATAAAAAAAGTATTTTATTGTATTTAATATAATTAAATCTGGTTAATAATTTTTAAAAAAACGTATTTTATTGTGTAATTTCAGTAAATGGTAATTAAAAGCAGATAAGCGTATAATATTTTCCTTAAAACTTATGAAAAAATCAAAATTATAATTGATTATTACTATTGCATGCGTAGAATAATTGTTGAACAAAAGTAAGTTAAATCAATTTTATTCGTTTTTTATGAGAAAATCGCATGGTATAAAAAATAAAATAAAAAATGCAAGTGATAAATTATTATATTGATCATGATAATGATCTAAAAAGTTTGTGACTAACGGCTGTTTTAAAACAATTCTGTTCTAAACAAGGTCGACTAGGAAGACATTATCACAACCTACTAATGGCTTTCAATCCGCTTCAATATTGAATAAATTTTAAATTTTCTTGTCCACCGATCTTAAATGGATGTACGGTGGTGATGAAGGGTAGAATGGAGGGGATGATGAGAGAGTAAAAAGTCGTTAACATCTGTTAAACTTTTTAAATGTGGGTTAATTTGGGTAAAGAGTACTTACTTAGTTTTTAAGTATTATTTCAAGTTGTTGGTAACGAGGTCCCCTTGTCCTAATGACGCCGCCTCATGAATAGACAATCAGTGGAATTAAAACTTGGCAGTGTCGGGGTAGCAACGAGTACGAAAACTGTACTTCACTTCATCAGCCCTTACACAAGTACGACTCCCACTCCATTACTACTAATATTATTACTACTATAACACGCCATAACGCGTTTACATAGCACCGTCGAACTGACTTCGAAGCATTTTTTTCATTATTATTATTATTATTATAACATAGCATAATGATTTCTAATTTAAATCAATTTTTTCATTTCTTTCTACGTGTAAGGGTTTATATATATATAATGTAAATATGACTTAATTGTATTTGAGTGAATATTATTTAAATTGTTTTTATGAATAAATTTTTCTTGTTTTTATAACTAAAAACAAAAAATATGATTTTTAATTTGTTCTTTTACCATTAAATCAACTTTAAAATGAAACTAAGAAAACAAATTAATAATTAATTAAATATTAATTTCTCTCTTCTTATTACATAATTAAAATAAATAAGTAAACAATTTTATGCAATATAATAATTGCTTTTTCATATATTTTTCGAAAAATAAAAAATAAAAATATTATAATCAATAAATCTTTTTTATGTACTTCAGGATGTCGTAGAGAATTATTTTTCAAATCGAAATTTTATAGATTTAAATTATATTTTTAAATATTTAATTTAATAAACACAGCTTTTGACAATCAGAATTAGCAGATACTGCTAGTATCACTTAGCACAGTTAAAGTTTTATAAAAAAATTAAATAAATGCTTTTTTCTACGGTTGTATTATAACGGCGGCTGGAAGCTGAAATCTGTATCATATGAAACAAATTTCATTATGATACAGGTGTTCAACCAAACTAAATTCTACTCTTTTCAACCACTGGCCAATCAAAAACGAGTATTATTTAATGTATCAGCTGTACTTTTACTGCAATTGTTATCCGATTTAATAGTTAGCAAGCAGAGGTTAATTTGAAAGTACACCAAAATGTAAGTTTCTATGTTACACTGTTTATCCTTTTGTTAATTATGTCGAATTCTGAGGAAGAAATGTTTTTAATACTAATCGATATTAAAGAAAAGGTAAAAAAAAAACCTATGATTAATAACCTTCTGCCACAAAAATGTATTTTTAACGTATTTTTTTGTAAACTAAATAAAGTATTTCGTATTTTCTCAGCCGTATAAAAAATACGGTATGCAACTCTCTACAACTGCCATTAATGCACTCTTGCAAAATTTACTACACTCGTCAAGGCTCGTGTCGTAACTTACTTCGCACTCATCAGTTAATGGCTATCATTATAGGCTCGTTGCATTATAGGCTCCCGTTTTAATTAAAAAAATCTTTCTTTGTAAAAATGTTAATAGTTTCTTCACATATTTTTTTTAAAGTAAGCTTAATAATTTGAATAGCTATTCTTTTGAAGTTATAATTTTAAATAATCTATAGAATAAAGGAAAAACTATTTTATTATACTACTTCAAGAACTTTCACCTCTTTTTCAAATTTAATATATAATTTAATAAGAACCTCGTAGTTTTAACAATAACATAAAGGTTACATTTTGCTATGTGCAGTGTTTAGTACAGAAAAGAATGTCACACACAAAACAAAAAGCAAAGGAATAGTCAGCGCACTCACACACATACAAACACCCCCATCAATACCGCATCCATAAGCATATATATATATACATACTTTTAATAGTTAAAAAGTTGAATTTATACGTGCTTAAAGGGCTCATTCAAAAAGGTAAGTTACGGGAGAAAAACGAGTATTATTTTACATACATTTAAGTTTCAGGTTTTTATTTCAGTAAGTGTAATACTTTTCACGTAGTATAAGTAAATAAAAGAGAAACTATTTTTCTTAAAAAAATATTATTTTTACACATTCTATTTTACAAAACACTTTCATATTTTAACACACACACACATAATACGGTATGTGTTTGTATATATATATATATGTATGTGTTTGTATGTGTTTGGTATATATTGTTGCGTGTTTGCGGTTCGAAAAGGATATTGAGAGATTACACGCGGTAAAACTCAAATATATAAAATAGAATAAATAATAATAATAATAAATAAATATTAAAATAAATAGTAATCTATTTTAAAACCAAAATTGATTTAATAACAATCATATTACAAATACCAAAGTACAGTTCGATTTAGTAAATTCTGTAAAATGAGTAACAGAAACTAACATTAAATTAACAATGGAAAAATTAATAAATCATACAATTAAATTTTTCCAGTATTATTATTTTACTGTTTACAAAAGAACTACCCTACAATTTATAAATGGATATAATAATGTCATTTCATTCCTGTTGAAATTCAGTGAAAGAACTCTCTGAACGGCTTCTTGTTTTCAACCACTGTCCAAAATGGAATACTCACGACGCACCTATCAGTCGTTGTTACCAACGCTTACTGTTACTGCAAGCTGCACCGAACTCGGTCAGACTCGCAAAACTACTGACTTTGTCCGCTTTTATCCAGCAGTATTTATACCTCTTGGCTTGCAGAACCAGTACCCGACTGTCATTTTGATTGTACAAGCGTAATAACTTTTATTGTTTGCGTCTTCTACGCTTTTCTATAATCCTTTCCCCGATCCGGTAATCCTGGTCCAACAGGAGCTTTTGGAGGTGCCGTTGTCTGTATTACAAAGAACATGTTGTTACACAGACCCGTTATTCTAAATAAATAATCCCTTTTAGTTTCTTCTAGATTTTTCTATTTTTATTTTCTCTCTCTTCCTGGAAGAAACCTGTTAAAATATATATATTTTTTACATAATTTGTAGGAAATCACATATAATGTATATCGTACCTATAAAGTGCGAAAGAAACAACGAATATACAAATAATCTTAAGATTCTTTTAAGACTTTTGTTATTGAGCTTTAACTTTGATTACTATTTCAAAGCTATTTTGCCAATTGCTTGCAGCTGTTCATAACCAGTAGCTGAAATAATCAAGAAAACGTTTAAGAACAGATTATAAAAAGCAAAAATCGAAAAATAGATACGCATTTTGGTTGTTAGAAAATCATTACTAGTTAAAATATAATTAATAAAAATGAATAGAGATACAATTAAAAAAACGTAAAAAAATTTAAAAACAAAATTCTCATAAAACAATACAAAAAAAACAGACATCGTTAAAATTTTTAAAAATCAAAAAAATGTAGACAAAAACAAAGAAAATGATTAATTTCATAAGAACTGAATACAAAAACATACGTGTTTTAACACACAATTAGATTAGTTGGTTACTTCTTGTTTCTCGCTTAGAATCATAGTTTTCAATTTTTTGTTTTATTTTATAATGTATTTTTTTATCACTGTTGTCTTTTCAATTAATATATATAAACACAAATATATTTGTTGTTTTACAATATCTGCTCTAATCCTTTTTTTGGCTGGCTACTAAGGTACAAGAGGCGCCTAAGAATTGGCTTTTACTGACAGTAATGATATACTAATTGCAGGATTGAATATATTCTAAATTTCAGAGTTAGTTGGGCATGTTGATTTGCTTTATAATATACTTATTTCAGAGAAAAAAGTAAAGGAAAATCACGTCTCATTTTCCAAACTAAACCTGGCATAGAATGAATGATTATTATATTTGAGAGTAGTTTTACTATGATGAGTAATTTATATTTCATTTCAGGCCGCTGTTATTCAGCGATGCATCCAACAGGGAATATTATTGAATACTTGCACACAGATATATACATACATATATATTACTGTGTGTGTGTGTTTTATGCACGCATGCACGCACGGGATTGAATGCGTTCTAAAGTTCTAATCCGAGTATGCTTATTGATAATGATCAAAAATACAAAATGAAATACAGTACCAAAACGGATAATAAAAAAATAACTATGGCATATCCTCTGAGTTTTTCTGTTATGTTGGCTTTAGAAAAACAAGACAGAGAATATACTCGTGTAAACTATATATAAAATAATTGATTTACTTATTTTTGTTTTTAATAATAATGTCCATTCTAATAACAGTAAAACTAATTAACGTAGTTAGTATAACGTACAGTGATAAATGAGCTAAAGTTTGATATAACTTGATGAGTTTCAGCTACTTTTCTCTACAACTAAGTGGAAATGGGTGTATATATATATATATGTAGCACTATGATAAATTTGTTAAAAGAAATTATTATAGAGATAAAATAATTAGCAAAATTTTGTAATTTAATTAAATATACGAAAGAGATATAAAAGATTATTGTATTATTAAAATTTCACAATATTTCATACTTCCGCTGGGATTACGTTAGGATTATCATAATTGATTTGAATGTTGTTTTCTGCCCTTCTTAGCACTGTCACTAAAATTCATAGTTGACGCTTTTCAGAGTACCTCCATTCTCAAAACTACTTTTAGCACTGAGTCTTCCTAAGTTGGGATCGTCGAATAAATAGCGATGTTAAGCTGCCCCCACTCATCATAAATACTGTCAGTATTTCAAGGCCAGAATTTCTGAGATTCAAGATATTTTATAACCATTAAAGCGGGAGGGGCAAAGCAGAAGAGGCCGTGACAGTATAGATGGGGAGTGGGAGGAGCTTAAAATCGCTATTTATTCGATAATCTCAACTCAGGAAAAGTCAGTGCTAAAAGTAGTCTTGAAAATGGAGGTACTCCCAAACGCATTGTCAAAAGTGACAGTGCTAGGAAGCGCAGAATATAACACTCAAATCAGTTATTGTATTATTCATTGTTTAAAACTATCTTTTACTTTCAACTGTCTTTTTACTTGATAAAATTCACCAGTTTAATCGAATATTTTCCATTTAATAAAGCTAATTATCTCTTATATTAAAAAAAAATTATCTAAATAAAATCTGATATTCATCAGGATTCTGACCCAAATGAATTTTCCTCGTTTTACACAGGCAGCAGATTCGTAGTTCTGTATATATAAAAGTTACACTAAAAAAAGGGAGTAGTTTTCTTTTGTCTCGTAACGTAGTTATAAACAATTTACATTAATCTTTTACCCATTAACGTAGCTACTGTGAAGCTTCTCGTTCTCTTTGGATCATTTGTTGTGGCATTGAAGCAATGCCACAATCTTCGCTGGATAGATCTTTAGTTCAGCAATTGAACTTGACTAACTTGGAAACTATATTTTTGAGATTGCTCAAAAGGAAAGCTCGCAGACAATCTTTGAGAACATGAAATGTTACAATGATGTGAAATTAAAGGGTAAGAAAGAGTTCCTGTAGGACATCCATCGAAGAAGCTTTTGCTGTATGGGTGGGTGGTGACGCTATCTTGATGAAACAGAATTTGCTGATCTCAAAATCGTTGAGCTTTGGCTATTAAAAGTCACTCGTAATTGTTTAGTAGCGATTATAAATTATTTTCACTAGCACAATCTACATGAAGCACAACCCAGTAATTCCTAGATTTGAAATTGCACACCACGCAGTAACATTTTGACTATGAAATGGAACTTTGGTGAAATTTTTGAGGGATCGTGTCAGATCAGAATCGACAATTCTGTTTTATGTATATATCCTGAGCTGCAATGATTTGCTTCATCATTGGAAAAAATAATACCGTTTTCTGTATCATTTTCAAGAAAGACTTAACGTAATACTTTGTGAATTACATAATTCCTGATAAACATGATTTTATGCTTGGTGGAGTTCAATATTTTCATTTAGAATTTTTCTTTGAATCCGACCAGGTATACCAAATACAAGAGCATGCTTTACTAACTTGTCAAAGTGTTTGGGCTTCCTATGCTAAGTTTACATCAAGCGGATTTCTTTTTACAAATTGCTGACAAAAACAAAGCACATTATCTATCCAATAATAACTGAATACAAAAACATAGATGTTATAAACATATACTATTTGTTTAGTTGGTTACCTCTTGTTTTTCGCTTAGAATCACAGTTTTCAGTTTTTGTTTTATTTTACAAATAATTGTAATTTTTATCATTATTGTCTTTTCAATTAGTTTATAAAAACACAAATATACTTGTTGCTTTACATTATCTGACCCAATCATTATTCCTTTTTTTTTATCCTTGTTTCTTTATAATATTGTATCCTTATTGGGAAGTGTCATATTTTAACTTAAAGTTAAATTGTGTACGTAATACACATTGCATTACGGTAAAAAAGTTACACCTGAAATACTCTACATCAAAAAACAGGAGTTACAATGGTGAAAGATTACCATATAGCAAAACCGCAATCAATTCATTAAAATAAAAGTACCAAATTTACAATCATTACGAATCCGTTCGTTCGATCAATATCTATATCATGCAGCTAGAATCGGTTAGCTCTTTACTTCTATAAAATTTCAAACTTTAAAAAAAAATTTAAATCACCTTTAACGGTAAAAACTATTAGAAATATTTAATTTGCATATTTATTTCAATTCTATAGACCTACTTCTATAGATTTACATTAAACGTAATAGATATTTATTTGTATGTTTATTGTATATACGTATATTTATTATTTATTCTTTTTCATTCTCTGTTGTAGTTACCCGTATAGTTAAACACACGTGCGCGCGTATTCCTTTTCTCTCCTTTAACATTTTTTCCTTCATCAATCAAGATGCCACAGATTGATAAGAAAAAAATCTGTGTAACCAATAAGAATACTCTATTATAAATAGGCGTATACCAACCACTTATGATTAACATAATTCATCTTTACAAAAAGTTATATGTATTAAAATATAATTTTAAAAACTTAGATAAAACAGTAAAGTATAAATATCATAGTATTATGAATGAAAATTTAAACAAAATATTTTATATTCAATTTAATAAATTATATTATTTATGAGATTTTTATAGCATACATTTTCTGTGATAATTTATTGTTGACAAAAACGTATAACTCACACTGATTTGTCAAGGTTCATCACAATCATACGGTTCGTTAATTGTTATTAATTTTTTATAATGTTTAATTGTGAATGACGAAGAACACAGCAATGAATAATGGCGAGAATGACAGTGCTGCCACCTGCGCCAAGATTAATTGAGATACGTTCGTGTCATCGGCCGCGTTATTCATTATTCATAACTCTCCGACCGTTCATAATAACTGCGACTGTAACAGATAGTGTACTCTATCTATTTATATTACAGTTGGCACGCATAATAACAAAATTAATTGTCTTATTTATTATTATTATTAGTACTATTTATGCAAATTTTTAAATAATTTTTTTTTCATTTGTTTGTATACAAATTTCACTAATTAAGTAAGAAAATTTAATTATAAAATGAAGCAACGATGCGTTAAAAATAACTGGGTCGCGTTATTGTATTATTAATCAACAATTAAGTAACAGCTGCTTCAATGTAATGACGTTCTTATCGATCTATCGATGAGTAAATTTAATAAAATTTATTGTTTTAAGTATGAGGTAGAGCTATCATAAACAACATCATAGAAAAAGAAAACTGTTCCGCTTGACATTATTTTAATTAAAAGAAAACAAACATAAAATTTTACAGTTTACAGAACCATTAATATATTTCTTAATTAATTTTCATAACTACAAAAATGGTTTACGGATATTAGACGAGTAACCTACATACACGAGGTAGTAAATTGAGGTAAAGTTGATAATTTTAATACAGTTTGATTTACTCGTATACTGTCTATTGTTACAGGAAATATTTTCCAAAGCTGATAAATATAATGAACCTCAAAAAGTGGTCTAAACGATCTTTAGTGTTCAGGATTCTAAGAGAAACAAGTTTTTCTTAAACGTATTGTGTTGAATCAGCCGTGTTTTTATGGCTTTAATAACAAATAATTTAAAAGTATGAAACGTTTTTGGTGTTTTATTAAGAAAAGAGACGTGCTAAAATGCGTTGTGAACCTCGTTTCAAAATCGATCCCGCAATGTATATATTTTTAAAAATTTTTGTTAAACAATCACAATGATCAAAAATTTGGACCACTTTTAATTAATTTTAATTATTTTAACAATTTCTGGTAAAATTTCATGGAAAAATAATTAAAAAAATTTTGCTCTCCATTTTTGAAATTTTGAATTTTGCTAACCATTTTTTGGATTTTTTTGACGTGATTCCCAATGGAGTCCTAATGCGTTGCCAGTCGTTTATTTTACGGTAACATAATACATTGATAAATCACATACTTAATGAATTTAGTACAATATTTTTTTATAAAAGTAACGTTATGAAGATTTTGTATAAAATAATTAAAGATCTCAAATTACGTATAATTAATCCCAATCTAATAAAACTATTCTTAAAAAATACCGTAACCCTAAAATTAAAAAAAATTAATTCTTATTCATTGTATTTACTCATGTACATTTTATTTATAAAGAAACAAAACATAAAAAGCATTAAAACTTTTGCAGGCCTCCATTGTGGAGAGGTAGCAATTCAGTTTTTCATCATATTAGCCTTGGGTTATTCCCAAGCATATTCCCGGTCAAGCTTGGCTTTTTTTATACATTAAGAAAATTTTATACATTCCGTATTCTTAAGTACAATGTAGGTAATTTTACTAGTATAGATCTATGGTTTCTCATTATTTAAAAAATTAAATTATTGTAATGTAAATGGAAAACCTCCTTTTTTGAAGAAGGTTAAAAATACCTTATTTTCGCAGTTTTTTCCTATGCGACTCCCTTCTATGATAGGGTTTTTGAGATAACATTAAAAAGTATGACTCATATAATAGCATTTAAGTGGTGTACTTAATGCCAAAACAATTTTAGTTGCATGTATGTAACCTTCATCTGTGATTAATTGTATCATTGAAAAGGTTTTAACAAAAGAATTTCTGTTATATAATTAATTTAGATTGATTAGTTCAAAAGTATAATTTTTTTCTTAGTTTTATCTACCGACTTGTTTACAAATACGTTAACAAAAATTTTTAAATTTAAATTACGTTGTTCGAAGTTTTTACATCAGGAATCTTAAACATTTTTTAACCCTCGGGCCAATATTTCTAATTTGCAACGACATGAAGGATCCAGTGTATTACAAACAATATTTTAATCGTATATAAAAAATAATGGTGTCAATTACAAGCCTATAGTACTACCATTCTGAGCGAAAAAGGCGTATCAATATATATATCCCTTTATTTATCCCTCAAAATATTACCAAATCGCTGGGTTGGTCGTGACGACCGATTACTTGGCCAACTCGATCACCAAATACAACTCCATGTGATATTTTTCTATGGGGTTTCATCAAGAACAATGTCTACAAAACTCGTGTAGTGAATATGGATGACCTTAAGGAGAGGATTTTTAACGCATTTGAACTCATAGATGTGGATTTGTTACAACGAACGTGAAATGAAATTGATTACTGGTTGGATATTTGCGAATTACTAATGGTGCACATATTGAATGTCTTTAATTACAGGTAAAAAAAAACCTTCTGTTTTAATGATTCTAAATTCATAAAACCGGTTTTTCTATCTTAATAAATAAATTAATTAATATCAAAGTTGTTCAGATAATTCTCGGACAATATTCAACAATTATATAGTAACCTAATTTTTTTGTTACTTAGCATTTTTTTTTCTGTGCCTTATGTACACCTTAATGTTAAAAAGTTAAAAGATAGATGCTAATTTCATTTTCTCTTCATGAATATAGATCAATTATCGAATAATCTCGATCTTTTTATGTTTTCTTAAAACGAAAGGAACTAAATGAAAAAAATACTTCTCAGTATAAAGGCAATGTAATCTCAAAATTCAGACTGTGTCTATTGTAAACACCACAAAAAGTATACATAAGAGGAATATGTGTATCAAATAATACATTTTTTGTGTTTGTAAGTGTGTGTGTGTGTGCGCGCGCGCAAATTTAATTTTTATTAGTATGCCGAAAATACATTAAAAATAAATAAATATGTATATATACATAATCCCGCTATAATTTACTAAGGATATAATTTTGTTCCCATTATCATGCGATATGGGCTTTGGGATTCATCTGCTTAAATCCATACAAACGTCCTTTCGTTAATATAGAAAACTACTACTCAACTTTAATTTAAACAAAACTGAATCATGAAAGCCAGTTTTTAAGCAAAATAGATCATTAAAATATTCACTGCATATATTTATATTTATAGATTATTTTGAAGAGAACCTGCAGAAAATTTTCAATTAAAGACATATATCCATAATTAAAATACTATAACACGTAACGATTACCATATCGTGAAAACAAATTTTATAAATACTGAATCAAACATATTATTATATTTGAGGTATTTATATTTTAATGAGTTTCTTTCTCAAAAAAAAAAAAAAAAAAAATCTTGGTAGAATTAAATTATTTCTAAATAACCTGAAAGATTTTACAAGAATAGATTTCTGCATAAACTACAAAACGTATCTTGCTACATTATTTTATAAGATTAATATGTAAACATTTTTGTTGATTAATATGTGCGTGTGTACTGCGAAAAAAACACACACACATACACAACAAACACAGGGTGATATTAAAGTATGGAAACGGCTTTATATTTCAAAACTGAGGGATACTAAGAAGTAGAAACACTTGCAGATCTACATAGTTACAAAATTACTACTTTATGCTGTGTTTGTATTTTTTTCCACCATCATTCACCATATTGAATCAAATTTTTTTTTTAGGTAAAAAGATGGACATATGATACATGCATAATTTTAATGTAAAATACTACGATAAAAATGAAGGCGAATACCCCTTTTCTATAAATACCTTCCTTTTTCGAATTATAAACAATCAAAGTTGCCAAAACGAAAAAATCGTGGCAGTAATAAAATGAGGAAGTAACTTATTTATTTCGTATTATCTTCAGACTCAGTATCATACTTTAAACAGTAATTTTTTTAATTAATAGCCCAAAACTAATAATAGCAGCCTTCACAATAATAAATAACGCTGCTTATAAAAATAATACACGATAGCTGATAATTCGTAACACTAATACAAATTAAATGGCAAGGTCATATATTTCCTTTCGTTATCATAATATTTAATTTTAAAACTAAGTTGTATATTTTCGGTCCGAAATTTGTTTATTCAATAAATTTTGGAAATAATTTTAAAAATTTTGAAGTGTAAAAAATATATTGCAAATTTAGAGTAGTAAATTATTTGTTATTTTACAGCAATGCAGTTTGTATAACGTTACAACAATGCAAGTTATTAACCTCTCATTTTGAATCTTTACTTTAAGTACAGTATTTGACTGTCTCTAAATTAATTACGTATTGAAGAATTAAGTTGTTGCGATTCGATTTTTTTTCTCTACTGCAAATTCTATTGTTATTATCTTGGTTAATTTATTTAGTTTTATCAAATAATAATGCATCCTTTAAGTGAAACCGAAAGAATAACTGTGTTGATGTTGCACGAGTACGGTGATAGAGTACAGCATTTACAAGAGGTTTGTGATTTATCTAATAATATATTTCAAAAAGAGAGAACCAATAAGTAAATCGACTGTGATCAAGGCGAAGGCAGTATAATGATTTGAAGCAACCGCTACTCTAAGAAATCGTCCTCGCACCAGGAGACCAAAAATTACCACTAACGATGAAAAATCATTAATAGATGATTTCCAGATGTTATTTTTTAGACATTCTTATTTTATGTAATGAGTCGTTGACTAATACTAGAATCTTAGGTGTGGTACCTGTAAACAAGATTTAGGAATTACATTAAAGTTTATTTGGTCTCTCTTTCTCTGTTATAAATTCGCAGATTGGTTTGCAATGATTTTCCAGAGCTTTTTCTGTCGAGCAGTTCTCTATAGTTGTTCCTAGCTCTCGGATCAATTTTTATCATCCATGATATTTCTTATGTACTTCAGTTTACCATTTCCTTTACGGGTTTTCCCGTCCATCATCCCCTTAATAATTGTCTTTTAATAATAATAAAGAATTACGTAATACAACGCATAATTTTTAAACCAGCCGCCCACCTCAAGATGTTTTTGTGGTCCGGGACTCAAAATAATTGCTAATAAAAATTTATTTTATTAAATACTTGTATATTTATGTAATAAATGTGAAATAAAATATAAAACTTTGATATCGATTATATTTAATTTCCTTTATTATTTGTTGAATCTGTAATAAGTAAACTACAGTAGTATTTGCTACAGAAATCAATTCTGTGAATACGTAATAGTTTAGAATTTTCTAAACCAAATAGGCTCAATTTTGTTCTCAAATAAAACTTTTAATAATCTAACTTTTTAAGTAACTAATAAAACTGTTTCTTAACTTATTACGCAAAGGATCTAAATACGATTACGTAAAAAAAATATACTGTAAAATAATTCACAAAATTTTCCGTAATGTACTTAAAAGTAGTATATATATATATATATATATATATATATTGATACGCCTTTTTCGCTCAGTATGGTAGTACTATAGGCTTGTAATTGACACCATTATTTTTTATATACGATTAAAATATTGTTTGTAATACACTGGATCCTTCATGTCGTTGCAAATTAGAAATATTGGCCCGAGGGTTAAAAAATGTTTAAGATTCCTGATGTAAAAACTTCGAACAACGTAATTTAAATTTAAAAATTAGTATGCCGAAAATACATTAAAAATAAATAAATATGTATATATACATAATCCCGCTATAATTTACTAAGGATATAATTTTATTCCCATTATCATGCGATATGGGCTTTGGGATTCATCTGCTTAAATCCATACAAACGTCCTTTCGTTAATATAGAAAACTACTACTCAACTTTAATTTAAACAAAACTGAATCATGAAAGCCAGTTTTTAAGCAAAATAGAAGATTAAAATATTCACTGCATATATTTATATTTATAGATTATTTTGAAGAGAAACTGCAGAAAATTTTCAATTAAAGACATATATCCATAATTAAAATACTATAACACGTAACGATTACCATATCGTGAAAACGAATTTTATAAATACTGAATCAAACATATTATTATATTTGAGGTATTTATATTTTAATGAGTTTCTTTCTCAAAAAAAAAAAAAAAAAAAATCTTGGTAGAATTTAATTATTTCTAAATAATCTTTCTGGTGAGTGGAGATTAAAATCTTTAGTCTCTAGTCTTAGGAATAAAATCTTTACTTCGATGTAAAACTAAATAGTTACTAACAAAATCAAAAAGTTCGGTGAGAGAAGATTACTTTAAAACCGATAGAATTTCTTTCTCTTACTATTTTATATTATAATAAAAGTAAAGTAAAAGTTTTATTAATTAAAAAAGCAAATTAAGGAATATTTACAATTAGAAAACAAAACAAAACGAAACCGTATATACTTAGTCTCCACTGGTGAGGACGTAACATAACTTATCTTAAATAAATATAACAAATTTTCATCTTCAAAAAAATATTATCCAACAAAAACATCGATATCAACGCAATTATAGAGAAATATACAGAATAAGTCATTTTTCTCTTATCCTCGATAAAAAAGAAAATTAATCGATGAATATTTTACTATTATTCACTTTTGTGTAGAGGAAAATCATATAAATCAATTGTTTTACGACTTTAGAGATATATTTTTCCCAAACTCTCTTAAAGAAGTTAAACGTATAAAAAGACTGAGGTACAAGAAAATCAAATCACTTTTTCTCTAAAAATAGTGAAGTACAAGGGCGGTCCAAAAGTACTGAGACAACAGCCGTAGTTAAAAAAAAAACACGTTATCCTTAATCTACAATTATATGTTCCTTTTCAAAACAGTCTACTGTAAGTGGAATACACTGTTTCTAGCGCCTGAACTACTTTTCAGACAGGAAATCTAGGCCACCTTTTGAAAGAACTTTGTATTTCGCCTCCACGGTTTTTATAACCTCTAGATTCCTCTCAAATTTTAACCCTTTAAGGTTTTTTTTCACCTCTGAGAATAGCCAAAAGTAAGACGGAAATAAATCTAGGCTGTATGATGGGTAAGGAACCGTTTTAATCTCTTTTTCCATTCAAATATTCAATTCAATTTGCAAACTACCGATATATGAGCGCTTATTATCTTGGTAAAACAGGTCTTAAATTTCTTTTACAGGGCATTTTACTCAGAATCGAGTCAGCATTAACTTCAGCACACTGAAGTACCACAGCATTTACAGTCTCCCTATAGATAGAAACATCAGATGATGTTTGTGAATGAATCCTTCACGTCCAAAAAAGATGATTGTCATGACTTTACCCGCGCTGCGTGCAACTTTGGGTTTTTCACTGAGTTGGTGAAGAAGTTTACTTCCATCGGGAGCTTTGTTGTTTCATCTTAGGGTCATAATGAAACATTCAAAACTCGTCGACGGTTACTACAGTATGCAAAAAGCTGTTTCCTTCCATCTTGCAGTAAGTCAATAATTCTTAGTAGACGAATACGCGTTTGGTCGATTTGGTCAGGCGTTAAGAGCCTGAAGATATTCACTGTTTTTACCATAATGTCATCATCGACCTGCTCGATTCACTCGCTTTATCCATGTCTTTTGCCCTCATAACTAAAAAACTATTAGCCTTAGGATGTTGAAATTTTGGATTTAGGACTATTGTAACATCCAGTTGTGTACCTTCACTTTTGATTGCAATCAAATGGACCAAAGGTGTCCAAAAAAATCCCAAAATCAAAAAACATTTGGATTTTGTACTTTTTCTTAACTGTTATAATAAGCACTCATTGAGAGCTTTTCAACGATGTATAAATACATAAAAAATGGTAATGTTTTCATTGGTTCCAGAGTTATAGCCAAATAAAATTGTAATTAATGAAATATTTAAATCTTACAAGGGGAAGGCACATCGGTTCCAATTCGACTTCATCTCCTTTTTAGGTAGATTTCATAAGAAAACTATCTATTTTAATTGGTACCATGATTCGACTTCTGGAAAATTTCGACATATCTTTGCGTTTCTCATCCCCCAGACTCCAAAACCACCGTCAGTTCAGAAGATTATATATACATTTACTTGAAATATATATATTTCATTTTGTTGTGGACACGAAACTGTCGTAATTTTGCGCAAATCACTTTCAAATTGATAATTAAAATATGACGACCCAAAATCTCGGTCAAGTTCGTTAATGGGAAAAATCGGACCATGGCAGAGGAAATGGGGAACTTTATCGAAAAAAACAAAATATCGCTATAACTTTCCTATTAAAATATCGAATTCGTTTAAAGTTCCTACTATTTTTTGGATAAGGGCCTAAAACTTATCTAAATAAGGTTTTGTGATATCACCAATCATTGGTCAAGGGGGTGGAAAAAATGGGGTTTCTAAGACAAAAAACATCATAACTCCCTTAATAGGCACAGTATGGAATCGCTTTAAAGTGATCGTTAGTCCTCTAAACATTATCTAAAACTTTTGTCTGTAATAATTTTTGATATGACCAACCCTTACGGCAAGGGATGACCAAAATACTGCTTGAATTGTAAGAAGATGGGGCTTGTATGCAAAAATGTGTAACTTTTTTCACATTCGTCCATTGTCGTATTGAGTATATTTGAAGTTTTTCTTAACTTTAACGTGGAAATCGTTTTTACCCCCTACTTGCACCGGTGAAATCTACCTCCGCCTATCGGCGTGCCGAAAGGGATTTTTTTAACTTGTTTTTAATTTAAATTTATCGTTTTATTAATATTATTAACCTCTGATAGTAAAAAAAAAGTTTTATAATAAATAATATTTCAATAATAATAATAAGAAAAAATGTCAGAATTTATAAATGAAATAATATTTTATGTACTTTTAATTTAAAAATATGTGTATATGTAATTTAATAGCGTACAAGAAAGTCATGAATTGTTTACATCAGATTTTTTCTAATTTTTTTAAATTCTATTTATCCGGATGTCAATTATCCGAGAAGAGTCTCTAGGTGTTCCGATTAACCGGAATAATACTGGTATAAATGTGAGTAATAGGTGATGGTAAAGAAAAATTCGAATATTTTATACATAATATTACAGTCGTACTACGTTTGTTAATAATGTACAGTGGTAGTTTTTTTAAGATTTCGTTGCATAAAATATTTTATATAAATGAAAACGATATACATAAAATATCGTGTATTCAGAAAATAAAAGAACCATTCATAAAATATGACAAGATTTCATAAAAAACGCTTACATCATACGTACTTTTGCATTTTATATATTTTATGGAAGTGGTAATGTTTACAATTTCAAATGAAAGATATATCCTTTTTGTTTTTTCTTTTCGTTCACATCACTATATTTTATTACAATAACCCATATAAGTTTTGCAATTTATTTCACAGAATTTTTATTATTATTATTTTATTTTTAAAGGAAAAGAAACATTGTATTGGTGTTTTACTTTATTACAAGCTGTATTATATTGTTTACTATAAATAAAAGAAAATCAATATTGTTGACATAAAAATGTATGGAACTATTTATTTATTTTCCATTGAATTTTTTAAAAAAATGCTTTATGATGTTTTTGCAATTTTTTTGCAATTGAGATTATTCGTTCAAATAATGGGGTTTCTTGTTTTTTATATCAAAATATTAAAATAAGAAGGGAGAAATCAATGACATTCTTTAAGGAAAACTGGCTTCAAATTATTTAGGTCAAACTGTGTAACTTAAGTTAAAAACAAATAAACTTTTTGAAAAAATAAAAATAAAACAAGGTGACAAGGAACCCCAATGTGGTTTTCAGGTTTTGAAAATGTTAAAGTAACTATATTTCCATTATTCAGTATTTTAAAATAACTCTTGCTTGTAATTTTTAACATAAAATCCGTTCTCTAGAGATAAAACGTTTCTGGCTATTATAACAGAGGAAAAGTATTTTATTGACAAAAATACTTCCATGTACGATGGGACTATGTTTCAATGATTTTAAATTTCCAGTGTTCTAAAATACTAAGATGTAACTTACAAAATTCTGTTTGTAATCATAAATATATTTGCATATAGGCTATCTATGCACGTCTATTTTATTCTATTTATACAATTATAAAACTTTTAATTTACTGTCAACTGGTTTGCATTTTAGAAAGGATTAACTAAATTAAGTACACATTTAGAAAACAAATTTTAGGAGTAGTCAGACTACTACTATATCTCAAAAGTGTAGACTTAAACACCTCTTTTATTTTGAGAAATAGTAATAATCAGAAATAACGTCAAAATCTTACTTTCTCGGAAAATATAGCTAGAATAACTATTTTAATCGGAAAATTATGTCAAAAATGGAGTATCGGTTTTAAAAAAATATATTTTTACGTTTTAGGTCAAATTAATTCATCCAGACCAAACAAATATGTATGGCCTTATATCTCAGTACTGACAAAACCGATTTTCTTCAAATTTGGTTCAAATATTTCTATATATGATTCATTGATCATATTAATTTTTCTTCAAAATTCGTTAAGAAGTGATGGAAAATTTCGGAAAAACCAATTTTATATTATCTTCAGAGGCATTTTTGAGAAAACTGTATTAAAGCAAATTTGTTATCTACGATGCATACATAAATAAGACAAAAAAAAATGTTTAATCAAATCTCATCTTGAAATTGAAATACATGTTTTTTGTTGTTTTTCTGTTTCCATTCGATTTAAATATTTTTCAAAAAATTTTTGAAAGTTTATGCTTTATAAATAGAGCTATGAAGAAAGGTCTTGTAATTTTCTAAAATGGACCAAAATGCAGAAAAGTTTTATCGAAAATTCTCTTTTTTATTTTAATCTTTATTGAAGGGTGAGTTTAATTTAGAGAAAAATTTTACTTAAACAAATTTGTTAATCTTGATCTATATATGAATACTTTTAGACAAATTTTTTTAAAAATTTATTTCCATCCCTAAAAAATTATATATTCTGTTTTTTTTTTTTTAATATAACACAAATTTGTTATATATATGTATAACCGAAACTATCAGTTGAAATTTTTTAAATGATTTCTTTTTGTAAAATGTTATCAAATCTTGGAAAAAATATACCATATATCAATACTTGTCAATGAGTAGGAGATGAGGAATTAACCCCACTTCCTATTCACTGACAAGGACTTTGAGCACGGAACCCCCATTCTTGAGCATGAAAAATCATTTAGTTAAAACTTATTTATATTTTTTAAGTTTAAGGTGTTATCAAATAGAAAAAAAATATTGTAATTTCAAGCTTGTTTTGAATTAAGTTTTATGATACCTTAAAATAAAAACTGAACACAGAATTAATTTGTGCGATTTAGAATATACATTGATTATTATTAAAAAAAAATAAACTGTGTTAACAAAATATGGCAACTCTTAAATTACTTTTCAACAGTTAAAAGTAGCAGAATTAAACAGATACCTCTATCTTGAATCGATCTGTTTCTCGTTATGAGACTACCACACCTAAACGACCCAAGAGATTCCCATGAAGGAAAATTCAAAGATTTTAAATGAAAAGGGCATTAAAAACAAGTATTTGAAATAAAAGAACTCTACCAAAATTATGCCTAGTTAATATTTTTATTGTTATTTTTATAAGTGGCGTACGGTACAAATTAATTACCGGTTTTATCCCTCAAAACAGATCATTTTGAGGTAGGAGCATTTGCTAAATTGAATTTTTCAATATTTAACTATTGAAAAATTATTTAACGGTTACTATAGTTTATCAACAGCATATATATATATATATATATATATATATATATATATATATATATATATATATATATATATATGTATAAGGGATGTATATTATTAATTTGTCCTTTTTTATATTTTTTTCCAGAATTTCTTATGACTATGACGTATGTAGATCACTTGAATTTCAAAAGGCATTAATCATAGAGCCTTTTTTTTAAAGTAACTGTATTTATTATGTAAACCAGTTCTTGAGGTGAATAAAGTGAAGGTATCAATTAAATAGCTGAATATTTATTGAATTTCAATAGATTTAGTATATTGATTGTTTATATAAGTAAAAAAAATTAAAGAAAAAGATAAATATACTTGGCTCTAAATGTTCAGACTCTGTGCATGTTATTAAAAATTTATTTAAGAAGTTCTTTAAAATTTAAAGGTCTTTCTACCAGTTCACACTCAGCTCATGATGATTCAGCGACTCCGTACACACCATATAAGCCGGCTCCGCACTTCACTTAGTCAGTCTTCTTACAGCCTTCTTCTAACAATCTTCATAGACTCAACATACAATATATATTCTTTAACAATGTGTCATTTATGTAATCATTAAAAGCACTTATGTACACTTATATATATCTTGTATTATTAATTCAAATATTAAAGGATAATATCTAATTATGAAGTGATAAATGTATATATTTATTAATTATTTGAAGCAGCGGTAAATACATATATTACCCTAACCATGGTACTACACCAAGGCGGATATTATCTCGACACTAAATAAGGCAACATTAAACTTTTCTCCTCACCATTTCTAGTAAGCCTAGAATTGGAGTACTTGCTATTTTCTTGAAGGTAACTATGCCATTTTTAAAAGTAATTAGTGACTCAATGTATAGTTATGATCCCTACAAGTAAAGTTAAATAAAATAGTAAGAAGTAAGTAATAAAAATATTAAGAATAATAATTACTTAAAAAAATATATCTCAGATAAAAACAAACTTTTAAGTCCTAAAAATTGATAATTAAATTTAGTTATATTTTTTCCACCTTTGCATCGTAAAATTTTACTTAATTTTCTTTATATTATATCATAATATAATATTTAAAAAAAAATATATATATAAAAAAACAACGTAATAGTAAAACGTTTTAAGAACTTCAAATAATACAATTTTATTTAAATAAATTTTTATATTTGAATTTTCCTAGATTTGATTTATTACGACTTAGGATTCTAATAATCTAAATATAAACGTTTTTTTTGCAGGTTGGTTAACTGTTTAAAGTCATCCATATCTCAAATTTTATAGTACAATCATATCCGTATATAACATACAATAAAAATTTTTATTTATTATTTAAAAATAAGAACGAAAAGTGTAAACTATTTGTTATAAAAAAAAATAATAATTATTACGTAATTATGACAAAAAAAAAACAACAAATAAATAACAAACGAGCAACATTAAAACGCTTATTTAATTTCTACAGTTTAAAATGATTTACAGTTTTACGCGCAGGAGGAGAAGATAAATAAACACAGTAACAATGTTCATTTAATTACTAGAAGAGAAACGAACTGAATTATTATTTAAACAAAGCTATTTTGAAATTAATTAAATAATTAGTTTTAAATTATAATTTTCATATTTATTGAGTTAATAAAATAACTTTATAAATTGCTATTAAAAAAAGAATTAAGTAATAGGAGAAAAATTTCACTTTTAAAAAAAAATTAAAATAGAAGTATTAAAAAATGGTCATTAACAAAAGAATTAATTAATTAATTACTAAATTTCAACGAAAGACATAAAAACCTCACCTCATTTATTGTATTTAGCGATTTTACTAATAATTCAATTTAATATTTTCCATTTTTTAAGTCTCTTTCTCATTTTTTGTTGAGATTTTATAACCGCATGAATTTTTGATGCTGTTTTACTAGAAAAAATACAGTATAGAAATTTTTAGCTTGTGAAAAAAAGATTTTAACGCGGAACTTTCAGAATGAAACAAGTAGAAACTAACATATATTTGAATTATAAAGTATATGGTAAATTAAAAATATTTCGCTTACAATTACAGCGATAACATTGGAAACGGTAGCAGATATATATCTACAAGGATAATCCTATATCCTATGATATAGCTACAAGGGTGATAAGGATAATTATTAAATTTAAAATCGATATGTTTTCATGTAATAACATTTGATAAAGTTATGTTAAATTCTTATGCAACGTTCGCAGAAAATTTGAATAAAGTAAACGATAAAAAAATATAAACTGATTTTTTTTATCTAGATCCGTAAAGAAATGATTGTTTATGTATGTCTCATCGTTAAATGTTTACAAATAAAGTACCTTTGAATTAAATAGGTGAAAAGAAAAGATAATTTCCTAATAGTAACTCTAAATTCAAGGTGTCCAAATTTTTTAAATCAAATAAATGTATACGAATAGAAAAGATCTTTAAAAAACTTTCAAAAATTAAAACAGTTAAAAAAGATGATTACATTGTAAATAACAGAAGTATTGTTCTTAATTGAAACTTACCGATCATAGATTTTGTATCTCTGGGATTTTTCATGTACCCTAACTTCAAAAAAGAATAAATCTAGATTAAAAATCTACTATTTATGCATGGTTTTGTGTGTGTGTGTTTGTATAGGCCTAAAATTTGGGTTTATAAATGGTTCAAAATGCAACCGTAAAGTTCAACGTGGTAGTTTAGGTGTTAGAAGCAATGATATTTTTTTTTTTAAATCGATTGAGTAAACCATCTATGAATAAGGGTCTCGACAAAATGTTATTTATAAAAGTGATTGAAACCTTTTAAAAAAAAATAGTTTTTAAAAACACGTATATTTTGCGTTGCTTTTTAAAAGCTTATTAAACATTAAAAAAAGAAATAATAGTAATAGTAAGATTTTTGGGAAAAAAATATCTAAAGGCTCTTTCTCTAAAAAAGAAATTATATTTTATACATTTTTAACATTTCTATGATTTTAATTCTGTTTTAGTCATTAAAAAATAAATAATAATGCCTTTTCATCATCTTTAAGTAAAGGATCATGAAAAGTTGAATAAGTTTCCGACTTTATCAGATGGAGATAGGAGATAATTAACATACATTTAAAGCAAAAGTTCTACATGCTTGTTTAATTATTTGTTTTAAAATTAAGTTTTGTCACCAACCTTATTCACAAAAGTATACAGAATAATATGATAAACCCCGGACCTTAGCAGAGAAACGTTTTTGGAAAAAATTACGTTCTTGTTTTAGCTTTTATTGGGTTGGTTTTAGATTTAGAAAATACATTACATAACTAAATTTGTTAATCATAACCTCTGTATGAATATTTTTACAAAAATGTTTTAAAAATTTATTCATATCTATAAAAATAATTCTTTCTTTTTGGTCTAACTCTTTCAATTTTTATTATTAATAGCCGGGAAAGTCATGCAGCAGTACTTAGCCAGCTTTTTGATTTGAAATGTGTTAGGTAATTTTTATTTAATTACCCATTATTACATATTTAATAAGGATTTTTCATTTTTTTTATAGAATATCTCAACTGAAATTAATATTGATAATTTTAATAGTTTAATCACTCGTTCTAACCCGTTTTTATTATTAAATTTAATTTTATTTAAATTTATGTTTTAATTAAAGTTTAATTTTACTTAGAACTTTGTGTATTTTTGTATAATCTTATTTTCTGTCCTAATTATTTTGGTGGGTAACTCCGACCTTAACTTGTCCTAGACGCCAGATCTATTTCACGCGCCCAAGTCATTCCGTAAAGGGGAGCAGCTTGTTAGTGATCCACTTGACTGATGGATAATTATGCCTCTTGAAAAACATTCGGGAACATTCTCTATTAGTTAATATTCTTTGTCAGATATACGTTCTAACATGCAAATGCCTTGTAAGATGTTGCAGCAACTCCATGTTTTTTTTCGAATATTTTCTTCAAACTTGTCTTAGTTCAGAGTTTTATTTTAATATAAATTAAAATATTATTTGAGACTGTTTTCTACAGTACTCTTGCTCACTTCTAGGTCGGATGACCTTTCTGTCTTTCGATTAGAAGTGGTAAAGAACGTCTACAAGAAGAGATGGATGAACGTCTAAGTAAACTGATAATAAAATATCTAATTAACAAATTTTCAAAAGTAGTTTTAATCATAATCTTTAATTAAATAGTAAGATAAAAATTTAAGCTCAAGGAATGTATAGCAAAATATAGTAAAGCCTTGTGAGATTTGGTAAATTTCATTTCAAAAATGGATTATAGTAAAATATCTTAATGAACAAAATGTAAAGAAGCAAAAATTGAACAAGCATTATTTTTTTTTAATTTCAGCCATCTTAAAAGAAGTTAAAAAGTATCCGTCTTAAAAATCTGTTTATATTGATTTAATCCGTGAGAGAGAAAGAAATTTATTAAAAATTCGGAAAATCAGAGTTTTAATGAATTTTTTTATACGAATAGGCCAAATTATAACCACGCAAATATCATTTCTTTCTAGCTGTTCTTCTATTCTTCTATGCGTTTCTCCTTTTCTCATCATGGCTTCATTTTTGCTCTCTGTCAATTTTCTACCGGACATTTTTTCTGTCATAAAATATTTTGTATTGAAAAATTATTCTTTGGCAGTTACCGCTATAGCAACAGTACTCTCCTTTCAAGCCTATTCTTTTTCAGGTGGAAAAGGAGGTTCTCTTTCATCTGTTTAAATTAATTCTATTTCCTTTTCATGTTCCACAGCTTGTCAAAGATTTGTTTATTTCTGTCTGGGTCCATCCTGATTATAGACCCTAAGAACCTTCTTTTCCTTAGCGCTGTTTCTTGGTCTGTTTGATATTGGTAATTTCCTAGTAAGATTTGAGTGTGAATCCTTCCTGTGTACTTTTGACCAAGAATTTTCTTCAGTAAGCTTCTTTCGATCTTGAGAAATTTTTTGAGGTTGTTTAGGTGTAACGTTTCACTCCTACATAAGATTACTGGTATTACTACAGTTGTATAATTCTTAATTTTGCGATCTTGGAAAGATTCTTCTTATTGTAGATGTCTTTGGTATTGAATTTAAGCTTTTCGAGTATTAATATTCTATTTTCATTTGATGTTTTATCTATTTCTGTTCTAGTTATAATCAATATCATAGTTGCTTAAAAGTGTTTTTTTTTCTTTTTTCTCTGTCGATTTCCCCACCCCTTGGAGCCGGTCGCGAATCCGGCTCCAAGCGTTCACACCTCTTGGGACGCTCAGTTCCAAGAGGTGCCATCGCCTCAAACTACCTCGGAAGGGCACAAGGCTCCGCCCAGGCACCCGGGACTCGGTCTTCCTTTCTTGCCATGCCTCAAATGAGGGGATCCCAAAGGGTCCTTCTTACCGGGACTGCGATCTGAACGCCTCGCCTCTAACGAGGAACTCCAAAGGGATCCCCACCGTGACTACGGTCTTACTTTCCCCCCAATGACACTGCAAGAGAGTCCCCACCCGATCATTGAAGATGAGACGCCGGAGCCTCCCACCCCACGTATACGGTACGTTTGAATAGACTTCCCGGAACACCTGGAGATTAAACGGTCTGCACGCCGTAACTCTTCCACAACCATGTCAGCGAAACTCTCAGCTCCACTGTTACCAGAGATAGCAGTGAACCCCCTCCTCTTCCGGTGGGGCCAATTCCTTGGACCGATGCGATCCGGCCATGATGACAATAGTAAAATTTTCTATGTACAAATGTAAATAAGCCGATGTAAACAAACTTACAGGTATACAAACAAGCCCCTAGCAACGCTAGGCTAAGTTCAGAATTGCAAAAAAAAAAAAATTATTCTAAACTAACAAAACAGAACATTAACTAAATTAAAATCTAAAATAACATAACACAAACATAAATCCCTAAACAAAAAACCCAAAAAATCAAAAACCATTTGTAACAACGAAAAATACCAAAATATAACCAATAATCACAGAGCTCCTATGCAGTCAACCTGTCTCGCAAACGTCAGCTGTGAATCCACTTAAATGTGGTTGGTGACATTTATCTCTCCGCAATTAGTCCCATTGTCTTGTAAATGAAGATTTATTAATATATATATATATATATATATATATATATATATAAATTTTGAACTACTTTCTTTTTCAGAGTGAATAGTTTTCTGTTAATGTTTAAAAATGAATTCTAGAAGAAAAAAATGGGAAAAATTTTCACATTCTAATTTTTTTTTGAAAGTTGACATAATTTTATTACGGATTGTAGATCAAATTCAGCCACTTAAACTAGGACCTAAATATTTTACCAAATATGAAAAACATTTATATAATACCTTGAAAAAGAAGTGGAGAAAAAATTCTTTATTAATATTTTTTTTCTCTTCGTATTTAAACCGAATGATTGAAATTCTGGATAATTGTCTATTTATTTTTGTTTTTAAATAACAGAAGACCAAGAGAAAAATAAAATTCAAATTTAAAAATGATAACTTATAAATTAATTTATTATATAATTTAAAGAAAAAAATAAGAATATATTCTGAATAAAGGAATTATTAATTTTAACTATAATAGACATACAGATTACAGTACAGAAAAAGAATATTAGATTTTATATATAAAAAAGAAGAAAGTTAAAGTTGCAGTTTGGTATTTGTTTATTAGACGGAAAAAAGTTTCACCTTTGCCGTAGAATAAAGTTATTTATTTGCCTTAGCATCACGCTGATTGAGTATTCATTGCACACGAAAAAGAGCAAGGTAGTTCTGAGCTTCATCGAAAATGTATTGAAAAAAGGTGACGAAGTAGTTCAAGGAAATTGGTTCAAGGCGAACTCATTTGAGTCATTCCTGTAGTCCTAGAGCCTGGAATACATTAGAGCTTATGTGTTGTTTGTGTGTGTGTGTGTGTGTGTGTGTGTGTGTGTGCGCGCGCGCGCGCGCGCATTAACTTGAAATTTCTAGAGTACGAGTACATTCTTTAATTCTGATAAAGTAATAAATTTATTCATTTCTAACCTTTACTATTTTGAGTGATGTAGTATATAAAAGAAATAAAATAATTCTATCGATAAAAAACTGACTTCTCAGATCGTCCGTTGATATCTCTAAATTAATTAGAATACTATATGAATGATAATGCCACGAAGACTTAATGAATCTGTTCTATAAACAGAATTATTCATTATGATAAAAGTAGTTACTTTTAATTTAAAAAAAAAAAAATATGAGAAGTTATAAACAAGCAATAAATATAAATTATCTGTAAGATTAATTAAAAACAAACAATAAGCTCTTTTAAGAAGTAACAACTAAATTCTTGTTCTAAAAACCGTTAAAGCACGAGAATATGCGTAAAAACCAAACTTTCTGTTTAATCCTTAATTCTCTCAAACTTCAAATTTAAAAGCTTTATAAAATTACGTGTTAAACATACAGAAATAAAGCCACCCGATTGAATATAAACACGTATTAAAAGATTTTCGAGATAAAACTGGCAAAGATGTTACGAAAATTTTCTAACCTTTGTCAGGCGGTTAACATTTGTCCTGTCCCTAAAATAAATTTTTAAACAACTATTAGAAAATTATTGTTAAATTTTTCTCTAATTTTTATTTTGTATTAAAGTTAAAACCTCAATACGATTTAGCATTCTATAATTAGAATGTGGTTAAAAATCTTTCAAGTGAATGTATTTTAATTATGGAAACATCTCAATAAAAAAAAAAAAATTGTATGGACAAAGCGATATTAAAAAGTAAAAACGGCTTTATATATCAAAACTAATGGATATTAGGAGGTAGAAACAAGTGCCTAGCTATATAGTTACGAAATTACTACTTTATGGTGTATTTTGTCCGTCATCTTGAATGAAACTTTTCCTTAAATACTAAGGTGGACATGATTTTAATGTAAACCTTTCCAAGAAAAACGGTGGGTGGAGTTTTTCTCGTTTTTCTTAAATGTCTTCATTTTCGAATTATAAGCAGTCAAAGTTGCAAAAACGGAAAAATCGCGGTTGTAATAAAACGAGGTAAAACGCCTCGTAATAATTTTTTTATCTCGTATTACTTTTAAATTTACATACAATAACGAATTATAAACGGTTAATGTTGGAATTAAAGGTCCAAACACTAATAATAATAATAGCCTTCACAATAACAAATAAGACTATAATAATAATAATAATCATACACAATAACTAATAATTTTCAAACTACCACAAAATAAATGGCTAGGTCAAATGATATTATTTACTTTAATTATAACAACATTTAATTTTAAGATTTAGTGAAATGTTTTCAGTTTTACATTATTTAACTCAAATTTTGAAAGGATATCATTCTACAAGAAATGTTTAAAATGCTTCCCCTCTACAGCTTGGCAGTGCGCTAACCTTAAGTAATGTCCGTTTATAATTTGTTTCATATTTGGTGGAATAAGTGCAGATTCTTCAAATATAGGCTTTTTCAAGCGGTCAATGTTTACAGGTTTTGTTTGTATATATTATATTTCAAGTAACCCCAAAAATAATAATCAAGAGGACACAGATCTGAAGACCAGACAGGCCATTCTATGGGTTCTTTAGGACCAAGGTTGCGAAGAAAAATTTCGAAACACAACATAAAGTAATAATAGTACAATAGATTTAACCACTGTTGAGATATAAGTCAAATAAGAATACATGGTAACATTTATATATAAAGATACATGAATAAATCCTTAATTATTTTAATTTATTTTTTAATTCAGGGACTTGAAAACGTGATGGAAATACAAAAATTCAACAATCTGATTAGAATTTTGACGGATGGAAATATCTCCCCTTTGAGAAAATAATTCTGGCATTAAGGATATGAAGTCAATGCTACCTGTATTTGGATGTGATATAAAGAAATGCTCTACTTCGTTTTTGTCGGGTTTTGTTACTGACGTCACCAAAAATTATTAGAACGGCACTCACCAATATTGTTATTATACTTATAATATTAAATTAAAAATAATAAATATAATTTAGAATAATTTATTATAATTTGATTATCTTCTTTCTCTAATTACTACTGATACTAGTTTTATTGGCCGCATTAGGAATGGTTTTATTAAAGCCAACTTTGTCAACCTAGAACGATTTATTTACAGCAATTTCTAACTCATACGAAATGGGATATAGTATACACCTTTTCAGAGAATTAAAAAGAAAAATCAAATAGAAACAACAATCCTGTTCCAGACTGCTTTGTTTTAAGTTATCGTAAAATGAAGTCAAAGACATAACAAATGAATGGTAAATATTTTTTTTTTTTGGATATCGGATATTGAATGCTATGGACATTAGCCTTTGTCTAAAGCTAAAACTTTTCCTATCCTGATCAAAAATAGCGACGAAGTCAAAAGACTATCTTATTAAACAGTTAATCTTGAAAACAGACATCATGTAATATGAAAACCCCAAAAGAACACAAGATGACAAAAGTATGTAGGGCAGTTACCGCAAAACATATATATTAAGTTAAATGTTAAAAAGAAATGTCTTTATAAAGAAATTTTGCTAAAACTATCAAAAAAAAAAAAAGAAGCAAATGACCCAAAATTATTAAAAACATATCCTTAAAATTAATCACTAGCTTAAAAAACACCAAATACATAAAATATCAGTTCTCTTCACATTAAACATATTACGTACAACTACGAGTATCTCCTAGATTTTCCCTTAGGTCATCTTTTTCATTTCTTTTCTCCATCCTCCAGTTGCCCTCTGAAGATAGGATAACTGAGATCTCGGAGGTAGAATCTTCATCCATCTCCGATACTACCGCTGGTAGCGCAGAGGATGAACTGCGGTCAGTATCGGATATCACCGATCCAGACGGAGTGGGGAGTGTTGTATCCAAGTTTAGACTCGATGACCTCTCCTGAAATTTTTTGGCGGATGAGGTGCTCGCAATATCCTTTGTGGTTTCGGAGTCTCCATAACTACATATTTATCAGTCTCTCTATCCGCAGTCATCCTCTCATCATCCTTGATCTTCCTGATTGGGAACCTTTTTTATCTGATTTTCGACCTGCAACGCATCAGGCTCAGACTTCTGCATTCTTGCCACATCTTCCTTCTTCTTATAACTAGTCAGAGAAGTGTTTTTGGTCTTTTCAGATCTGCCTTTAATATTTTTATGTACAATGTTTACTGGTGGTCGTATTTTAGCAGGTCTCATAGGTTCTTTTGGAGAAAAAGATTTAATTTTATTATCTACGATTCTTTTAATTAATATCTTGTAAATAATCCTAATATCTTTTACTTGACAATACTAAGATCTTGTTAAAAATATTTATCTTCATACACTTAATTTTATATAAATTTTGATAAAAAAAATTCCTGACACCCGTAGGGGAAGACATCCGCCTTGTCACGATCCTGGTCTCCGACCCCCTCCGTTTCTAGCAGCTAATTTATTTTTACGTTTGATGCCATTTTTTTTTTTTTTTTTACCTAAAAAAAGTCATATTTAGGTAAATTTTAAAAATATATACATGCATCATATGCATACTATCACGTCATTAACTTGAAACAAAATTAGTCAAGAGACCTTAATTAAAAATAAAACTGCATCAAATATTCGAACTGCAATAAATATTCCGTGTTATACTAATTATTAATATATATTAATATTTTACAAGCAACAAACATAAATTTTTCATTAATATATTTGTAAAAAGTGTAACCCAGAGATAACAAATATAATCAGCAGTCTTAAATATCATTTTCATAAACATTTACTTTGATTAAACCATCAGAACAAAACAAAAAAAAAGAGTATTTGTCCAGTAAATTTAATTATACATAACTTATAACTCTAAACTTGCATGGTGAAAAAAAATCTCACATTTGGCATGGGGGAAGGGGGTCTTTTTTGACCCAAAAAATTCCCTCCCCATAAATAGTAAGTAGTATACTTATTATTTTATTTATCATTTTTCATTTAAATCCAAGTATATTTTAACGGTTAACCGTAAAAAAATGAGTATAAAGTAAATAAGTTTGTGTTAAATTTTACAATAACGGAGACTTACGAAAGAATGTGTAAAAAATTAAGATAAGAGCATTCATTAGTTTTTAATAATAGCGCAATTTGATGAAAATATATTTAACGTTTGGCTCTTCATGACAGTCACCTAACGAGCATAAAAAAATGAAATTAAATGAAATACGTTTCTAATCCTCCCAAAGATAAGCCGATAAATATAAACCAATGGCAGTTCACATTCATATAAGCATATCGCGTATTACACTTAACATTATCCGTCCCCTGAGATTACTTCAGTAACTAACCAATAAAAATGTCGTATTTTTTTAAATCAATCACGTGTAAGAATACGATTGACCAATCAAAAGATACTACATTCCACCAATCTTAACTCTAAAAGGTACTGACTAATTATCAGTCAGTAAGTTCAAACCAATCATATTCCTTGTTTTTTAACAAATCATAAAGTGAGAGTAATACGTGTCCATTGGAATAAAACAAATATTGACTGATAAAATCCGTACTGTCCCTAAATGTTTCTAACACTCATAAATAATCCCAACACTATACTACCTTTTGTCAGAAACAAATCTGAAAAACATCCACACAACAGTTATTTTTACCAAACACGAGACAGAATTATCATCGCCGTTATTTTGTCCGATAAACATAACTAAGTATTTGTTAACCAATCCATATTCATTTCTGATTCAGCGTTTGTATATATATAAATACTTATATATATCAGTTTATACATAAACTGTAGGCTTTCATTTTAATATGTGTATTGACATAATACTTTACATGTAATTCTTTTTCTGATGCAAAAAAGGGACTGTTTTAAGGGAAAGTATTAACGAATTACCAGGCTAAATTTAATGTATTTTTATAAGCAACTCCGGTATCTTTGGCACTCAGGAGAATGGGAAATGATTTTCCTGGAATTATGAATTAAATTTACAAATTAATATTTCAATTCATTTTCTGATTTACGAGTCGTAAAACTCTAACGGCATATAGCAGTGTATAATTACGATTTTTCTTGGAAAAAGAATTGTGTCGCTACACGAGGCCATGTTCCAAAAGTGTAAATGTTGCAGATTTTAGAAAACGCTACTACGGAGTATGTAGTTTTTAATACAGAATCGCGAGATTTACGAAATTTACGCTGAAAAATTTGCAGTCAGGCGTATATACATTTTGATTGAGTGATCGCTAGTCTCAGTCCGTTTTTTCGCAGTTCCCTAGGATTGAGTTACATATTCTTAATTGCAAGTCGGTCGGTACAACTAAACTATGAACCTATTTACAAGACTAATTATCTTGTAAATAAACTTACATTAAAAATTTTTGAAAATAGATTCGGACTTTCGTTTTTTCGGAATATGAAACTTTAATACATGAATTACTGTCGATAAATGTGCATGCCAACCACTATTTAATATCAGGTTTAAGATTTATTGTGACTAATAGGAATTTACAGTGTAACTTGGGTATACAAATTGTGACAATTTCAGTATAGTAGTTCTTTATTGTTTATAATTTTTCACAGGAATAAATTTATGTCAAGTAACTATTTCTATGAATATTGCATTTAATATTCTACTTATTTGCATTTTTGCATTTGGAATTTCTGAGAATAGAGAATATTGATGAATTATAACATTCATTTTCGGTTGATTTTCTACTGCAGTGTCGCCAATCTGGTCCCTACCACTCGCTAGTGAGCATAACAACTTTCATAGTGTTCGGAAGGGGTTTTGTCCAATACTTTAGCACTTCAGGTGTTTTTAATTTAATTGACTTTTTAATAAATTTTATAACATTATTTAAAACCATTTTCATAGGGTTTTCATAAAATCCCCCGTGACAATTAAAATTTCAGACAATATACTATTTGTATCGCCCACGCATATGTTTAGTTCGCGTTACGTAAGTGAAACTAAATGGCGCTATATTGCAACCGAAAACAAACAGCCTCGTCTCAGAATTGCTCGAGCATCTGGCCAGTAGAAGTATTTGGTAAACAATTATTATATACTTTAACTTGCTGTAAGTAAAGTTACTTCCCTAATTTATAAATCACCATTACTGTGGAACCGGTGGGCGATTAGAAAATTTTTCCACTAACAGAGACACAAGTGGACGGTAGGTATAAAAAGGTTGACTGCCACTGTTCTATTGTATGATTTTTAGACAAGAAATTTTAATAATTTAATGACTAATGGCATCACAAAGTATATATTGTTGTATTTATTTCAAGAATTTGTGACATCGCACAAGATCTAAGCCACCTTGTTGAATTTCTTTCTGGAATTTGTGACATCACACAAGATTTAAGCCACCATTCTGCATGCATTTAAAGACAAGACATTTAAATGAATCTTTTTATTTTATATTAATGCAGGAAAATGTTGAATTTTTATTAAATACACATATACATCATTATGAATAAACACTATTTCATAAATTTTATTAAAATCACAAATCGTATTGCAGTTTTTATGGTTTTTAAATTCAAAACAAACGTGATAAGGAGTTGTCGGTATATTCTATCTTATAATTTGTAATAAATTTCTGTAAAATTCCACAGTAAATATTCAAGCCTAATAAAATTTCCAAACTGGTAATTTTTCACTATATTTTATACATTATTAACAATATGCTTTTTCTAAATCTTACATAAAATATATTTTTTACTTAGTTCAATTAATATTTTTTACAACAAATTAAAACTAAAATTTTTTTGTATATCCTAAGTAAAATACCTTTTCTAAAAAAAACTATATATATCCATATTTTAATTGTTATATATCTGCATATTTAACATAATCTTTGTCTTCTTTTAAAATAAACAAAAAAATATCAATTAATAGCCTAAAATCTGACATGAAAACTTTGGTAGACAGGAGTTACCTTTTTTCTATTATCTTTGCACATCAATTTTTACAGTTTATACAAATTATTTCGTTAGTTTTGTGCTCCTTGAAAACACTTCCTGAACATTTAGAACATAATGCGGTGTTTTTCTTGGACTCACATAACACCTTTGCCTTTTTGAAGGGCCTGGATCCAGTTCAGGCTCGCGGGTCTCTGTGTCCTCTTCACGTCTTCACAGACTCTTTGATATTAGAGATTGAAGTTTTCGGGGTTGTGTTTTTGAGATCACAGAATCAAATGGCTGTTTATGAGTTGTCTTCCAAGTGATAAGAAATTCACGCCTTTCCATACAAGCAGTTAGATTGGCAGTGTAGAATACAATCCTGGGATTGACTCCTGCAGCATTCATTATTGTATACCAACTACCCGTGGGCCAGCTTCTAGTGCGACGACTTACCGAATTCACGGCACATTTTTTATCTTGATTATCTTCTCCAACTTTGATCGTATTGTAAAAATTTATTATTTCTGGATTTTTATCTTCTCGATTCTGGAGAATGTAATTATCGTGGTGCATTGAAAAAATCAATATTACAGTGCCATTTTTTTGGCAAGTAGGATACAAATGTTTTATTCGCTGTGAAAGCAAACTCCTGGTGAATAGTTATTTTATCAGGCAAAAAACTGCAAGGAATTTATAGTTTGTTTTTGTCATCGAGCCAGTGTAGTTCAAACCCTTATTTTTCATCGACCAGTTCTACATACTGAAGTAACTGTCAGCTATAAAATTACGATTAGACCCGTCAAACGGATCAGACAAAGACAGTACCGTTTGGGTTGGGAGTAACAGGTTTTTTGGATTTTCAGTGCTTTTTCCACAGTAGATAATAACATTTACAAAATAACTGCTCCGTGGATCAGCCAAAATATAAATTTTCAAACCATGTTTTGCATATATACGGAATCGACAATTACCGCGAAATGGAAACAACATCTCATCTGCTGTTGTGTAAAGACCATATGAGCAGTTTTTTGAGGAATTCAAAACAAATATGTTAAAAATATTTGATATTTCAGCAGCTGCGTCTGTAACTTTGCGCTGAATTTTTGTGGAAGATTCATCAAAACGTAAAGCATCTAGTAAAAACAGAAATCTTTTTTTGGCATAACTGATCAAAAAATGTCTCTTCGGTTCTATCACTAGCAAATAAACCTGTCTTCACGATTTGATTTAAATACACCAGCTAAGTAAAATAAGCCAAAAAAATGCCTCTACTTCGGCTTTGTCAGTGTGTTGGTTATATTGAAAATCTTAATTTTTTCTCAATATTTTGTCGCAATTTCTTTTATTTTCTCATTTGTATATTCTAGAATTATCTGGTTCATTTCTTCATTTATAAAAATAATCCATGCATCAATAGTCGTTTGTGGCTTCTTAACTCTTGCGTCGCCCTACAAACTTGGCAGCTTGTTAATCAAATTATGGGCATACACACGACCAGATGGTAGATCAATCGTAGACCACTTGAATTGTAGAACTTTGTTTTTGATAATGTTTTTGTTTCTGCGTCCAAGCAAAACGTTTTCAGGTACACGAGATTCTTGAGGAGTTAATGAAACATCTTCTTGAGGTTCAACGAAATTCTCCTCATCAGTTTCAGGAATATGATCTGAGTCATCCATGAACTGTTCTGAATCTGTTTCATGCTGGCTCTTTTCCGGAATGGCATCAGAGGAATCAGAAATAAAATCAATATTGGATAAACTTTCATCTAATAGTCTGTCAATTTCACTTAATTCACTTCTTAAATTGTCTGTACCCATCTTCACTTGACAATCAATTCACAGATCAGCAAAGAAATAATTACCTTAAGAAATAATAGTAACAAATACCTTAACAAATAACCTTAAGAAATAATAGTAACAAAAATGTAATGTAACTAGCATGGCAGGGTATACTTTTAGGTTGGTAAGCCAGGTAGCTGCCTTTCCAGGTATTCTCTTAGTTTGGTAAAAAGCAAATAATATATGGACAAAATTTTTCTGGGTCAGAAAAGTGTTGCCAGTTAAGGGCTAAATTTATTTGGAACACTTGATATGTGACTAAGATGATGCAGAAATAATAGTAATAATTATAATTAGTTTTTTAAGGCTTCACCTTCACCGCTCCTTCTAGTGAACACTGTACCACCATAGACGGACAGAAATAAAATACCAGCCAGCTTGAGAAATCACTCTGGGGTTTCTGAACAGGTGACAAAACAGAGCAGCTAAAGGCATGGTATGCTGTGTGCGCGATTAATATTAATTTACTTATTTATATAGTTACAACAGGCTTAAGCTGACTTACAGTGACCGATTGATAATAAATAAATTTTGTAGCGTACGAAAAATGCCATGCCTCACCGGAATTCGAACCCGAGACCTTCGGATGAGTGCCTGAGACGCTACCACTCCAGTACATAGATCGTAATAATAATAAAAATAAACAATTGTAGTAATAATTATTTATTTTGTAGAGCTCCAGACGATTTAACAAGTAAAATAAAATGGTTAAAGCATAGTTTGCTAAATATACTCGTACATCATATGTAATAAAACAGGACAACGAAAATTGCCGACCATTAATAATATTCTATTTATCTATAAATAAAATAATAAATACACGATAGAATTATAAATTAATAAACGGTAATACGAAAACATAAATAATGATTACAATATGATACTGCTGCTAAAGAAGACAGGAAAAATTTATTTATTTTTCCAAATCTAACCCTTCCTAGCGGTTTGCAGTTGTTACCATAGCAACCTTATTGTTATTAAAGTCGACAATCCAATGATATTACTTTTACCGGCAAGAAACTCAGGTTATAGTGAAGGAAAGAAAGAATTGTGTTTACATTTCACTTTAAACCTCACCAAAGTATTTCTGAAATGAACAAATGTACAGCTTATCCTTTTTTTTCTATTCGGCCAGATATTTCAAAGCATTCTCTTAAGAAAAAATTATACATTATTGAGAAATTTAATACAGGAATACATTATACACAAAACAAATTATAAACTAATTTGTGAATGCTAATCCCACAATTGTAAACTATATTTTATTAAAATCGAAAACTATGAAAGTATATCAAAATTAATCTTCAAAAAAGGGGAGATATTTTATTGAATATATAAACTATCTTCATAATCTTCATAGCGGAGTGGTAATATTTAATCCTTTCATCTGATTGTTTTGAAAATACTGGGTTGTAATCGTGGTCAGGCATGGCATTTTTCACACGTTAAAAACTTTCTACACCATATTCCTACGTACTATCATTAGAATATTTAATAAATTAATAATCTAAAATTCATTTTTTAATTAATCACAGGAACTATATTCAATATAAACAAAAAAGTAGATTTGAACTAACGCCTTATATAGCTAAATTTTCTTTCCGGTGATCATTCTATATTTTTCGACAAAAATTTATATCTTAAGAACCGATTAAAAATTTAATGAAATTTGGTAAAAATATGGCAAACATCTAGAAAATAAATAATCTTGAAGATTTTACCTATGAAAATTCCAAAATGGTAGCCAGTAGCCTTTTATAATTATAAATAATTCCTTAAATATTATTTTTATTGAATTATTTTTTTATTAATAAAATGTTAAACTGACACCTAATTTGTACAAATCGGTTTATAAACAGCTGAAATTTTTTGTTTTCTGTGTATTGCTTTATTTACATACAGATTCTTGAAAAATTAAACTAATAAGTATATTGTACAGAATAATAATGACTGAAAGGGAGGCATCCAGTGATACCTTCCAAGGCAGTATAAAGGTTTTAACAAAGTATAGTACAATAAAACGTATAACGAATAAAAGTACAACTAAGCGTAACGAAGTACAAACAATTCGACAATTAACTGTTAAGAACAAAAAATTAAACGATAACATAACTTATCATAGGCATTAAGAACAATAAAACTAAATGGTTAACAAAACAGAACAAGCAATTTAGTATAAAGAAAATTATCACAAGTCATATATGAGAAAAAGAGGACAACTAATTAACAATGGCTACATACAAGAAACACACTCAAAACCACGAAACGGAAACAATTTATAAATAACAAACAAAAGAATTCATATTGATGACCAAAAATAAACTCATAGGTAGGATTACCAAAATATCAATAATAAAAGGATGATATTCAACGCACAACAGCCTCTAGATTCAATACATGCAGCCTTTTCAGTCGTCTCACATCTTCACTATTATCCAAAAGGTTAACAGCCTCACGTGATTTTTCATGTTTCGGCCGTCATGCCGGCTGTTCAAATGAAGTCTTAGGTATCGTACGTGTCCGAATGAGAGATGTGAACTCCAACTAGGTAGATTTGTAGCCAAACTCCCCTCCTCATCGCAAACGTCACATGACTCGATTTTGCAGTATTAACATGTACCTTCCATTTGACTAGCCATCCATTGAAAAAGTATAACGCCGATTGCAGTTTCTCCGACTCTACTGTTGGGTTAAAGTCAACCGCCGTAATCGCCGTGTCAGCAGTAATGGACGCAAGAGTTATATTTTCCGTTCTAGAAAGATCAGTAGATTAGATTGAATACAAAACCGGACCCAAGACTGAACCCTGCAGAACCCCCGATTTTGTATCAAAAAAGCCTGGTAACTCCTGGCCATATTTAACCTTTGAGAACCGTCCATCAAGGTAGTTGCGCAACACCAAATAATATGGTTATGGCAGGCTCATTTTAAGCTTGTAAAGCAGACCAAGCAACCATACCTTATATAAAGCCTGTTGGATATGCAGAATGTATATACAAAGGCGATTCTATAAACCTTTGATAAGATTTTCACCTCTGTCATACTCAGCCAGTTATTATTCACTAAATAAATTCATGTAAATGAATCCTGTATATAAATCCATAATTTTCTTATTATTACAAACTGATTAGTAGCTAGCTGTTCATAGTGATCACTGTTCGTAGTGATCAACGATGCTAATTGCTCGATTACCAAGTTCACGTTTCGTGAAACTCCAAGTACACTCTATAAGGAAATATGTAAAAACAACTTCCATTTTTTGCGTAAACCCAGAACCATCTAAATAAATGAGCATCTCGGTATTAAGGTCAGCGAATTAGTGTTTATTGATTTTAATGTATTAACTAGTTTTTTAATATAAATTTGCTATTTTTAAATTTAAACTATTTTTTTTTTAAATTTATTTAAAAATTAATTACCACGACTCGATTTAATTTAAATTGACCTCCCCATATTTGTTGTCATGTTTATTGATTTATTGTATAACATTTAATGTCATTTAAATATCTGTTTCAGTATATTTTCATCAATATTTAAGTTAAATGCGATTTAGTATTACTATGTATCTATTTTTCATACAAAATATCGGATCATAATATCGTTCCAAACAGCTATATTGAAGAACTCAATACGGTAAAACATCTGGCTAACGGTAAAGTTTATGGCTACCCACTCATACTTATGACAATATGCTACATAAAATATAGAACAAAATAGAAAATATAAAACATCTATCCGTAGAAAATACACTGTACTAACATTCATACAAAATTTCAACATTTTTAGGAAATAAGGTTATTATATCGCTTTTTCAAAGCAACAAATAAAATCGTTCAGAATACTAACAATACATGTACTGACAAACACAGCGAAACCAGGTCATTAAACATTAAACTGTAGTGATTGCACTAAATACTACATCGAATAAACTGGATGGACACACATTCACCCACAGTTATAAGTAAAACATACAGTCAGTACAAAGATAACATGATAGATTCTGTAAATCATGTTATAGTAACAGGATATTACGTACGTTCGCAGAAATTCATTTGTCCACATATAGTTCTGGACGTAGGTGTATATAAATGTATTAAAACACAACATCAAAATGTTACAAATAATATATTAATATACTTAAGGGATCATCCAATAAAAACAATTAATAATATAATATTGGTTTGTAAACATCAGAAAAATATATTTCATATATATATTTTTATTTCATTAGAACAAATTATATTCATAATCTCCTATACCTTTTTATATGGAAAAATAAAAAAATAGTTGTATCAGTAATTCCATTGAAGGGGTGCAACTTTAGAAGGTTTTTTTGGAAGAAAAATTTAATGTATTTTGAAAGTGGATCTTTTGATATTTAATATTAAAAGTGTTATTACAATTTATTAACTGTAAAACGAGGTTATGTAAAACTTAATAACCATATTTTTGAAGTCTTCTTTTAAATTTTAAATAACTTTTAATATCTTTTACACGATGAGTTTCAAATAATTTTACATTTTTAGTTTGGTAAAAATTGGATTCATCGCCCACTAATGTAACGGTTGTTTTTTTTTTCATGGACGAACTGTTTATTCACATAATACGTTTATACTGAAACTTGTTTAATAAAAATCAGTAAGCAAATAATATTTTATATTGAAGTAATTCAATATGAGTTGTTTAACTTTCTATACGAGTTGATTTAAATTAACAAATCATATTTTACAAACTAAATATCAAAATTTTTAGTAAACAACATAGAGTAACTTTCATTCAGATTAATATTTACCAACTTTTCAACTCTTTGTTACAGTATTTTTATATTTTTCTCTTTTAATATATAGTGATGACTACCAAACTGGAAGACGACCGGAAGATCACGATGCTCTTGTGTATTTATCTATTTTAGATCTAAGAGAAAAACGGAAAAGAATTAGTACAATTTTAAGGTACTTAATATTTTGGATTATGATATTTTTTATTATTATCGTTTATTTAATAAACTTCGTCTTCGGCACAGAAATTTTTAAATTTTGCAAGTCCATCCAGCCCTCTGCGGTTGTCAAGACCGCCTGTCCCCGGTCTTCTAGCTGTGGTCGTGAATTACCACGAACTGAAAGGAGACAGTCATCGGTGAAAGCCTGGGCCGTCACCACTTCTGGAAATGTCAATCCCAGAAATCCGTCGAATACCAGGTTCCACAGCAGGGGACCGAGAACGGAACCCTGCGGGCTTCCCCTGGTAACGGATTTTTCCACAACTAGGTGCACATCCTTAAACAGAGCCGTACGGTTAGACAAATAGTCACGTACCACGGCCTGCAGGGCTACGGGAACATTGCAACGTTCCAACACATAGAAGACAGAATTCCAACACAAGGAAGGAAATTCCGCCTCTATGTCTATAAAGATTGCCAAAACATATTTACAGTCGGCGCTTTTCACCCCAGCAAGAGCATTTAAAATGCAATCCTCGGTGCCAATCCCTTTCGTGAAGCCATACTGGCTTTGATTTAGAAAACAGTTCACCTCAAATAGCTGTTGAACTATTTAGAAATAGTTTAACAGCTCACCTTGCCCATCAGCCCCTTGCCGATTACCGGCAAGAGGCTGATGGGTCGATAACTGCCGACTTCACTAGCATCCTTTCCTGGTTTTAAGAGAACCCTTACCAAAGCCACTTTCCAACAAGTCGGGAAGCAGCCCTAACTTTGGCACCTCGAGATTAGCGTGCAAAGCGGCTCTCTTACGACAGGCAACCACACAGGGATGACCACATCAGGGATGGTCTTCATAAGGCTTTGAACCATCCTATCCTCCCCTTGGCAGAGTCAACAACAATAACGTAAGTGGTCCGCCCAACTTCAACCGCATCACCAGATAAAATAGTGGTGCTCGACTTATCGACAAACACTTGTTCTGCCTGTAGATTACCTTCACTAACCAGTTTTCCAACCCAAAGAGCCCGAAGAAGGGCTGGAGAACGTTAGGGTATCCAACACCCACCGCTAAGTACAGTAGCCATGCCTGAAAACTATTACAAAAGAAACCAATTTTTACAAAAATTATTTCAATGGAATTATTTTCATGTTTGATTTTTTACAAATATTTTTGAAGATTCAGTAATTTTTAAATAAATTTATTTTTTTTTGTGTTGAAAAGAGTGAATTTCCATAGAGATGCCTTTTAAAGGAAAATTTGTTTATTGAGAATTCTAGATAGAATTTGTCTAATTACACGTTAATGTAACATTATTTAATTACATGTTTTTAATAAGAGTTAGGTTGAGTTCTAGACCGATACGGTTGTGTTTTTCTATGCTCCTTACTTCCGCTGTTGTACCATGGGTTTTTACTACTATTTAGTTGTTTCTTTTAGTTTTGAGTTCGTTGTTCTGTTGTTTTATGCTTCTGTTGCTTGTTTAATTGTTTCGTTATTTTATTTTCTGTAGAATAAATATTTTATATTTATTTTTCGGTTTTGGGCCTACGGTAACTACGGCCTGTTTATCTAGTTACGCAGCTGGTATAAATTATTTATATTCGAGTTGACGGTGTTCCTAAGTTGACGTTCACTTTTTGATTTATTACTTTCAATTTATTTAAATTAAATTTTCTGTATTTTATTTTCCGTTCACTTAATTCTTTTGAATTAATTATTTTTGTTTCAGTTTTGTTATAATTCTTATGGTTGACCCACATCAGTCAGAGAGAGGGCCTTCACCAGACGAAAAGTGTTTCTCTCTTGTGCTGGGGCGATGATCCACTAGGAAGGAGGCTTCTAGGGTTCATGTGGAAGACGTCCTATCTGACAGTAGTGACAGTGATAGCTTGGTGGAAGCGGTGATGGAAAAGAACCTCGGCGCGCGGGTCGGTTGTTGACGAAGCGCCAAGGGAGGAAACCGGGTGAGAAGATGACCCATCCATGACGGTCGGACAACGTCATGGATGGGGGAAGCGTTCTTTGAAACCTTTGAGTAAGGGAAGGCTACGTGGTTCCCTACTAGCCGGTGAGAGGAAGAAAAGGTCAAAAGCAAGTTCCTGGACTTCCTTATACTTGCCGGAGATAGTCTCTGATCTAGAGAGGTCTGCATCTCTTATGGATGTCTTATATATAGAAGAGGTGCCAGAAGGAGGGAAGCGTACAAGTCGCATGTAAAAGAACATTCAATCACGGACGAAATATTTTGTACATAACATGACTCTTTTTCTGCATAAAGTTAGTCACTGGTCCGACTACATAAGACCACTAAATTTAGATGTTTTGTATGAAATACCTGTGGAACCCTGTGATAGGTCATCTACTCGGCTGAGGACATTAGATGAGGCTACACAAATATATTTTATCATCGCTGATATGGCGTCACGGACTCCGGCTGGGGGTCTACAACGGGCTGCAACTTGGTCATCGAGTGAGTGATTGTGGAGTTGCGGAGGCAGGTGTTGAGCGGTTAGATCTTAGAGGCTGGCTTCCTGGTCTTCCTATCTTCACTCTAGTGGAGGACACCGATGAGTTGCCAGAGGGTGTTGAGTCTGCTTGGATTGTAGACATGGCGTTGGGAGTCAAATACCCCCAACATGCACCGGTGTTCCGTTAGTCTTCATGGATTCGGAACCTGGCTCGAGTGGGAAAATTGGAGGCGGGCCAAGTTCTTGTGAAGCAGTCCACTGCATGTGATCTATCCGAAGGGGACAATGGATGTTAAATTGAAGTAGGGTGGACAGACTATGTTTTAGTGGTTGATATGGCAGTTGGGGACTGCGAGGTGGCCTCGGTCATTTGCAGATCCGATCGCAAGTGATGCAAGATAGACAGGATCGACTAGTCTGCTTTTGTGGGCCCTCGAGTCGGCTTGGCCAGATTCTATGGCGTTCCGTAAAGTACATGTGTAGGCGGGTGGAGAAGAAACATTATGTATGTCTTTCACTAGTTCCATCGGCATCGCCGTTAAACAGCAACATACCACCTGTGGGTCCGCCGACAACAACGGTTGTAGTTAGGACAGAAGGCTAGACCTATGCTGACCTTCTTCGATCCGTCAAGGGGGCAGTGTCGCCGGGTGAGATCGGGGACCTCTCCGCACGAAAGGGGAAGGGGGAGGACCTACATCTCCGGGTGCGAGCTGATAGTGGTGCGGCAGAAAAACTGAGCAAGGACATCGCCGAAAAGGTAGAGAGTGCCACCACGGCTCTGACGGGAAGAGGCAGCCCGAGGTTCCACGTTGTTGTTAAGAACGTGGATGTACTCTCTATGTATGTAGTAGGATACTCTCTATGCGTATGTAGGGAACAGCACCATCAGGGATGGGTGGGAGGCTCCGGCGTCCCATCACTAATAATCGGGTGGGGACTCCCTTGCAGACGCCATTGGGGGGGGGAATGCAAGACTGTAGTCCCGATGGGGGATCTCTCCGGGGGTTCTCTATTAGAGGCAGGGCGTCAGACCGGAGTCCCGGCGGAGGAATCCCTTGGGGTTCCCTCGCTAGAGGCATGTCATGTATCACAAGACCGAGTCCTGGCTACCTGGTGGGGTCTAGCGCCCTACCGAGGTAGTTTCAAGCGAAGGCACTTCTCGGAGCTGAGTTTATGCGTAATTGGTTCTGGGGATGCGGGGAGATTATAGACGAAAAATTTTTTTAATTATATATTTAATTTTTAATTGAAATTTTATTTTTAAATAGCTTTGAACACAATTTATTAAAAATATTTTTATTTGATAATTACTAAAACTAGTTCATTTCCTTTAAAGGAAGTATTTCGTTCATAAAGAATCTACCTTTACTAAGGAACAATTATTTCAAAGGAAACCAAATTTTATCAAGACTATTGTACAAAAAAAGAAGCATTTGCATAAACACAACATTTTTAAAAATAAATTATTAGATATTTTTAATGAAAGATAGAATTTTTAGTACAAATATTTTTTTATAAGCCTGCTATTCAAATCATTAAATATAATTTTTGTCTGGAAACAAATGAAAAAAAAAAACTCGTTTCTACATTAACCAAATTCTTCGTTCAAAAAAGAATATTTTTTCGTTAAAAAATGTAGATTCCCATAGAGAAAAGCTTTTATAAAAGGAAATTTATTTATTATGTACCTTATATAAATTAATCGGAATTCATGAAATAAATAAAAAAACGCAAAAAATAGACTATTAACTGCCTAAAGACGAATATTTTCTAACTGTTTTTGAATAATTTCTTATTATTTGATGAGTGGTAAAATTTCAGTCTCATACGAAAGATTACCGGTTTAAATCTTACTTAGGCTTGGCATAAAAATGAATAATAATATAGAATTTTCATACCATATTCGTATGCATGTGCGTAAGCGTACGTGAAGGATCAATCATTAAAATGGTGTTTTTTAATCAATAGATTTTTTTCGGTTATCTGTAATATTTTAAGTAGCTTAATAGTTTTTTCAAAGAGTAATTTTTTATTTTTTATAATTTAAAAAGAATGGAAGGTTTGCTTTTTTTATATACTGAATATGAAAATATACAATATGTACAAACAAAAATGATTTAACCCATATTTTTATACATGAGAACGAATTTTTTTACATTTATTTATTTGTAAATAAAAATGTGATCAATTAGTTCGTGTCAATTTTAATAACTAAGTTAGGATTTAGTACAGATACTTTAACAAAAGAATATAAATGTTTGATATTAACTGAACATTGGCATTAAGCGGAGTCTATGATATTAGTTACGTAATTCGAATTATTATGTAATCGTTACAGTACTTTTCTAACTGGAGTAACTTATACAGTAATTATTTTTAAAAAAAATATATATTTTTATTAAATACAACTTCATCCTTGCCGTAATAGAGTGCTTCAACTACTCTCGGATTTTCCTCTTTTCCGTTGTAGGATCTGTAATATTATGTTTAAATATTTGTAGTAGTGTTTCTTTCGAGTGTTTTCCTTTTCCGGAATCACGAGTCGTTAAAATTTCCAGTTGTACTGTTCCAGTCCTTTTACTCATTTTGGCGTTACTTTTTTACGATAAGTTTCCTAACTGCCATCTTGAAGGAATTTGGTATATTCTATCGCATCGATCAGATATATTAGGAAAAGTATTTTATAACTATCTGCCTAATGTATTCCTCTTACACACTACCGTTGGACGTTTTTACGACTTCCTTGACTTCACGTGAGAGACTTTTATTTACTGGTGGATTGATAATCACCAGTGATGCAGTACTATTTCCAGCGCGTTACAATTTATCACTTCTTCATAAACATTTAAAAATTTATCACTCCTTTTTCAGAATGAAAAATTATATGTAAATTGGTCTATAACTAAAAGACTGTTGATTTAAAAAAAAAACAATATTAAGAGAACTTAATGAGAAAAGGTCAATCTTTTTAAACATGTTATGGAATATATTTTTAAAGTTTCCTCTATGCATTTTACCCTTAAAATGACGATATAGGGAAAAAGGAAGTCAAAAAAGGGATTTATTTTCAGATTTTCAAGAAAAACACTATTTTATAACACGTAAAATAAAATTATATAATATTATATAATTAATATTTGTATATAAATACAAAAAAATATTGAGGAATAATATAATGGTATCATTGATTTTTTTGTACAAGTTTTTATTAGAATTTCTTTTTATAAGCTTCAAATTCATCGGGAAAGATATAAAACGAATAAAATAGAATAAACGTATTATCAGACTATTCTATGAGGTATGTTAATAGTTAATAATCTAAAAATGAATACAGAACACTTCATCATAGTAGTTATCAGTATAATATATTCAGTGTTTCTGATACGAAATATTGTAAATATTTAATTAATATAAGGTTATTCTAATACAGTAATATAGTTGCCGTATTTTCAAACTAGACGTCAATTATTGATTGTAAAAGAACTATTATATTACTGAATAATTCTAATGAAAACTTTATTCCCGGTATAAAATTAAAAAATAGCGTGTTTTATTCATAACGTATCATCTTAATATAACTTGTAGAATATTTTTTCTTTGTAACTTTTTTTTAAACTTTTTGCGATTATTTTTGTTACAAGTTTTATATTCAGTTTTGATTTATAAGAAATTTGGTATAATAAGAATAATTAAATTTTTAAAGTAAATTTCAATAAAGAAAATAGATTCATGGTATTTTCTTTTAAATTATGAGCCATGTAAATATCCATTCAATTCCTTTATTTATAAAATAATTTAATTTTAAGCACACAAATTACAGTTTGTATATAATAAAAATTAAAATAATAAGCTTCATTATAAGAATTTAGTTTTATAAATAGATGTAATGTTATTTTGGATAAGTTTTAGTGTATAAACATAGTTTCTGTTAAAAAGTATCAACAAAGTTGCGTCCTCTTAACATCGACATTAGTAAAAAAAAACCTTTTCATTTCTTAATGCATCAGCATTTCACATCAACTTTCAGTCTTTCTTCTTTACAATTCCTTTTATAATCCTCTTAAGTAGACTGTTTTGTACAAAGTAGAGCAAGTCTATTCCCTAGAATTACGTCATTAAATATACAGATAAAGAAATACAAAAAAGATAGCCAATCTTTTGAAGACCTACAAAAATAATTATTTATTTATTTTTTTATATTACGAAATAACAATCAATCATAAACACTCGCAATAATTTTGACATAAGTTACTGGAAAGATATTAAAATATAATATTACCGTTTGTGATTATATAAAAGTTTTTATAAAAAAATAGTTGAAAAAATGTCTTAAATTTTTTTTTTTTTACTTCCACGGCTGTAGCGATATATGCTACTACTAACAGGAAAATATATAGATAAGTAAAAAAACTGGTCTTTTTTATGTTTTGTGCTTTAAGAAAAAATATTTTTTAAAATTGTAAATAATCTGTGAAAAATGTTTTTTTTTTTTATTCCAATGATCCCAAGTCGAACCCCAAGTCTATTTTTGTCAAACGGACGTTTGTGTGTATATAATGTATGTGTATGTGAGTATATAACGACGTTTGTGCGTATAAAATGTATATATGGACGTATGCATGTATTTTTTATAAAATTCCTTTTTAAAATTATTATTACTATTTAGGGATTTTTAAAAAAAATTAATTTTACCAGAATGCTACCCCTTAAATATAAACAAATAAGATGCCATTTTGTTCACAATAAAAGGCTTAATATTTTATTTAATTAAATACAACCTAACAAAAGTAATATTTATGAAAAAATAAATAATTAAAACATTTTAATAACCGCTATTTTAGAATTTTTAAAGATAAAATTTTCAGTTATTTATTTTGAAGAAGATTTTTGAGATACATGTAGATACCAAACTTTATTAAAATATCTCAATTCGTTCGAAAGATATACATTTTTATTACGAAAAGAATACAAAATGGCGGATAGATAAAAAGTAAAACGAGATAGAGAATTTGTTCATATTATATTTTTTTGTTTATTTCGATGTACTGAGTCAGCACCTTGAGTTTGGCCAACACTTCCTGAGATACTCTGCATAGGTGTATATTTTTCAAACTTTAGTTGTTTGTATATAATAACATTTTTTTATTATTTTCTTAATGAAAATAATACTATTGTTAATTTATAATTTTTTTTTAATATTGCAACAAGACTACTATAACGGATCTGAGTAACGGATTCATGCCCATTAAGAAGAAAGCAGTAAAATATATAATAATGGAAGGAATCCAGACAGGAGCTAAAAGAAACCCTCTTAGTAAAACTAATAGGTCCGTTTAACAATTGTCCTTTGTAATACTGCTCGCTGACACACCTTAACAGATGTTGTTCAGTGAAAAGGGGTTATCGGACCAGGGTAGGAATCTCATGAGAAAATGTGAGGCCGGTCGATCTTTCTCTCACTTAGAGTTGGGTCCAGTCATCCGGAATATTTATACTTCTATCCTTTTTACAAAGAAGATAGGTAAAGAGGATAGAAGTATAAATATTCCGGGGAACAACAGTTGACGGTCAGTCTGCGAAAGAGTGCTACGATGAGTTCTGCCAGATAAGTTCTGTGAGAGAGTTCTAAGCAAGGAGTTATTATGCGAGTTTGAAGCGAGAGTATTCTACAAGGAGGTTAGTGAAGGAGCGAATTTCTAGTGCGTACACATTCGATTAAGGTGACGTCACAAGTAATTCCATTGTGGAAAGTACATGAAAACAAGAAATGGTTCGGTGACTTACTCTTACATTGTAAGTAAAAGAGATAATGTATCAAATTTCATTCGTAAATTGGAAGGGTAGCATTGTTTGTGAACAACAAAGGTATTTGCAGTAAAGAACTTTATATTTGCCTTATCTATTGTACTATTGTTGTTAATACAAGAATAGTGGTTAAAAGTGTTAAGATTAGCGGTCATGGTAATGTCTTTTGTCAATGGGACTGAATTCTGGTTTTCAATATTTAACTACCTGTAAATAATCCTGACAATTATTTTAAATTCTGTTTTGTATGTAATCGCTGTTTATTATTATTAATATTATTAACATTTATTATTATTTTATTGATTTTATCTATATTTTTAAAGTAATAAATTGCAATTATATAAACATTTTCAATCGTCAATCTCTCAATATACTGATCGAGCCGCGAACACGCGACAATATTATAATTTAATATTGTTATTAATATTGTTACAATATAATTCATTAAAATGTCGTTGTTGGATTTAGGGATCTTTTAATATAATTGTCGGAAAGTTAGGGGGGACGAAACACGTCCCCTTTGAAAATACGAATTATACAATTTTTCTAACTTTATATTATTATACTGAATTCTGGTTTTCATTATTTATCTACCTGTGAATAAATCCTGACGGTTACTTTTAATTCTATTTTGTATTTTATCTCTGTTTTCTATTATTACTGACACTTATTGTTATTATTATTTTTTTTGTTATATGGACATCAACTTCTACGGTCATTAGCCCTTGCCACACCCGTTAAAATAGGGTTTAAATAATCATCAGGTTCGTCATATGTAAGGGTGTAAAGGGCCCTTCCATTTTATTTTAAAAACCAAACTAGACGAGACAGAAGATTTAAATAAAAACGCTTACAGGGTGTAAAGAACCCCGATATTGAAACTGAAAATTAAAAAAAAATAAATAAATAAAACACGAAAATATAAATGCAAAAAACAAACGGCTTCTCAGTCTTCCTTTCTTATCTCCCTTGTTTTATTTAAGCACACCCGGGGCAACCGGAACCGCCATTAAGCAGCACATCAGTCGCCGTAGGATGCCATGGCAGTTGACTTCCCTCTATTAATTGTCCTGTAGGACGTAACCCATCGGGGTCCCCCCCAGCGTCATAAGAGCAATAATAATAATAATTATTATTGTGGGTTTTTTTCTTTCCGTAGGAGAGGAAAAAGCTCTGCCAGCCGCCGTCAGGCTCGCACTGACGGCAGTGCGGGGCTCTCACCCGCTAAAAAACCTCCCCTCCTACGATTCAGGGTCCGGATCTAAGCCATATGGTATGTACAGCCCCTGCATGATCACCCAGGCACTCTACTATCCGAATCCGTGGCGTCCCCAGGGGGCGATCGACGAGCGACAACTCCGAGGAGCCCCCGCCGTCCACCCCCAGAAGCTGGCCTCTCTTAATCACCCATCATCGAACTCCAAGTCTCCATAGATTTGCATCTACTCAGCCTCTCTTCATTGGCCTTCTCTCGTATCATTGATGTGATCGTAGTCGAGACACACTCCCACTTGTTGCTATTGCTGAGCATCACCTCGATTATATTGTTGGCCCCCTCCACACCCTGATCCTCGAACACTACGCGGAAGTTGCGCCATCTAGGGCAAAAAACACTACATGCTCTTCTGTATTCAGTCCGCCGCAATCGTGACAGCGACTTGTATGGCATCTGCCCATCTTGTACAGGTAGTCCCGAAAACATCCATGTCCAGACAGGAACTGGGTGAATTCGTAGCCTGTGTTACCATGCTTTCGCTCCACCCAGTTTCTGACGTCTCTTATGAGCCCATAAGAGACACGAGCTTCCTTTGTCCAAATCTCGCCATCTGTCACGCCAAACCATGTAGAGACCGTCAATTGCCTTCTTAATGTCCTTCCATTCACTATTGAAGCTCTTATTTGCGCTTGTATGTCTATGGGCGGTACTCCAGCTATAACCGAAGCCGCCTAGGCGCTGATCGTACGATGCCCTGCGATGACACGTATGTTCAGCCTACGTTGTTGCATAACCAAACGCCTCACGTTCCTGGCCCTCGACAACGCTCCCAGCCATACAGGAACTCCATATAACACCACCGAAGAGTACACACTGGCCAACAGTTTCCTCTTACCCGTCTGAGGACCGCCCTTATTTCTCACCATGTTGCTGAGCGCTTTCACCACATTTTCGCCCTTTCTCGCCGCCTCCTCAAAATGTATAGTAAAGGATCGGTTCTTGTTCAGCCTCACGCCTAAATCCTTCGCGGCAGGACTAGGGTGGACTATCGTGTGTGCCACTCTAAAACGCAATGGATGCAGTCTGCGTCTTCCAGCCATAACAACCACTTTCACTTTGTTTTCAGCGAGCCGTAGACCATGAGCTATTAGCCACCTCTTAACCATATCAGCCGCTTCTTCACCGGCCGCCATCAGTTATTCTTCCGTTTTGCGCACAATCACAAGTGCCAAATCATCAGCAAACGCCACCGGAGTGACGCCGGCCGGATAGCGCTGCCTTAGAACATTATCGAAAGCAATGCTCCACAAGGCCGGACCCAACACCGAACTCTGAGGTACACCCCTCTCCACCGGAAATTTGGTTTCACCACCTTCCGACCTGCCCACCACGAATCTGTCCTTAAAGTATTCGTACAACACCGTTCGCAGGTATGCCGGAATTCGTCTCGCTTCTTGTTCACGAAATATAACTTCCCATGGCAGCTCATTAAACGCATTGCGTATATCTAACAGCATGAACGCTCCTATTTCTCTCGTCCTCCGTGTTCCCTGCGTAGCTGATCCAATAATATTCATCACTCGACCGGTCGCATCAATCGCCGAGCGTCCGGGCCGAAAACCAAACTGGTCCTCATGAAGTCCCCCTGCCATCTCTAGGCCGTCGTTTAGTCTTAGAAGAACAAGTCTTTCAAATAACTTAGCGAAGCAATTCAATAAACAAAGTGGTCGAAACGATATCTGTGGAAAAATATTATATAAAAAAAACCATAATCTATAATTCTTAATTCGGCTCCGATCTCTAAAATTATAAATTATTTAGTGTTTACTAATAGTCTAGTTTAAGTGGATGTTATTACTTATTTTAACGCTTATTTTGTCTTATAATTTCAGTTCTATTTTCATTTAAAATTTTAACCTCGTGTAGAAAACAAAAACAGATATTCGAAAACAACGTCTGTTTCTTAGGGAGTAATGTTTGAACAATAAAAAATACTAGTCAAATTTGTAATCTCTCTTTTTTATTGTATTAAAAAATATCTCCCCTACTACTAAAAATTATTTTTGTATATTTTATAATGCTTTACCCAAACCAACTGATTTTTTAAAATTTATTTAGTGTTTTTTTGTTTTTTGACATTATTATTATTATAACTGAGATAGTTTTCAATATTATCCTTGATGTAGTGAATGAAATAAAAGAAAAAATGAATTACTGTCATTTAATTTTTTGTTCAAATAACAGAAAATATCTTTGAGGTGATTTCAGTCACATTTTTTGATGTCTACAAACAAAGCAAGATACCTGAGCAAACAACTAATTTTGCTCATGATTAAATTTTTACTAATTTTATTTTAAGTTTGATTTAAATAATTAGCAAAGAAAATTGCCTGCTAATTTTTTTGTAGATAAAAAATTAGAGATCCCCACTCCTCCTCTCTCGAACGTCATTTCGCCTCTTCGATTGACGCACTGAAGGTTCACTGAAGCCACGGCGTCCTCAAGATTCAGCCTCTTCGATCATCGATGGCTGACCCCCAACTCCTTACCTTAACATTGAAATCTCCGCCCACCACGACGATTTTCGACCTCCATCTGGCAATTTCCTCTACCAAATCATCTACCACTCTAGCATAAACTAAAAAGTCGGTGTTAGGCGACAAATAAACACTAAAAATCACCACCCTTGCCAGTTCCACCCATACATAGCCGGGTCCTGTGCCCTTATTATACTGCTGCTGTACCACAGGGGACTAGTATAGCCGCACCGGAATCAGCCGACACCACCCATCTGTCATCGACGATTTTTCCTCTATCCGGCTCACTTAGTAATATAATCTCATAACCCCGTCGGACAGCTATTTCCCAGCAGGCATCCATAGCCCTGCTACTCCTGTTCGCATTAAATTGAAAAACTCGTATTAACATTTCCCACCACTGCAGCCCTCACCTGCCCCTCCGACACGTGGTTTCCCTTTGACCTCTGTATTAACTGGCCGCTGCTGACACCCACTGCTCTTATGGCCCTCTCCATTGTATCTAAAACATAGTCTAGACCTGTCTGGCCCTCCGCACTTCGCAGCCGTATGGCCATTCTCCCCACACCTGAAACACCTCAACTCCCTCCGGCACACTCTGCAATTAATCCAACCTATCTGTATCCTCTGAACTTCGGATAACCTACTCGCCACATACCCAGGCACCATTATCGTGGCATTCTGCGATTCTCCGTAAGCCGGCCGCAAGGATGTAACTCTCAAATCCGCCTCCATGCAACCAGCATATGCCGCCACCGACTTGACCACCTCAGCAGCTGTCGTGTCATGCTCTAAATCTTTTATATAAAAGTATGCAGGGCGAGCTCGTCGACCGACATCTCTGACCGCAACCCCATCAACATATTGCTTGATGGACTGCTCTAGCAGACCCGCTTGCTTTGCCTTAACACGTATTTGTACTTCATCGGCGTTCCCTTTCCTAACTGATTGCACTTCAGCCACGCTATTGTCCACACCTTCCTTTACACATTTGAACAGTTCAGCGAAGCTCCGCCCCTCAACTCTGATCAACATTGTACGTGACGGCTCACCCTGTCGAGTAGCCTTCCGCTCTCCAGTAGACTCATCGATGTATAAAATCCGCTCCTTATCAGCCCGTCTACCATCGCACTCTAGCATTCTTTTCAAGACGGCTCCAGTTCTACCAGCCGGGGACACAAAAGGAGCTTCCACTCCCATATCTCTTAGTTTCCTGATGCTCCTGAAGCAGTCGGCTATCATCCCATCTACATCCTCTGAGTTCACTACTATCGTATAGATAGTACCTCCCACATCTATTTCCTCACCACCGAATACATCCTTGGCCCCTCGACTGTCAACCAATAATAGTCCACTCTTAATCTCAGACTTGTCCTCCAATCTTCTGACACTTGGCGCCATCCGATAAGCCCTACTCGTCCGCTTAGCTGAAATTAGTCGCAAATCATGTATTGATACAACGTCTCGTCCTTCCTTGTCTGTGAATGATGTATCAGCTATTTTTACCATCTTGAAAACTTCCTCAACCCAGTGTTGGACAACGACTAGAGGAACCTCGTCGTCATCAACGCTCCCCTCCAGTTTCCTGATGATATCGTCAGATCCTATTCTTCTGAGTGTCTGGGTGGCCTTATCAGACCCTGGCCTTATTCCCGCTCTACAACCGCTACATAACTTCTGATTCTCAGACTTCTCTGTCTGTGCGGTCGCTTCGGTCTTTCGAGGTAGTTCATTCAGCCAACCAGTTGAAATAATCAGCCTAACCCGATGTACCAAGCCAACCAGGGCCGCAGACGTCGACTTAACATCCTGCTTAACCTCAGAACACGGTTTGATGAGAGAATCCAACAGCTTAGCTGGGGAACATAGATCTTCCAGGAAAGTTGCAAATGCCGTGGTTAGCAGCTCCGGGCACGCCTCCTGGGCCCCACAGTTCTGGAGATCAGGACCAGAATCACCACCGGACTCAGCAGTCAAAGTCATAGAACTACCATCATCTGGACACGATCTCCGCTTGATGGCAGGCGAGGACGTTGCCGGCGGAGACAGCGATTTCTGTCGCTTAAGGCTAGATTTGCCTCCCACCACAAAATACTCTTCCATTTCAACCACACAACGGTCCGTGAGATCGGGACTTTCATCCCCCGAAGAAGAGTCTGAACCAGCGTACTCCGCTACAGCAATCCGGCGGGTTTCCAACTGAGTAACACTATCTTCCTTCCGCTTACAACGCGTCTTCCGACTGGTATCCTCCGATAACACCTTCAACGGGCTCGAGCGGTGTACCTTCCTAGAAGGTAAACCAGTGCCTCTCACTAAGAGACCATACTCAAAGTCACCAGACGAATATTTGCGAGGTCTACAACCCCGCAACGGCCTCCCCGCTCCCCTCGAAACTGGACGGCAGTCCTTTTCACTTTTCGGATCCTCAGAATCGGACATCAGAAGAAACGAACAGGATAATCTTCCAACGCCAACAATAAAGAAATAACAAACCGTTGCTGTAAACAAACTATCCAAATATATAGTTTTACCAACTAAAGTTGGCGTAAAACGCCAGAAAATGTATGTATGTATAATATAATCTACAATAAAATTAAATATAAGTAAATAATAAATAACACCCTACACAACAAAATATAAAGAACAGAAACAGAAATAGTCACTGTTAACCTACGTTGCTATGGTAAACAACTCAGATGTAAATAAAATTTAGTTAAATTAATAAAACATTAAAAACGGAAACAAAAGCAGAAAACTGAGTTGAAACCATTCCAGCAAAAAACAATAACAAACAAAAACAAGCACAGTAACCCGAAAGAACGTAAAAACGAACACTAGCACGGAGTTAAAAGAAATACGCCTAATCACCATGGAACTCCATTCTAACCTTATTATTGTGGTTGTGATCACTATGATTATATGTTTATTATTTACATTTAATTTTATTATTATTACTATTGCCATTATTGTCATTGTTCCAATTATTTTGTGAGATGGTTTTTATTGTCTGTTATTATTATTGTGAGATTACATTATTATTATTATTCTGGTTATTATTGTGGTTCTGATTACTATACCTTTTTTTATTATTTGTTTTATTATTGTCGTTTACTATTTTTATTACCATTGTCATTATTATTATTATTAACGATTTGTCTTGCTTTATTTATGTTTCTAAACCAATAAATTGTAATTACATAAAAATTTCATCTGTCAATCTCTCAATATCCTGATCGAGTCGCGAACACGCGACACTACTGTATTGAAAACACATTTAAATCACACCAAACTAGTGACCCACCAGTCTCTCAGATCATGTAATAAGGACATATTTCCCTTCCAACCCCTCTTCTCATCTATATTATGATCCTCAACCACCGGGTTAGTCTAGTGGTGAACTCGTCATCGCAAATCAACCGATTTCGTAGTCGAGAGTTATAAGGTTCAAATCCCAGTAAAGGCAGTAACTTTTAAAGGGATTTGGATACTAAATCGTGGACAGCGGTGTTCTTTGGTGGTTGGGTTTAAATTAACCACACATCTCAGGAGTAGTCGACCTGAGACTGTACAATACAACACTTCATTTACATCCATACATATAATCTTTATTTATCCACTGAAGTAATACCTTACGGTGGTTCCACAGGCTAAACAGAAAAAGAGAGATACGGAGTATCTAAAATAAATAATTCTCTCCCTTCATAACATGAACTAGATTAACGGGGTTTTTTTTTAATAGTTTCTATGGCTATGATTTTGTTCTCTCTCAAGTTCCTCTTCCGATTAACTAAGCTCAATATTTTTCTATTTTAACATACTTCAAAGAGGTCAGTATTTTTCAAGATTAGTGATTCTGAAAATATAATAATACAGAGAAAAAATAAAATCGATATTTTAATTAGGGGTAATTAGAGAGGGAATCGTTATCTAAATTTATTATAAAATTATGTATTAAAAACACTCGCTTCTAAAATGAGTTATAGAAATAAAAAAAATTTCTATTTTTTTCTAAATCAAGACTTATAGTCTTATTTAAAAAAAAAAAAAATAGAGAGAATGGATTGGAATTAAATTATCTGTTTAAATAGTCAAAACTTTTGAAATTTGAGATGGTTCTTTTAAACTAAATTAATTATAATTATAATAATTATAAAATATATAATAATTTATTTTTATATTATAATTTTTATAATGAATGGCACACCACGTCTAAGGGAAGATCTCTGTATAGATTTATACAGGATCTGGGGGGATGGTATGCCTCAAGTTCATTTTTAAGGGCGGCGGGTGCCCAAGTGCTCACCAACCACGTGAATTTGATGCAATATCTGTTCAGGTTTCGCCTAGCGGCTGATGAGTTTTGCGTCTGTGGGGAGGTCCAGTCGAACGAACACCTAATGTTCGACTGCCCTGCTCTTGGGGGGGGGGGGGGGCAGAGACCGGGCCACCCTGGAACTTAGAGGTCAGGGGGAAAACTGGCCGCTCATAAACGGCGAGTCAATGTGGCGTGAGCCGCATTGTCGGACCGTGTGGGAGTTCCTCGATGAGGTTGCGATGTTCAACCGTCATCGGTAGTTTAAGTTTAATTTTAATGGGGATTTATTGATTCCTGTGGCGTGTCGGTGAAAACCTTCCTGGAAATAATGGCTGCCATCAGCCAATAAGCTCCAAGCGCTTTAATGGTGGACAGGCACGCTGGCAAACAGCGACCGAGGCGTGGCGGTTTAAATTGCCGTCTTTTATTAATGTAACTTTTTTGTTTTAAATTGTAACAAGGGGTGCGCCTCCCCGATTTAGTTTTAATGTGACAAGTGAGCGGTAGGGACACATAGGCGGGTGCTGTACGGCGCCCAGCTTAACCGCTCACGCAAGATAGGAGCTCATTAGGAGCATTTAGGATAACGAGGTCGCAAATCTGTTTAGAGGCACAGTAGCCGTTTTTTGGCACGGTACATTTGGTCTATGCTCTAGGGCGACCGAATGGGGTGGTGGCGGGAGAAATGCCAGTTAACCAACTTACCCTCCGGGATCACCGTTAAGCATTGCTTAAATGGATGAGAAGAATTATTTGTAGTTTGTGTGAAAATGCCATACCTGACAGGGATTCGAACTGGGACCTCCGGATGAAAGGCCGAGACGCTACCACTCGCGTCACGGAGATGGCTAAGAGGTTCATTGGGTTCAATTGAACTAATGATAGGTTCAAAATGTAGGGATTAACAATTTATATTTTATTTAATGTATACCAAAAATGAGATCAATCGGTCCAGAGATTTAAGAATTTAAAATTCTCCATATTTTTGGGATCCCTGGGGCATGTTTAAAATTTTAAGCTAAAATCAAACCGGGATCAAGTTAGAACCATCTGGCGAGTTTCACCTAATTCGGTTGGGTAGTCAGAAGAGATTCTCTAACAGTAAGACAATCGTTCATTTTTATTAATGTCATACTATAAAAGAGACGAAAGTTTTTTAGTTTGTTTCCGATAACCGCTGAAACTACTGAACAATCATTATGAAATTTTAATTGTAGCTTTCTTAAGACCCCGGAATATTTACTACAGTTCAATCATCACCGAACTCATTAGTATATTAACCATAAATAAAAAAAAATATAAATAAATAATCTTTAATTTCTTTTACCAAATTTAATGTCGTTGAGTATTCGATTTTTTTATTGATCATTATTATGCTAAAATCGAGTTCTTCAGACAATTATTATGCGATTTAATATCATTGTTCATAAAAAATAAATTTGTGTTATTATCGTAATATATCTAAAAACAAATTAGTTTGATAATAAAATTAAAGGGAATGAAGACTATTGAATATTACTGAATTTCGATATCAATATCGACTTCTTCAAAAAGTTATTATGTACTTTACCAAATTTAATCATTGTTTAGCCTGGCGGCAACTTGCTAGAACTAATCTTCATGAGAATAAAATAGCATTCTGTAGATGTTTATACTCTGAACTAAGAAGTTCCGTCTGGGTGATTCTTACACATAATCGGCACAGATTCGACTTTCAATATGGTATTAATATTTTCATAACGCCTAGATCGACGAGATCACAGGTAGGAAGGAAGAACTTCTAGAGCTACTAAAATATAAGCCGTATGAACTTCTAGGGCATATATACGCCGCTACAGGGGGTTGCTAGTAGAATAATACTTTATTTTTTACTTATTTACTTTTTTATATTATATTTTCTTATTATCTATCTACTGATGATTATTATATAACAATCAAAATGACCATGTAGGTGTAAGTATTTTTTTTTTTTTTTTTTGTAAACGGTTTTAAAATATTTTTTGTTTTCAAGTCTATTTCAATACTTTTTGAGCTAAGAAACATATGTTTTTATAAACCATTTATATTAAAGTTATCAAGATTAATTAATTGTTTATAACAATGTTTGTTATATTTATAAAACGGAGATTATTAAATCGTAATTTGATAGAAACACAAGTTAGTTACTTGTCTTACCGTAACATAATATAACTTAACATAGAGTATACTATATGTTATGTTTGTAGAGTTACTATAACAGAGACAAGTACAAACTTAAGCTCTTTTGATGGCCTGTACTTACATCTTAAGCCGAAATGATCCGTTGATAGGGCTTTAAGATGTCCCATGCAGACCAGATGTATTTATATATTATCCTTTATAATGCTATGCATACATTTAAAACAACATACTCCATTTAGCAAACATATGCATGGGCGTCAGGGTAAATATTTTAATATTATATTTTATATTACGATTAGGGGTTAATTAATTTAAAAAAAAAATATTGTTTAGGATCGATTAAATTTTATTATGGCTTACATAATTAAATCATTTTAAGAAATGAATGACTTATAAAGGAATTTAATGAATAATAAATGAAAACAGATTTTAAAAATAAAAGAATATATTAAATAAATTTCCTTAATTTTTATCTGGAACAGTAACGTAACTTAAAATAAAATCGTAGTAAGCTCGTTCTTTATAAAATTTTGAAAAAATAGAAAAATAGAAAAACATATTGACGTCTAACTGGGCAAATTGAAAGACAGTAATTATTAAATTAAACCTGTATATTGTTAGTTGGGACTATTTCTATAGTGTTCCATGAATGCATTTTTACAAGAAAGGAGAGTAACCTCATGCTCGCTTGAAGTATCAGTTAAGTAGAATGTCGTTCTCGATTTTATTGTGTTGAATTTTTCTGTCAGTGTGGCTTAAGCGATAATCTGTTTTACTACGGTTAATTTTTCCTTAATGCTCGCTATGATCAACGCATTATGAAAAAATATGACAGCATTAAAGGTAAATTTAAGATAAATCAGATTTGATTTAATTGAGAGTTATGATGTTTATTCTTGCATTTTGACCGGTTTGGCCGGCAAATAAGCAATAATATACTCGGCTCACTGAAAAACAGAAGAGGAATTACTCCTACATTTTTTCTGTTAAGCTCAACATGGGCTTATTCAGCAAAAAAAAGAAGATTTGGGAACGGAATTTTTTTTAATCAATACGCATAGAAATTTTTTCCGCATATTTTGTAATGTATAAGATAAAAATGTACTTACAGATATTTTAATTATTTTTAGATAAACATCATACAAAAGAAATATTTTAGTATATTATTTGATAAAATTACCTTTTTATGAATATTAATGGAATATTAAGAAATTAAATTGATATGTAAAATACTCTTACATGTTTTCTGAACGATACTAATGCTTCTTCAGGATTTATCCTCAGAATTCTTATATAAAGTTGTTTTAAGCTAAAGAAGAGTTTAAAAAAAGAAACAATTATTATATAATAGTATGGAGTTGAAGAAGCATCTTGTGAAATGTTACGTTTGGAGTATATTTCCACGTCGGATTTTAAATTTTGAAACAAAGAAAAAGAGAAATAAAGGCATTTACAATAGAAGCATGGAGGATATTGCAGAAGATTAAATGGATAAACAAAGTAAAATGAATAATTATGAAGTAATGCGGAGAGTTAACGAACAATAAACATTCAATAACAACAATTGTAAAATACGAAAGGTATTTGGGTGGAACATATGAGAAAAGAAGGGTTGATTATAACAGTTTTGAAAGGATGAGTAGAAACTGAAGAGAGTCGGGAAAAAATAAAAACATTAGTGATTTTTTAAAAATGGGAGCCTCAAAAACTTAGAAGTTTCAGTAGGAATAAAGGAGAACGGATGTGGGTATCTGCCTCAGGGACCCATATGATGACAAATTAAATCACTTGGTTTTAAAATTCGGCCAATCTTTGTGAGAGAGTAATGTAAATTTGAAAAGTATTAAAACGCATTTCAGAATAATTTTTCATAAATTTAAATATCTTAATCTCATATAAAAATAATTGTAATTAGAATTACATTATTATTGACAGAAAAGGCGTAATTGACCTAAAATAAGTCCGGGTAGTATGTTAAAAAAGTTAAAAATCCCAAGTAATGGATTATCCCACGAAGAAACAGCGAAACTTTCAGGACATATTCCATTAACGAAAAAAACGAAAAAAATTATATAAACATAGGTCACGAAACGCTTTGTTTCCGAGTTACGGCTAGCGAAAGATTTCGCCCGGATTTCAGCTCTTCTAATAAAAAGAAGCCCTACTATAAATTTTGGGATTCAAATTAAGGAGTAAAGTTGGCGGTGTCTTATGCAGTTTGAGTTAGGAAATAGAATAAAATAGGTCCTAGAACTATAATCAACATATAATAAATATATACTTTATAAAATAATCAATCTACACAGCGAACCATACCAAAATAAAACTGTGATCAACAAATGTGGCTAATCAATTCTGTTATAAAACAATTTATTTATTTTTTAAAAAATTATTTTATAATTTAACCTGATGATTAAATTTAGTACTTCGAAATACCTAGTTAAATAATAATGAAATGAAGCTGACGTACCAAGAAAGTAAAGTAAATTTAAATCTGTTACTTTTTTTTTGTAAAATGCAAATAAATAATCAAAACTGGGAATGTCAGGAAATTAAAGTTGTAAAAATATATGTATATAAAACAATAATATAATGTATAATAATAATTTAAATATATATATATATATATATATATTATTATTAATCTTATAATTTGTGTGATGAGCTTATTAACAGAGTCGATTTCAACAACACAAGTAATGCATATTATATAGGAAATCGTAATATACAGAGAGGTGAAGACATGTTGACAGCGCGTAGTTCTACAATGCATCATTGTAGGTAGGTTAATCATTATTCCCTGATGATTGGAAGATATATTGAAGTTTAATGAAAGAGAATTTAATCATATGTTCAGAAAAAGTTGAATTTTAATAATTTTTTTATTATTTTTTTTGATTAGTTGGGTAATTAAATAATTAACGCTTTTTAATCAAGGGATTTTTAAATACACTTATTAATTATTAAATTTTATTTTCTAAACTTAATACAAGGTAATATTAAATCGGTTATTCTTTGAAAAAAAAAATATTCTTTTAAAAATAATGTGTATGGTCTTGTAGAATTTTTTATATATTATTTGGTTGTAGGCTTTTCTAAGAATTTGATTGGCCTCAACTAAAAAAAAGTAAAGCTTAAATTCTGAATAATTCTAAACTTCCCGAAAAACAAATAACTTCCGATTAAAAAACAAAAAAAAAAAAACCAACAATGATGGCCTTTCTTCACTTTTTTCCTAAACTTTTCATAAAATTTAAACCATCTTCATTGCTAAAACTGAAACTATCTTTAAATTTACAATACATAAATTTAGTTAATTAGATTTTTACTTCCTTGTACGAAGTAAAGGAAGTATTGTGATCGCGAAAAATTTCGGTTTTCAAATTTCAACAATATCCATTTTGACCTTCCCTGAATCCACTTTGATTAGTTTCGGCGTGATGTCTGTACGTGCGTATGTATCTCGCATAAGTCAAAAGTGATTAACAATAGGATGTTGAAATTTTGGATTTTGGACTGTTGTAACATCTAGTTGTGCACCTCCCCTTTTGATCGACGGGATCAAAAGTGTCAAAAAAAGCCCAAAATCCAAAAAAATCTGGTTTTGAATTTTTTGTTAACTGCAGTAATAAGCTCTCATTCAACAATATAATACAGCGACTGAGAGCTTCTCAACGATATATCATAAGTCGTATTTATTTTCATTGATTTTAGAATTATAGCCAAATAAAAGTTTAATTAATGAAATATTTGGATCTTACAAGAGTAAGGCACATAGGTTCAATTCTGACTTCATCTCCTTTCTTTTTTTTAATTTAAATGTATTGATTTATTAATAATTATTAACCTCTCATCGTAAAAAAATGTTTACAATAAATAATAATTCAATAACAAAAAAAAAAATGAAAAAATATCAGAAGTTATTAATGAAATAAATTTTTTGTACTTTTCATTTAAAAAAAAATGTGTGTATGTAATTTAATAGGCGTACAAGGAAGTCAGGTGGTGTCCACATCAGATTTCTTATCTACAAAAAAATTAGCAGGCAATTTTCTTTGCTAATTAGTTAAATCAAACTTAAAATAAAATTAGTAAAAATTTAATCATGAGAAAAATTAGTTGTTTGCTCAGGTATCTTGCTTTGTTTGTAGACATCAAAAAATGTGACTGAAATCACCTCAAAGATATTTTCTGTTATTTGAACAAAAAATTAAATGACAGTAATTCATTTTTTCTTTTATTTCATTCACTACATCAAGGATAATATTGAAAACTATCTCAGTTATAATAATAATTCTGTCAAAAAACAAAAAAAACTCTAAATAAATTTAAAAAAATCAGTTGGTTTGGGTAAAACATTATAAAATATATAAAAATAGTTTTTAGTAGTAGGGGAGATATTTTTTAATACAATAAAAAAGAGAGATTACAAATTTGACTAGTATTTTTTAATGTTCAAATATTACTCCCTAAGAAACAGATGTTGTTTTCGAATATCTGTTTTTGTTTTCTACACGAGGTTAAAATTTTAAATGAAAATAGAACTGAAATTATAAAACAAAATAAACGTTAAAATACGTAATAACATCCACTTAAACTAGACTATTAGTAAACACTAAATAATTTATAATTTTAGAGATCGGGGCCGAATTAAGAATTATAGATTATGGTTTTTTTATATGATATTTTTCCAATTCTTTAATTGAAAAAATTTCAGTAATTATTGAATTTTTTTTAAGTCGGGTAATTTATATTAAAGGTATTTATTGAATTTCAGTGGCATTATATCATACATTTATTTATACATTAAAAAAATTTACACGTAAATTTTATTTCAAATACACTACGAAAAAAACTAAACAAAATATCATTTTTTGCTTGTAAACAATCTCACAATTGTAACAAAATATTTTTTTTTAAATCGTTAACTATGAAGCTATTTCAAAATTTATCTTCCAAAAAGAAAGAAAGATATTTTTTTAAATATATAAGCTATTCTGATATGACAATCTGCATGGTGAAATGCTGTTTCACCCTTTCTTCCGGAAGGTGAAATAAATGGGTTCTAATCGAGTTCAGGCATGGTGTTTTTCAAACATTAAAAAATGTGTGCACTGTATTCAAAGCTTTACAGTATTTAGTGAATTAATATAATAATAATAATAATAATAATTTATTTATTTTTAATTTTTATTTATTTTTATTGTTATTTTATTTTATAATTGTGCAACAGAACAGTTACAAAACCTTTGTATGCCACACAATATCACATAAAGTCACAAAAGAAATTAAAAATAACATATAAATTAAAAATACAACACATATAAATTAAAAATACAATACTCAAAACACAATAATAATAATAATAATAACAATTATGCAGTCAAATACAAAAAATAATTAGAACTTTAAAAACGGTAGCTACGGAGTGATAATAAAAACACATAGATGAAAACATCCAAAAACAAAAAGACAACATTACTAATACATTCCAAATAAAACAAGTTATAAGCAATAACCCTTAAAAAAACAACAATAATTTTAAAATCATATAATAATAATAATAATAATAAAAGATTATTAACTTTTGAATTAATTATTCGGATTGCTACAAACCACATTCAATATAAACAAAAAAGTTAATTTGAACAAATTCCCTGTCTAGCTTCAATTTCCCTGTCTGCCATTTTGTGTTTTTCAATAAAAATTTATGTTGAAATTTGGTAGACGTGCACCTAATAATATCTTGTACAAAATAATATTACTTACATTTTTCAAATTTTTAAAAACTTGCTTTATACTTTTAAGTCATACTTTAATCAAATTATTATCATACATTGCATGAGTTTAATTAGTAGGTTAATTAGGATTTCAAAATATAACATCATATATTGAAGAAATTTCTAATATATTTCAAAAATATATATCTATTGTTACATTTTCTTAATTTACCCTCGTAAGGGTATGTTACCCTCATCGGGGGATGTTTGCAAAAGTAATGGTGGAATATTTTACTGTCACCCGACCTTAGTAACTGTTCAACATTTCATCAATCGGCAATGTGTTAAATTAAGGATGCAAGATTTGAGGACAAAAATGGAAAAAAAAACCATTGTGAATTAAAGAAAAGCAAGTAATAAATAATTTTGCAAGTTCTACCTTTGAAAACTAAAATAATGGCGGCCGTTAAAATTTTTTATCACGTAATTATATTAAACATTAATAGTTTATAATTTTTAGTGAAATTAAAAATTATTTAATTTATATTATTAGTAACTAAAGCAGGCAAAAAACTGTCATTATTTTTACAATCCATTTTAACAATTTCAGTTATATCTCAACTGTTTATCGACCGATTTGAACAAATAATGTGTTATTTTCTTCGCTATAAAAGCTTAAAATTTTATTTAATTAAATATAATTCGATAAAACTAATATTTATGTAGCTATTAATAATTAAAAACTCTTAATAACCGCCATTTTTGAATTTCTAAAGGCAAAGTTTTCATTCTTATTTATTATGTAGTTAGTGTTGGGTTCATACATTTACATTTTGGATACTTCATAAAAAATATCTCAATTTGTTCCTAGGAAATACATTTTTATCAATAAAACGAAAAAAAATGGTGGACACACAAATAGTGGACAGCAGAAAAATGAACCAAGATAGAGGGCGTTTGTCCATGTGAACTTTTTTTATTTATTCTGATGTCCTGAATAGGTCTCTTAAGTTTGGCTAACGCCTCCTGGGACAACCAGTATACATAGAAAGTCGATTCCCTAACATGTAGGGAATCAATACTTAAATGTTGTTGGTGATCTGATAGGAAATACGAATCACTACCAAATGGTACAATCATTTTTAAGAAAATCAATCGTCCCACGATAATTATACGAGGGGAGAGTCAGGAGTGAAGTGTTTTTCCGTTATCTTATTCACTATGCGAATTGTAGTGGAGTAAAACTATATACCAAAGCACAAAAAAGTCTAGACGATATTTAGTCTTACAAATGATACCCTTATTCTGTTTATCACGCCTCGTTGCTGAATAATGAACATCATTACTTTCAGAAAAATTATATCTGACAAAAACACCTTATATCTCACGTGATTTACACACTTTACAGATGTGAGAAGGGCTAAACACATCCATATTAAATATTTTTGAACACAATGGATCTCACATCTAAAAATACACAATTCTGGGAAATATTTTTTGTTTTGTAGAAATATTATCCCTGAATTATAAGGTTATAATATCCAGAAAAATAATAATAGTAAATACTAAGAATAGAAAAATGCATTAGTAAACCAATAGAAAGTATTTTATCTGCACTTATAAAACATATCCTGACTGATTTATAAACAACAACCAAAAAAAATCTACCGAAGATAAATTTATGAAAATAGTATATACGTTCTTCTTACGGTGTAAATGCACACTAAGAAAGGATTTTTTGAAGTTTCAATTTTAAAAAGTTAAAATGGAGTAACACGAATTTTATTAATTTGTTTTAATTTCTCGGTAACAAATGGAGATATCAACTAGATTTTTGGCATGTGTAATCTCCATGTGAGTATCTAAAAACCAATATAAAGATTTTTGAAATTCGACCTTAAAAGGGGTGAAGAAAGGTAAAACATTTTGAAGAATGATTGAAAATTTTCTTCATTTTCGACTATACTAAAAGCGATGCTCAGTAGATTTGGGCTTGCAAATACTTTTCAGATAAATACCTAAAAATCATTTTCGGTTTTCTTTTAATTTCGATGTTTAAGAGGTGCGATAGTGTACGCGCGGTGTCTGTGTGACGCGACTGGCTTCACTTGTGTTCGGTTACTTGACTAAAAAACATAAAATTAAAAAAAAATTGTGGGTAACTAAGAAACAGGCAAAACACATTTTTACTGTATGAGGGACGGGTAACCAGCCATAACTGTTATTTTTACGACCAAGGCCACTATTTTGAAACCCGCATTTTTCAGATCAGTCAAAGTTTCGGATCCTGTATTTATCAAACAGTTGTTTTGAAGAAATTACAGTATACTGATAGTTTTTATAAATTGAACAGGCTTTAATTTTTATTTATTATTATTATTCTCACAAAAATGAGTTTAATGAACAAGAGGGAGGTCCAAAGGTTAGAGCCCCCTGACTGGCTATCTATCTACCTTTTTTCAACTCATTCACATTTCGTACTATTTGTGTTCATTTCTTTTTAAGATTCATTGTATTTTTGAATAAAATAAGCTTGCCGTTTAGGAATTAATTTTTATATTGTTTCATGTTCAAATACCTATAATGTATTTCGCATGGGAAGCCGGGATGGGAAATGCTAGTATCAAATAATGTAATACTTTAACTGTTATAAGCAAGTTAATTTGAGTAGGAAATCACTTCCAATAACAGCAAGCACCGGAATTTCAGATTTGTGTCTATATTACAATTTACAGCTTCATTCAAAAATTATTAAACATATCATTATTAGACCTACCTTATCAAAGATTTAAGAATTGATCTAAAAAAAAAAAAAAAAAAAAAAAAAAAAACATTATGCGTCAAAAATTAAGCTCTTGTGTATTTTTTTATCTGTTCAATGAGTTGTCAATTGATTTAGGGAGGATGACGTGCGAATATGTAAATCGATTTCTTTTCAAAGAGAATATATATATTATAAAACAATAACTACTGCGCCAAGAGGCTTAATCAGTAGGGAGAAAAAAACCTTTGTACGTTCGCGTGTAGGTTTTTTTTACATTAATTCAGAAATGTCGTGCGCAAAAAAAGCTTGCCCTTTTACTTCGACAGCGATTTGAATGCTTGTTACCTGGAACTGGTACGATTTTAAGAAAAGATAAAATACGTACACTTCATAGCTTTCTAAATTCATGTAAACTGTTAGTTATATCACGAAATAGGTTTTAAGAGAAGGGGTAATTTACCTAAAGAACAATTAAAACACAAACTACGTATTCACTCCTAACACAAACAAAACATATATAAAACAGTTATTGACTAAATGATTACAGCGACTTACTTAGTAAAACTTAAAACATTTATACAGCTTAAAGAGTTAAAACGTGTATAGCCTTTGTTTATATTAAAGCTTTATATTGAAAAAAAAATACATTTATTTCTTAATCGTCCAAACATTCGTAAACAAAATAAAATTGTAATTTCTACAAGACATGAAATTCTTATATAAGCAACCTGTACGAATAAAATCAAAAGTTTTATTAATATTTATTAAGATAAATTTAAACGTAATATCGTATTAAAGTAAACTTAAAAAAATATAACTATTTCAAACCTTTAAATTTATAGTTTTTCGACCTCCAATTATAGTTTTTAATCTGTGCCCAGTCAACTTATTACGCTGAAATTAAAACAATTGGAAGATATTTTTGTTTTATTTTGTTGTTTTAATGAGTTTTAAAATTCAGTTTTGTACTTTTTGTAAATTAACTTTTTTAATTAAATTTTTTTAATCGTTTGTTTATCGTCGCATCAATGATAAAAGTCATTAACGACTTAAATAAAACTAAGTGATCATAAATAATTAGATAATAAAGAATCAAACATTGGATAAAAACTGTAACATGAATAACAAATAGATAATAAATATTGGAACATCTTTACTAGTCTATTTTCACTGCGCGGAGTATTCCGTAAGGGATCTCATGTAAGCAAAACCGCTAAATTAAGTTCTTATCCCACTACCACAACGAAACCGTAATAGTCTTTTGATGCACTTTTTCCGGATGAGTAAACCCTTCACATCTAAACCCAGGTTTAATTGTCGTCGAATAGATCCGAAGACTGGGCAATTTATGAGTAAGTGGTTTACGGACCATTTTACATTGCACGCCATACAGTTCTGCTGAGAAGAGTGAAATAGACGGGCGTTGGTTAGCTTTGTGTGCCCGATCCTCAGCCGAGTTAGGATGACTTGGTCGGTCTCTTCTATTGTTTGGGATAAAAGGTTTCTCGAAGACGTTCTCCCAGATGCCATGTAAGGCCGTGGGAGGACTCACTAACCAGAACTTATTCCACTTTCTTTTTCCTGTTTAGCCTCCGGTAATTACCTTTCAGAAATACTTCACAGGATGAATGAGGATGATATGTATGAGTGTAAATATGAAGTGTATTCTTGTACAGTCTCAGTTCCACCATTACTAAGATGTGTGGTTAATTGAAACCCAACCATCAAAGAACACCGGTATCCACGATCTAGTATTCAAATCCGTGTAAAAATAACTGACTTTACTAGGACTTCAACGCTGGAACTCTCGACTTCCAAATCGGCTGATTTGGGAAGACGCGTTCACTACTAGACCAAACCGGTGGGTCAGAACTTATTCCATTGAATACGTAGTTTGACACGGACTGTCTTTGTGAAGTCGCTCTAACATGCTAATTCTAATCGGAGACCATTAGTTGCCACTCTGTTGGCAGCCTCATCAGCGCGTTTGTTCTCGAGGATGCCGTAATGGTCCGGGACCCATACGAATACCAGCGTCTTGTTTGCTTTTGAGAGGGTGTCATAGATTATTTGAATGATGGGTTCAGATCGTCTGCAGCTCTAATTAAATTTTATTTGAATTTAAAATAAAGATTACAAATATGTTGTTCGTATAAATAACATCGTTCATTAGAAATACAGAGCTGAAAAAATTATCTCTTGATAATAACAAAAAAAGGATGTAAAGAAACAGCGGAAAGAGATTACTAAGCATAAGCCAAGTTTTATGGATTTTTGAGGAAATTGGTAATAAATTTTACCTTTAGAAAAGAATCTTGTATCAAATTTCCATTAAATTATTTTCAACGAATATTTAAAATTTATTCTAATTTCATGAAATGTTCATCAAAATCCATTTCCATTGAGAAAATCGCAAAAAACCCCTATTATTAATTACAATAACAACGAATAGAATCCTATTCCCTATTCCAGGAATTTCAAAAAGTCTTATAAAAATTCCCGTATAAATATTTTTATAAAAACCCTCATGATAACAGAAGTGCTTCAATAACATTAAATTCTTTAAAATCTACCTTATTAAGAGCTCAAGATCTATAAAATTGTGATTATGTTATTACATCTCAAAAATTAAGTTAGTTTTGAGCAGCCATACCTAACAAAAAAAAGCCGACAAATTGTATCGTAATTTTCCCGGCTTTGCTCTTCACAAACCCGAAGGTCCCGAGTTCGAATACCATTTTCACACGCTACTTTTCAGTCATTCATCTCATCCTCTGAAGTAATACCTAAGGGTGATCCCGGAGGTTAAAAAAAAAATATTAAAACTATAAAAGAGAAAAAATCAAATTATTAGTAAAACAAATTTGGGTCCCATTTGATTTCCTCGCTCTCTCCTTTAAAACATTTAAAAAAACATTAAATCATTAAAAAAATATAAAGAAACAGAACTTTACAAAAATTAAAAAAAAAAATTAGTCTCGTTCCACGGCCCCCTTTTTTAAAAAACTTCCTATGTCACCTACATTAATTTTGCAGTTGAGGAAAAAATTCTTAATTAAAAGGTTTTGGATCCAACTTGACAGCCTTTATAAAACTATTAATAACAACTATAGCTTGATATAAAATATAAGATTGTAAAAAATATTTTAATTCTTAAGTCGGGTCCCACGGGTACCAAAACAAAATTTTGTTTTACGGTTTGCATGTTGTCTTTGTTTCTATTAGATAAGGTTGGATTACCATCCTGAAAATTAAGTTTAAAAATATCATTAATATTTTAAGTTCTTTTATTAAAAGTTTATTTACTGGAGTAATTATTTATTTTAATAAGTTGACCCGATTTTTTGTAATGTTATTCAACATAGTTAAAAAAATTTTACACTCTTAAAGAAAAAAGACGGGTACTGGGGATGCCCCTTCTTCGATGGGGTCGAAAATCAGTCCAAAGCTCTGAAATATATATAACCAAATATTTGTGCCAGTTATCAACTATTTTGATCAACTAGATTTCAAAACGTGAGAAAAACTATTTAGAAATAATGTTGGATATCCTTCCACCACTAAATCAAATCGATTTAAAACTTTGGAATTGTAAACAACTTAATAAGTTCTTTCTTCAAACTAAAACCAATTTTCTATGAATAATATTCAAAAAAAAAAAAAAAAAAGATTAAAATGGCGAAACAAACTTCTCCCTATTTTAATTTTTTCCAAAATTTGGTACCATCCACGCCTCAGATATAGAGATTTTTTAACATATAAAAAAAAGAGAAGAAATTCTCAATTCGACTTGTTCGTATTTTTTCCATACATATTTTGGGGATCAAATTGTTCAATTATTTTTTTTATTTAAAATAAAAGAAATAAAACCATAATAAAAGCAAAATAAAAAAACCACTACAAAATTCGTAGTGGAAATGCCTCTGACATTATATATTTTTAAATATTTAATTCTTAGTGTAAAAATAAAAAAAAAAAAAAAAAAAATGGTGTCTGCATAAATAAAATGGTCTTAGTAAAATAAATAAAATGGTCTGCATAAATAATTTTGAGAGTTATGAAGTACATGTTTTATTGTCTCCGATTTCATTTTCCGACTAACATTTATTACTAATTATACATAACTGAATTTCTTCTTCAGAAAGTTTCAAATATAACACAAGGCAAAAATATATAAGTTCAGTTTAGCGTTATTGTAGTTCAGCGATTTGTGTGGCTTAAAAAACCATCGAATACACGATTCATGATATTCATTTTCAGTAGCTTACATACATTGCATACATTGCTTATAATTGCAAATCGTTTTGAGGATGTCTCCTAAATTAAGATTTGTTTATTAATTTCGGCGTTACGCGGAACCATTCAATAACCTTATTCATAAGAAAAGGAGACACCTTTTTTTAAATATTTACCTATTCTTTTAAATGTGATTATTGTTAAAAAATAAAAATCAAGTACCATAAAAATATCACTTTTAGAATTTTCCCATTGTAAGACATTTCACCAAACAAAGATGTTTATTAATTATTGCTTTGGACTGGAATTTTTTTCCGATGTCTATCGGCAAGATATATCACCCCTCGTATCAGTTTTCCTATCCAGTTTGTGTGTTTTGTTTCTAATTAAAGTTGACATTCTACAATTTGTGTTTAATTTTAATAGACGTTATTCACATCAATTTTCTCAGAATTAAATTAAGTACTAAGTTAACTAGAAATTTTTATTTGTTTATTCGTAAATTATTAGTTATTTTATTCCAAACCTAAAAAGTGTATTTTCCGACAATACGTTTCCGTGTTTACCCGGTTTTTTCTTAAAACATAAATATGATAGAAGTTTGGAATTCTTAGAATGAGAGAATTTCTTAGATAAAAACCATAAGAAAGCACCAAATTTACCTCTCGATTTCTACCTCAAGAAATTTAATACGGTTTAATTTACAGAGGGAGCGGACAGCAGGGCTAAACTTTTCGCGAGCCGAAACTGGTTAACCAACCGTTTTCTGACCTATGTTATATGAACTTTTTTCTTAATTTTTACCGACGACGGAACGGAGACGGTATATGCGTGTTTGGGGTAAGAGGTTTTGTGTGTGTGTTTGCCTGTTATCATTTTCCTCAAAAACTGCTAGAACGATTTCATGCGGTTTTTGCCGTACAAAGGTATCAATTTAGAACAGGTACTTAGACATGTTGGACATGTTTTACGGTTATTGGCCACCATGGGGCGCTGCAGTAGATATGTTTCTTCAAAACCGCTTTGTGAATTTTAAAAAATTTTTAATTTTATCACTTGTAAATAAATTTAATAGATTTATTATTATAAAATCATCTCCCGAGAGATTGCCGAAATTTGGATTCGCTCTGAAGCAGGAAGCTTATAAAGGTGAATAATTTAAAAAAATTAGTGAAAAAAAATTAAACAAATCAATTTCATTTTATATATTCATACACGAAGAGTTATTCAGGAGGGAACGGAAATACTTTGGGAATTGGTTCTAGAGCTTGAAATAAGGAAAAAATTCACATAGACATATTTCCAAAAACACTTTGTTATCAAGTTACGGCTGGCAAACTTTCGTCCGGATTTCAGTTCTACCGATAAAATGAGGGCATACTGAAATTTTAAGGTAAATAATCTGTAAAATTAATGGTTTCTTATGTTTTTCTTCTTTTTTTTTTATTGAAACATCGAATAAAACAGGTCCCAGAATTTTTTATGGGTATCATCATGGTTTTCATGATGTCTATCGGAAAACAGAATGGTTGGGTGACGAAAAACACGTTTTTAGTGCAATAACTTTGTTAAAAGACTAATAAATGTGTAAATTTTATTATCTATCTAAAACTTGTAGAGAATTTAAGTCTGAGAGAATTGTAATAAAAACAAAAAAATTCTATAAAAAAGAGAAAAAAAATCAACTTTTGGAATTTTCTGATTGTAGAAATCATCAAGTTTCCCCACTTAGCTAACCCTTAACTGAAAAGCTTTAAAAATCTCAGTACAACCTCATTTCACCGGGGTAACTGAAATCTGGGTAAAATTTTTCGCTAGCCGTAACTCGATAACAAAGCGTTTTCAATGTTTGTATGAACCTTTTTTTCTTATATCAAGCTCTTCAATCAGTTTCTAAATTACAACCCTTTCCTTCTGAATCATTTTGTATATTAAGAAAAAAACGGGTTTGCTTCAAAAATATAACTTGCACAACCAATTTTAAATTATATCAATATAAACAAATAACACATAATATTTACAATAACAATAGTATTATAAAATCAAATTATAAAAAAAACACTACATAAGCATAACGGATATTATACGAGTACACGAAATAAATAATTCGTGCATAATAATAGTAAAAAAAAAGAAAAACAAAGTTTCTAGATAAAAAGAAAATACCCAAGTATTTAAAAGTTTTATTAGGTTTTGACCTGAAACATAAAGTAATATAAATATAGGTTTTGTGTAGTTTATGTTATTCAATAAGAACGAACGATACGATAACCTGCGTTAGTATAATAAAAATAAAAAAGAAAAACAGCTAATATTTTGCATAATTTAAGTAAAATGTTATTCTAACGTGACAAATATAATTATTAATGCTCCTGTTTTCTTTTTACTTCAATTATAACTAATTTTCTAAACTAATCAATCATAAAAATTATTTTTTTAAATTAATCATAAAGTGTAATTTTACAACAAAGTTTATAAAAGAAAATTGTCGTTAAATAATAATTAGAAAGGTTATAAAAAGAAATTACTTTACGATAAAAATTAAAAAAAGAAACTCAAGAAAAGCAGTTTTTTGTTATTTTTATTTTATCAGGATTATGAATATTAAATTAGACTTTTATATGTTATATACTTCAAATAAAATGTAAAATTTGTTGTAAAATAGATTACATTTTTTTTCTTTTTTATAATACAGAAGGATATTTTAAATGCAATTTTTTTACGATATTAAAAATTAATTTATTATAATTCAAGAACCACTGAACCGGTATTTTTCTTTCTTTGACAAGTTTCTGCTTCTTCTTCATCTTATCCTCTTCTTCCTATTCCTTTTCTTTTTCTTCTTCGTTTTCATTCTAAAAAAATTATCTCATTAACCTGTTCTATTAACGCTTCTTCATTCCTCCTAAATCTCTTCTTCCTATAGATTTATAATTTTACGTATTTGTTTGCAATATCAATCAATTTTTTGACCTTTTTTGTTGTTAAATCATTACTGTTTCAATTTATGGCTGTACAGTTAATATTGCCCTTATTATTTATACCTTATCATGTCTTAATTTTTACGATCTTTCACTGAAATTAATTCTCACTTAAGCGGCTTGAATGCATGATTCTTTATGAGTCGCACTCGATTCCAAATCTAAAAAGACGTAGTTATTTGTCTTCTAAAATCTAATAAAATTTAGTATTTCATATACAGGGGGTTTGTCCAGAAAGTAAGGAGACTCAGTATAGAAAACCACTTTATTTGACAAAAATATAAAGAAATATCATAAATTCTGTATTTTTCTTACTTTTTAAAGCACTTGATTACTTAAGATTTTCTTAAAACAAACCGATAATTTTTTTTACTTGGTGTCTCCTTTGAGTTTTGTACTAAAAATATTCATATAAAATTCCCTACAATAGACCATAATTTATCTATATTCTTATAAATTATATATACGCCGAAATACTAATTGTACATACCGTACTATAACACAAGTAAATACGGTGAAGTATCTGAGAGTAATTTTAGGATGTGAATCTGTCTTGAAAGGAACATATAAGTAAAATAAAGAAAAGAAATCGGATTAAGTATATATAGATTTTATTTCTTAAAAAATCTTTGTACAACAAAGTTACTGAAGATGTTGTATCACTCTTCGATAGAATCGAGATTAATGTATGGTATAACTTGTTGGGGAGTATGTATTGTTCTAATATAAAGCCATTACTGGTAGCGCAATAACATGTAATTAGAATGATTTCAAATAAAAATAAATTTAGCGAATCTTTTCCACTTTTAAAAAACTTAACGTATTGCCCGTAAAATATTTTTATTTTTTTAGTGTCGTAAAAGGTTTTTATAAAAGGTGTAACATGTATAGAATAACGCATATAATAATAATATGTATATATATAATAATATGTATAGAATTACTCTTGACAAATAACAAGAGTAATTTAAGTACGAATGATAAATTTTTGTTATCTTTGACAAAACTGCAACTGTATAAACATTTTTATTAATTTCTGGCTCCGAAGGGGTTCAATTTGTTACCTAGTAATATAAAGGAATCAAGAAACTTTACAGAATACAATGCTCTGTTATTTATATGGTTAGTAGAAATCGATGAATTTGAAAATTTATTACCCTAATCTAATTACTGAAGATTAAAAAAAAATTACTATTTTAGAATCACAATATTTATAGATTGTTGTTGTTATTTTAAGTTGCTAGCAGTGTATCTCAGAATTTTTTTTAAATTTTATAATATGATATTTAAAATATGTTAAATAAGAATTTATAAAATGTTACTGTAATGGTAACCCTTGATACAAATTTGTCTATAGAGGGTATCTAAACTTTCATTCAAGTTACGTATTTTATGTTACATTGCAGAAATAGTTTTACTGATTTTTATTTTTATTATTATTATTAAAAATAATAAAGAAGAACAGTATGGGTTTAGATGAGGTGATGGAAGAAGGGATACTACAGCGCTGCTAAGAGTAATATATGAGAGATACATGGAAAGGAGGCGGAGAGTATATGTAGCATTTATCGACGTAGAAAAGACGTTTGACAGAGTTAGATGGGATAAATTACTGTTAATTTTGGAAAAGAAGGGAGTTGACTGGAAAGAGAGGCGTCTAATAAAACAGCTGTACTATAAACACAGAATAAAAGTGAGGGTAGGAGACGTAGTGACAGGAAGAATAATAAAGCAGGGATGTGCATGTCACTATATAACTATTTACTATATAACTGGAAGAAGTAATTAAGTGCTGCTTGAATGGGAAAAGAGGAGTAAAAATCGGTGGAAGAAGAATAGAATGTATACGTTTTTCTGATGACATGGTGATACCGGCGGAGAGTCCAAGTAAACTAAATGAAATGCGTGATGACTAAAATGAAGCTAGCAAAAGTCAGGGTATGAGAATAAACAAAAAGAAAACAAAGTGTACGGTATTAGGTGGAAAAGAAGAGAAGACTGAGATTAGTATAGGAAATGAAAGTTTCTAGCAGGTGAAGAAATTTCAGTATTTCTTATATACTCCTGAATAAAGCTTTATAACTGATGACCTGAATTCCACAATAGAAATTAAAACAAGAATACCAAGAAGTAAGCAGGCATTTAATAAGAAGGGAAGACGTGTGGAAAGTTAAACTTAGCGTTAAGGAAGAGATTAATGAAATGTTTTATTTGGAGTGTGATGCTCTATAGAACTGAAATGTGGTCGATTGAGAAAGGCAAACAGAATACGAGTTGAGGCTTTTGAAATGCGGGTGTGGCGCAGAATGATAAATGTCAGATGGAGAAAAATGCTAAATGTGACTGAATAAAGTAAAAGGAACCGCCTAGAACATTGTATGAGAAGAAGGTGTTTATTAGTATATGTGATAGAAGGCTTGATGAATGGAAAGGAAAGAAGAGGAAGGAAGAGATTTCAAAAGATGAATGGGACTGTGGAAAAGGGAGGAAATATGCGGAAACAAAGAGGTAACAAGAATATAACAAGGTAGAAAGCAGCAGCCGTGACAGGATGGCAAAAAACTATGAATGAATTAAAAATAAAATATGTAATTTTGTTATTGTTAGTAATAGTGTGTGAAAAAATTAAAAAAAAAAATCATAATATCCAAAAAATTATTAGAATGTGTTGTAAATAAGAATTTATCCCCTTTATTTTATTTATATGTTTCTCCAGTTCTCCAATTGATAACAATAGAAATGCCATAAACAATTTCAAAATTAAAGTCCATACATTCATAATATAAACAAGTCTTCCGATAAGAGGCTAAAATGTAGATGATCAGGAGATTTTTTAGTACTTTAAACTTCACTTCATTTCCTGTTTTCTCTTTTATATATGAACACAAAGATCATTTTCCTTAACAATTAAAATGCTACTTCCATTTTTTATTTTTATTATTATTGTTTTCACATTCATAAAAATTCAGTTATTTTAATATATTATATACTCCTGAATAAAGTACTTTAAGTAAAGGAAAAAAATCGCCCAGTCGGTTTGGAGATTATAATCTCAGTAATGATTTCTGCACACGTTTTCTACTAAAACGTATAATTTAATAGTAATTCATTCCGTTCAACATTTATAAATCGCTACAGGTAAAACGCATCTACCCCGTCCAATAGTAAGACACATGCCACGCAATCATAATTTCATTAATAAAAAATAAAAGTAGGTATTGAAAATCTAGTTAATTAAGTAATTTTTTTTAAATATCACAACTGTTTCATTAATATACATATAACATCAACTGGAAAATATTGTTTATTAATTAAATATAGTTTTAAACAAAAAACTTCTTTTATAATTTCAAAAAATAAACATAATATATATAAATTTGCATAAAATAAATAAAAAATAAAAAAATAAAAAACCTAACAACGAAGTAGACAAGGTTTTTGTAACACTTTCCTGGCATTGGTTATTTTTTCTTATGCAGTAGAAAAATAATAACTTAAGTTTTCTTTTTTTGGGATGGGGGTAATTTATGATGAAATTTCATCGTAAAATTATCATTATATGCTTAAACAAAAAGAAATTTCAAAATTAAAATAGTCGGTAGTTTTTATTTTTTCTGCTCTCCATCACCAAAATCCCCTTCTAAGAAAATCTGTTTATTTTTCACCATTTACTACGTGAAATAGAAAAACTAAACAAAATTTCACTAAAAAATGTAAAAACAGTAAAGAGTTTTGTAAAAATTCAAAATATCTTATTTTTAAAATTTGATCGGCTCCTCCACACCCAATATTAAAATGCGTTAGTATTTCTTTAAACGATAATTACAGATATTTAAAAAAAAAATTAATTAAAAAAGTAATAAATGAAAAAACTTTACACCCATTGCAATAAAATTCCAGAAGTTCTAGAAAATGTTATACCTCTGGTTTATTTCATATTCTAATTTAAAATTAAATTAAAATTTTATTTTAAAGTTAATTCTCTTTTTTATAGAACGACACAGGGTTTCTTGTTAATATGTATTTATTTGTATCTTTAAAATCGTAAAATAAGAACGAAACATACATGTGGACTAAACATACGTTTATGTCTAATGAGATATATATTTGGCATGTCACGACATATTAATGATAAAAACCAGATGAGTATTTCTGGCCACTTATGTTGTGAAAAAAGCCCATAAACCGTATTACTTCAAAGAATTCTATTCCCTTTCGTAATAAATTTATACTTTTCTGTAAGTTATAAAAATAGTTTACTGTTTAACATAACTTAAGATACATTATACATTAACCCACAGTATTTTACGGGGTTTTCTTAATAAAATATATATTTCCTATCTAAAAAAATTAACTAGTTTTTTTTTTTTTAATAATGTAAATGTTAAAAAATTTAAAGCAAAACTATTTTGTTAAGAAAAAAATAAGGTGTTCATAGCTAATGAAAATTAACATGACAGCAAAAACGGAAAAAAGCGAGTGTGTTATGCTGGCATAATATACGTACATTTATATACTCGTATATAAGAAAAAAAATTAAAACTAATCTTACCTTAATGTAAAAGTTAACGTTATCTAACGAATTAAACGTTCTTAAGTTAACATAAATGTTATTTAAAGTTATTTAAATTATTATTATTATTATTAAAAGGACAAACATTAATTAACCCTGAAGTTGAAAATAACTGGAAAAAAATAAAAAGAAGTTAAAAAACGAAGTATTCTACATTCTTAGTTAACGATTCAATAAAATAAAATAAATGAGATAATGAATAAAACAAACAGACATGAAAAAGGGTAAAATTATGGTAGCCTTGCATTCACAAAATACAGCTGGATTTATTTTTATTTTTTTGAGAAATTTATTTTCTACAATCGATCGCCAAAAAGATTACGACTATAAGTAAATCTGTACGGCTAGGAGTAACGTGTCAGGAGACCATCCAAAGAAAGTCCACCTTAAATATGATATTAATAATACGCATCACCTTTCATGACACAAACGAAGCAATTAATAAAAATAAAGATAACAGAAAACTATATTTAACATAGTAACCACTGTATAATCACGGGTCACGCACTCACTGAACATTCATACGTTCAAAGTCCAGTACATGTACCCTCCTCAATCGTTTAACTTCCTCCCCATTATCAAGATTTGAATATAAACACCATGGTTATTTGTTTCATACATAAAGTATAACGATTTTTAAAATATATTTAAATTAATAAACTAAAAATTACGAAAACAATGAATTAATTACAAGATTAAAAAATAGGTAAATTAAACAAAAATCTACATTTTTAGTCGAAAAGTAAAAATTGCTTGGTAAATTTAAACTTTGAGAAACACCAGTAACCTTTTAATTTTTTAAACAATTTAATATTTTATAATATTAGATTCATTGTTTTAAACGTCATTGAACATTCGCAAGATATGTTTCGTTGTTTTTACCACCTAAATTTATTTTTTAATGAGAAATTAAAAGAGAAATCTTGCAAATTTTGTCAGGTATCATTGAATGTGAAACATTCAATGATGTTTTTGCAGAAAAATGTGTATGTTACTGTTGCCGTACTTAGCTGATGTATTTTATTATTTAAATGACTTGAATGTGAATTTACGAGGACGCGTTAAAAACATTTTATTAATGTCCAATAAAGTTCATGCTTTTATTTAGAAGCTTGATATCTGGATTATTCGCCTTCAAAGCAAAAATTTTGATATGTTTCCACTCATTTCATCGGAAATGAGTGGAAACATATCAAAATTTTTATATTGAGAAACATTTGGAAAAAAAGACATTATTATTTACCACAGTTTGGATAGCATGAAGATGCATTTGCGTGAACTAAAAATTCAGTTGGCGGAGTATTTCCCGGAAGATAAAAATGATTTCTCGAAGACATGGGTACTGAATGCAGTTAGTGAAAACGTTGTTGCAGCTGTTAAGTTACTAGTTGGGATTGAAAACCAGCTCATTGAAACAATGAAAGGTGAATGAAATGTCTGGCGATTAAACATTACAGCTACAATTCACATCTGAAGATTTAGAAAATTTTGATTTGCTCGTCGAAGTAAATATAGAAATCTAGTCACAGAAGCATTGAAAATATTAATTCCTTTCACCACAATTTATCTCTGTGAAAAGGATTTTCGTCGTTTATGTTTGCGATAAAAATGAAGTATAAGAATTGTGTTTTATTACTTGAAAACAATTAGCTTTCGTGTGTTTCTAACATAGTGTACCTGTACATATATATGTATGTAAAATGTTAATAATAAATGATTTTTTTCTCATAAAATAATTTCATTATTGTTTACGTGTAGATTTGTAGGCTAATTTCGCGACCCCCGTTTCATACCACCGTGACCGTCAGGTTGAGAAACGCTGCTCTAAAAGAAACTCTGGTTAGTGTCACTTACTAGACAGATATTAATTATATTTGCAGCACAGTCTTGAAAAAGGTAGAAACAGGTGATGTAAAGCAACAAAAAGTTATATATCCTTTCTATGGAAAATACAAAGGATTTCTTCTTAAAATGCGTGATGCTGTTGTAATTTTGCCTATATTATGCGTATGAAACAAAAAAACACTGATAACAAAGTTGTAATACTCTCCTGCCATTGGTTATTTATTCTTATAGAAAAAGTAAAGATACATGAAAATAAACCAAAAAGGTTTTAAAAGACTAAAAAAGTCGATTTTTTAATACTTTGATAGGCTTCCCCATCACTAATATTGCCCCTAAATTTTATTTGGATCACTTATACTATTATTATGTCTTCCTAGACATAATAGTAGTATAAGTGTCCCAATTATAGTAGATAAAAGATTCAATTAAAAATATGTAAGAAATAATAAATATATTGGAATGATATTTTGGAAAAGCGGAAATTTTGGGGCAATATTTTGTTTTGAAAATGGTGAGATAAGTTCTCATGCATGTTGGCACATGCATGAACTTAGTAAGCTCGGTAGCTTACTATAAAGTGGGATTATGTTTGTAAAATTCTTAGATAATTAATTCCAAAAAACTATCTACCCACCGCAGTAGACACGAATCTCTGTACAAGATTTCATCAAAATCGTTATATCCAGTCAGAAATTACTAAACTTCAGGCACCGCTAACACACGTACATTCGTACATACGAATATTAACCTCTCCTTTTTTTGTTTTATGGGGTCTATAGGTCATGAAACATAGAGAAATGAAAAAAGGAACCCGTACCCTATTTTTTGACTGATTACCATACTTTCATTATTTCAGCACAGCTCTAGATCTATGATACCAGGAAAGTAAAACAGATTGGTATAAAAGTTGAAACTCCATAAAAACTTTCGTCAGAGGAACAGGTGACATAATAGATGACGTCATTTCTGAAACTAAAATATCTGGTCAAGAACAATAATATTCTATTCCTAACATAAAATGATTGGTAAAGACTGCAGGTGTTCTCTTTTGTTTTCATCATTGAACCAGACGTACAATAGCAAATCAACATGCTAAGCTCTTTTAAATACAGATAATATCATTCCAATCATTTCTTCAAAGTGATGATTGACTTTTGACTTTTCTGTATACCACACGGATTCGGTTGTATAAATAACATCATTACTCTTAGAAAAAGAAACTTTAACTTAATTGGTTCCACTTGTACTAAATAGAAGTCGGAAATATAACACATAATGTGTGTGAAACATACTTTTTTACGGAAGTACAAAACATATGCTACAAATTGCTGTAGCCTATTTAGAAATTCTATGAAATATTTTATTTTTAATATATTATATTGATTTAATCATAATTATTAATTCCACTCATATTTAACTTTTCTATTCATCGATAAGCACTTCAGATTGCTTTTAGTGATGGCCATCAGGAAATCAGATGTAACCTGGTCTTTACTTACGAAAAAGAACATGTTTTTAAAGGAAATATTCAATTACTTTTAATAAATATTGAACTTAGATGGCAAAATGCTATTTAATTTTGTTAATTAAAAGAGTTAAAGAACCCATTGGAGCTTACATTTTTTGACATCTTGGTCTTTTACTTACCCCCCTCCAAAGAAATACAACAATCTTTAAAAATATACCGTTTTGATATCAAAATAATTGAAAATATGCAATTTCCAAACTTTTAAAAATTTGTGAGACAAATTTAAAAAAATATTTAGAATTGTTAAAAATGTAATTAGATTAAAAAAATTATATTCCAGTAAAATTTAAAAAAATCCCTCAAATAAATAAATATAAGTGATAAAATTAAAAATCTTAAAAACCCACGAAGCCATTTTCAAGAAAAATATCTACTACAGCGCCCCCTGGTGGCCTATAATCGTAAAACTATTCTAAGAATCTGCTCTGAAATGTAATGCAAAAAACCGCATCAAAATCGGTCCAACTGTTTTAGAGAAACACATCTACTGCAGCGACCCCTGGTGGTCGATAACCGTAAAACATGTCTAAGAACCTGCTCTGAAGTGATACCTATGTAATGCGAAAACCGCATGAAATCGTTCCAGAAGTTTTTGAGGAAAATGGTAACAGACATACACACACAACCTCTTACCCCAAACGCATATACCGTCTCCATTCCGTCGTGGGTAAAAATAAGCATTTACAGAATAAAATAAATATAGTGTATGGAAAATAGTAAATAACTTGATATTAAAAAGATAGTACCAATTTTATAAATTAAATATTCCAAAAAAATATTAAGATACAGACGTCAACGCTTGAAAACATTTGGTTTAACAAAAAAGATTTTTTTTCCAGGAATTATACTATATATTACATTTATATGATATGATTTATATTATATTATATTTTACATTCATATTATATGATTACATTTCATAATAATCGGTTGTTTTGTAAAATTATTTAAATAACATTATAACATACTAAAATATATACTGAGATAATAATGGTAACAAGAAGATTGGACTTATCGACGTTGAGGTTGTACCACAGGTACACTAAATACGTTTAAAGGAGTAGTTGTGTGCATAGATTTGCTTAACTGCACCGAATATGAAATTGCTGATGAACTTTATGGACAGGGAATCATTGCATGTCGACGGCTAAACACTCAACGAAACGAAGTCTTACCCTCCGGATTACACGTGTTAACATTTAACAGACCTAATTATCCGGAGAAAATAAAAGCAGGCTTGATGTGCATCCGTTCATCCCAACACCATTCCAGTGTTTCGGAAGTCAAAAATTTGAACAAATGGCAGCGAGGTGCAAGAGGAAATAGATTTGCACATGTGGCAACCCACTGCACCCAGATGATCCGTGCAGGGACCCTTCAATTTATGTTAACTGTAATGGACAACAAAGCGCAAGATCAAGGAATTGCCCAAAATATAAGGAAGAAATTGCGATACAGGAAATAAAGACCGTACAGAAGTTCAGTTATTTTGAATTTAGGAAAACTGTGCATAGCGGAACGCCAAAGGCCACATCATATGCAGAGGTTGCTGCTGCTCCTGCAGCCATCGTCAAACTAAAGGAGGTGGTAACAGAACTGGCGCCAGTCTTAACAATATTAGTGGAAAGAATAATTGATCAGAAATTGAAGAACCGAACATTTAGGGTCAGCAACCCAAAGTCGTCTAAAATGAAAGCACACCAGCCAAAAAAAAAGTGTCTTACCTTCACCGAAAAATGAGCCTTCGACTAATTCAAAGGCAACGCAAATTCAAACGAAAATGTGGAAGGAACCTGAAGCTTAAGTTAAGATTGAACAGATCCCAACTCCGGGACCTGCAAAACCGGAAATACTGATCTTAGAAAAGGAAGATTTAGGGAAAACTACAAAGGAGTCTCCGAAATCACGGAAATCCTGCTGCCGGCCAGCAGAAGATCCTCCGAGACTTACGGCGGAAGAACTGAAGACTCCATACCCGAGGCCTCAGATACCGTGGATATCGACATCGAGGACTTTAAGAAGATGGAAAAAAGAAGAAAAAAAGAATGACCGGAAGGGAAACCGAGGCGACAGAATTTGTAGAAGTGAAAGATGATGATATGTTCGAATGAAGAATTTTACAATTAAATTGTATTTTTTATTTTTTTTATTAATGTAAAATTTTGGTACGTATTTGTTAAGATTTTATTAAGTGTTCTGTGTGGTGTTAAATCGCAAGGGCTCTTTACACCCTTGCCATTTTTTGTTTAAAAGACTTTTTAATGTGCAGGTTAATTTTCATCACAGAGAAGTTTTGTTGTTTTTCACAGCTTTGACCAAATTTCGTAAGAAAGATTTTAAAATAAGAAGGACCTTTACACCCTTGTTTTGTTGTGTTTTCCGGGTTTCAATAACCATTGACAAGTCTATCTTTACATGCTCTTTTTGACAGACTACTACTTGACTATGTCACTTGTGTTCTTTTAGGGAAGGGAAAGATATTTTTTTCTATTTTTATCGTTTTTAATATGGAAGGGGGCTAATGACCATAGCAGTTGATGTTCCTAAAACGTAAAAAAAATAGAATTTAAACAACTCCTATTTTATAGAGACGGTGTACAACCGAGATAAGGGTTTAAAAATTAAATAGCAAAACAAAGGGTAGTATAATAAATCCGATATACATCCTATGAATGTTATACCATGATTGTAGATTTTAAATTATTCCTGAATTTAAAAAAAAGTAAATATATAAACACACAAAAATACGTAAGAGAGAGGGAAATTCAAAGAACACTAAAAAAAACCGTTCAATACAAAATTATATAAATTATTTGATTATGCTGAATGAATTGTTTTGTGCTATATTGAGAAATTTTAAATAAACCGAATTCTTTTTATACATACTAAAAACATCCCGATATTTAAATTTAAACTATATTAAGAACTTTTCGTTCATCACTTAATAGAAACAAAACGAATCTGTTAATTTACAGTAATAATATATAGAAATAGCCTTTCTTTTCTTTTTCCTGTTAAGTCTTCGGTAATTATCGTTCGGATAATACTTCAGAGGATGAATGAGGATGATATGCATGAGTGTAATCTTGTACAGTCTCAGTTCGACCATTCCTGAGATGTGTGGTTAATTGAAACCCAATCAACAAAGAACATCGGCATCCACGATCTAATATTCAGATCCTTGTAAAAATCCGTGCAAACGTTTAAACAAAAAAAAGCCGTTTGTGCACATTAAACCAGATTCAACACAGCTAACAATCGATATCTGTATTTTAACCCACAATATTATAACTCGGGACTCACGTTATTAAAATCTAATTGGTTACCTGTTTTTTTAATCAAAATATCTAATTTTATTTTCCAAAATGTTTTAAAATCGTTTTAAAAAAATTTTCATTACCAAACTTGATTCAATGAGGCGGATCCAAGATGGCTAACAAAAATTTCAAACACACCACAAGGTAGTAATTTTGTAATTATGTAGATTGGCACTTGTTTCTACCTGCTAGTATCCTTCAGTTTTAAAATATGAAGTCATTTTTCATACTTTAATATTGCTCTGTATATAATGTTATTGATTTGTCTGCAACGAATCGCCCTTCATTTTTTTTTAAAGCATTATTAGCAAAGCATCGACTTTCTAAAAACACTCAAATGTGCCCATCTCGTTAGTAGGTCAGCTCGTAATTTCATTAGTAATACGAGTTGTAATTTTCAAACTATATTTTATTTAAAAAAAGTATAATAATAAAAATATTCCTTATTTGTTTTATTTTATGAGCCATACAAAAATAGTAATTTAACAAATGTTTTATATTAGTAAAAACACTTCTGATAGAACTGAACATCCTTAGATTTACATACGCCTTCTCGATCACCGACTGGTAGGAACATGTTATTTAAAACTAGGTCATCCCATTCGGTCATATTTGCATAAAGTGATGCTATTTTTCCTGCATTTTATTATTCTTTAATTTTCTATTAAATCTATTTTTAAAAAATCAATAAAATATGTAACGGTAAGCTAAGATAGTTGATGCAAGTAGTAGGTCAGTACGATAAACTGAGCTTACACATTACAGATTCATTACTTTCAAATTAGATTTCAACTATCAAGGAACATTTTTTCGATTGATGAATTTCATCAATTTGCACATAAATATAACGAATTCGGGAATATTTTACAACGGCTTGTAAAATATTGAATAAAATTGTTGATTCTCAGATTTAGAGTTATAACGATCTCAAATCTGTCGAAATATGTTTAGGTGTAATACTTTTGCATCATACTTCGATAACCTCAAAATCATTATAGTTTGATAAATTCTGTCAATCTTGTACCAGTAAAAAATTCTATTGTTAACATTTGTACAACTAGATACAGATGATCGAAGTAAATAACGTACCAACCAAAATTAATTAATTCATACTTCCACATTCTATTTTAATTATAAAACAATTTTGGAAATTTTCTACGATTTATTGTTATATACTGGTATATCGATGTATTGTTATATATCATTCTCTACCTAATAGTGACTTTGGTTTTACATAATATCATATTTAAAGTACTTACTTCCTCATCATTATCAAGTAGATTCAACGCCAGATGACTGACGTGCTCCAGCTTTAAAATGTGGAGTCCCTAGTGGTTCTCCGTATGTCCTCACGAACACGTGGCACCCCAAGATACCCGTGCCTCTCACCGTACTTAGCGAACAACGTAATTTTTAAATTAAAATGTATAATATAGGTATACTACATATGTAAAAATATATGTAGATGACCAGCGATTTCTGTGATTCATGTTATAATTATTATTTTTCCAAAACTATCTTGTGTACCTTCTATCCTTAGAAGTTCTATATAGTACTATTATGTAATTTTTGAGAAATCTCTATGAGGATTTCATTTTAATGTGAATATGTGTGATATAATTTATATAACGTTCAAACAAAAATGTAACTGACTGTAAATAAAAATTTGAAAAAAAAAGTAAAAATAAATTATAAAACAAATAATTTTCTTTTAAATATAGCACATTATAAAACGATTAGTGATATAAATTTAAAAGTAGTTTTACCAAACAATTCACATCATTAAAAAATTATAAAAATATTGTATCGAAGACAAACCACATTCATTATTTAAAAAATCTATATACAGGTAAGATATAAAGATTAAAACTTTGATTATAATACGATAAAGTTTTTTTGAAGTTTTGAATTTTTAATACTTTAAATTATAAATGGCTTTTATAACTTTAAAAAATATTTAATGAAAGTTTTAATACCTCAAAATATTAATAATAGAAAATTTTAAAAGCAGATTAATGATTTTAAATTTGTTTCTGTTTACTTGATTTTATATAGGCTACGCAAGTAGAGTGTTTAATCACTGAAAGACGATAATTATTAATGTATATTTATTATTCAGTAATAAATATTCGTAACTAATAACACATAAAATTATTTCATATCGATGATTTAATTTAATAAAAATAAATCATTTTTTCTTTTAAAAAATTAAAATATTTAGGACTCTTTATATCTATCAACTATTTACATATAAATTTCGCTATTACATGTAGAGACTAAGTCGTTACATCAATTATTACACCAATTACCTATTACACCAATAGCAATGTTCCTCGGCGGACCTCCTCAAAACCCGACAAAATACCCATCCTACACGAAGTCGGCCAACCTTCAGCAGTTCCTCGGCCAGCAGTGGAGAGACCGCCATCATCACCACCTTAGTTTCCCCATACGACGGGGAGGACATAGTGACCGAATCCCCACCAGTCTTCCTCATATCAGGTACAATTCCTCCTCTGAGGTAAGGGCGTCGACGTCCTTTATTAGCAAATGAACCCGCCGAACGGTCCTACCAGTTGTGCCAGTGGCACCTTCCATCTTGACCAATATTTGTTGTCTCAACTAAACAGCAATGTCACCGGTATCCAGAACACTTATATGGAAGTTCTCTCCCTGACCCCTACGTACCTACAGAATGTTGGCCTCTCCCGGTGGCACGGTATCTTTCACTGTCCGGAGAAGAACAGCGTACGACTATCCCGCTGCTTTCACCACGACTATCGCGTTTGGGGGCCCCACCGGCTTCCTCACTGGGAGCCGACTCCCCATAACAGCCAACGAAGTCACGTCTATCTGTAACCGGAGCGTAGTAGAATTCTTCCGAGACTTATACTTAGTAACTTTATGGAGATGGAGTCCCACCCTTCCTTGAGGGCCACAGAAACAAACGTTGGGGTTCTCGGCCAGAACCATTTTTTTTTTAAAAACCTGCTTCCCAGAAACGAAAAAAGGTACTTATTTTTTCACCGAATATTTTAAAAAGTTTTCCTAGGCGTAGTAGTAGTTGAAGCGACCCAAAAATTACTTTGGAGCAATATTGGGGGTGTGGGAGCCGATCAAAGTTTAAAAAACACAAATTTTTTGAACGTTTCAAAACTTTTGGGTTTATTTAAATTTTTAATACCATTGAAAATAATTAAATTACTAAAAGTAATAAAGTTACTATTCAAATGATAATCATTTATTAATAATATTACGATAAAATTCCATTTTAATTCACCCACCACTCACAAAAATAATTTTAGATAACTTTATTGCTTGCACATTTATTATTGGAATTATGTTTAGTGTCGTCTATTTAATATACGAGGTGAGTGAGAAAAGTAATGAGACTGACCTTTTACTTACCAAAGTTTTTATTTTTTTCAAACAACAATATTATCCCCTTCAAAGTAGTTCCCTTGAGCAGCTATACACCGGGGGAGTCATTGTTCCCACTCCTGGTAGCAACGATGTAAGGCTTCAACCGGTATATATACACCATAACTTCATTACCAATGGTAATGAAGTTATGGTATTTGGAAGTTCCCCTATCAACTGGTAAGGACTTAGAATAATTCCGAGGTCTAAGAATACTAACGGTCAGTCAAAAGGACTGACAAGGAACAGGACTTAGAAAATTTCAGAGTTCAAGTTACCGAAATACAAGAAATATTGCAAGTCCGTAATGCAAACAAACCTTATAAAAGTAGAGTGGGAAGTCAACAGCTCTTTACAAGCTCGGGAACCACGACTTGCCGCCAATACAGTAGATAACCTAAAAGTCATCCAACTCCCGCCAACCAGCCGTTTATAAGATCGGAACTACTTGCCGCCAATTACAGTAGGCTAATATAAAAGGTTAGCCAACTCCCTCTAACCAACTAAATGCCGCGGAAACCAACAGCTGACCTTAGCATTGTTGAAATGGAAAGTTATAGGTTACAATTTTTCAATTATACTTCTCTACTTAAAGATCCAATCAAAATAATTGACCACAATAAACTATAAAAATAAAAAAATAAAATTTTTAATGATACTTCAATTTCTTTTAGTATGCTTTTATATGACACATTTAAAAAAAAAAATTAAAAATATAAGAGATCCGCTACTGCGGGAAGTAAAAGATACTATAGGTTTTATTATTTTCCATTTATAAAACGGTAATAATGATCTAGAATCTCTCCCAATGGCTTATCAACGAACGAACAGTTCATTATTGTTTTCAATATTGTGTGTGTGTAAAAACTAACTTTTTAATAATTGAAAAAAATCTGTTATAAAACCGCCAAATACGAGATAAATTATATTAAATTATCGTATGTAACGTAAGTAGATGTTAAATATAGTAACTATTAGAAATGAATTAATAATTGGGAGTACAGTAATAATAATAATAATAATAAGAATATTTGTTTGAGAAAGTCTTACTTGATTTTCATTGATAATTAACTTTTCTTCTGTATTTAAAAAAAACAAACAAAAACCACACAAAACCCACTGAAGTTTTCTTGTAATATTTAAAATCATTCGGTAAAACGCGTTAGTACAATTTTTTTTTAAAAATCAAAGAAATTTCAACACTATATCAAGCTCCTTTAGTTTTTAAATAATTAAAACAGAAAATTATATACTAAAAAGAAAAGAAAAGAAAATCCCTTTCAATAGCAACGCATTGAAAGGAAATAACCTAACTTTCAACGGAGATAGGATCTTTGTAGAGAAACTATATTTACTAGAATTAAATATAGATTTAAAAAAAATAAATAGAATTTTTTTTGAAGTGTTATCCTGTATGAAATTGAAAGATGGAAAATGAAACGCTAGAAAGACAAAGAAAAATCCTTTTCACATACGATGTAACATAATAATCTTGAAAATTATATGAATATATAAAAGCAAATTGAAGTGGCTTAAAGACAAAACAGTAAAAAAGGAGTTTGTAGCAACTTTTTAAAGAATAACTAGTTTGATATGTCGTATATTAAAGAAATCAAAGTCAGTTGTAAATAGAAAGATGTTTAGAGACTAGAAAATATAGTAAAAGACAAAACAATTACAATTTATGCAACAAATAATCAAACATGCATAATTTTAACAGTACGTTGAATTTATAAGATTGGAAAATAACAGATAATTGCTACAGGCTATTAAAGTGTCTAGTGGCAAAAAATTAATTTATAACCCAAAAATATTTTTATCAACCCCTAAAAAACGGCATTTTTTTAACTTCTCCAGTAGTATAGAATTTGTATTTCTTAACCTTTCTCCACTGAAAAAGTTGAAAATTATTACCTTTAAAACTTTTCTTATTCTCTTATCTTAAGAAAAATAACAAAACCTTTCTGAGATAATTAATTAAACTGGTAATTTTTCACAGAAATTATGGAACAAAAAAAAAATATTTTATTTGATCTTCATAAAATTATTTATAAAAAGAATTAATAAGGTAAAAATATAAAAAGAAATAAAGTCTTTAAAAAAAATAATTTTGTGAAAATCAAATAATATATTTGTTTATTTTCTTTTGGAATGATGCATTTTTATCAAGTAACGGTTTCATCCATCAATTATTTGATTACATATTATCGACTGAACGCTCATAATCTTGTGTGCAATAAAATGTAGTTAAAATCATCTTGGGGCTCTTTGAGAAAAAATATATGCTAAATTGAAATTTTACCTTTCCTTCAGAGATAATAGTTGGTAAGTTATTTCCATCCGTTAACGTCTCATTTAAATAATAATAATAAAAAACAATTAAAAGAACTAATCCGTAACTGATTTCTTAACATGCTCTCTGCTATAAATACGGTTAAGGTTATTTACACTTACGCCATCCCGGTACTAACATACTTATTTGGAACCACAAACTGGACGGACACGGAACTCGCCGACCTTAGCCGTGAGCTTTGTTGGATGTTCACGAGATACAGAATACAATGTCCTAGTAGTTCCGTGGAGAGATTCCACCTAGTAATGATGATGAATGGAGGTGGAGGAATGGTGGTTATTGCTAACGTCTACCGCTACCAAGTCAACACACTGAGGGAATATTTCCTAAAACGTTCCAAGACCATCCTTCCGCTTATTGGTATTAGTAATGATGACAACATCGTCCCGATGAGCCTGGAAGACAGGAAGTTTCATCCGCAGAAAAGATCGACGAAGAAAACGACAATATTGATAGGTAGAACAGTAAAGTACTTCATGTTAGACATTTGTCGTCAATAAAAAGTGAGGTTATCGGCTTTGAAGCCTCGTATAAGTAGGCCCAAGTAGGAAATATATTCGCTGAGATAGAGGGATTCATAACTATTTAAAGCCAAGTGGTCACAACAAGAATTATAAAAAGTACATTCTCAAAGACCCAGATGTGAATTCAAATCTATGCACAGCATGCAACGAAGACCAAGAAAACATGGAGCACATTATCAGCGGTTACTCAATGTTAGCAGGATTTATTACATCCATCTACATGACAACGTTGGTTGCCAACGTCATCCATCGGCTGTAATGCAAATAAAAGGGTTAAATTAACAAAACTGAACCCTACTAAAAGTACCAACGACAAGCTATACATGACAGCGAACAGAAAATTTACTGGAACCTAAAACTGAAAATTGGCCGAATTATCAATCACAATCAACCCGATATTGCTCTTACAAACACATTTGCGCATACCTAACTGATATTGTTAAATCAGAGCCCGCTAACGTAGAAAAAAAATCAGAGAAAAAATAAAGAAGTACTAACCTTGGAGCAAAGAGATCTCTGGCATCAAAACAATGAGTTGTCATGTCTACAGTAATCGATTCACTAGGAGCATCGTGCCTTATCCCAATTAGAACATAGATGAGAAAAATTCTTGGCAGTGAAATCTGTCCGAATATAGACCTGGAATTTCCTCCCACCTATGAGAAAAGAAAGACTCTTTCTGAGAAAACGACGATAATAATAAAATTTTAATCATTACAAAATAAGAAGAAAATTTATTGGTAGTGGATGCCTTTATTAAAATTTTATTTTTCTTGTAATATTTTAGAACATTATTTATAATAAAATAACTTTTTACGAAGAAAAATACAGGGCAGAATGAGTAAGAATTTCATAAAATTCAGTCCACCAACACAGAAATAATTTTTTTTTCTTATTAGAACAACAAAATTCATGATTATTCTAACCTTTTCTAAAAATACAAACATTTATTATTAGAAGATGCTTAAAAAATATACGCACGCACTACACATACAAAAATAGATACAGACAAAATTTTTAAAAGTAGATTTTAATATTTTCAGATTTTAAAACTTTTTAATGTTAATAAACACTGAATATTTTTAAGTAACCAGGGGAAGGGTAATTTTGGAAACCACCCAGTATGTAAACATCTCTTTAATGGCAATCCACTATGAGTTTCACGACGGAATGAAAGATGTCGCAAATGGTAATGGTCCTGAAAACGGGTAAGCCGACCTGTGAAGTATCGTTATGCAGGCCGATAACCTGTTAACTATTCTATCGAAGGTATTTGAAAGATTACTTCTTCAGAGAAGATGGCCGATTTTAAAGGAAGATCGTGTGATTTCTGACCATTGTTGGCCTTCAGATGTGGTCACTCGAGAATCGAACAAACACGCAGGATTGTCAACGCTGTCAGCAAGTACCTAGAAGAGAAGATTTATTGCTCCTTTTTTTTTGAATATCCAGCAAGCCTTTGATAAGGTCCAGTTCCTGGCCAACTTTATAAATTGAAAAGGATTCTTCCTTAACCGTATTACTTAATCCTACTCAGCTATCTAGAAGTCCGTTTTTTCCAGGGGAAATACAATCAAGACTTGTCTGAATTCTTTAATACTGGGACGGGTGTTTCTCAGAGCTCACTCCTGAGATTTATACTTGGTCTTCACTGCTGATCTCCCAACTCCAGAGGATATCACAGTTGCATCGTTTGCGAATGATACGGCGATCCTGGATGTGGATGCTGATCCTATCATAGCTTCTGGAAGATGAATGAATATTGTAGCTTTTGGGCCAGCTAAATGAAAGATGAATGTTAATCCGACTAAATCTACGCATGTTACGTTTGCGATAAGGAGGGATGAGTGCCTGAGATTTCAACTTAATGGCGTTTTCATCCCGCCTGCTAAAAGTGTGCGATACCTAGAACTGCATCTGGATCGCCGTCTGATGTAGAGGATTCATGTAAGGGAAAAAAGGACGCAGCTTAACATTAACTTAAGGGAGATGTACTGGTTGTTAAGCAGGTGGTGGCAACTATCATTACCTAACAAGTAACTGCTGTACTCAGCAGTCCTGAAACCGATATGGACCTACGTAATCCAAGTATGGGACACGAAAAGTGAAAGTAAAATCGAAGTCGTACAGCGATTCCTGAACAAACTATTTTTAAATATAATAGAAGCGCCGTAGTTTGCTAAAAACACTGAAATACACGATTATTTGGGATTGCCAACAGTTCGAGAGAAGATACGGCGATTCAGTACAAGGTACAAAATGAAAGTGAACAAATACGTGAATTGGCTCGCTGTTAACCTCCTGGATAACAGCAAGGACGTTAGGCACCTAAAGCTATTGCATACATTAAATTTTGAAGTTCTCCGAAATTTGAGGTGAATCGACTACCCATCCTATGGCGTTGTGCATCGTCAAAAGTTTTCATTTCGTTTTGCTACTTACTTTCGTTTCTTTGATTTGTTTCACTGTTTCGTTGTTAGAATAGTTATCCTTTGTGTGATTGGTAATACTAATTTTTTGGTGTTTTTCTTTCCTTTTTATGTTTCGGACTTTATCAATGTTCCTTGGACTCATCTTTGTATGTACCTATTTATGTTTATTATATAATTATGTATAGTGTATATTATATGTATACATACACAATTCTTTGAGGGGTTTCAATGGAAACTCCTTTCTGCATGTCATTTTTGTTTTTTTTTTGTTTGGTATTCAAATTTGCTTATGGTTTCGGTAGATTGGAAGAGATTGTAAAATAAACGACAAGGCTAAAAAAAATATATACATATATATCAATACTTCTCAACTAGTACAGTCGATAATAGATTGGATAAAACAATTGAATAAAAATAATTATCGAAAAAGATAACGTATCTAAAAATTTCAGAAATTATAATTGTAGATTATGTTATAATATCAATACATTTTTGAAATGAATAATTTCTTTAAAAATTACTCATTTAATAATTTCTACTAATTTATGTATTCCTTTAAACTAAATTATCATTTAAAATATAAAGTTAACAATGAATTAAAGGCCATTAAGGATTAAACATCTAGTACGAAAATGGTTGTTAAAGAGCAATATTGTTAGTATTGCTAACTTCTCTGCAAAGGAAGGAAATTTAACGAACAAATGTCCTTATAATGTGTTATATATATATATATATATATGGGATACGAGGATGAATTAAATTATTCAACTTTTTATGACTATTGGTCGTCTGACTGAGCGACTACCAGTAGGCGTTATAAGGTTAGATGTTGGTGGTACGTTGTTGGTTAAGAGGGTGGTAAAAGAGAGGTGGCACTGTTAGTGAGACACAATGATAAAGAGCAGTAGTAGCGAAGTAGAGGTAGAATATGTAGAGAGGGGTAGGATGGCTGACGGTTGGACGCTGAAGCTCTTCGTTTTAGGTCTTCAGTCTGCGTCGGGACGCTGAACAGAACAGCGTGCGTCGGTTTTATCTCTAGAGGTGAATATTACTTGTGTCATCGTAAATTATAATATACGTATTTCTATTAACATCGACGACATAAATAATTACAAACGGTTGGTAATTAATGCAATTAATATTTCTGCATGAATGTATATATTATGTCTAACGAATAAAATTAATTATAATGGATAAGAAATATATATTTATAATTTAAATGATAAAATATACCCGTACTTTAATTAATAAATTAATTAAAATAAATTATACGATAATTTTAGTATTATTTATCCTTTTGGTCGTTAATTAAATAATGATACTAATAACTAATTGTAATGCTTATTGAAATATTAATAAAATAGTATAAATATAATTTTTATAGATTTTAGAAAAGTTGATCCCACGAAAAAAGCCAACGCAGGGTTTAATTTTTTTAGATAAAATATACAAATAATATATTAAAGCACCATAAAATCACGGTTTTATTTAAACAACTGTTTTTGTTTTTTTTTTTTTTCATTTGTAAGGAATTTGGCAGGTTTTGAACAACCGGATATACTTTATTAAGCTAAATACTATGTGCAGGATACGAACATTAGATTAAGTATATATATAATTAAAAAGTATGATTTTTGTATTTTTACAAATTTTATAATTTTAATTTTGAATTTTTGAATTTTATTAAAATTTTTTATTTTATTTTAATAAATGTCAGGCGTTCCAATAATTATTACATGGATAAAACAGCCCCCTACGTAAAATTTAATCCAGGTCATATTTATTTTTCGGTAAATACATTTACTTTTTACTTCGGAAATATAGCTTAAGAAATTAGCTGTTTCTTTTTTATTATTTAAGAATAAAACTTACGTTGGTTTTATTAAAACTTTCGACAATTAATTATTTTTCTTTTTACTATATTGCTAATTTGGTAAAATGTAATTTAAAATAATCCTTTAAGACATATTTAATTAACAAATAATATTTTAATTTTCATTTAATTATAACAAATCAAATTTAAAATAAAAAAAGATACATATATAGGATTATTTTTTAATTTTTTAAATAAAAATCCTATTGTTTCTCCAAAATACGTGAAAATAAAAAAAAATACTAAATTTTATAAGCGTTTATAAGTACTAGATAAATCATTTTATTTAATTTGTTGTTTATTACGAACTAATAAAAAATAATAAATCAGGAATTGCAATAAAATTATTCAATTTTTATTATTCAATTCAATTATTGAATATTGCAGATAGTAGCGAATTGTTTTTATAAAAAAATATCTTTATTACTTTGTATAAAGAATTTTAGGAAAAGGTTTTGAAGATTTTTAATAATAACTTTTTTATAATTATTAAATTACTCGTTCATTACAACGTTTTATTTATGGCCTAATAATCAAAGAAATATTCTCTTTAAAAAACGACCATCACGTTTAATACAGTTTTTATATTATTTTTAACAAGCTTACGATGTATTTTAACGTGAAATAGTTCAATGAATTCATTTAAAATTGTAACGGAAAATTAAGTTTTTTATTAATATATTTTTTTATGTACATTATAATAACGGAGAATAAGATATTTTGTTTGATCCCACTCATAATATCATTACTTTAATGTTGAAAATTTCCATATTACTTTTCCTTAGTAAGGTGATGCGATAAAGAGCAACCAGCCGTAAAAATGTCGCCAAATCCCATTCTTCTATCTTTTAAACCCTTACAGAAAAACACGAATTAAAAAAAAATTAAAATTTTTGGGACAATTAAGCTTTACGTAATTGGCAAAGTACAAATATAGTATCTAAGTACTATAGTAATATAGTATAATATATAAGTACAAATACTTCTTAATTTTCATAATTTTTTAATAAAATCAAGAAAATAATAAATTTGATCGGCTAACTTGTTTATGATATTAAAATAAATTTTAGTAAATATAATTTATTTTATTAGCCTTGAGTTGGCCTTATCATAAAATCATAATTATCTAATATAAACTTTATTCAATAATTAAATCTTAATGTTTTTCTTCATCGTAATTTAATTTTTTTATAAAATTAATTTAATTCTTTTTAATTATCTGACTGATTATTCTTTTTTTAACGTTTTAAATTATTTTTAAACTTTTAATTAAAGAGATTTAAGTGAGTATTAGAGTAAAATGTTAAATAATATGATAGATAATTTAGAGTTAATTTGAAATTAAAAATATAAATCAACTCATACTATATATTTTTTCTTTAATATTCTCTAACAGTCGAGATATATATTGTTTGCCTATCTTACATGCAACAAGGACAGGAGTAAGCTAAAAAATATCACCAAAACAATTAAAAAAATATTTTTCCAAACTTAATGAAAATTTAAATATTAAATAAATATTCTATGATTTTTAATTATATGAATAATATTTATTACTAATTAATTATTTGAATTTAAAACTGCCGACCACCGTGGCGGAATGATAGTATCTCGGCTTTTCATCCGGGGGTCTAATATAAAAATTATTTACATATATAGTGTATATGTTGTTTGAATAGTTATCAATATCTTGCCTGCTTCCGTAAGCGAGGGGTACCGTCTTTTCATCCGGAGGTCCCGGTTTCGAATCCCAGTTTAAAAAAAAATGTATTAATATATTTCACAGCTGATTTAACTGATTATTTTATAAAATTTAATATAATCTAACATATATAAACACTAATATCCAAAAATAATTAAGACTTAGCTTTAACAATAAACTCTGGGTGTATGATTTCAGCTTGACCAAACGAGAACGTTCGCTACAAGCATGTAATCATTTACTAACTACTCGCATCAGCAGAATGACGTATGTTAGATTACATAACAGTTTAACGATAATCTGTCTATCTAAGTACCAGAGATTTACAAAATGATGCTGTTAATTACGCTTTCCAGATCAATGAAATTTCAAACGTCAGAAATTATATTTTACAGTATTAAATTAACGAACATTATAATATTTTTGATTTAAAATAAAATTTAAAAAAAATCGTATGGAAAATTCAAGAAAAGTAGATGGGAAAATTTTAAATATAATTTGAAAAATTAAAAAATAAAAATTTGAATGAATGATTTAACAAATGTTAAATGTTAATGTTAATAAAAGTAAGTAAATGAATGCTACTATTTTTGGCATCAATTCAGTAGATAATGTTTGTAATAGAAATGTAATAGAAAAAAAACAATTTTTTTAATCAAATAATAAAAGAAAACCGCGTAAGTAAATTTTATTTTTTTTTTAAATTTAATTTATATATCACAACCAATTTTATTCAAATATATAAAATTTAAAAGTAAATGAGTTATAGATAAAACACATATACGCAAGCACATTTATTTATAAGTGGGAAATTCTTATAAACCACAAGACAGAATTCGAATTTTTCACAGTTTTATTGAAAAAAAAGCTAAAATATCTAAAACTTTATTCTAAAAAAAATAAAATAACGTTAAATTTAAAAATTATTTTATTGTAATTTTAAAAAAATAAGATTTATTTATTCACTTTAAAGTAATATTTTTCTGAATAAAACATACTATTTTAAATATTTAAAAAAAATTATAATACATATAATTTAAAGTACTTAACATAACGTTAAACATGGTACTCGTATTAATATAAGGTTAATTTAAGATATGTGTAATTCACAATGTTATAAAACCACTTAAATAAATAAAAAAGTAACAAAGTCGACATAAAAAAAAAAAACAATTCTTCTTTTCAATTATAATAAAAAGAAAAATTATTCTAATAATAATTTACAAATATTTAACTTGATACCGACTTTACAAAAATGAAATTTAAAGAAAATAATATTATTTTAAGACTTTATGTTGCATTTTTTGAAAGTCGGTTTTTTTTTGTTTTCGTAGGTTATTTTATATTTTTTATTTAAAAGTTTTACTTTTATTTAAAGAATGCACATATAAAAAATTTCTGATCTTACACTATAGGAGTTTTTCAAGAGGATAGAAACGGAGGCCTGATAAAAAAATATAAACTTGAATCAAGTTTATATCACATTACATATACATGTATATACATCTACGATGTGGTAGAGACTACAACCGAAAATGAGCTGATTAAATGTAGAGAATATTTTATTAATTTTAACTTAGGCTATTTGAAAAAACAACATAAATTTTTGTTAAAAAAAAATCTTTCATTAAAAATTTCTGGAAAAAACCTTATAATGGACTATTAAAGGAACTATTTGTACAAAATAATACAAGAATCATCTTCCATTTGGTGATGAATAAATCTTGAACATACGCTTAAAAAAAACTTTTTGCTGGAATAGAAAATTCTTTTTTTCTGGTGCAAGAAAAAACCTTAACCGATTAAGATACTTCAAGTAAAACGTTTATTATTAAAAAAATAAATTAAAAAAAAATTAAATATGATGTCTATAAAAAACACCATAATTAATTCAGTTTTATATTTCTTTAACAATTTTCTATAGTATATTATGAGAAAAGAGTACAGATAACAATATAAGATCTTTGATTTCGATATTTTGGTGGTTTTTCGAGAGTGTATATCAACAATTCTAAATCTAAATTGTGAATTATTTAAGCTTTGATTTTTTTGTTAAATTGTTATTTTTTTAGTTAAACAACTACGTAATAGAACCAAGTAGAAATAATTAAAAATAATATATATACATAATAAAGTGCGACTGAGGAAAACAGAGTTTAGTAGCCCTGAGTCACACGATAACAAGAAGCAATTAGTCGATAGAAATGTTGATATCACTTAAGTCAAGGTGTCAAAAATAAAAAATAATAACTTTTTTTTGGTAAATTAATTAACTTTAAAGGTTCTTATTAAATTGGTATTTTATTTAATTCTTTTCTTGAGTAATTAATTCTACAAATGTTTACAATGTAAAAAAATTGGTTTGGATTGTGAACAAAACGTTTCTGGTCTGTTTTAAAGAAGATTCACCTTTCCTAAATTTCTGCTTTCAGTTAACTTTTTTATTTATTCGTATATTCTTAACAATTTTATTTGTTATAAGCAATTTAACAAAGACGATTTATGTTAAATCTTAAAAAAACATTTTTTATTTCATTTTTTTAGGCATTAAACAATGTTTTTTTAGAAATCAGTGGAGATACATTTCAGAACTATTCTTTCCTCAGATTTGAAAAAAAAAACTCAAATAATTTTGGCCTATAATTTATGTTTCATGTACTTCAGTATAAGCCCATTTTATTACCTATAGCAAAACAAATAAGGAAGAAATGTTTTTTCTAGCCGTAACTTAAAAAGAAAATGATCTCCGTATCGGTGTATTGATTTTCCTCTACGCTTTTCAACCGGAGATCCCGGTTTCAAATCCCGGTTAGGCATGGTATTTTTCATATTTACAAAATTCCATTTCATATTCCACGCAGTAGCTTCAAGCTTATTTAACGAAATGATCAAGCCAAAAAAAAAGTAAATACATAAAAACATTTTGAAACCTATATTTTCAAGCCAAATATTAACACACACACACACACACACACATACACACACACACACACACACATGTATATATATATATATATATATATATATATATATATATAACTATTACTAAATATCGTTTATACTGACCTCCAAATAACCGACAATTCTAAGTTTTATAACCGATAGTCATAATAATCGATGTTTAGGTAGCTTAGTTGTACTTCTTTAATATGCCGTCTACACGGGTAATACACCGAAAATAATAATCATTAAGCCTAATAATAATATTAATCTATTTCCGTAATAAAACTATATAAAAAATAAAAAATATGCAACAATAAATACTGTACAAATACGATAGAGTAAAAGAAGACAGAGAAAAACTAAAATTAAAATTGTAAAAAGTCGGTTATTTTGCTTTGTTTCGAACATTTCGTGTTGTAATACAGTTTTTGGAGGTCCTTTTCTAAATCAAAACAAACACTCCTTGTTTCTTCGTTAGAAATTTCTGTAAAACTGAAAAACCGGCAAACGGTTTTCATTGCCGCTAAAACTTCTGGATGATTTGGCGGGTTGATGTCTTAATCGTTACCTTCGTTGTCATTACCTACATCCCCGTCTATTTCTGCTAGTACTGAAGTCAGTACTTCATCACCTGTTACAGTTTAGTGCGTTTCTATACATTCGTTAACCTCTTGAATATCTTCAAAGAATGCATTTGACAATTATTGGTTTTGCAGACTACAGCACCATTCCGCTAAAGATTCTTCTTCGCATGCGACGTCAGTAACTTCGCCAGCCTGTGGTAAAGCTCTTGCACGTCGAAAGCAACGTTTTACAGTCAGCGGGGAAACCTCAATCCGTGATCTTTCTAACATAATTATAACATTTGAAATAGTTATTTGTATTTCTTTTTTCTGATCTAGATCCTAGGTAAAATCATAAGTCATAATAACCGATATATCACTACAACGATGTAATTATAAGCAATATTCATAATTTATTTATGTATTAACAGCATACAAAACCAACCAAGAGACAAGATTTGGTCACTACATTCGATATGTCATTATATCTGACGTCACTATAAACGATACTTAATAATATATATATAAAATCACGAAATTCTCCAAGGACTTTCTTAACTAATTCTACTCGCGAAAATAACGAAAAAAGTTTATATAATCATATGTTCTAAAATGCTTCGTTTGCGAGTTACGGCTAGTGAAAGATTTCGCTCGGATTTCAGCTAGCCCGGTGAAATGAGGTGGTACTGAAATTTTTAGCACGTTAATTAAGGAGCAGAATTAGTGATTCCTTATGGTTTTTGACCTGAGAAGGGGTGCGTCATCGAATTTTTGAATGTAGGTAGTAGGAGATAGAAGCTACGCGACAACAGTATCACTCATCTTGTGCGATACTTTGTTCTCTCGTTAAGTTTCAGTGCGCATTACATTTCAGCCGTCCCTTTTATATATTTTTCTATTTCGCTGACTTCAAGGAACTATGTATCAGTGGTTTCATTCTGTTTTATGAATCAACCAAATTTTTTAAACTTATTATTAATATGTGTTAATGTTAACATATTGCAAATAATTATATAGCTTTGACTTCAATAAGTGTGCTGAAGCTTTAGTTACAGATTGTAGAAATTTCAATGATTAGTCCGAGAGTCAGTCATTTTCACCAAATAGATCTTGTTAATTAAACTTCATGTACCAAAAGTAAAAGTTTTTTTATGAATCTAATTATGGTTGCGTCGATTCTAAAACCGATATTTATGAATAGACATTACATTCTCTAAAATCAAGGAAATTAGAAAAAAAAAACTTGTAATAATAGTTTGTACGGCAAAAATAATTTATTTTAACACTGATAGTCGTTGTAGCTTTTTAAAAGCATTTTTATTTTTATTATAATTTGAATGCTATCATTATTTATTGAATACATTTAAAATAATATATGAATTGAATTTTTTACATATATTATTTTTTTTTTAATTCTACTAAATAAGAAAATATGGAAATGAAGTATATATTTACGTTGGCGCGTTCAGAACACGAAATAGGTACAATAATTGTATTTAACTTGAAAGATAAAAGCTACATATATTTATAAACAGCACAAATACAAATTTATAAGTTAAACCAATACTCTCGTAATACCCCATTATAGTACTGATATTCCCTCAACAATTATAAAAAGATTTGCTATTTGTGTAGATTTTCAGATTATACATTATATAGAGAATTTTTATTATATATGACGTAGTCGATGTTAAACTAGAATTTCATTTTTTAATTGTATAGTCTTTTTTATTTATTTAAATCTCTTTTAAGATTAATAAACAGATTTATGTTCTAATTCGCCATTACTGTTAAACGTTATTAAAAGATTAATCTTACTTCTTTTTTTTTTGCTTAAAAACAAAAATTTCATTCATATGTTAAATGAAGCAAACTCCCGAATATCCATGTTAGTAGATTGACTCAATTATTTATAAACCACATTAATATAAAAAAAACTATTTTGATCAACCATTTTTCGAGATATGAGGAATAAATTTTTAAAAATAATTTTGAAAAAGCCGGCAATGCATAATTTTTCCGGCTACGCCGGTCAAGTTATGCAGTGAAGTTTCCAGTTCAATCATTTTAAGTTTTATCTATATTTTTATGATAAAATAATCTCTTTTTATTGAAAAAATAATCAAAATTACGAATTATTTTTACAATATACGAATATGTTACACATATCAACCAAAAGCGTTCAATTAATCAGTTTCAGTTATTTTTTCTATGTTGACATAAAGAAACTTGTAATAAATTTGAATGTTATTGATTATTTCTATTATAATTATTTATATGTACATTGCAATCTCTTCAACTAGTAAACAGTAGGCACTGATTATTTTTAATTTTCTTTTTTTTGTTAAAAAAAAATATTAAATATAAAATGATTTAATATTTTTAAAAAATGTGTTTGACTTTTTGGAAATTTGGGGATTCATGCATCAAGGTTTTTTAATAAATAGAATATTAACAGAAACTGGTTTTAAATAAATTAAATCGAAATCTAGAAAAATACTTTTTCGATTTGAAAAAAAATTGGGAGCTCCCTATCAGAGAAGAGATGGATATTAAGTTATTTTAGTGACTTTATTATTTAACAAAACACGTTTTGAGTATTAAAATTTTGAAATTTCAAAAAAACATTTTTTCATTTTGGGGGCTTCTATACTCAAGGGAATGTATTCAGAAAAAAATAATTTTTAAGAAAATAATCCCTAAGTGGTGTAATAAATTAAAAAAAAAAAAAATTATTAAATTATTTAAAAAATACGAAGATACAACCATATTTCTAAATAAACAAAGTTGTAATTTTCTAGGGAAAGGAAGATGAAAATGAAAAGTTTTAGCTAATTTTTTTTTTTCAAGAAATACTTAACAGTAAGGGCCATCAAAAAATTAAAAGTTTTACATTTTAAATTCAATGGATAACTTGCGAAATGAATTAAAATTAATTTTTTTTTTTTTAAATAAAACTTTTTTTTTGTTTTCACAGACCATTGGAGTGGGATGAGCAATGCATTTTACCATGGTTCGAAGACCTATTGATGTAGAAAATATAGGTGCAAAAAAAAATTTCCATTAACTTCTTTTCTGAAGCAAAATATAACTAATATAAATATAACTTTATATAAATATAAATATATAATATAACTAAAAGGAAAAATAAAGGTAATTTGTTGGAGAAGGAGTGAATATTAAATAAAAAGAGTTGGTAATTCAGAATTCTAATAAAAACTTCACTTTTTTAAGAAAACATTTTTTGTTAACGTGCTACGATAAAAAAATTTAATTCTATTCCCGCCAAAACACCTCCACCCCTTTTTTCCAATTTTTGTAAAAATTTAATTCATTATTTTTTTCCTTGAAAGTAGTACCTGTCTACTAAATTTTAAGAAAATAGGTCAACAGGGTCCAGAGTCATAAAATTAAATACAAGCCAACATACATACGTACGTATTCACAAATGTCCGGTTAAAAAATATAAATTTTTTTTAACTTGGGAGCATTGTAATAAACATTTTTTTGCAGATTATTAACAAGTTATTTAAATTTATTTATTTGTTAATATTTTTTTTAAATGTCTCTTTGAGGCACAAAACTTAAAAAAGATCAATTTTTTTACATTTTTTTGGACCGATCTATATATTCGTACTTTCCTATATATGAAACATATTGATGTATAGCTGACTTATATTATATAGCTGCTATAGCCGGAAAAGTAATAACCTGACGCGATTCTAAAATTTAAAATAAGAGGCAATACATCATTCCAATTTCATGGAGAGCATTTGCTTATCAGCAGTGGTTTTATTTACAGAAATTTTTATATTTTTTGTTCCAAAGGGGTCTTGAAACGTTAACCGTTTGCAAAAATCCGACACCCAAAATTTTGATCGATCGCTATACTTTCCCTTTGTAGGTATACTGCTGCACCAGCAAATAGAGCTGTAATGGGGAAAGTAAAAATTTAATTGAAATATCTAAGTATTAAATAACGCTGTATAATTAAATACACGTTATAACGCGCGGTGCACTACTTGATTTGGTAGAACAGTTTTTTAAAAATAAAATTTAAATAAATTCGCATAATAAATTTATAAATGTTATTGAATAAGCAACTCAATAATTTCCTTTAGAAGAGACTTTTGTTACTTAAAGATGTTAAAAATGGCATAATTTTGTTATTATTACTTATATTATCTCTTTTTTTACCTGTAATATCAAGATAATGAATAATCATTTTATATTAACCAAAACAGAAAACGGTGATAATAGAAAGAATGTTATAAATATTTTTATATTTTGTCATAAATTAGAATAATGCTAGACGTAATGGACTGCAAATTACCTGATGTAAAAAAAAGGGAAAAAATGATGTTCTTTTTGTCTAATATTTATAAAAAGACAATATTCTGTACATACATTCAAAGATATCTTTTAAAAACAGATTTTTTATTATCTTTCATTAAAACTATTTATTTAAATGTAATCCCCAATAAAAAAAATTAAAAGAATATTTTTATAAAATATACCTTCACGCCGGATTTTTTTAAATGCGATTTTCAATGTTTTCGTTAACTGAGATGGAATTTAACGTTAATTAATATTATGTAAGAGACCTCTTAAAGTTATTTAACTGTTATTAAAAATAAAAAAAGAAAGAAAAAGGAAATATTGCGTTGTTAATTTTATACGATAGAATACACGTATATTTTTAACTTTATCATTTTTAATTAAACAGGTTTAAAAAAGGATGAAATTAGCTTAATAAATTCTAAAAAAATACCATATCTTTTAATTATCATTCTCATAATATATATATATATATATATATATTTTTTTTTATTAAACTTATATATTTATTTTTATAAATATGTATACAAATAAATATTATTAATAAAATTATCTAATATTTTTATAAAAATTTAATACCCTTTATTTAAATGCTTTAAATTTAAACATATATACGTATTATTTGATGTTTTTAATATACTTGGTTTTCGTTTAATTAGAGATAATAATAATAATAATAATAATTGTTCTACATGCTCAAATATATTCAATTTATTGTTTATTGTTTAGATTATTTTGTTCCTTTTTTACAAATAACCATTTTGTGTTGAACTACTGGTTTTCCTCGACAGAGATAATAGCGGAATTCTGTTATTTGTAAGCCCTGATGTAAAATTATATTTTCTATTTGTATTTTTCCTGATTTCGGGTGTTTTCTTGTATTGAGAGTGTGTCTGTATTAAAATAAAAAATATACATATTTTAATTGTTTAAAGCTAGAAATAAAAAAGTTAAAAAAAAATAGATATCAGAAAAAATTAATACAATATAAAAGGTGTAAAAATCTAACTGTACAACAATAATATATTCAGAAATGATATCTTAAATAATAAAAACAGCAAATTTAAAATATAACAATCTTATTGTAATATATATTATACATATACGAGTATATATATGAAAGAACATGTCGTGAGTGATTCATAATCAACGCCGAGCAAAAACTAATTAGGATTAATTGATAGAAATTAGTATACACGATCTTCTTACAGTGTAAGTACATACTAAGAAAGTATTTTTTGAGATTCCGAGTTTAAAGGGTTAATATGTGTAACAATGATATATATTATTTTTTTAATTTCTCAGCAACAACTGAAGATATCAACTTCAATTTGTGTGTAAACTTCATGTAAGAGTATATATCTAAAAACCATTTTCTGTTTTTCTGTTTTTTTTTGTTTTTTTTTTTTTTAATTCCGAGTTCAAAGGCTTAGTAGAACGAGTTTTTGAATTTATAATTTGAGTTTTTGTATATATATATATATCAGTGATATATATATATATCAGTAATCAGTGTAATTATATATATATATATATATATAATTACACTGATTACGTCGAAAATCAGATAGAAAATGAGTAGAAACACAAACATCTCTATAATCTCCGATATACGAAACTATAAACCAACAAAAGGTTTTTGTGTGAAGAAGAAAGGAAACAAGCCTCAAAATAATTAAATTTGTGTTAATTATGTTATAATAAAATTAATCAATATAAAAATAAGTAAATAAGTATATGTATAATAGATTCCCCTTCGCTGTTTCGCTTCGGGTTGCATAGTTACATGCTTTTCCCGACGCGGTCAGGGATCACTTCGGTTGCTCTTTCCGTCTAGACAGGGTTTCCGCTGCCTCCTGGACCCTCTATGTGTTCATTAAACTCATCCTTATAAGAGCAATAATGATAAATAAAAATTAAAGCCTGTTCGATTTATAAAATATATCAGTGTACTGTAATTTCTTCAGCGCCAAAGTTTGGTCAGCACAGATCTCGAAACATTGAGTGATTTAAAGAATCTGGGTTCCTAAATAGCCGGCCTCCATCTTAAAACTATTCGTTATAGATGGCTACCCGTGCTTTGTATGGGTAAAAACGTATTTCGCCCGTTCTTCGAGTTACTTGACAAACACCACTTGAAGGAAATAGTATTTTGTTACTCATTTTTTATTTTTTTATTGTATGTTTTGATTAACCGGTGGCAAGTGCAGTCAGTTACCTCGCACATATAGCTAATAGTGGCAGTGGCTGTGTTGGTTGAACCGCCGCACACCGTCGCACAACTAAAAATATCGAAAGTGATTTTTAGATACTTTATTTATTACTTTATTAATTAATCACACTGTCATTGTCAATGTCTGTAGAAGAGTTACCGGTAGTCTCCACGTCGCTCTGCCAAAGGTGATCGTTTTCACTACCATCAAGTTCATTAGATATTCTGCATTTTTTAAAACTTTTTTTTTACTAATTCCGTGGAAATACCTTCCCAAGCATCTTTTATCCAAACACAAATCTGATTAAAATCTGGGCGTTTGATTCTTCCTGTAGGCGTGAGAAAGAAATTTTCATCAGCCATCCATTTACTGTACAGTTGTTTTAATGCAGATTTGAATGGTTTATTAATGCAGACATCTAGTGGTAGCAATAGAGATAACAATCCGCCTGGAATTATTACTTGGTCTGTATACCCTTTTTTAAAATGTCTTTCACTTTATCAGTCGTATGCCCCCGATAACTATTCATTACCAGCATACCGTTATTTTTTTTATTAAGTAAATCTTCTGGTCGCTTTTGCCATACACACCTGATCCAATCTAAAATTAAGGTTTCGTCCATTCAATCTGATTCCTGTGCTCTGATAACTCCATTTACCTGTACGGTAGGAAGAGGTTTTCTTTTAAAAACAATGTACGGAGGTAATTTTGATCCATCAGTAATAATGCAAAGCGTAACACTACACCTTTTTTTCATTGCTACCAGTGCAAACCGTAACACTTTTTCACCTTTTTTTGTTTACGGTTTTGTCAAATGGCATTTCAAAATATACGGGGGTTTGATCAGCGTTTCGTATTTGAGAAGGCAAATAGCCTTTATCTTTTCTAAGATTTATTATGATTTGTGAAAATGTAATATTTTTTGTTCATAAGCGTCTGGAAGTCGATGAGAAACGGTCGTCTTTCGTCTTATTGACAAATCATTTCGTGCAAAAAATCGTGTTATCCATCCACGGCTTGCTTTAAAATCAACTTTATCCAATGATTTAGCGATTTCACGAGCATATGATCGACACATTTCTGTCGTGATAGCATAACCGCATTTTCTTTTTTCTATAACAAAGTCATACAATTTTTTTTCTATGTCTGTGTATTTTGGTTTTAAGCCACGAAAAGCCCTTTTATTACCAGTGACTTTCACCAGAAGTTGTTTCTTCTTACGCCAGTCTCGAATGCAGCTTTCATCTACGTAAAATTTTCTTCCTGCCGCCCGATTTCCAATTTTTTCAGCCTCTTCTATAACGCGCAGTTTTTCATTTACTGTAAAAGATCGTAGACGCTGCCCTTTTGTTCTCATTTTAATGCCGCAATTAAAATAAATCACCGTATTAAACTTGACAAGATAAACTAAACAGATAAAATGCACATAACCGTCCACATGTACAAACAGTACAATAACTATTGCGAATAGAGAAGACGACCATAGGTAACTGATCCAGTTCATTAGAACCGGATGCAGCCTATACAGAATGAATCAGTTTTATAAAAATACCGTAACTTCGTTCCTATCGATAATATGAACAGGATGTTAATAATTAAGGATGTATTCTGTATAAGCGGCTTCCGGAATTGGTAAACGAAAGCCTTATGTAACTACATTTGTGCGATTGATTTAGGTACTTCTAAGAAAACGTTTACTTTACATAAATTATCCTGGCTAAAGGCTATGTTTCAAGTAAGCCCCGCACCCTTATTTTTTCTCTCCAATTCCAAGAAAAAAAGTGCGGGGGGTACTCGAATAAATACGGTATCTTATAACTTAATAAACTTACCCACCGGGTTGGTCTAGTGGTGAACGCGTCTTCGCAAATCAGCTGATTTCGAAGTCGAGAGTTCCAACGTTCAAATCCTAGTAGAGGCAGTTTTATACGGATTTGAATACTAGATCGCGGATACCGGTGTTCTTTGGTGGCTGGGTTTCAATTAACCACACATCTCAGAAATGGTCGACCTGAGACTGTACAAGACTACACTTCACTTACACTCATAAATATCACCCTCACTCATCCTCTGAAGTAATACCTGACGGTAATTTCTGAAGGGTAAACAGGGAAAAAATTTAATAAAAATTTAATACAGTGTTCCAGGAGGTAGCAACCAGTCTTAAGAGACCGATTCAGGACATCACAATAAACAAAAATATGTTATAGTGGGCAAATGCCCACAACGAATCTCGTTTCATTTTCCTTTTGACTGACATTTTATTTATTCTTTTTCGATGTAAATTTATATTTTAAAAACTGACTAAGATATTTTTAGCGAAATTGTGTACATGTACCCAACAACATCTTCTACAAATAAATATGCTAGAAAATTCTAAAATAGCAGCCATCTAAATGTTTTCATCATTAATCACTTCGTAAATATTAGTTTTATCGAATTATATTTTATTAAGTAAAATGTTAAGCCTTTTATTGTGAACAATATGACTTCTCATTTATTAAAATTAGTTTATAAATAGCCGAAATATTATTTAAGTGGACCCCTAAATTTATATATATTCTGTTAATTTTGTGCCAATTTTCAAGCATAATTTTTTCGAACACAATTTTTGAAAAAACACAAAATAAGGAACAAAGGAAAAATGAAGCGAGATGAAGGATTTAACTACATGAACATTTTTCTTAATTTTGAATTTCTTAATCAATCGCTTAAATTTGGTCGACACCCTCTGTATATAACGAATGAAATTTCATATTTGTAATATCAAATTTTTCAACCACATATTAAATGAGTACCAAGAAAAAAAAGTTAAATACTTGTAAAACTCTTTTAACCATTTTTAAAAAAATCAGAATCATTTAATTAAAACCCGGATATTGTTTTTTCATCCGTTTTTTTTCGTGATAAAAATTATTTATATTTACAATAATATTGATGATTTTGATATGATTTTTATTAATTATTTTTTTATTATCCTAAAGAAAAAACAGATATTTATACTCATTATGTAAAACAAAATTGAAAAAAAAATGTAATTTTTTTCCAATTTATATGAAATGCACCTTTATGTTAATGAACCAAAGAATAAAATCCAAATTGAATAAAAAATGTTTTACAGGTAATAGGGATACAATTTTTAATTAATTAATTTTCAGTAATGATGATAATCATATTAAAAAAAACCAACAATAATAATTCAATAGGTTTTTATTAGGTAAAGTAAAAAGCTACTGTATTTTTTTTTTGTTTAAATAAAAACAACGTTAAAATTGCATTATACAACCGGTGTTAATTTACTCCATTTATATGTTCATACTTAATTTATTTTAATTAGCAACAACATGTTTTATTTAAAATTAACTTGTAATTATAATAACTTATTATATAACTTAAAATGTTACCACGGAATAACTTATCACAATATTTTGTGCACAAAATAAATAATTCTCCTATTCAATCCCTACTTGTGAAATTTTTTTTCACAAGAAACTCATTTTTTTCTCTTCTTTTTATCACTACACATATATAATTTATCACGAAGTTTTCCTGAGAATTTTATTATCTATTCTGCTCGTGAAAATAATGGAAAAATTTATATATGTCCTATAATGCTTCGTTTGCGAGTTACGGGGTAGTGAAAGATTTCGCTCGAATTTAGGCTACACCGGTGAAATGCGGTCGTACTGAAATATTTAGGACGTTAATTAATGAGCAGAATTAGTCGCTTCTTATGTTTCTGAATTTAAAAAACGAATAAAATAGTTCCAAGAACCGTATCTGCAGTAGTATTTTATAAATCTGGGATAAAAATCAAAAAATTGGGGGAAAAAAAAACCTGTTTTTTATATTTGATGTATAATGCGTACATAAGCAGGAGTTATTCCTCATGAAACGAGGGAAGTTAATTTTCAAAACCAATTTAGCGTCAATGTATGGTACGGCCTTCCTTGCAATCAGCTGCTTGGACCGTTCATATTACCTGGCCGCTTAAATGCTGAGGTCTACTTCCACTTTCTTCAAGAAAAATTGCCGCAGCTGCTTGAAGATGCTGCTCTAGCACGGGCCGCAAAATTTATTTCAGATTTTAACGGAAATATCCATTTTAATCATCTCCGAATCCATTTTGACTAGTTTTGGCGTGACGTCTGTACGTACGTATGTATCTCCCATAAATAAAAAAAAATTAGCCTTAGGATGTTGAAATTTTGGATTTACGACTGTTGTAATATCTAGTTGTGCACCTTCCCTTTTGACTGCAATCGACTTGACCAAAAGTGTCCAAAAAAACACTAAATCCAAAAAATTTGGATTTATACTTTTTCTTAACTGCACTAATAAGCTCTAATTGAGAGCTTTTTAACAACATATCATAAGTGGTACTTATTTTCTTTGGTTCCCGAGTTATAGCCAAATAAAATTTTAATAAATGAAATATTTGGATCTTACAAGGGGAAGACACATCGGTTTGAATCAGACTTCACCTACTTTTCATTGATTAATTTTAATATATTGATTTATTATTAATAATTATTAACCTCTGATTGTTAAAAAATTTACAATAAGTAATAATTCAATAATAAAAAAATAAAATAAAAATATGTACAAAAAATATTAGCAGTTATTAATGAAATAAAATTTTATGTACTTTTCATTTAAAAAAAAATGTGTATATGTAATTTAATAGGCATACAAGGAAGTCATGTGGTGGTCACATCAGATTTTTTAGGATGATTATTAATTGTATGATAAAGAATTAAAACGAGAGAAAAAATATTACAAAAAAATATTGTTTTAAATATTCAGTGATACATATTTATAAAGTACGATGGATATAAAGGGTTATGCAATTTTATACTTATAAAATTTACAATAATGATTTCATTTGTCACAGCGAGTTTCTGCTCTTGTTTTTAAAGTACCGTGCCAACTCTACGTCAGCCGCATCATTACTGCTGTATTTAATGGTTCGTTTTAATGAACTGATTTATTAAACAATAAATATTGTTTAACCATTTATTTGATTTGATAAAACAAAATCTTCTCGGTTTTTTTTCATAATTATCACGAACATTAAAGAAATAACTAGAAATTAATTAAATGTAAACCGTTCAAAAATTGATAAAGTACAGTTATTAATATATAAAACCAATATTTTTCAATTTAAAAATTTTTTACATTTTTATATCAGCAAAAGATTATTTTTAACCTACTAATTTTGAAAATATTATTAACTTTCTAGTTAGAGCATAACAATTATAAACGGGTATTATAGATTGGTCAAAAATTTTAAGTATTGAAAATCTCGATGTTAAGGAAGCTTTTATTTAACAAAATATTTTCATTGCTTTTAATTTTAAAATTTAATAATTATTACATTTATTTATTGGTTATTTATTAGATATTTATATAATTTATTTTTTACTTTTCAGTGAATTTTTGTATTTGTAAATACATCAAATTTTTTTGTTTAAAATTCTCAATTTGATTTAATTGTTATTTTTTACTTTTTAGAGGGTTTTTCTAATTTGTTTCCTTTTTTTTAATGTTAATATTAATATTAGTTAAATAAAAGCTTTTTTAAAAAATAATTTTTTATATGTAATCAAATATATTTTTGTAATTTTTTTGCATTTTTTTTTTATTTGTATCGTAAATGCAATAATCACAGCTGTTTGTTATGATGTGACCCGAGTGTAGGATTGTTATTACGCAGGTTAAAAGTTACTTATAAAATAAATATTCTGAAGAATAGTTTATATTGAAACGTTATTATTATTATAAAAAACGTGGAATGAAGTAACTGAGTTGTTTGCCGTTTATCTTCTCAGTGACATACAACTGTAAATCGGCATAATAAGCCTCCCGTGATTATGAAGATATTTCCTATGCAAGTAACACGTTCACTCTAACCACATTGGCTAGCTGTATAATTCATTTTTTTGGAGTAAACTATTTTTCTAAGAAATTTCTCGTTTTTGGGCTAGTGATTTTTACAACTTTTAATTTCATTCAGAAGGTAAATCATAAAAAAATAGTTATGATTTTATAAATAATGTGAATATTTAAAAAATAATTAACCGAGCAAACAAATATGTAAATTTTACAAAAGATTATGAAGCGTTTCATTAAAATAGGATGATTTTTTTATTATGTGAATATAATGATACATTTCCAAAAAATAATTTCATAGGCTTCTTGATAATTAAATATTTCCACCAAAATAAATGGTTTCATGGAACAATATTCATTTAATGAAACACAAAACAATAATAATATGAATTGTTACATGAAATAGTACATTGGGCAAGACACAACATAAGCAGTTGCTTTCGGATGAGAATAGATTGTATGAATTAAGTACAAAGTATATTTATACTCGCTTGTATATATATATAAAATTAAAAAATAATAATAAATTAATTATTACAAATAAATAATGCTTACGAAACAGAACAAAACAATGACTATGTATTAAAAAAAAAAATTATTGACCAAGAAGTAAACCAAAATGTTTTTGACAAACTCAATCGAAAGGGCTTAAAAATTCCAAGAAACTTAAATCTTCGATTCAGACTGCCCACCACGTTCCTTGCATAGGATTAGAGAACATCAATTTATTTCACGGAAAATAGAGATTAGCATGAACCTTAAACCAATAAAAATTATCCAAACGCGTGAAAATAAGCTTAAGAGAAGAGATAACAGTTTAAAGTTTTTTCATAAATATTTTTCTTAAATATATATAAAAACTTTAGAAAACTATTAGGTATTGATTCCCTGTAGTTAACCAACATTAAAATATATTATCATTTAAAATACAGCCGCCAATACAGTTGCAAAAATGTTTATGTTAGACTGCTTCCAAAACCGGAATTTTTCAATACTAAAATTGTATTTTTTTAAGAAAAAGTTATGAAAAACCAAGAAAAATGTAAATAAAATCACATCCAAAATTTAATCTTCCATTAAATACGAGAGTTTTTCAAAGAATTAAAGAGGTATATGAGTGTAGAAAAACAAATTTATTCAATGGCATGTGTGAAATTAACGCAACTTTTTAACATAATCCCCTTATACATCTTCCTGGAACCTGTCCCCTCTTTCTGTAATATTTCTTATTCTAGTTGTAAAAAATTGTTTGAGAAGTGTTTGAGTCATACTTGTAACTGTTCATTTTTGCCGAACTAGATGCTACGTAAAATGTCTTTACAAAGACCGAACACATAGATCTAATAGTAAGAGATCGGGACTGTAAGGTGGATGTAATCACATTTCCCGTTTTGAATGGTTCGCTTGTTTCTTGAGTGGTAGATTGGTGGGCGTTATCATGCAGAAGAATTACGCTTTTTGTGCGATAACAAGGACATTTCTTTCTCACTGCGGATTTCACTTTATTTTCTATTAAGTTACGATAGTATTTACTGTTAATTGTACGTTTTCTTTCCAAATAATCAGAATAAATTGGATCTTTATATTTTCATAACACCGTTAGCATCATTTTACTGGATAACGCGAAGATTTTGAATTTTTTCATTTCAACAGATATAGATGGTTCCTTTAAACACAAAACTAGACTACATTAAAGAAGATAACTTCCCTTTTTCTCTCTGGACATTTCCCTTTCTCCTCTAACAAGTCCCTTTACCCCTGAAAAAACCCTTTTCTACTCTGTGAATTTCCCTTTTTACCTCTGGTAAATTTCCCTTTTTCCCTTTCCCTCTGAGAAATTACCCTTTTCTCATGCTCTTTTACAAGCATCATTTTTCAATTTAACGATGCTTTCTAGTATATGTTCCAGCGGATTTGCGATACTAAAATTATTTCATATAAGTGAACTTTAATAATAAAAAAAAAATATATATTTTCAATGTTAACATAAATAAATAAAAATTGTGTAACAGCGGCCTTATCTGTATGTAGGTCACTCATACGAATTAAATAAGATAATATTACTACATCTTACCAATGATTTATTTTTCATCGACTGGTTATTTTATTACATTACCAGTTAATGGTGAGTAAGCGACTATATTATCATATATCAATAAGCAATATGCGATTGTATTAGGTTTGATATTCTGTTTGATTTCAACTTTAATTTTCAAATCAATAACACCCATTTTTACAGATTGATCTTGTTTCGAACAATCAATCGCATATAAAGGACATTTTTTTATAATCTGAAAATGTGTACGGTGAATCTATATTTTTATAATATAATCTTTGAAAATCAAAGAACATTATCATACGATTCTTCTGTATATCTTCATACGGATATTCAGATGAATTTAATATTACTTTAATATTTTTCACGTTACATGAATCAAATTCTGACGCGTCTTTCGTTTCCTATCGGTTTCCTATCTGACCTTTCCTATCAGTTTGAAATCCTAAAATAACATATCGCGGTTTATCTAATTCTGACGATGTTTTCACGTTCCATGTAAAAGAAGTTGTTTGAGGAACTGCTGTATTTTATTAAAGTTCCCAATTTTGAAACGTCATACGCATCTCTTTATTTTTATTTCTCAAAATAAAGAGATGCTTATTTTTATTTCTCAATTAACTAATTCCAGTTGATATTCAGGCTCGGTCTTTAATTGACATTGTTCTAGCAGAAGAAAAAAAAACGTATTAAAATAATGTATTCGAACGAACTACATTTAAAAATTCTTAAGTGATCATCATATAAACTATCTAACTTTTGTTTTAATTCATCAATATCCATAGATGTAACAAAATGGTTAGATTTTCTTTTAAATTTAAGATCTTGATATTTTTAATTTTTATATTGAATGCGGATAGCACGGTATTTATATTCATCACTAGGTTCATGCTTATCTAAAATTATAAGATAATTATCTCTTTCATCATGCGCAGAAAGTGAAGACATATATGGTTTAACCATATATTTAAGTTTCTTTACTTTAACTATATGATTTGAATTTTTGTCTACAAGTTGGTTGTTTTCATTTCCGTAATCTTACCGCAAAATTTTCAAGCTCTCGTAATTTCAATTGCAACTGAGAATTACCATTTTGATATACTTAAAATCTTCGATGAGATACTCTTTTATAATTTTAAAACATTTATCATAAAAATCTTTCGATATCCAACTCGCTAAGTTTAAAATTAATTATTTCCTTAAATATAAGTACCAGAAACCACTAAATCTACTGGGTTTGTATCCTTTGAATATACTTTATATGAAATATTTCGGGGGCCAAAATTCGGGTTACCAAATGTTTCTGAATAATAACCTATTAATTCTTCAGATTGTTTATTTTCAAACCATTTTCTAAATCTTTTCCCACCATCTTGACATAATTTTATCGCGTTAAAAACATCTGTATTTGTGTCTATAATTAGCTTAAAATCACAAAAAGTACCGTACGAATCTGTGATTTGTTCGTAACATATATTAATTAAACTCATTTATAAATCTATTTACATAAACGAAATTTTTAACAACAATAAAATATTGTATTTTATATTGTTACTTTTTTATATAGAAATATAAAAATATCAATATTTTCGAAAAATTGAATAGTTTAAATTATAGCAATAAAATTAAAAATATTAATGAAATGAATCGCAATAGGCATTATAGAATTGAAAAATGGAGTTTACAAATACAAAAAATGGTGATTCAATTATATCAATTGAGGATTTCAGAAAAATATATTTACCGCAAAGATTTAATAACCTTACTCAATCAGATTTGAATGAAATTAATCAATCTTGAGAACGTACGGTAAGGGCTTGAAAAAAATGTCCGACGGTCACAGTTATCATAATGTAGAGTTTACACGCGGTATTGATGTTCCATATTAATTTTTATATATTTAGAAAATATATTCGTTTTATATTAAATTTAGATTTAGAACGTCATCACGTAATTTTGTCGTGATTGAAAAAAATAAAATAAGATCTAGTTGTAATATTTGTAACGAAACTAAACTAACGTATATTAAAACAACTAAACAAATTAAAGAAATCGAACTCGCTAACAAAGTGGATGCGACTAATTTTTTTTTTCATATAAACGCCCCAATTCTAACGGTATATTGTAATGACCCCAAGCCAGTGTACTGACGTTATGTATAGCCACCCTTTTGTTGTCATAGTTCAATAATGCCAATTTATTTGTAACTATACTGTTTATTGTGTGTTTATTCGTTTTAAATAGTGTCATAATCTTGTAAGTTTCCAAATCTGAATCGTCAAGACATGCTTTATAATCCTCAAATGTAATACTTTTTTGCACTACATTTTTTTTACACCCTTTGCTTTATTCATAATTTTATAGTTTGCAGGTTTAAAGGTGTACATTTTCGATCTCAATCCGATAAATTCGATTATTACTGTTTACTTCATCTTTAAATTTGTCTTTTTTATTTTTCACAGAATGATTCGGGTGATCTTTTATATTCGGGTGATAATCTGATGTATCGAAATGTTGAAACAGATCATCGCATCTCATGTCGTAAAAATCATCTGTTTCAATATCGTAGATGAAGCTATCTGTATCCATGTAACATAAACTAATTTTATCTCCGTATTTAGGCTACATAACGTTGTTATGAAAATCATACATTACAGTTTTACTATGCTTCAATATTGTAAATCCCACGTAAATTGGTTTATTTAAATGAACCGTATCTTTGGCCATTCGAACGCCGACTAAAGACTCTTTAAATATTATACTATCTATAAAAGTATATTTCGCAATTAAATTGCGAAATTTACACCTCTGTTTGATTTCATCGACCAGCAGTTTAAAATTCTTGTACTTTCTTACGTTTTCCATAGTTTTACCGAATACGGAATTGTTCATTAGTGTGAAAAAGTATTTTTCGAAATTGTTTGTGGCTTTTTTCGGTTTTCAGTATTCAAATCTATATAGCTCTTTAACCACGCTTTCTGTTTAAAGAACAATATATTGCGCACTTGTTTTACAATCAATCGATTAGCTATAGCTTGCTTTAAAACTACATACTGGCAGACGTACTTTGTTTTATCGTCTAATGAGGTCAGTAATTTTCTACATGTTGAACTAGGTGGCACTTTACTAACTGGTAAAAATGGCAAATCATTATGATATTTGTGCAAGCTTGTTGGATGCGTTACATCGACTTAAAATATATACCCTATATCTGCATCATTAGGATGATTCATTATAGAATCTAAAATTTGATTAAAATGCTGTTTATCGATCCATTTAAAAATATTATAAGGTAAAGGGCTCACTCATTGAAAATTCATGTAAGTTATTGGCGTCAACGTAAGTTTTATATTTACTGGTGGCATTGTTGTAGTTTTCAAGATATTTATTGTTTGCTACTAGTGTTTTAATATCTTTTATCTCGACTGGAAAAGTTAACATGCTAAAGTCATATCTATCTTGTAAATCAGCAGTTTAACATTTATCTAAGAGTTGTGGATTATTACTGGTTACATGTTTCGATAAAATAGCCAATTTAAAGCAGAAAGCATCATCATTTTTAACATTAATCATAGCATATCTATGTTTTATTGTATTTGGTAAATCTATATATGAAGAACCACGTAATGGTTTAAATTTATTTATGCTCAACAATAAACCGTCGATACTAATTAAAGACCAACCGCTGCCTTTACCGTGAAATTCAGAATATTCAACTAATAAATTTTCAAACGCATCACGGATAGGTTGATCAAAACCAATTCAGTGATAAACGGGAATATTTTTAGTTTTAAAAGCCAAATTTTGACTATCGATGACGAAACAGCTTTTCAAACGCTTCATCTATAGCTTGATATAACTCACTGCAGTTATATATGGGGGTATTTTTAGTTTTAAAAGCTATGTCTTGACTATCGATTTGATCATTCCGACACTTTTTTCATATGTACATTGCAATAATAGATTAAATTTTACAGCATCCGTTGTTACGTGTGATTTTAAAATGTTTAAAACGCAATTTCTTATATTGTTTAAAAATAAATAAATGTATATATGTCTCATCTACATTTTTTAATAATATGTGATTAAATTTTTTTTAAAGGCTTTTCCTAAAATTGTGAATGAATTTGCGTCGCGGATAGCTAATCAGGTTTGTTTTTTAGCGATTAGTAAGTATTTTCTAAACATACCCGTTTACAATTCATGATGTCTATATAATAAATGAAGAAAGTATTTTTATAATATTTTACTTGTATTATTAAATATGCTACTGCGCATGCGTAAACAAAACTATAATTTTCATTAAATAAAATCAAAGGTCAATGCTATTGTTAATATCTATCTAAACCAATATATATAAAAAGACAACTAATTAATTATTATTTCAGTTAATGAATGATTAACAGCTCCTGCGGAAAATCCCCTGACGTCATAGTTAGTCCACAGATAAATTTATCATCAAGGTCGCTGTTAGATAATTATTTATTTATTATAATATTGAAAATATTTATTTATTTTTTTGTTAAAGTACACGTATATGAAATTAGTTTGATCTCGCAAATCTGCAGGAACATATACAATATAGAATCATTAACTTGAAGAATGATGCTTGCAAAAGAGCGTGAGAAAAGGGAAAAGGGTAACTTCATAGAGGGAAAAGGAAAAATAGAAAAGGGAAATTTTACAGTGGGAAAAAGGGAAATTCCCTTATTTATTCATTCATTCCCTTCTTTAGTTAATTTTTGTACTCAAAGGAAGCGTCTATATCTACTCCTTTCGGATGAACTAGGATGTTTTTCCACTTCATACTCCGACGTTTGGATTCCGGCTCAAAATTACGAATCCATGATAATTAAAAAGTTATGCGACCTAATAAAGCATTACCTAGTTTTATTTAAATTCCGTATAAATGTTAACTCGGATATCTTTTTGATTTTAATTCAACAGTCTCGAACCCGTCACGAACATATTTTGCGATTATTCAGCTTATCATACATAATGAAATGGATACTCGCTTTACAAATTTCAGCAACTTCCCAAATTTTTATACATCTGCTCTTCCAAATAAAATCATTAATGCTATTTTTCAAAGTGCCAGTCGAGATTTCCACCGGTCTTCCACCATGGTGAAAATCGGTGACACTTTTTCTGCAAGTTTTAAACCGTTCGATCCACTAATAAAAATCTGTACGGTTAATATGCTTTTTACCATACTGTTTTAACAACTGCAAGTGAATTTCGGCCGGTTTTATACTTTGAGAAAATAAAAGATCTTATCACAGCACGGTGTTAGTACACGTTTCAAGCGGTGCCGACATATTAAAATAAAATAACAGGTTAGAATAATGAAAAATTTCTTACGATCAGCTGATATTTTCTATGTCGGGGATACCAACTTGAACGTAAGATAGTATCAATTTATTTTATTAAATATTGTTGTTGCCATTTGTCGCTTTAATTATTGAACAACCCTGGTACATTTACATACTTTCCCTTTTATAATATGACACAAAGCTAAGCGATACAACTGTAATAAGTTTTTCATCTTCAGTCTACTTCCTTCTAAAGATAACTTATAAAACTTTCGTTACTAATGATTTTGTGAGTAGTTGGTAATTATTACATACACAAATATTTAAAAAAATTATCAAACGTAAATATAATTTTTCTTTCAAGTTTCACATATTATTATATAAAACATTAAAAGTATTCGTGACAATGATGACAACGCGAAGATAATTAAAACCGCTTAAAATTTATGTAACTGTTGATCTAAATTATTATTTTAAATAACGATAACGTTATATTTATTACGTATTTTAAAACGTTTAGTTTTACTTTATTACGTATTCAGTTCATTATTAATTTTGATTTATAATACTTATTTTAATATTTATTTTATTTTTAAATTAATGAATTAGTCATTTAAATAGGATCTGAGTGGTAAATAGAGTGTTTTCATTTTATTTTATTTTGTGAACAGATAAACGAGTAGTACGTATTAGAGTTTACAATAATGACAGTAGCCCTACGGATTAAAACGTCCAATCCGATTTCAAGTACTTTACGTGTTTTTTGTTCGTGTAAAAAGAAACACGTTTTTTTGTACACAATGTTATAATTTTTTTTTCTCTATACTACTGAAGATAATCTTTTTCTGGTTATTATTTTTTTTATATTCTAGAGTATTTATTAGTGTACATACTTGTTCTTTCACGTTTTAGTGAATCGATTAATTTTTTGTAACCCTACGTATAGTTTTTTTAATTAATTAAACTAATGTAATAAATTTAATCCTAAGATAAATATAAAATGTTTATTTTTATTTAATTTTGTATTAATAAATACATTTTATTTTGTTGTTTATTAATAATAAAGTCAAATCAAACATAATAAAAGAAAAACTATTCGGTATTTAAATATGTAATAACTTTTTAATAATATAGTACATAGTTTGCAATTATGAAGCTATTATCTTAACGCTGATCTTTCTATAGAAAGTAATTTACAAAAAACATCCTCAACTGGCGTATGAGCTTACATTTGTAAAAGATTGTGTAGCTCTAGTCAAACTTTAACACATTGAGTTGATTTCGCCTGCGACATCCTTAAGAAAATGTTTGCAGGGGTTATGTAACGTATTAATACATTATAGTTCACATCGTTTAGCAATAAAGAATTTTTTATAAATTTTTGTTATTTTGTCGATCGCATGAGAGTAATACTTTTTCAGCTAACTGTTCTACGTCATGCAGTTTGATAGCTGTTCATAGGCTTACAGCTACATACTTCATGCGTGTGTAATGTGCAATAAAAGATTAATAAAACAAAGTCATAATGAAATTATCCCGTATTCCATCATTGTTATAGTTATTACTATTCTATTATTAATTAAACCGTAATTTTACAATAATTTCTTATTCATGTTGTTTAATAAACTGGAAAAAATACATAATACAGTAAATCATTTTTTTTTTTTAATAAAAAAATGCGGTCTATTTTGTCATAGAAATTCATTCGTTACAATTATTACTATTCTAGACTCTGATATTATTATTATTATTATTATTATTATTATTATTATTATTATTATTATTATAATTATTATTATTATTATCATTATTCAACGTGAAATGCAGATCTAAACAAAAATGGGTTGATTTTATTCAGTGTGAACATTAAGCAGTACGACTCGTAAAAATATTAATTAAAAAAAAATTGAACCAATAAAATTAAATAGTTACTTTTTTTTTTTTAAACTCCGAAACCACCGTTAGGTATTGCTTCAGAGGATGAGATGTATGATTTGTAGCGAGTATGAAAATGCCATGCCTGACCGGGATTCGAACCCGGGACCTCCAGATGAAAGCCCGAGACGCTACCGCTCGCGTCACGGAGGCCGGCTGTTTGGCTAACCTCGCACAGGAAACATATCCCGCAATTGTGAAAAGTATGATAATGTTTAACAAAAAAATTAGATCCAAAGGGGTCAAATTAAATGAGTTTTTTGTCTAAAGATTGTGTCGTATTAAATACGAGTATATAATTGAGAAAAAGATCAAAATCCATGAAAAATATTTGAATACCCTCCTTGACAAAATGACATTTTCGTGATCAAAATTATACTGTAAAAAGTCTTGGTACCATTTGACACCTGCCTTGACAACTATTTAATGTAACATTTTTAATAACAGTCATATCTTGAAAAACAGATCAAAAAATTCAAAAGTCCGATGGAATACCTTTTTTTTAAATTTACATCCCGGCTACATTAATACTAGATATTATTAAGTTTTCAAACTTGGAAATTAAAGTTAAAAAAAAACTTGATGTTTTAAATTCGGACAGCGTTAAGCTACTTTGATTTTTGGGGCTTAAAATTGTATTATTACAATTAGTAAAGATTAGGTGTAAAGAGTAATTATTTACACCAATAAGTTAGCCGAGTTTAGTGCAATGTTATTCAACAAGGCTAAAAAAATTATAGTTTACTTAAAAAGAGTAATAGTACTGTGATGCCTCTTTGTCAGGTTAAGTGAAAATCAGGCCAAAGGTGGTTTGTATATAAATATATATATATATATAAATATTTGTATCAATTTGAACTTTTTGGTCAACGAGTTATCGAGATTGGAGATCAAGTATTTGAGCTCAGTTTTATGACTACTATACAAAAAGTAAAGTATTAAAAATGTAGAAAACTACGCCTCCACCCTTTTTATTTTAATTGTTAAAAAAATGTTTATATTATATTTTACAAATACCGTGGGGAAAATATAGAAAAAAATTATAAGATTCAAATAAAAATTCACTTATCGTTTTTAATTCTACTAAAAATGACAGCGAATTCTTATTTTAATTAAAAATATAGCATCTTTATTAACACATACTTATTAGTACTTAACACTTATAGCAGGTGTATTATTCTTTATTTCATCATATTATACTGTTGCCAAAGTTTTAAATTTATGTGTTTATTGCATATAATATTGTTATATAATATAAGTGCATATAATTGCACATTGTTATACTTGATTGAAAATACTACCGGTAAAATTAATGATACATTAATGTATTTAGCTTTTGTAATAGAATAAAGCTGAATATTAAAATTTACATGCAGAAATAGATTGCTATTAAGCAGATTGACAAATGATTAATTTCAACACTGAAATTAATCCGAAGTAATCACAAGTAATGTAGTGTTATTATTTAATGGTAATAACATATACATATATCATATACAGTATAGTATAGAGTGTAAGTGTATATATGTGTATATATATATATATAGTATAACCGTTATTACTTATGTATCTTAATATTTTTAGAACTGTACCATTTATTTTCTATATAAGTTAATAAACTTCTGATAAAAATTTCTGGATAAATTTATATAATCAACGTTATAGACTTTTACTACGTTCATAATGATTTAAACAAATAATGGAGACTGCATTTATGTCACAATCAAAAAAAGAAAACTTTAGTTACCTAACGTTTAAAAATAAAAATACAAGAAAGGAGTAGTTATGAAAGGAATAGTTATATACAAGTAGGAATAGTTAACGCACAATTTGCGTCTGATTTGATATCCCATATACCAAAGTAGACTCAAAACGTAAATTGTAGTATATCAAAAAAGTAAACTGAGTGTAGCCCGACAAATCGGGCTACACTCTCCCTATTGCTCAGTTCACGGAGAATCATCGCAACCACGTTGTTGGGTCTCAGTGCTCCGAGATCTGTCTCTAGTTCGCTCTGTCTGCCGCCCACCGAGCACATTTGAAAAAGGTGTGCTCGGCGTCGTCCCGTATACCGGGGTAATAGAGGCAGTCGGGGATGGCGCTTTGCTTATGGCATGGAGATAAGCACGGAAGTACCCTACCCGTGACCCGTTAAAAACTGGTCACGTAGTACATATTTTTATGCCGTCTCAATGCCCACGGTCTAATGACAAATAATAAATAATAATACATACTACAATTTATGAACACAATTTTTTCATTCATTTTTTTTTTATCCGCATAAATTAACGCTTGTTTCTACCGTTATGGTAATCATTTTACTACCACTTAACGGAAAAAGAAAAAAATTATTCTGTAAAATAAATATCTCATGAATTTATTAAATCTTCTAGCTGGTTAAAGTATAATATTAATGCCGTTGACTTCTACACAACTGTTGAATTTAATTCAGATATAAAATCTATCAAAATTTTCTGAATTACTTAAGATTTGTGGCCCAAGCTGTTTTATTTTTGTAAATAATTTTTTCAACCTAGAATGAAATTAAAAAAATAGTATAATTAAAATACCCTTGGAACACACTAATTTACTATATATAATGGTATAACAAATTGCTTTTATACATAATCCTATACTCATAAATACTGCCAAACCAGTAATGATTATTATTTATCTTACTGCCACTTTGAACTAAAATTTTGTTTAATATATGCAACACGATTCTGAGTATAATCATTTTTTTTTTTAATTAAAGTTATTTTAACTACTGCTAGGACACAATCATGCTGTATATCGACAATACGTTTTATTTATTTATTATGTTTCAGAAACAAAAAAAAGTTTACATAATCTTTTATTACTATTATTTATTTAAAATAAGGATAACGTGCTTAGACTTTTAAATGTAAAACAAAAAAAGAAAAAAAGACGAAATCATGGAGGCATACGTACAAAAAAAAGCATTTTGATGAACCATCAAAAAAAGTTGCGCGTGTAGAAAAAGTAAGAAAGTTAAAGAAAAGTTAATATAAAGTAAACAAGGTTTGTATAGTATTTTCAAGTAAAGGAGAAAAGATTTCCATTTCTTTTTCACTGTAGCCAATTTTTTTTTCTGGTTTGGAACGAAAATAAAATAAAGTTTAGTTTACTAATATACTTTCTTTATTCTACGTAAAACTTTTCAGACTGGCTTATTTTATATATATATATATATACAATGATGGGAAATAATATTTATATTTTGAAAATTAGTTTAGTGCTAATGTAAGGTATTCGTACCGTACAGTTCTCTTAAAATTCAATTTCTCTACATATCAAAAAAGTTATATTATTTATACTATTTAAAGTATACTATATGCTATTTAATAAAACAAAAGAATAATTCTTTACATCAAAAGAAAAAATATCTTACAGATATTCTAACATATATTTTACTAAAATGATTTTTAAAAGAAAATTTTTCCAACAAGCTTTAACAGAATTCTTCATTGTTTTATAAAACAAGCAACAAAGTACTTTAAAATTCTTTATTTTCTACAAAAGGAATTAAGTTATATATTTTTTTATATTTTCAGTCAATGTTTTTTTTTTTTTAAGATACCAATATTCTTTTTTAGCGGATTTTCAAAAAAAATTTGAAATCTTTAGTGCATCCGGTCATGTGGATACACATATGTAGCTGGAACTATTACATAAAAGTTCAAGATTATGTTAAACGGTTTCTATGATTAAAAAAACATTGCATATAGTCATAAACAACTAGTTAATTGATTAAATGATACATTCATTCAGAAAAACAATCGGTAAATAGAAAGTTAAATGTTTGAAAAATCTAATTTTACATTGACGGAATTCTACTTTATTCAATTTTTTTTTGTCTTAAATGTAATAGAATACTTTCACATGAATAAAATTTACATTCTGGCTCATTGATATTTATTGATACACACGCACACACGCGCGCGTGCACACACACACACAGAGAGAGAGAGAGAGAGACAGAGAGAGAGAGACAGAGAGAGAGATTGTGAGTGTGAGAGAGAGAGAGAAAGAGAGAGAGTGAGAGAGAGAGAGAGAGAGAGAGAGAGAGAGAGAGAGAGAGAAGATAAATTGTTGAAAATGTTTAAATGTATATGCAAAATAATCTAAATGAAAACTAGCTAATCAGAATTTTAAATTTTGTTGAAATGTAGTTTTATTGAACTAATCTTTTTTTCAAAAATTAATGTAGGTCACCAGGAATTTTTAAACAACTAAGAAGTTTTAGAAATAATCTTTTTTTTAGCATTTTATCCAAGTTTTCCTGATTTTTTTTCAAGGTTTAGGCGAGAGAGATTTGAAAAAGAATATTAGGTTAAATAACCGATGAATATCATGTACTGTTAAATTAATTAATTTTACCAATCTCCCTTTACGTTACTTAACTTTTATAATCAAATGAGAAGAACTGATGAAATGTTTACCAGCGCTGCTGATTTTCATAAAATATATCCACGTCTTATTATTAAAAAGGTTGGGCCAAAACCTATTTCCAGTCAGTGTGACGTTCTACTGGACGGATCGGGCTGATTTTTTTATTCTGCTCAGAACAACCCACCGATATGTAATCAAGCGTCATAGGACCCCAAACTTGAGTCTCATCTGAGCATTTTTCAAAAAACCTCATTTATTATTTAATTAAGGATATTACTCAGTTTATTACTCACAGGAGAATCACTTTGAAGGTCCGTCGATGCTTAATGACATGTCTGCAGACAATTCCAAAGAGAATAGAAGAAATCAGCCCGATCCGCCCAGCAGAACGTCTAGACCGACTGGAAGTAGGTTTTGAACCGCTTTTTCCTCTGTAGGAAAGGAAAGAGAAAAACAAGGGGGTTAGGGATGAGTCGTGTTGTAAATGGAATAGGATTTTAACCGATATTTATAAACATAGACATTACATTTTACAGAAGAAATCTTAATTTTTTAAAATTTTGGTAAAAACTTAGACATCAAATATGTTGAGATGTATGTTTAAATGTTAATTTGTTAGAAGCTTCATTTGGATGTGGCAGCAACATAATTAAATTTTTTTTCATGATTAATTTATATATAAGCTCGAAGCTTATGCATGGAAATATGAAATAGAAATTTTGTAGCGTATGAAAAATGCCATGCCTGAGCGAGATTCTAATCCGAGACTTCCGGATGAAAGGCCGAGTTAGTCCTTATTTATTAAATTGTTACTCATTTATTTAAAAGAAAAGGTAACTCCAAAAAAAGATTTAACAACTTGAATTATGATTCTGATAGATTATTTTTATACAAAAATATTAAAATCTTATTTTGTTAAGCTCATTCCATTTGAGTAAACAATTCCACAGGTCGTGAATAAGTATTTCATATAAATATGATGTTCCATAAAAAAACTGTTTTCAATAGCCCATATAAAATTGCAATCATTAAACGAAAATAAAGAAAATATTTAAAATGGGTAGGCTTAAAAAAAATAAACAACAAATTAAGTAACGCTCTCTAACCACGTTAAAAAATGTCTTCTTGTCATTTATTAACTCTGAATGCATTTTACAAAATTTAAAATAAATCTTTTGCTGAGCTCCGATTTTATTTTACATGGACGATATATCTAAAAAATATTTTTAGCATCCATTAAAAACAAATTCATAAAAAAATCAATGCAGATACAATTAATAATAATTTATATAGAAAATGTTCTTGGGAAAAATATTTACTGAGAGTTTCTCTATTTGACATCACTAACTAGTTCTTTACAGTTTTTCGAGGAAACAGCTGATGAACCTTCAATGAATATTGTTAATTCAGATAATGTAAATTACAACATACGTTTTTTAACACTTAAGTAATCTACAACAGTGGTTGTTAATTATAAATATTTATAATGGAATTTAGTATAAAAAAAATTACCTATGCAATTATTGAAAAAAAAAATAATAAAAAACTGACCCCATTGTTCATAAATTTTTCAATTATTTCAATAACATTTAATTATAATCCTTCTTTGTATTGTTCTGAAAACAATTTTTTTTTTTAATTTTGTCCATAAAAATACAAAACATAGGAGATCTTTACCAGAAATAATATATTATAATTTTTATTATTTTACTTCATTCCATCCATATAAATAATCTGATTGTAAAATCCACGTTATTACACATTTTCAGAATATTTAAAAAAAGGGATATCCTTATTTCGAGATAACTATTATCTACGCTTAAAATAACTAAAAACATAGAAAGAAGAGCCACTATTGTTTTTAAACTTAACACCATCAGGCGTTTAAAAAAAAGGTGTCCTAGAATTGCAAATCAGAACAAATAAAAGTAAAATATATTAACACCCAAGAAAAAATGCTATCGCAAAATACTTTATCTATTGAAATAATTAAAATTCAATTTTTAAATGCGTGAAAACAATTTACATAATGTATTGCTTCTAATAAAAATCAGTACGTTTATTTTGTGGCTTTAATTATACATTCGAACGTTACTTATAATAATCGTAATATATATAAATTAAGAAATCTGAGATACAAGTTATATTAGTCAATATTACTTTGATATTACTGGTTTTTGTAAAATAATTAATTTCTGTGGTAAATACAATGGAAATATTGCATGTAGGGTTGAATATTGACTACTAATGAATATTATGATATATAACGATATATTAGGCTCATTTAAGAAGAAAACGGGAAACAAGTTCACACCTTACGTTCCCAAGTAAGCCTGCCATTGGGTTTTGTTATTTTTAAGAATAGCAGTGCCATTTCAAGAAGTGTTTTTATCTTGCGTTAACCACCTAGAATGTTTCAGGAGGACAGCTAACACATACAGAAACAAGAGCGATAAAAGCGTAATTTCACGTAATATTTCGCCGAATTTACCTAGATTAATTTTCGGTTACCTGTTTAATATTTATAGTTATTTATAAATTTAATAAAAGGACTTTACAATTTTAACAATTATACAACTTCATGAATCTTCAATAATGTCAAATAAAAGAACTTAGTTAAACTTATAATATGGAATAAGCTGAAGTAGTTGGGATGTAAATTTCATTACGTAAGGTTATAAAATATTTTTTAAAAATTAACTATTAAATTTTAGCAACAGTTTATTAGTTACCTCAAATTAAAATTAAATAAGTTCTATGTAAAATTAATAACGTAAACTTACAAACAAGTTTATATAACGTTATGTTATATGATATAAACAGAAAATAAACTAAATAATTAATTTGGTTACTATATTATTCCACTTTCACGAAAAGGTTTTACTACACATACGTAGGTTAAAGCATAAAATAAATTAATATTTAATTATTCTTCTAACTTAAGTTATTAGAGTCGTTAAATTAATTAATATAAAATATTATACGTATTTTAATATAACATAATTATACTGTTATTTGTAATGTATTATTTAAAAATTAAATTAATTCAATCTTTGTTTTGTGCGACCACAATCCCATAAAAATCGTATTGTAATGTATTATTTAAAAATTAAATTAATTCAATCTTTGTTTTGTGCGACCACAATCCCATAAAAATCGTAATGTATGGATATCAGTTATATACATTATATATAATATACAAAAACTCTACTGTATTACTTTACTGTACTTTACTGCATTACTAAATAAATTAAGATATTGCTGTAAATTTATTGATTATACTTATGCAAAATTTGCATACAGGTGGTTATTCAAGTTTCAATATATTCTCGCGGTTCGACAAGGATATTGAAAGACTTAACAAACGTAAAAATTTCTTATAAATAGAGCTTATTACTCTAAAAATACATAAAATAAAATAAATAATAATAATAAATATATATAAATATAATGGCTATATATAATATAGTGGCTGGCTGCTCGTGGCCGACTGTCTCCTTACAACATTTGACTACTCCAGCTTCGTGGGCTGGCTACCCTTTTTCGGATTCTACTTGTAAAACTAAACAAAAAAAAATTTCCTTAGGAAAAATGACAATTTCTCCTTCGATCTTCCGCTTTCCGCCATTTTATTTTTATATAAAAATTTATATCTCAAGTTTGGATAGAGGAATCACATTAATATTTTGTAAACGTCTTTGAAATAAAGTTTGAAAATTGTAAAAAAATCAGGACTTAAATACCTTCGCAAATTTCAAAATGGCCGCCATTTTAATTTTTTTAATCCGTTATATCTCCATGAATATAAGTTTTATCAAAATGTATGTATATATACATACAATATTAAGCCTTTTATTTTCAACAAAATGACATTTTATTTCTTAAAATCGGTTAACAAATAGCCGAGTTATGGCAGAAAATTGATGTAATTTTGTCTGTTTTCATGTCCACTTTACATTCAATTCGATTAAATATTAATTATTGATTGTAGTTAAGTAAATCGCAGTTAATTTTATTCAAATGTAAACAAAATTACAATAATATAATGATAGTATATGAACAGTATAAACTTTAAAACTTTGGTAAATACTAATCTTCAATTCTAAAAAAAATGTTTTCTACATAAACACTGTATTTTGTTTGGATGGAATGGTTTCTAACCTGTAAACTGATTAAACTTTAAATAATGTTAATATTTATTAAATTTATCATTTCGAAATGTTGTAGAAACGTTTCTTATATACGAAAATAAAATATTTTACGTCGTATAGGAAAAGAGAAAATTGGTTTTACAACCAGGAAACACATCGTTAAAAATAAATAAAATGTTTAATGTAGATTGTATTAAATATTATTTTTTTCTTTAAATTTTTTCATATATATAATTTTTAATAAATGTTTTAAAGTGGCCCGGATTTAATTATGTTAACATCTGCAATTTTGAAAACAAACATTTCTACTTTAAAGAGATTATTTTGAATATTTTTGTAGTCAATCAATGAACTTTTATCCTTCTGGTTCAAAGAATGCAGGAATAAAAGCTCTTATATAAAAAAAAAATCTACTGTTTCCTAGACAACACATATTCCAAACATTGTCACATATTAAAAGGAAAGAAAATTACAAAATAAAATCTGAGAGCATTAAATGTACCGAATTTTTTTTTTTCTACAACTGGTAGCGAAATATTGAAAAAAGTGATACGTGTTCAAAATTATTTTTAGGAAAAGTTAATGGGCATGAAATCCTCTCTAACTAATGTTCTAATGTATAGTCTTGTTACATTACTACTTGTACAGATTCCAAACAATCTCTTTTGTTCTTTCAAAGAACAAAATAAAGTATATAATTTAATTTCAGTTATATTTTCATTATACAGATTTTGTTTGGACGTTTATTCATATTTGTTACATTGTACACAAATCTAAACAGAGATAATCAACATAGTTGCTATAGTTAATTACTTTTCCTTATTATGTTTATTAATTAAACCTTGGAAATGCTAAACAATATACGAGATCCATATATGGAATTTAACCTAAGCTCAGCTGATTTAGAAGTCAAGAGTCTGTGTGATTGTCTACTATATAGAAGTAGTTTGTAGTGTTATGTTAGCATTATTTATTTGTTGTCTAATTAATTACATTTATTTGATCCGACTACACTTTCCTTTAGTGATGAAGAATATAAATTTTGTAACGGGTGAAAAAATAATAAATCTGATCTGGATTTTAGTTCATAACGTTTCGGATAAAAGAAAGTTATAACTAAGTTACGAGAGACCTAAATTTTTCGTAAATTAAAATTTTTCTAAAACACTTTTTAATCTCTTTGCTGATATTTTCATTACTAAAAAGTATTTTTTCAGGTTGGCATTGTTTTATGTTACATTTCCGACGAATTTAACCACTATAATGATGGTTTACTAGTAAAATGAACTAAACGTTTATGGGTATCTTTTTTTATAAATAGTTTTGATTTCAAATGATTTTTTAAACTAACATATTGCAAATGATAATATTAATAAAAAGAAAATCTTTAAACAACTGTTTTAAATAAAATATTTATGAAGTTTCACCGATGACCTTCGTAACTTTAATACTAGACATTCATATTTCGTTTTAGTGTATAACTAAAGTAGAATTAGTATTTCCAAAACTCATTATCCAATTGAAAAACGGCTTTAAGGTCTCTAAATAATATAAAAATAACAAGAAATGTTATAAAAACAATAATAATTATCTTTACACAATGAAAAAATCAACAAATAGTTTAAGTGCAAAACATTCATAACTTTCTAAATTATATTTTACGTCATATTTTCTTTCTTTACGTGTTTCCTTATTTAAAGTAAAGTAAAGTTTATCCATAATTTTTATGTCTTAAAAATCTATAAAACTTCACTTTCTCTCACTCTTTCAAAAATATAGCATTAAAATGCAATCCAAAATGAATAAGCACAGTAAATATTTAACTGGATTAAATTACTAAGCTAGTTACGTACTTAGATGAAAATAAACATTTAACACTGATCGATCTGTAGTTTAATAATAAAAAAAAATATGTAAAAAAATCTTTAAAACACCACTCTTAAATTAAACGCACTAAAAGGTAAAAGATAATTTTAGGACGGTATCTCAGAATGGATTCGACAACAAGTTTTGGTGTTGATATGTAAGATTATGTGAAAATCATAGCTTCAAATTAAAAATTTGATGTTTTTGCCAATTTTTTCATATGCAGGATGAATGGCCTACAGGTGGGATGCTCATGTTTTCACTCACTCTTCGAAATTTGTTTTTTGAAGTAAAACAAAAAAAAAACTGTGTTTGGGGACTGTAGGATTTTTTTTTGGGGGAGGTCGGATGAAAGTCAAACCCCAATTTTTCGAAAAATTGTAAAAAATTGGGAGGGGGGTCGGATTTTGGGGAGGTTTGCGTTGAGGGCCCGGGTTGGAAGGGGCTCAAAACGGGTACAATACCAATCAGATCCGGGATTGGTCAAACCGTTCCCGAGATATAGCACAAATGTACCACAAACATGTATAATTCATTCACTAAAGAAATATGCAAGTAAACGAGGTTGCATAAGTTCAAGGGGCATTTTTTTTTTTCGCTTAGTAACTAAGGGGCATCTTAGCGACTTGAAAATGTTACTAAAATGCGTTGCTATCGGAAGTAAACTTGTATGCAAAATTTCAGAACAAATGGATAACCGGAAATGCTTCAAAATTTGACTGAAAAGTTCCGTTTGTAAACAAGGTTGCATAAGTTCAAGGGGCATTTGTTTTTTCACTTAGCAACTTAGAGGCATCTTAGCGACTTGAAAATGTTGCTAAAATGTATTGTCATCAAACGCAAAACTGTATGCAAAATTTCATAGCGAATGGATAAGCGGAAGTGCTTCAAAATTCGACTGAAAGGTTCCATACCATGAATCTCGCATACATAGTCCAAGGGCGAGTGGATAAGAGTGATAATAATAATAATTAGAAACTTCTTTGTTTTATGCAAATAAAAGAAACGGGCATCAAACAATAATATTTTGTAAATATTGTTTTTTAAGCAAGTATATTTTTCTGTCAAAACCGTGTGGTTGTAGGCGATCTGATATGAATCGTAATTCCGATAAATTTAAAATAGTTATTTCTAAAAGTAACAAGAATCCTACGCCAGGTTAATTTATTAGAGTGAAGAAAAAAGTAATTAATTTTCTGATACCTTTGTTATCAATCAAAATACGAGTAACGTTGCATATCAACATGCTAAACACCATCGAAATATAGATGATATTTAGTCCCCAAGTTAAAGCTTCAGTTTTTAAACCATAGGTATTATCATTAAAATGAACATCATTACTCTCAGAAACGGTAAGCATAAACATCTTTTTTTTGGATGAGTAATTCATCATACAAGCTCAAAGCTTGTGCGCAACAATATGAAATGGAGATTTTGTAGCGTATGAAAAATGTCATGCCAGATCCGGATTCGAAACTGGGACCTCCAGATAAAAGGCCCAGACGCTTAACCCAAATTAAAAGACCCACATTAAAAATCTTTAATTAAAATAAAGAGGCCCTGGAAAATATAGATGTTTATAGATTAATTAAAATTACAACTCCCAAGAAATATTTTCATTCATTGTCCGTTGCTTACAGTTTTTTAAAGCTAGATAAATTTTTCTGTGGATAACATTACATTTTATATACATAAGTCTGATAATCACAGTACATACCATTATTTTAATTGTATTATATTACTGTGACTTTTCATATATTCACATTATATTAAACGCCATGCTAATATAATTTTGTAACGTAAATTGATTGAAACTCATAAATATGTATTTTATACACACACATATACATAGATATATGTAGATGAATAATTAAGTTATGAAATCTCCACTGTATCTGTAAGAACCATTTAAATGTAATATTTAATGCTTGCAGTTATATCAAAATATTAATTTAAAAACTACTGTTTAGTAGGAGTTGACCTGTAATATATGTAACGCCTAGAGAGAACTGGAATTCACAAAATACCTTAAAATAAAACTTCTGTAAAGTATTTTGTCAGAATCTGTCTGTTAAATAGTCTGTTAAATAAGCCAACTATTTAAATTAAAATTTTTTATTAATTTATTTAATAATTTTATTTAGCATGACCCGTTGGCATATATAATACCAAAAAGGTTTTTTTATAAATTATAATTTACGCTTACCAACAATTATTAGTAGTGATTCTGTTCTAACGCTTTCGGAAAATATTATTTCCATCTTCAGGAATATATATTAATTAAATATATATTATAAATTCACTTCAAATATTAATCTAAGTTAGATTAAAATAAAATAAAATGTATATAAAACATAACAATTGATCGTCAAGCAAGTAAAATCAAGTCATGCGTTAAAATCATCCCGGATTATTCCCCCGGAATAATTATTAGAGTGTAGATAAAGTTTCCATTTGTTAGCCATAGGTATTGTCATTAAAATGAACATCATTACTTTCAGAAAAGGTAAGCATAAACACCTTTTTTCTGGAAGATTAATTCACCATACAAGATCGAAGCTTGTGCGCAGGAATATGAAATGGACATTTTGTAGCGTATGAAAAATGCCATGCCGGTTCGGGATTCAAACCCGGGACCTCCAATGAAAATCCTGGACACTTAAACCAAATTTAAAGGCCCACATTAAAAACCTTTAATTAAAATAAAAAGAACCTGGAAAATATAGATGGTTATGGATTAATTAAAATTATAACTCCCAAGAAATATATTTCATTCACTGTCCGTTGATTTCAGTTTTCTAAAGTTAGATAAATTTTTCGTGGGTAATATTACATTTTATATAGATAGGTCTGATAATCACAGTACATGACATTTTAATTATGTTATATTACTGTGACTTTTCATAGATTCACATTATATTAAATGCCATGCTAATATAATTATTTTTTTAATGGAACCTACTACGAGTCTGTAGTCGGTTTATCTCAATTAAGGCCGTTAAATTAATTTTATTTTTATTAGATCAAGGCTAGACAACATCATATGGTCGCTATATTAGTTGTACGCCTACTACAAAGAACACTAGGAAAGTTTTGTAAAGCGTAAGCGTAACTTTGGAGGCGTACGATCTACCATCAAATAGAGGTGTCCTTTGACATTAATGCATCAGTAATTCGTGCTGCTCTGCGAGATCATCTTCAAGTTAGGAAGTTTTCTACCCGGACCGAATAACTTGACTGTCTATCAGGTGGCATGTCGCGTTTTATGGTGCTGTGAAATGCTGAAAAAGAATGAAAGTGGAAAATCTCCCTATGTGAAAATTATCGTGACAGATAACAATTTATTATTATTTTAATAATAACAGAAATGGATATGTTTAAATTGAATAAATTATAAATTACAGAAAATTCAATAAAATCTTCAAATCATTCGAACTAAAAACAGTTTGCACAACAAACAATAAAATAATAGATTATATGAATAATAGAGATCCTTCAAAACCAATGAAAAATAATAATAAATTTAATTTGGATAAACAGAGTGTATACAGTTTGAAATGCGCAACTGCAATCGGAATCGATGGAATACATCGATATGATTATTCGATCCTTTTCGACTAGGATTAAAGAACACATCAACTGTATAAATAAAGGACACAAAAAACGATCTAATTTTGCCTGACATATTTTGGAACAGATTCATAATTATAACCCAAACAATTTTATTAATATTCTGGAATACTGTAATAATCTTTATAAAACAAATACTTTAGAAAACGTTAATATATTCTTAAATAACAACAATCTGATAAACGAACAAACGAATTTTGATAATGATATTTTATTCAAACAGAGTTTAAACAATAATTGATGATACTTATGTTGGCAAAACTGATTTCATTCCAACAGTTGAGACTCCTTTAATGACAAGACGCATTTACGTATGACTTGATTTTACTTGCTTGACGATCAATTGTAATGTATTGTATAAATGTTATTTTAATCTAACTCAGTTTAATATGTTAAGTGAATTTATAATATATATTTGATTAACATATGTTCCTGAAGATGGAAATAGTATTTTCCGAAAGCGCTAGAACATAATCACTACTAATAAGTGCCATATAAGTATGGGAGCCCTGAAAGCCTCGGTGTGTAAGGGCCTGGAGTCAGTGCAGAGACTGCGCATCCGCTCTCTGCCAGGACATATGCCGGTTCCACCGGAGTACCGGAACGGACCTCCAGGGTTGGTAGCCCTGAAGTGGGGGTATACCCCGGCGGCTAGCCTTACTACAGAAGGGATTTATTGTTGCAAACTGAACAATTAAACGTGGCAGAGGGTTCACGCAAACACCCTCGTTTAGAACCAGCCGTTTCGCCTGAGGCAAAACGGAGAAAAAGTGCGGAAACTAAAAGGATAGAGATTGAGGCTACAAAAAGCTTACAAAAAGCTTTTTTCAAGAGCAATAATGCACCGAAACCTAAATATTTGGTTATTACCAAGGAGGATGGAAATTTTTCGAAGGTGAGTCCTTTTCTCATAGCTCGGGAGATAACCAAATGCGCTGGTGGCCCTGTAAAAGAAATAAGGAAGACCTTCATGGGACTTCATGTTGAGACTGTAAATGATATCCAGTCTCAAAAGATTTTAGGGCTTAAAAAGATTGGAGAACTGGCTGTACATGTCGATCCCCACGGTACGCTCAACACCTCAAGAGGTGTGGTCGTCTGTCGGGATCTTCTAAATTGCACGGAGCAAGAAATTGTTGAGGAGTTGTCAACGCAGGGAGTCATAGAGTGCCGCCGATTGAACATGAGGAGGAATGGCGAGGTCCTACCTTCAGCCTCTCATGTTCTCACATTTAACCGGCCTACCTTGCCGGAGAAGATTAGAGCGGGGATACATCGATTGGATGTGCGGGCATTTATCCCGCAACCAATGCGATGCTTCAAGTGCCAACGTTTTGGCCACACCGCCATCAAATGTGAGAGAACGCAAATATGCGTGTGCGGCGAAGAGGTGCATGAGGAAGAGCCGTGTAAAGAGCCCCCTACATGCATCAATTGCAAGGGACAGCATTCATGTAGATCCAGGAATTGTCCTGTCTACAAAGAAGAAGTAGCTGTGCAGGAAGTTAAAACTCTGCAGAAAGTCAGCTACATCGAAGCCAAAAAGATTGTTAACGCCCGCAAACCCAGAGCAACAACATCTTATGCTCAAGCTGCGGCTACTGTTCCTGCTCCTGCTCCAATTGCTGTAGATGAAAGTCAGCTCATCAGTAAACTTGCTCCGACCTTGGCTAACATGATTGAAAGAATTATTGACAATAAAATGAAATCTTTCAATATTAAAGATCCAATAAATCCAAAGATATTAGTACAGCCTCCTCCCGAAGATAAAACAGCGAAAGCTGCTCTTGCTATGAAGAAAACGGACCCCAAAGCAGAATGCCAAGTCCGTCTTAGTGAGATTCTTGATGACAAGAAAACGATAATACCTACAGAGACTGTTATGGAGGCTCCTAAGCCTCCTGCAACTGAAGTGGCCTCTAAGCCTCAGAGGCCACAAAAAATCACACAGGGGGGTCGAGTGTCCCCCCTCCCACAGGCGGTGACCGGTGCGCCCCCCGTGTTGGGGAGCGGCCAGGTTGCCGCCTCTCAATCGGCGCCTGAAACCGGCGCCGATCCATGCTCGTCGTCGTCGGCGGCTTCGGTGGTCTCCGATTCGGAGACCGGAAGCTACACCGGCGACGACTTTCTCCGCGAACATGATGCCGTTCGCAATATGGAGAAGAAAAGAAAAAAAGGATGGCCGAAAGGAAAACCTAGGACATAATTTAATTAAAAATTAGCGAGTCGATTGTACAATGGAACATCAATGGATGTTTTTCAAACATCCATGAGCTCCAACGCTTGGTACATGACGTAGACCCGATGTGTATATGTCTGCAAGAAACGCATTTCCGCCGAAATGAAAATTTTAGATTAAAAGGATTTGATATATTTCGGCGAGATCAACCGCCAAATGTAAGAGTTAGAGGTGGAGTAGCTATATTAACATCGACTAGACCTACTACCGAAGCGGTTGTTCTAAACACAAACCTACAAGCGGTCGCCGTTAGAATGAAGGGTCCGCTTCAGATCACTGTTTGCAGCATATACTTGCCGAATTTTGATTGGAATAAGGATGACATAGCAAGACAAATTTCCGAGCTTCCCCCACCTGTCCTACTGGTGGGTGACTTTAACGCTCATAATACTCTTTGGGGATCGGATCGAGTAGATCCCCGTGGAAGAGAACTGGAAGGGTTCCTGATGAATTCAGAACTTATTATTTTAAACGACGGATCAGGAACCTTTTTCAATGCCAGAGATGGATCGACGTCCTGTATAGATCTTGCACTTATAAGCGGATCGATATCACGGAGGTACAGCTTCCATGTCATAGACGATCTGCATGGAAGCGATCATTTCCCGGTGCAAATTGTAACTGATGTTACAAGAACAATATATCCCATCCCTAAAAGATGGGTATTTGAAAAGGCAGACTGGACGAGCTTCACAGCGAGACGATACTCCCAGAAATAACTGGAGTTATCGGAGACGATGTCGACGCCATAACTAATGCAATACTTGAGTTGGCATAAAGATATATTCCCAAAACATCTGGGAAACTTACGAAAAAACCCGTTCCATGGTGGAACGATGAAATAAGTGAAGCTATAAAAAGAAAGAAAAGGGCGTATAACGCCTTTAAGAAGCGTCCTAGTATAGAAAATCTTGTTGCCTTTAAGAAATACAGGGCGTATGCAAATCGTCTTATGATAGACTCGAAAAAACGATCCTGGCAGCAGTACATGTCATCCATTGACAAAACTAGTACTGCATCAGATGTTTGGAGGAAAGTGAAGGCGATTTGTGGGCGCAATGATTTTGCTCCCATAACTAGCCTTCAAGATGAAGATGAAATAAAAGACACTCCATATGAAATTGCAGAACTGTTATCCAATCACTTCGAAAAGGCCAGCAGAACGGCCAACTACGAAGAAGATTTTCGCACTAAAAAAGAACAACTTGAAGGTCTACTAAACTTCAGAACTGAGTATAATTACTCATATAATGTACCCTTTAAAATGGAAGAATTCGCGAAAGCGTTGGAAAAATCAGGTAACACAACTGCTGGTCCGGATGAAATCCACTATAATATGATCAGGCAGCTGAATACCACTGCAAAACGCAGATTATTAGAACTGTATAATCAAATATGGCGGGATGGAATGTACCCGCAGCAGTGGAAAAACGCTCATGTTGTTCCAGTACCAAGGAAAAAGAAAAATTTAACAGATCCCAACAGCTATCGTCCCATTTCCTTGACTTGCGCTATGGGAATAATACTCGAAAAAATGATAAATAATCGACTCGTTTGGGTTTTAGAAAAAGAAAACCTGATATCACCATATCAAGCGGGTTTTCGACAATACCATTCTACCACCGATCAAATGATCAACTTAAAGAACATTATATATAACAGCTTTATTACAAGGAAACATTGTGTCGGAGTCTTCTTTGATCTTCAGAAGGCTTTCGATATGACCTGGCGTCATGGTATAATGCTCCAGAGACATGAATGGGGCATTCGTGGCAACCTGCCAGTCTTACTGAGCAACTATATGAATGACCGTACTTTCCAAGTACGAGTCAGTAGCGAATATTCATCTGTAAGAAATTTGGAAAATGGCATACCACAAGGTTCGCCGTTGAGCGGTACCTTGTTTACCATTGCCATCAATAAATTGATATTAGCCATTCCAGCAGAAATCAGCAAAAGCGTCTATGTTGATGATCTGGCAATTGTGTATGCCAGCAACAAGACTGCTATGGTGAGGTACAAATTGCAACGAGCGATCAATGCTCTAAATGAAGTTGCAAAGAATAACGGTTTCCAATTCTCACCAGAAAAAACGTGCTGTGTACACTTCTGTAGGAAGAGAATTCCTCATGAAAGTCCTGCGTTGACAATTGATGATAATCCAATACAATATAAAGACAATGTAAGATATTTAGGATTAGTATTGGATAAATCCCTTACATGGGGATTACATATACAGGACTTGAGTGATAGATGCAAAAGAGCCCTAAACATTATAAAATGTTTATCGAACTTAAATTGGGGCTCAGACAAAGAGACATTATTGAAATTGTATAAAGCATTGGTTCAATCTAAACTAGACTACGGATGTATTGTATATTCATCCGCTAGAAAGTCGCACTTAAGAAAGTTAGACGTAGTACATAATAGCGGAATAAGATGCAACAGGCGCTTTCCGCACAAGTCCGGCGGCTAGTCTGATGTCTGAAGCCGGAATAATGCCACTACATTATAGAAGAGAGATCCTTTTGTTAAGATATGCAGCAAATGTATGGGCTTTCCCTGTTCATATAAATAATAAATTGTTTATGAATCATCCTATGGCTGCAGTATATGAACATCGTTCTACCTATTCCAGACCAGCCGGAATTAGGTATCACGAATTAAGATGAAAATATGAAATTGCTATACCAGAGACACTAGCGATTTCTACTAGAAAAATACCGCCATGGCTCTTGCCAGCGGTTAATACAAGTTTAGATCTCTCTCAAGGAGAAACAAAAAAGAAACCAGCAGTGATCATCCAGCAGGAATTTTTGGCAACCGTCAGTAGTTACAAAGAACATATTAGAATTTATACTGACGGTTCTAAAACCGAACATGGTGTTGGATGCTCGATATATGTAAATGAAGAAGCCCACTTTTGGAGACTGCCAGATGTGGCCAGTGTCTACACGGCAGAACTCACTGCAATTCAGCAAGCTCTTGGCTACACTGAACACTATTGCGAAGAAAGAGTGCTAATATGTTCCGGTTCATTAAGTGCACTCGTCGCAATTCGGAACAAGAACATTAAGGATGTCCTAATTGCAAACATCCTGTCCATTTTATACGTACTAAAACAACGAGGACAGCGATGCGTATTTGTATGGACTCCGGGGCATGCTGGTATTACAGGTAATGAAATCGCAGACAAAGCTGCCAGAAAGGCAACAGTCTGTGATGATTTGGATGCATTTCCTGTAGGAGTGGCAGATGTTAAAAACCGTCTAACAAACAGTAAGAAGCAAGTGGAACGCTGAATGGAGGAGTTTAAATACAAAACTAAACTCAGTTAAAACTTCTCCTTACAAATGGAAAAGCGACTTTAAGTTGACTCGCCGTGAACAAGTAGCGGTGACCAGAATTAGAATCGGTCACACGCGATTAACAAATTTATATTTGTTAACCGGCGAAGTGAGACCAATGTGCGGTGTTTGTAATAAAACACTGACAATCAAGCATCTAATAGAAGAGTGTACCATATATGAGGACCTCAGAAAGAGGTTCCGTCTTAGAAATAATATTAGTGCTAATCTGGATAATGGAAACGAAGAAAATATAGTTGCATTTTTACACGCCAGTGGACTTCTTAAAAGTCTATAAAATGAATGTTTAAAGCTGCGACAAAAGAAACTCTAAGCGGTAGTTTATATATATATATATATATATATATATAAAGAAAAAATGGTATTGATAAGTTTAATTTTAATTTTAAATGCATGCATATATATATATATATATATATATATATATATAAGGGAGTCTCGAAACTTGGTACGTATAGTGACGGGAGGTAGCCCTCTTGCCTAGGCCATTTTGGCTCACCTGCATTCAAGAGCAGTGAGTCGGGGTGTGTCCGATGATGACATGGGAGACCCTCAAGGGTGGATTGAGGGCGCGAGGCTGTGGGTGTACGCTGTGCATGCATATAGCCTGTTTATAAGAAGGATTCAACTGCCACGGCACCCTGGCGCGACTGATATACTGCTCAACGGCGGTTCTGGTCGCCCCGAGGGTGCTTAAACAAACTATAAATTAGATTCGTAGAAGAAAGAAAGAAAGATGTGGTATGATAAGTTTTAATTTTAATTTTAATTTAATGGTCTTTTGAGAACCTATCTCAAATTTTAATATTGGGGCCCTTTACACCCCATAAGTGTTTGTGATTGTCCTCGTCTTTATGTCTTAAATGTTTTGTGTAGTTTGTGCTTTTAAATAAAATGTAAGGGCCCTTTACACCCTTACATATGACGATCCAGATGGTGATAGTAGTTTCTTTTAAAGATTATGACGACGGCTAATGACCTTAGCAGTCGATGCCCATAAAAATTCAAAAAATAAAAAATTCAAAAATAGGTGTTGGTAAGCGGAAATTATAATCCATTAAAGAACCTTTTATATTTATTTAATAATTTGCTAACTAAAATATTTTATTATTGTCTATAAAGTTTTTTTTTTTTTGATTTTGCAGTTAAAAACCAGGAATTTAACTAACAGCTGAAGAAGGTAAGAAATTATAAAAATATTTAAAAATTCCTAATATTAATTTTTAAATAAAATCTGTTCAGTCTACGGCTTAAGAATAAAAATATCATAACATTCACCTAATCACATTAATAGATAATGAACTTTTGCGTAGATTATGGATTGTCCCTTGCAAATAAACTATTTATTGGTATTAACTTTTTCTAGAAATGCCTCTTTATTATTTTTATTTATATTATGAAATCTGTTCCGCTACAAACGATTTCCAAATTTTGTTATCATTGTATTATTTTTTTTAATTTAATATGTATATTATGGAAATATTTAATAAGGGGTCCCACTTAAGTTTTATTAAACGAGTCTGTAGTAGATTTATCTCAATAAAGGTGATTTAATTATTATTATTTTTTTTATTAGATCAAGGCTAGAGAACAGCATATGGTCGCTATATTACTTCGTACACCTACTACAAAGTACACTAGGACAATTTTGTAATAAGACGGAGCGGATTATCACAGGCGATTACAAGTTAGGCGCTCAACCTGCAATGTAGGCGCACAAGTCTCTGTCTCAGTGCCAATCGCTTTTTAGCTGTGTTAGTGAAAAGAGATAGTGATGTCTTAATCGAAAACTGAATACGGGGCAATTTTTCGCTACAATTTTGGACGTGGGTTTAATGTTGGTCACTGTTTTGAGGAAACAATCCCGTGCTTAGAGAGGATTGTACTCATGATATAACAATATTTAGGTAGAACCGATAGTTTGAATGAGGATATTTTGGCCTTAAGGACGCTCCAAGATCAGTTGACGATCTTCGTTTGTGACTGATGAAAACATTGCTGCACTACAAAAAAAATGCTTGAAATAGACAGCGTACGATCTAACACCAAATAGAGGTGTCCTTCGGCATTAATGCATCAATAATTCGTGCTACTCTGTGATATCATCTTCAAGTTAGGGCTTTCTACCCGTTGGATGCCGTATAATTTGACCATCTATCAGATGGCATGTCGTGTTTTATGGTGCCGTGAAATGCTGAAAAGGACTGAAAGTGCGAAATCTCCCTATGTGAACAGTGTCGTGACAGGAAATTAAACTTGGCTGTACTATTACAACGACCCGACGAAGGCTCTGAACAAAGTGTGAATGTTGGAAGTTGAGGAGACTCCTGTGAGTGTTCGAAAATCCAAATCAGGGAAGAAGAGAACAGTGGCCGTATTTCAAGTGCGGGAGAATTTTAGAGGGAGCTGTGTTGAAAACTGAGAAGACAGTTACAGAGAAGTGGTATACCGAAAATGCCTGCCTCAAGTTGTCGAAGCTCTCAGGAAACTGCCGCCCAATCTCAAAGACAGACACAGGGATCTTCACCACGATACCGAATTTTTGGCCACCACTGGAATAAAGCTATTAGAACATCCTCTCTACAGTCCTAATCTCGTACCATGTGCCTTCACGTTATTCCCACAGCTGAAAAACAGACTGGGAGACATTTTGCTAACGACGATGACCTCTTAAGGGCTTGGGACAATGAGTGTGCCTAGATCTCCAACGAAACATGGTTTTGAAGGATGGAGAAGTGTATAATATGTGGTGGAAATTATTTTTAAACATTACAAAAAATAAAGTCCTATTGAAAAACTTCTCTAGCATCCTTTGCATTAAGAGGAGGATGATAATTTTTTTGCGAAATCCAGTTAAAGAAATTGAATTTTTCATTTAATTTTCTCATACTTTGAGATAATTATGAATTTAATTTTCAAACTCTACTACCTCTTTGATTTTTTTTTTTTAGTTTCAAATCTAAAGCGATTAATTTCCGGGTAGTTGACAATTCAGTTAATCTTGAATGGCTGGAATTTTTTTGTACCAAATTATTTTAACTGCTTTAGGAATATAATAAATATTAGTTGTGAATAAACAAATTATTCACTTCATACTCCGGTTAATAGAATTATTAATCAATAAAGTTTTATGGCTAAAATAGTACCTACTTGGATCCTTTTCACAAAAATACTCATGAATTTAGATTAACTATCATGTCCTCGTTGGTATGTTAACTTTTTATCTATAATTTATCAATTTTTTTTATCATCACTGCAAATAGACTCAACTAACAATTTTTTTGTAATTTTAATGTTGATGTATATTTTATTTGTTTATTGTAATTTACGTTTACTCTTTTATACGTATATATATAAATAAATAAATATATATATAAAATCTTGTATTGTTTGTTGTTTTTATTCTTAAATATTAAATAATTACTGTATGCTGTAATTAGGCTGCATTAAGTTTTGTGTGTACTTCACATAAATAAATTATAAGCTCAAATCGTATATAACGAGGTATCAGCTAAAAGAAAAAAATCCTTTTAAGGTCATCAAAATCAAATTTTATTGTACTGTATTTCTCTACAATGTAAAATATTAATTGATATGAAATATTTTATTCTAAATTTTTTTTTATTTATTTATAATTAAGTAACTAAATACGAAATTACGACAAAGCGTAACTGTATTTTATTCCATTTATACAGGCACTATATATTTTAACTCATAATAGTAACATTTTAAATTAGATAAAAATAGAAAATAATTTTTAAAACTGTTCAGGCAGATAGTTTATATAAATTTAACCTGAATGTAAAATGGATTAGCATAAATAAAAAGACGAAACAGGATTGTACATCGGTTACAATAAACTATTTTTCTTCCCAACTTTAATTTTGTATTAGGGGTAGTGTATTATTTTAGGTTGATACTGTAGGTTCATTGGGTGAGGTGATTTTCAAAAGTGCTACAGATTTCGTGCCTTCCGTGTGTGATCGTGCATGTCATTGTAATCCAACCTTGACAATTTCTTCGTGTACAATTCTTTATATCCATCCGCGTTCTTTTACATCGGTTTGTATACATAAGCAGTTGTGCATTGTTGTGCGTACATTATATATGCAAAATGTCTTTGGAAATGAACAGTTAATTATTTTTTATATTAATATGACTAATTTAATTATCATCAAATTTTAATAAGCCTTCATACATACAGCCTAACTTCTTATAGGAATTATTTGACAGCTAAAAATTCTCTTCAGTATTACTGATAACACGGTAAAATCTTTTTATATAAATAGGTATTAGATACAAATATTCATTCTGAGAATGTTTCATATAACAAAGGAATCTTTTCAAAATAGTATCTAATAAGAAATACACTAAGAATACACTCACTCTGTCCTGCTCAGTTCAAAGAATATTACTGAATAAAATAACTACGAACGCTTAAAAATCGCTTATATGAAGTAAAAATCTAATCAAAGAAAAGATTTTTATTATTAAACAATTATCATCACTAGTATTAATAAAGGTGTGTGTGTGAATACGAAATATATAAACATGAAATAAAAATAAAATAAAAAATATTACAATTTTTTTTTTTTATAACCATTAGAAATGGAAAACTAAAAGGTATGATTATATCATATTATAAAATGTTATAACACGAGACGTTTTCAGAGGGTAAACGTTTTTTTACAATTTTACGTAATTTTTGTATTGTATCAAAATATTTTTTTTTTTTGTTTTGTTTGCGTTAATTTTTATTTTTACTAATATACATATTTCAATTTACTAGATTCTTATTTTAAGTGAACTTTCTTGTAGTTTTATTTAATTAGATATATAACATAATTCTTTTAAAAAAATAACAACAAACCTCTATAAAAATTTTAATAATGTAGTTGTATCCATCGTTTTAGGTAAGCTCTGGAAGTTATTTTAAATACAATTGGAGGAAAAACAATTTACTTTTAATAAAAAATGTTTTAAAGTACCAACAATTTCTTTTGTAGGAAACTGAAAAATGTACTCTTTGTTAAAACTAAATGATAAAACGGTTATTTATATAACTAATTTGTGTTTATATGAATTTGACACCACCATCTGAAAAATGTTTCGTGACATACTACAGAATCTTTTTGTACTGTGTTATCTTTCAATAACTTAAGAACTTTCTAATTTAATTATTTATTAATATTTATAAATAAATGACATATTAATTATATAAGAAATAATAACTTGATTTTTCTATTTTCTGATGTATAAGGAAGCAAATCCTTAATTACTGCACTTGTATAAGATTGTGTAATAACATATAACAAACGTTTATTATGATGAAATGTATACTATTTTATAATCTGTGGCATACAATAGTTTTGAATAATATCAAGGGGCTAAATATAGTTTTAAGTGGATAGCCCCTTGGTATATTTGAGACTAATTTTGCAAATTTCAATTTAATATACGAATAAAACTGTCTTTTTCCTAAAACAAATTAATTGGTAGCACGTTTTACGGTTTTAATGAGATGAATAATAATTATGTATTATCCTATTATGTACAGGCGCCACATCAATTTATTAAGTTTCTTTTTTTTTCTTGAATTTTTAGGGGCATCGACTACTAAGGTCATTAGCCCTCGTCACGTTCTTAGAAAGAAATTAGTATCACCATCAGGATCGTCATATGTAAGGGTGTAAAGGGTCCTCACATTTTATTTAAAAGCACAAACTACACAGAACATTAAAACACAAACAACAAAGACAAGCACAACACTTACGGGGTGTAAGGCCCCGATATTAAAATTTGAGATAAGGTTCTCAAAAAACCATGAAATTAAAAATACAAGTTATCAATACCATTATCTTCTTCTACCTGTCTCGATTATTTGTTAATTTTAGCACCCTCGGGGCGACCAGAACCGCCGTTACGCAGAATATCAGTAGCGCCAGGATCCCGTGGCAGTTAACTCTCCATATAAACAGGCTACAGGCATGCATTGCGTCTACCCATAGCCTCCAGTCCACCCTTGAGGGTCCTCCATGGCATCATTGGACACACCCCGACTCACTGCTCTTGAATGCAGACAAGCCAGGGTGGCCTAGGCAAGAGGGCTACCTCCCGTCACTATACGTGCCACGCTTCGAGACTCCCATATATGGATGAAACTACCTCTTAGAGACTCTTTAACACAGCTTTTAAAATTTCAATTTTCATAAACTTTTAAGAAGTCCACTGGCGTGTAAATATGCAACTATTTTTCTTTCATTTCCATTAGCTAAATCAGCAGTAATATCATTTCTTAGACGGAACCTCTTTCTGCGGTCTTCATATATTGTACACTCTTCTATTAGATTCTTAATTGTAAGTGTTTTATTGCAAACACCGCACATTGGTCTTTCATCGCCGGTTAACGAATATGAATTTGTTAATCGCGTGTGACCGATTCTAAGTCTGGTCATAGCTATTTGTTCTCGGCGAGTCAACTTCACGTCGCTTTTCCATTTATATGGAGAAGTTTTTACTGAGTTTAATTTTGTATTTGAACTCCTCCATTCAGTATTCCACTTGTTTTTTACAACGTTAGTTAGACAATTTTTAACATCTGCCACTCTTACAGGAAATGCATCCAAATCATCGCAGACTGTTGCCTTTCTGGCAGCTTCGTCTGCGCTCTCATTACCTGTAATACCAGCATGCCCTAGAGTCCATACAAATATGCATCGCTGTCCTCGTTGATTTAAATCGTATAAAATGGACAGGATGTTTGAAATTAAGACATCCTTAATGTTTTTGTTCCGAATTGCAACAAGTGCACTTAGAGAATCGGAACAAATTAGCACTCCCTCTTCGCAATAGTGTTCTGTGAAGCAAAGAGCTTGCTGAATGGCAGTAAGTTCTGCCGTATAAACACTGCCCATATCTGGCAGTTTCCAACAATGGGCTTCTCCATTTACGTATATGGAGCATCCAACACCATGTTCAGTTTTAGAGCCGTCAGTATAAATTCTGATATGTTCTTCATAGTTACTGACGGTGGCTAAAAATTCCTGTTCGATGATCACTGCTGGCTTCTTTTTTATTTCTCCCTGAGAGAGATCCAACCTTCTATTTACCGCCGGCAAGAGCCATGGCGGTATTTCTCTCGTGGAAATTGCTAGTGTCTCAGGAATAGCAATTTCGTGTTTTCTTCTTAATTCGTGGTATCTAATTCCGGCTGGTCTGGAATAGGTAGCACGACGTTCGTATAATGCAGCCATAGTAGAATGATTCGTAAAAAGTTTGTGATTGATATGGACAGGAAAAGCCCATATGTTTGCTGCTTATCTTAGTAAAAGGATCTCTCTTCTATAATGTAGTGGCATTATTCCGGCTTCGGACATCAGACTAGTCGCCGGACTTGTGCGGAAAGCGCCTGTCGCATATCTTATTCCGTTATTATGAATAACGACTAACTTTCTTAGATGCGACTTCCTAGCGGATGAATATACAATACATCTGTAGTCTAGTTTTGATTGAACCAATGCCTTATACAATCTCAATAATATCTCTTTTTCTGAGCCCCAATTAATGTTCAATAAACATTCGATAATGTTTAGGGCTTTTTTGCATCTAACACTCAAGTCCTGTATGTGTAATCCCCACGTAAGGGATTTATCCAATACTAGTCCTAAAAATCTCACATTATCCTTATATTGTATTGGATTATCGCCGATTGTCATCGTAGGACTTTGATGAGGAATTCTCTTCCTACAGAAGTGTACACAGCACGTTTTTTCTGGTGAAAATTGGAATCCATTATTCCTTGTAACTTCATTTAGAGCGTTAATCGCTCGTTGCAATTTGTATTTCACCATAGCAGTTTTGTTGCTGGCATACACAATTGCCAAATCATCAACATAGACGCTTTTGCTGATTTCTACTGGAATGGCTAATATCAATTTATTAATGGCAATCATAAACAAGGTACCGCTCAACGACGAACCTTGTGGTATGCCATTTTCCAAGATTTTTACAGATGAATATTCGCTACTGACTCGTACTTGGAAAGTACGGTCATTCATATAGTTGCTCAGTAAGACTGGCAGATTGCCACGAATGCCCCATTCATGTATCTGGAGCATTATACCATGATGCCAGGTCATATCGAAAGCCTTCTGAAGATCAAAGAAGACTCCGACACAATGTTTCCTTGTAATAAAGCTGTTATATATAATGTTCTTTAAGTTGATCATTTGATCGGTGGTAGAATGGTATTGTCGAAAACCCGCTTGATATGGTGATATCAGGTTTTCTTTTTCTAAAACCCAAACGAGTCGATTATTTATAATTTTTTCGAGTATTATTCCCATAGCGCACGTCAAGGAAATGGGACGATAGCTATTGGGATCTGTTAAATTTTTCTTTTTCCTTGGTACTGGAACATCATGAGCGTTTTTCCACTGCTGCGGGTACATTCCATCCCGCCATATTTGATTGTACAGTTCTAATAATCTGCGTATTGCAGTGGTATTCAGCTGCCTGATCATATTATATTGGATTTCATCCGGACCAGCAGCTGTGTTGCCTGCTTTCTCCAACGCTTTCATGAATTCTTCCATTTTAAAATATTAAGTATTAAGTATTTAAGTATTTATACTTTTTATTGTTATTTAATGTAATCCTTTTATTAATTAAACCAAAAAGTAGGTTTAAATATTTTGTCTACTAATTTTCCAATAAAGAATATTAAAATTTTACATTCGCAGACAGAACGCATACAAAAGCTTTTACAGACAAAATATGTCTCAAGAGGATATGTACATATTTGATTACCGGTATTTTATTTATAGACTGATTTTATTGAAAATTCACATGTATATCAAAACAAGTTACAAGAAAAATAACTATAAACTGTTTATTTTTTATTCATACCAACAAACTACTATGTTTCAAAATAAAACTCTAGTTTTCTTTACTTGGTGCGGTTATTACTAATAGAACTTATAACATCACCATGACGGCTAGTAAATATTTAAATGAGTTAAATCACCATGTTTTCCGGTATTTTAATATTCCAACTATACTGTTTTATAACAAGATGTTTCAATTCATAATTTTAAAACTGTAAAATTATTTTAAAATATCGATAAATTAATAATATTACATTGCTTTTTTATATAAAAAAAAAACAAAGGAAGTAAACTTATAGATTAGTTATCAAGATTCTTAGATTTAATCTTTTGTTAGTTTTTTATGAGATATTTAAAAGAATGTGTTTTTTTAATCTAAACGTTGAAAATTTCATTAAAGAAATTCTACTAAAATATCTTGTATAAAATCAGTTTTTAAAAAAAATCGATATTTTTTATAAATAGATAAATTGATTTTACAAATAGAATTTCGGTTTGAATAGAAATGATTTTAATATTAAAGTTTACGAGAAAACGATGACAAAAACTGTTTATCAATACACTTTTTAAGTTATAAATGATCAAAACAGAAAAATCCAGATATGGGATAGTGAATCGTTTTATCATGAAATTTTAACATTAAAATCATATGTCACCTGCGTATAAAAAAAAATTGATTCTGTACGGTGGATCCAAAATGGCAGATAAAAATTCCAAACATACTATAATGTAATAATTTTCTAACTACGTAGATTCGTATTTGTTTCTACCTCTTAGTGTCCTTTAGTTTTGAAATATGAAGCTGTTTCCGAACTTTAGTACATGTATAGTATAAATGTAGGAATTAGCAAGCGGGTAGATAATATGACATACTCACTTTCAATTGGTCTAAGATGGTCATTGTATTTCCACTATCTTTAGTATAAGAGCGTAAAAATAAATTTGCTTTGAAGGATACAACTCGTATCTAGAATTCTTCCACCAACCAAGACCTTTTCCCTCGACAAGAAGTTGATAATACGTAGAAACAGACTGAAATAAAAGAAATAAAATTTATACTTTAAAATATTTCTGAATTTATAATTACAATTTAAAATAAAATATTATCGTTCCACTATTATTACTCTTTTATATACTAACAAATCAACCAAGTAAATGGAAAAAAAATACTGACAATCATTTTTTTTTTTAAAGGAAATGAACAAGAAAAAATACAATAGTAAAGAAATAAGGGGAAAGAAAACTTTTATCGGTGCCACAAAGTTTTATATATATTTTTTTAACTCGCTTCTTTTGTGACATCTATTTTTCTCTCCGTAATTACTTCTTTAAATTAAGAACACTTTTTTTTGACATTTAAATTATTTTATTTCTTTTTTACCCTCATTATTTCTTTAGCTTCCTTTTTTTATAATAAGTTATAGATAACGTCAATTTTTTATTCAAAGCTTATTTTATTAATTAGATAAAAGTAGAAATTTGTATACTATTTTAGTATTATTATTTCTTTTTAAATATTACTTATATAACAAATATTTAAATGAAATTTTGTTTGCAACATGTCACGACAATAGCAAGAGAACAAAAAAAAAAAAAAAATCGGTAAAATTAAGTAAAATAAAAAAAGTATAATAATAAAACCAAACATATTTATAATAAAATGTTTTTTTTTTTTTTTATTTCAATTTAAAATGTATTTTTAAATCTGTTTTTATAAGTAGTTAAAAACTGAATTAAATATAAAAAAAATTAAGGAAAATTAATGGCAAAGGTACATTAAAAAATAGTAAAAAAAAAGTTTAAACCAATTCAAATAGTCTAAAATTCAATTTATTTATATTAGATCAGGGGTCGCTTCGCTCGCCCGACCATCTAGCCAGAGGGCTTTGCTCCCTGGACCCCGCAGCGTTCTTTACCCTGATGGTTGTGAGAATAATCCTGATAAATAACAATATTGTTATTTATATTTAAATATACTTAATTATTAAAGTATTTTGGGTTTATAGAAACCTGAAAAAAAAACTAAATTACAAAAGATGGAATAGTATTAAGTATGGTAACTAAAGTACGCACACACCTTTGAGGAGGAAAACCTCACAACTTATTTCTGTTGTCATGTGACAGAAATATAACAATGAAGTAAAAAAAAATAATTTTTTTTCTTTAATGAATATTTTTAATTCACAACTACACCCCCAAGGGGGGCTAGGACCTTGATTTGTGTCTTAAAACCTTCACTAGGATAGCACAAATGTATCCTGCAAATCTGAAAGCAATCAGTGGGTTGATTCTCGCGTGATGCGAGAACAAACAACAAGCGAACTTTCGGATTCATATTCCATAAGATGGGTATTAATGTTTTTATTTTTATAAACTACATGAAGTAAAAGAGAGAACATATACATTAGGAAAAACTAGCCTTAAAAACATATAATTATTGAGAAAAATTATCATCTTAAGTTTTTCTTTAATTACCGCTTTATACTTGTGCGAGTGAAATAAAGCAGATGAAGGTAACAGGAATAAAAACAGAGATAAACCTATTAAATCTAAGAATAAGATGGATTTATAATGATAATTTGGTAATTAAAAGGACCCCCAACTGGAGAAAAAACTGAAAAAATCTTGATGAATGTTACCAACATTAAAACGGATTTTAAAATTTAAATTTCCTTTTCCAAATAGATGAAAATTATTATTAACCGTCTGACCTTACTTTTCACATTTCTTTTCTCATCAAATGAAAACTACTAAAAATTACTTACCAGATTTTAATGAATTATTAAATTAGGTTTAATATAACATAAAATTTAATTTATTAGTTAAAAATATTTCAATTAATATCTCACCAATATTAATGTTCATAAAAATGTAATAAATCCGCTTCATATAATAACTTGAAAAAAGAAAAAGTTAATAAAATTTCTTTATTTAACGGTATGGAAGCTGTATTATAATCGATTGAAATTAGAAAATAATTATTCCCAACCTCTTACGCATCATTTAGAGAGGAAATGTTTTTTAAATTTCAAACTGATAGGTCGAAATAAAGAAGCTAATTAAACTGTACATTTTTTTTTTTTTTTGAAGCGGTTCATAGAATATTTATTATTTTTTTTAAATATTACATTTCAAATTAATTATAAACTATTATTATTCCTTGGTCTACTGTAAACTCGTCGTTATAAATCAGTTGATTTCAAAGTTGAGAGTGTTTAGGTTCAAATCCTAATAAAGGTAGTTGCTTTTATTCGGATTTGAATAGTAGATCGTAGATACGATGTTCTTTGGTGAATGGGTTCAATTAACCACACGTCTCAGGAATGGTCGGCTGACTAAACACTTACCGGTACAGTTATTACACTGATATGTAGCTAATGCTTTTAATTGTTGATGCGAGTGTAAATAAAAATACTAAAAAAAGTATTATACTTTTCTTTTAAATAGAATAAAAAAGGAATAAATATATCGCACCCATTCATTACGTTGTTTAAAATCAATCCCTTTAATACTTATACAACTGTATATAATCTGTTTATTTTCAGATTAACCCTTTCAGATACAAAAAATAATTAACACAGATATATAGATGGATAATTATTGGCAATCATGATTTATTTACAGTTTTCTTTAAAGCTGAAATAAACTTGTTAGATTCCATTAAATTCCACACTAAACGCAAATGCTCTGTATATATCTACACATAGTAAAAATACAGATCAGTGTACCGTTACATTATTATTAACATAGCAGATATTCCTTTAAATATAATGTAAATTAATTTAATTTAAACTATCTTTCTGTAAATATAAGAAAGAATCTATATTCATTGACTTTTAAACTGGACATAGAAGAAAGAAAAGAGGGATTGAAAGAACTTGAAAGCAAATGGAATAACTAAGTGAAAAAAATTAGATTCCCAAATGACATTCTTATTTTTTTCATAAATAAAAATTAAATTTAAATTCTGAATTCCATTGATTTGATGTTATGAGAGAAAACCAGTATGAAAAAAGTTAGAATAGAAAAATGTATAAAATGTAACAGAAAGGTGAATAAAGAGAAATGAAATATTATTGTAGCTAAACTATTCAAAAAATCTCTTATTTATAGAATAAAATTAGAAAATAATGGAGAAATTATATCAAAAGCGTACTGGCAAAAGCATGAATTATTTTCAAACAGACAAAAATGTTTGATAGCATGAAAAATAGATCTAGACAGAATGAAATTTTCTTAAATATTCATGCGGAGAATTATGCTTCATATTGATATTTAGCTGTTTTCTCTTCTCTTTCATATGATTCCTCCAAGACAAGCGACGATCAAAGTGAAACCCGAGATAACGTACTCGGTCATAATGCGGAATGAGAACGCCGTCTGTTTTGAGTTACTTTTATTTTGGTCTATTTTCATAACCAATCTTAATAGTTAAAATTTTAAATTAGGATTTAATTGAGTATATAATATAAAAAAATTAATATTTTGCAAAGGGCCATTTTTTAATTACGGTAATAATAATTACGATTATTTTCCTATTCCACTTATTGAAACAAATTCTGAGATCTCAAGACTGTAATTATTTGGGTTTTCATGTTGATCGACGACTTACTTGAGCGAAAAATATCACTTCTAAGCGGAAACAGTTGGATCTCAAGTTTGAACACTGATTTGTTTTTTAATATAGAAATGATAAATAAAAATTCAAGTGGGTGTTAAAATGTCTAACTAGATCAGATTGAAGGTCAGAAACTTTCGAATCAAATACAAACATGGAAAGTTCCTTCTCTTCTGTTTATGGGGGTACATGGCAAACACTCTCCCATAAAATCTTCATTGGGTTTATTTTTTCGCCAGGGCAAATAATCCATAAATCGAATAATCTATTCAAAAAATATTATAACAAAAATAACATAAAATAAATATATTAATTACGAATAATTTGATAAATCACTGGCAATTTATATATTTATTCCTGTTTAATGTTTTTCAAAATTCCCAATTTGAAAAAAGGAAAGTAGGGATTAGGTACATACACATTTTATTTTTTATTTATTTATTTTTTTAATTTGAGGTTTCGCTATTGAAATATAGCAGCAAATTGTAGTTCAGTATTTATATATAAATATTTATATACGACAATAAAATAAAGATATAGCTTATTTATAACCATAAAATAAAAGGTAAATCACAAGAAAAATAATATTTGCTACTTTATAATAAATCACATGCATAAGTAACCTAAGGGCAAAATTACTGTTCATCTTTCTGGCAATTTTTCTATCACGCAAACAATAGTAGGTAAGTAATATGTATAATGGATATGCATAAAATTTAGTATTTCATTTTATAAAAACGACAATAAAGTATAGTAAATTGCATTCCTTTTACAATTTATGTAACTTAATTTAAAATTATTTCCTTTTAAGTTGTTTACGAGTAAGTTATTTATATCTTCAATAATGTAATTATTTATATAAATTAAAATTTATTTATTAGATTTTGGTGTATTATTTTCGCGTAATGTAAATAAATTTATCAAAGTGTAAACCTTACATTATAATCTAGTCATAAATAAGAAAAAAATAATTAGTTTTAATAAATTTAAATTGGAAAGCTAATATTTTTTTTTTTAATATATGGATACTTTTTTATTCTGCGGAGAAAACTTTTGTAATATGTACAATAAACGTTTTGTGAAAAGGAATTTTTTTTATGAAAAAACAGGAACCAACAACTATGGTCATTAACCCGGTGGAGATTGATAACATATGAAAAGATGCCATGCCTGGCTGGGATTCGAACTCTCGACCTCCGAACGAAATGCCGAGACGCTACCTACTCAGCCATGAATGTCGGAGAAAAGGAAATTAATATTTAAAAACTGGGAAAATCTATTTTGGAAAAACTACAGTCTTTTCTCTTGCGCTTCTACATATCGGTTACAGATTTTACGTGCAGGAATAATTTATGGGTGGAGATATTTATTACATTTAACTTTTAAAAGGTTTAAAAACGTTTTCCAAAAAAATTAAGTGGCAATTACCAAAAAAATTTCTAGATAAAAAAAAAAAGTGTTTAAAGTTTGATGTTTTTATCCCTTTATCTTTTCGATACGGGTTCAAACTACTCTTTTTTTTTTTTTGAGGGCGAAAAACGTCCATGCGTTATCATCGCCCGGATTTTTTTTTTTTTTGAAAAAAAATAAATTAATTAAAAACTAATCTAACGGATAGATAGTAAAACTTAAAACTAATATCACGGGTAAAAACGAAAATAAAAACAAAAGTAAATGTAATTTAATAAGGTCCGAGATGGTTGTAAAAGGTCCCATTCTCGGATAACAAAAATACTAAAAAAAAAATAAAAAAACCTAAAAAACATGAAAACACTAACATAAAACGTAAAACTAGGTTAAAAACTAAAATAGTAAAATTAAATATAACTTAAAACTAATAAAAATTATATAATAAAAAATTAAAACTAAGTTAAAAGCAAAAATTAAAAAGGTGAAATAAAACGTTGAAAAAACAAAGTATAACTCTTATGAAAGCAAAAGAAAAAAAATGGCTTCTCATTTTGGATCCAAAATTTATTGTAGGTGCCAAAGCTACTTTAATTTTAATAGCCCTTTAAATGCTGAAGAAAAATACAAATTAAAAAAGTTGAGTGAAAAAAAACAAAAACAATTACATTTGTGGGAGTAAATTTTAAGAAATCCTTTCTAAAAATATTCCTATGTAGATTCAGTAATGTTATAGAGAATGTAGGCAGTGTGTAGTACTGGCTTAAGTAATGTCTGTGTAGGTTTAAGTAATGTTTTTTCTAAATCTACCATCCACTTCAATAACGGCTAAAATAAGAAAAATAAAGTTTTCAAAAAAACTTCCTGCACTTTAGGTCCGGTATCTATAATTTTACAAAAAAAATTAAATTAAATAAAAATTAAGCTTTTTGCTTAAGCGTACCAACATCGTTTCTTGAACACTATTTTTTTATTTAAATCACAGTAAACAAAAAATAATATATACTCTATATTTTATGGAAACTTAGCTCAAACTTATGAGTAATCTCGTCTTTTCTCTATGTTATTTTTATTTTTTGTAAAGGCTCTTTCAATTTTTAAAGGAAATGCTTATTATAGGCAGGACATTTTAAAGACCTCTCCAAATTTTAAACAAAGATAAAACTGAAAAAACAAAAGTGGAACGAATAGTATAACTTGCCCGACTTTTTGAGGATGTCACAACCAGCAATTCTTATTAAATAAAAAATTAATCGCATCAATGTATTATAAATATCAAATTTTAAGTTTTATGATAATGAAGTTTGGAGGCTGTATAAGCTGTACTGAAATTCATTACCTTCACTTCTTTTGAAAAACTCATTAAATTAAGATTTTAAAACCCAAAAATATAATTTTATACCGATAATGAACTATTAAATTACAATACGATTAGCAAAATCAGCTCCGATTAAAATTCTTTTATTTCAGATGTAGAGGAAGGATGATTTATAAGAGCAATTTTATTTTACAAACATAACATGTATGGAAGAAGCAATAAATAAATAAAAAAATGTTCCCTTCAGACATTTTTTTATTCAGATAAGATACCATATCGTTTACAATAACACATATCATTTTTTATCTTTGTAAAATTTCGGTGGTTTTTCAAAATTTAATAGAATCATGCCCCATATGTAAAAGTTAACCTACAAAATTTCAAGTTGCACGTCAGTAACCAAATTTGATATATGTATCAGTGCTTTCCTATAAGGGTCGTCAGAATAGTAGAATAGTAGTGAAATTTACTCACATTTTTCTACTTATTAAATTAATTAATAAAGTCTAAGTGAAAATGTTGACATTAATAAAATATAAGAATTAGGACATTTTTTAAATTAGGAAATGTTATGTTGTAACTATTTGTTGTTGCTAGGGAAATAATAAAAGTTTTAAAACATGATTAATAATTTATGTTAATATTATTTAAAAACAGTTAAACGAGAAAAAATAAAAACAACAATTACGTTTTAAAAAATTATTTTGTAAACAAACATGAGTGAAAAATTAATAAGAGAGTTATATGAATTGGCATGTTTTTGCTTTTATTTGCTGAATCTTCTCGTATTTTAGTTAATCATATACTGCAATTTTCTAGGCACGTTATTTTGTTTTTCATTTACATATTGGTTGAAAGTGAATGCTATATTTTCTTTCTCTTTTGTTTCATACTTAACAAGTTTTGACGTCATTGTAGTTTTTTTATGTATAATAAGTTATATTATTTAAAAAAAGATTAAAAAAATATTCTTCACTATTTAAAAATCTGCCTTAAAAAAATTTGCTTTCTTAATAAAATTCATAAATAATTAATACATAAAATAATTAGAAATATATAATTAAAACGAGCGCAACAGCTCGTTTTTAAATGACTATATATAATGATTGACTATTAAATGAATATAATATTTGCAAACCAAAATATTTTTTGCTTCCGCAGTTAGAAAAATATACTTCAAACAGTACAGTTACCTAACTGCTATCTGTATTAAGTTAGAATAATTATTAAAAGAAAACGAGAATTAAATAGTAATTTACTTTTTAATACATTTTTTTTCCTAAATAAGAGTACATTTTTTTTTTTTACATTTTAGATTTATTATCTTCCATTAAAAAAGATATTTGTGTATATCACACAAAAATCTAAAAGGTGTAATTTATTATTTGTTTAAAATATGTTTTTGAGGTAATTGAATTTAAATGACGGTAAATATTTTCATAAAAGCCTGGTAAGAATTAAATTACATTTAGTAGATCTTAACAATTTTTATTATAAATTTTAAATAGATTAATAACGTGAAAATTAATCTTTTATGTGGTATAACAATAAAAAGTACGGAAATATTATTTATTTTTTTTTTTTGGTGGAGCTACAGCCGATTTTTAGCTTTGACTCCTCTACGATAGTTCGTTTAAAAATTCTGTCCTTTGGAGGTACCGTAACAATTTGTAGATTAGTTGGCATAATGATCAACTTTGACCTGAGGAACTACTAATTATTTCTCTAGAAAAGGAGTTTTCTTTTCTTAGTAGAAAAGATCCAGTTTTAAGGAGCTGAATATTCTCCCTTATCCATCTCTATTTAGGGTAGAATCTAGTGATTACGTAAGGAGATTAATCTGCTAACTAGAATGTGCCCTAATTTTGATGGATACAACAAATCGACACCAGTGTTCCAAAAAAAATGAAAACGTTTTTAATAAAATTTTAAAATAAGAATTTATGTTAATATTATTTAAAAACAGTTGAACTAGAAAAAATAAACAACAATAATGTTTTAAAGAATTATTTTTTACACAAACAGTGAAAAAATTAATTAGATATGAATTGGCATGTATACTGGAAAAATCCTGCAGAATTTTTCCACTTAGATATTAGCGGGTTGATTGATCATAATAAGAATGGGAGATAGCCTGAAATTTGAAATAAATACTACAAGTGAAATTAATAAATAAATAACACTAATATTCCTGGCAGAGATAGTATTTACTCGTATAATGAAATAGAACTGAAAAAGTTACATAATTTTGTTTCTTTATTATAACTGTATCAATCTTCTTACAGCTGAGACACATATAAAGTAACGTAAAAACTGTACAGTACTTTTACTTGTAGTCAGATTTACCTTTATATAGAATATTCTCTGGTAGCATCTTTATAACAAAAAAGCTGGCAAAGTATTGCTTGACTTTTCCGGCTAAATAAGATTAGTGCATCCAAATTCCCAAATTTCGAATATTTTTTTTTTTAATTTTAGAGGCTTTACTCGGTAGGGATAATTTAGGAAAATCTATGTAAAGAAATTATTCCAAAAAAAAATGAATTACAAAAACGTTTTTTATTACTTCTAAAGAATATTGAAAAAAAACTTTTATGAAAGTATTGATAGAATTGCTTCTCATTTTAGGAATATAAAACAGAAGCTAAAGCTACTTTAATTTTATCAGCTCTTTAAGTGATGAAGAAAAATACAAAAAAAAGAGTAAAAACTTTTTAAAAATAAAAATTAAAAGAGTTAGATAAAAAATAATGTAAAAAAGAGAATGTCTATTTTTTAAAGGTGGGAAATAAATTTTAAGCAAACTTTTCTAATAATATTTATTCAAATATAGGTTAAGCTTACAAAATTGCTTAAGTAAAGTTTTCTTTAAATCTAACACCTCCCTTTAGTAGAGATTTTCTTGGTAGCTTTATATATGAAGTATAAACTTTTAAAAAAAATTAAAAAATATATTTAAACCGAAGGGAGATTGAGCAAAAACATATATTTTAGTATTAATACGTAGGTGCTGATTTTAAAAAAAAAAAGAAAAAAAAAAACAGTATTGCATTATTTATATATGCATTGTTATAGGTATCAAATTTGCTTTAATAAAGTTTTCTCTAAAATGCCTGTAAAGAAAATCGAAATTGTGTTTTGTGATATCCCCCACTCCTAAACGAATTTTGTGAAAAATTAATGTGACGATTCCCCATATATAAAAATATTTGAGTTAAATTTGAAGAAAATGGATAAGTCCTGATATATATATATATATATATATATATATATATATATATATATATATATATATAAGGCCAAAAGCAGAGTCCTTCACAGATACGTACATACATACTGTGCATGTCATTTTGGTGTAGATTAACTAGCTGGACCCTAAAACCTAATGATTTGATAAAATCCCGAAAAAACCCATTTTTGATATGATCACCATACTTTCTCCTTTAATATACTTATTCTAACTTTATTCTCAAAGTAAAACATCCGTTGTTTATTTCCATTAAGTAATGAGAATTTTAATTTGAAATTTTTTGCCTTAATAACTAAACCCTGCAATTCCCTCTCTTTAATTTTAATAGCTCTAATTAGAAAAATCTTGGAAATTATCGTCAAATAAGCTGTTAAAAATATTATTGATAAAAATGATAGAAGTACGCGTAATTCGAACCGGTAACACGGTAGAAAAATTTAGCACGGCTAATTAAAATTGATTTAATAGTTTTTTTTATTCATGATAATACTGGACTGAATAAAAATTAAAATCTAATTATAATTATATATTATTGATTTTTATTATATAATTACATATTTAAGTTTTATAGAGTTCTATGTAGTCTAGAGTTTTAAATAGTTTAATTTATTTAGAAATTATTTAATGAAATAGAAAATATATATATATGTTACTATTTTATAATTATTTTTTTTTATGGGTTTCCACATCGGATTCCTTGAGATCTTATCTATCCTCTGCTTTGCAAACTCCACTTTCATGACTTTGGTGTCTTCCCCTCGACACTGATTTCCATATGACACCCAATTCCATAATTTAATTAGTCATCAGTCGTCAGTCATGTGCCTAGTATGCTCGTACTTGCAACCGGTTTTTCTCAATATCATACAGAACTGTATTTCCCATCTCTATTATTTTTCTCTTAACTTCATTTTTAATGTGGCTACGACGAAGAGATATCTAGTAAATAGGCTTTAAAAGATCTATTTTTACAGCTGGCAAATATTTTCTAGATTTTTTTTTTAACTCTGATGTCATGTCATACTTTATCTTATTATACTACATCGTATAACCTTAGCGATTTGGATCGTTAGAGTTCCTTCTGATTTTTTTATACCAAATTAATGAGATTAAAATTTATGTTATCTTTTTCCGTTTCATTATTTTATCACCTACATCTATTTAACTAACTCTCTTTTATTCAAAAATACCCAAAATATTTTAAACTTTCACATTCTTTTAACATATATCCTTCTACAGAGATATCAACTGTGTAAATTTAGTGTTCATTCAGACAATATTCTATTCTTGTAAATTTTATTTTGAGAACCTCATTTCTGATATGTATATTTTTTTTTAAGTGGGTTATTGTTAATAATAACTTTTACTTGTTTTGTAACACTATTCTTTAGTTTGTTTACCTTTACTTTAAAAATTTACAAAGGATTCCTAAGAATTTTCATGTAATTTTACTGGGTTTTGAATCTCTTTAAAATTGATATTGAAATTCTTTTCTTTGTTTCTTTGTTTTTTGTTCAACAAGCAGAATATTTACAATAGGCTCCTGAAGTGGAACTGTAAATAAATCGATTGATAAGAAGCACATGATGAGGGGTTGTTAAAGAAGTCCCATAATAAGTAATTCATAATAGTTATCAGTAAGCAGTAGTCTTAAAGAATAATGAGTAAGTTATTGTAGTTATACTAGTTGCTGGCTGTGTGAGCCGTAGCATTGTCCTGCTGAAACCACGTGTACTCTAGCAGATACAGTGTTTATAAATTGTTGCACCATCTGTATGTAATTCTCACTGTTCACTGTCCCTTGAAAGAATGTCAAGAAGATTGCCGGCGTCACACAAACTACTTGGGACTAACAGAATATGCAGCTTGATCAGCACTTCAATCAACTTTTCTAGTGTTAGCACTTTCGGTCGAAACTTTTGGCTGTACTTGCCAGATTCCGTGTCTCTTGGAACTTGTCGTATAGCCGCTTGAATATGAATTTATTTGGTGCACCCGCACCATACTTTACTGTGAAGACATTCTGGGATGGGCATAACTGGCTCATCTGATGTATTGGGAGACGATGAATATTTTCTGCTGCATTGTGTAACCCATTTTTCCTCGATTAAACCACCAACAAAAACGGAAACATTCTTCCATAAGGTTGCGTCATTTTTTGAACACTCCGTACGTCAACTGATGGTCAGAATTATAGATGATTTAATGACAAGTAAAATTATGCTTAAATATAATAAGACATTGTAAAATCCTTTTAAAATATAACCAGATTATGCATCAATATTAGTCATGAAAAATAACAGTGTTTTTTATTTAATAATACAAATATCGATTTCTACACTCTTCTAATATTTTCGATTATTTGAAAAGTGATATCTTCCCAAAAAAATTAGAATAAGCCTCACTAGAGTGCAGCCTTTTCTTTTTGATCGTTACAAAAATTGTTTGTCCATTTTTAAATTTCTTTTACGAAAAATGTACTAAATGTAACATGAAACAACGATATAATTTTTCCTTTAACATACGAGATATATGTTATGAATTACACTTTTTTAATAAACAAAAAAAAAACGTTTTATGTAATTCTGCGGCTAAGTGGCATGAACCAAACAAAAGCTAAGTAGCTTTTGTTAAAAAGCCCAACCTATAAAGTTGTAGGTTGGGTTTTTAGGCAAAGCTAAAAACAAAGGTGACAACAAAGCTGCTATACTTTCCTAGCATTGGCTATTTATTCTTACATTGTGGAAAAATAATGAAAACATGAAAAAAGTTTTAAAAATTCAATATCTTTTTACTTTTTTCTGCTTCCCCAGCCCCAAAATCACTTCCCAAGGACATTTTTTGATTTGTCTACTTTATTACGTTACATGGAACAAACTAAAAAACATTCCATTGAAAACTGTACAATCAATAAAAAGTTAACTAAGACGTTTTTTTATAGGCGGGGGTGAATTATAATGGAATTTTATTGTAATACTATTATTAAAAGTTTAAAAAAGAAAAAAAAATATTTTTACAGTTTGATCGGTCCCTGTCCACATCATTACCCTAACGTATTTTTTTAGACCACTTACACAGTAATACAATGCTTAGGAATAAATAAAGCAATTCGATTGAAAAATATGCAGTAAATAAAAAGATAGCTTTTTTGTTTTCCGGAGAAAGGGTAGAATTTGAGGAATTTTTTTTAAATGGTAAGATAAGCATGAACTGAGGTTAATGTAAAGTGGGGTTACGTTTGCAAAATTTTGAGAAAATTGATCCTAAAGAAACAATCTACCTCAGCCACTAGAGAAATTGACCTCAAATTTTTATCAACAAATTGCCCCGTATATATGTGCCTCTGTGTCAAATTTCATAAAAATTTGTTTATCCAGTCAAAAGTTATTAAGCTTCAAACACGTCAACACACGTACATACTGTACGTACATACAAATATTACCCCTTTCTTTTTTTAGGGGGGGGGGGAACTCTTGAGTCAAGAAACGTCGAAACATGAAAAAACCCTTACCCGACTTTTGTGAGTGATTACCATACTTTCCTTCTTGCTAGCTGTGGAGTAGTTCTACAGCTATGACGCCAGGAAAGTAAAACCGACTCATTTATTTTCATTAACAAGTTAAATCAGACGTGTACCTATCTACATGATAGCGAAATAATATTATTTCATCCGGTTAGAGACAATAATTGTTACATCTTATTTCTAAAAGGAAAGGTAATAACAAAAAAAATGTGGTAAAAGTCATAAAACCGTATTTGAACCAAAATCCAACATTCATATAAAATAGTGAAATAAATGTGTAGCTAAAAAACAGAATAATAATAAAAAGGTAGATATTTATTTAAATGCTTCGGTTAAGAGAATCTAGAGTAGTTTACTAAATATATGACGATGCTAATTTTTCATTCAGGTTAAGATTATAAAGTTAATAATGAAATATTAAATCGATGTCTGTGACGATTTGAATAAACGTTTTTGTCAGACATCTAATTATATACCGACTACGGATAATCCAATGTAGGAATTAAAAATAAAAATAGAGAAGTTAACTTGATAAAAAGAAGAAAAACACAGTTAAAGTAAGAATGTTAATATTATCTTAACTAATTAGAAAAATTAAGTTATGCCTAGTTGCAATTACTGACGTTATTGATCCTATAAATACTTGCATATAAATAGGATTTTATACAGTAGATATTAAATCTTCATTTAAAAACTTGTATTATTAGAGAGTTTGTATCATACAAGAATTAAGGCAATGTGTGAAATGATAAAACCACCGATTATTCTTATTCTTGTTTATTAGCTTACATTATTAAATCGATTTTATCCTCGCAAAAGAATAGTCAGGTGAATTTGAAATATAACCAAATTTCTTACGATAACAACAATAGTTGTCTGCCTTATAACTTAGCATGTACTAAAGCATTTGAAAATCTTACACCTGTTAGTGAAAAGATAACACAACTAAATGAGGTAATGCATTATTATTTATTTATATATGTATTTATTTCATTTAATAGAATTTATTTAACAATCAGTCGTGAAATATGTATGAGTGGGACTTCATCTGCAGAATCTAGTTCTCCGTCTAAGAAAAGAAAACTGCAATATAAGCAATTATATTAAAAACGTGGTAAAATACATTTAGACGTGGATGACTTCTCTTCAAAAACCTGCCGCCTTCGCAACCAATCACTGATCTGTTAGGATTTTCCGCTCTGGGGAATAATGTTCTTACTAGTTGTGCCGACGTTTCATTACTCAACGTCGGCACATGCCTGCCCAGACGTTTAGTGATGATTTTAAATGCCTTGCCCCAGGGGTCAGCATTAAGTTCATGGCACAGTTCCAGCCATTTACTTCTTTTCGCTTGCTTTATAAGAAAGTTCAATTTCTTTCTGGTTTGTCTGTAGTTTTCTACAGCTAGATTGCCTTCCACTATCATGCCGTTTCTAGCTCGTAAACATTGTGCAATTCTTTTACACCGTTGCATTATCTTCCTTTGGTCTTCTATTTCCGGTGACCACCAGTATGCCGGAAGGTGTCTATTGTTGTTTTGCGGTATCTTGGCCATTTCTTCCTTGATGATGTCTTGAAATATCACCAGGTCTATTTGTGCGCAGTTCATGATTTTATTTGCCGCGTTTCTGATTACGCGGTGGATCTGGAAGTCGGTCAATCGGTGGTTGATGTGTATCTGTCTTGTTCCTGTAGGGCGATCTCCAATAGTGACTGAAATGGCCTTATGGTCGCTGCCAATTTCCTCATTGAGGACTGCGAAATCAATTGTATTAATATTCAACCTGCCGTCAACTAAAACTAAGTCTAAGATCGATTCATGTCCTCTCGCACAGTACGTGACAGTCCCTTCATTCATGCGGGACGCCTCGGTGGCCTCCAGTAGTTCCTCAAGAACTCTTCCCCTAGCATTGGAGGTGGTGGCTCCAGCCAATGCAGTCCTATAGTTAAAATCTCCCAACACGACTGTTATTTTACGGGAGCGTGTCATAAGTTGTTGTAAGCTAAGTAATTTCTGCTGAAAAAACTCCATGTCGCAATTCGGGCTGATATATATTCCGATAATTATTATATCATGTAGTTCTATGGATACAATGCCATCTTCTCTATGGTATAAACTATGATCCACGTTGCCTACGATTCTCCTAATGGCCACGTCCCCGTTTCTGTCGGGCAACCATTGACCCCTGGCCACCGAGTACATGTTGGGTTCCGTGGCCACAAGAAAAAAATTGCCTCTTGAGGCCATCTCTACCGACAGATCCACCGATAGCCTGCTCCTATTATTATTGATTAGAAATATCTTACACATGATTTTTGTTACAACTTGCATTAGCAGTTCTATGTGACGTAGATCCGCAGTCAAGGCATATCGTTGCTTCTTTGCAATCTTTAATAACGTGTCCCGGTCTGCCGCAATTGAAACATAATTCTGAACGATCCGGACCTCTACATTCTCTCCTGCCATGCCCTGTATTCCAGCAACGATAGCATTTCTCGACTTCTGTGCGTATGTATGCTCTACAGCACACCCAGCCATCCCTCAGCCTTGATGCAATGAGCTTAGTAGCGTTTCTTTGGTTAGTGACCACATTGGCATTTTTTGTATTGCCATACGCTTCTCTTATGGATGTGATTTGAAAACCTTCACCAACTTCAAGTACTTTTTCGATCGCCTCCTTGATTTCTCTTTCTGTAGTATCGTACAGCAGGTCCTTGACATGCACCACTGTTCTACGGTCGCCTTTGGTTCTAATGTCAACTTGAAGTTCTTCAGCCCTATTCTTGAGCAGAGAGGAAAACTCACCTGCTTTCTGTGATCCGCTAATTCTGAGCTCTAGTTGTTGTTCTCGGCCTTTCCTGATGGATAAGATATCCCCTGCTTCCTCAGCCTTGACTTTATCTTTCACTGTTTTTAAGAGATCCGCGTATGTTTTTCCCGGCGCCTGTACTACCACAGTCTTACTCTCCGTAACCGCCGGAGTTCCCCTTCTATTCGAGGCAGATCTAGATCTTGCTCTTCCATGCTCAGTTAAATTGGGAAGAACCATTCTCGGTAGGGTCTTCCCTTTTCTCATGAGGTACATCACAATTTTCTTAATTATAATACCCGATGGGCCGTTGGGCACCACAAAGACTGCTGACTCCGATTTTCCCACTACTCTTTTTAGAGCTGTTATTACGTGGGCTGCCATGGACTTTTCCCCATTGCTGGAATCAAATATAACCGTGTATTTGGTACCGCACGTTGTTATTTTTCCGTCCTCAAGAATTGTTGAATCCTGTAGAACCATAGCACTTGGTGTAGCCCCAGCGTAGTGGCTGCTAGGCCTCAGTCCATTTAAGTCAACAAAATGACAACTGTCCTCCCCTATTTTTGGAGCATTTACTTGGGTTAAACGGTTCATCACCCATGATGACCATCGTGAAGACAGTCTGTCAATTAACTGCTCATCAGACAGATCGACATCGAGTATGTCAGACATCTCATTTCTGTAGAGTGACCTTCTGTCTGTGTGCCTTGGGTAGTCGTATCCGGAATCTCTTCACTCAGTCTCTGTAATTTTCTGTATATGTCGCTCAGTTCCCTTTCATGTGCTTTGATAGCGGTCACGCTCGCTTTGCCGGTCCATTGTCTCAATTGTAATAATGCAATACCTAATTTATAGGTGACCTCTTGTAGTGTGAGGGGAGCCTCTTCTTCTTCTGAAGATCCGCCCCTTGCTCTTTTAGCCCCTCGTCCTTCTATTTGTTTCCATTTTGTCTTGTCCTGGCTTGTAACCCCGATATCCATTACGTCTTCTGTCGGGATCTCTCTCCTTCCTGTACTTCCCCTCGAGGTTCCAGCCCTTTGAGAGTCTATATCTTCTACAGGTAACGAGCCTCGACGTTTCATGTTCTTGATTTGGGATCAGCGGACAAACCCGCGTTCACCGATACCCCACACGGGGGGTGGCCCAAAAAAACATTTGGGGGGGTTTGGGGAGAGGTAAAATGTATCTGTTCGAATATTAGGTCAAAAAATTTTGGGGGGGTCAAAATTGGGGGGGAGTCAAAAGGTCGGGAAGTTTTTGATTCGTAAAGATGTCAAGGATTTTGGATCTATTGTCAAAACTATGGAAGATATGGAGGAAAAAGGAAAAGCCCGTGTAAAGTATGCCTATAACACTTAGAAAAATTTCTCTCTGAATACTAACTATGAAAAATTCGTTGTTTACTAGTTTAGTCTGTGACGTAGCAGACAAGACACACCTTGTCTTCTATATTAGTACCACGTATAACCTAAAGGTTATTAAAAAGCTAATCCAAAATAGGTTTTTACACACTTTATTGAGTTGAAATAACCCAGAATGACTCCTAGTAGGTATTACACTATTGTTAGGTCCTCAACAGCTCACCAAAATATCCAAAAGAATTGTAAAACCTTTCACTTAATACAAGATTATGTGTAATATAAAAAACTCTAATAACTTTTGTAGTCCATGTCCAAAACTCATAACAATTTGTACGTCAGTCCATTATCCTTACCTCGATATATTACTATGTCCAAATCCAGTGAAATTTCAAAAAACCAATCAAAAAAGCACTATTACACGGAGCTCTGAAAGCTTGTCTGATCGCAGTGACATCCACAACTCTACTAAAAAAAAATATATTAACTGTATACAGAATGTATCACGAAGTTCTCCCGGGACTTTTATAACCTAAACTGCTCGTGAAAATAATGGAAAAAGTTCATACAAATATATGTCCAAAAATGCTTCGTTTGCGAGTTACAACTAATGAAAGATTTCGCTCGGATTTCTGCTAGCCCAGTGAAATAAGATCGTACTGAAATTTTTAGGACGTTAACTAAGGGGCAGAATTAGTGATTTCTTATGGCCTTTGTTCTGAAAAATTGAATAAAATCGGTCCCAGAACTTATTTTATAGCTTAAGTCCCAGGAGAACTTCGTGATATACTCTATATACGCAGATGAAGTTTTAAAAATAACCGTTTTACTAATATGTATTTTGAATTTTTTCGATTTTAGAAAGATAAAAATAAATTGTTTACGATAAACTTTTGGGTAAACACGGAGACGGATTCTAAACAGAATAAAATTAACGTTGTTTGTTCATTGGTCAATATTACAGTAAACTTTTCACGTTTAATTCAATTTTCTTATATTTATAGAAATGTTCTGCTTTTAAACAATATGGATTTATATCGTAAATTTATATTAAATCACTGATGCAATATTTATTTTTAATAAAAATGACTTCATATGATCAGCATTTTTTGTAGGTTCATTTAAAATATTATTTTTGCTCTTGGTCAAGGTAATTTAAGGCATAAGTTAAATAGCTGCAATAAAAAATAATGTTTAACTTAAAAGTAATTTTACATAATATTTCAGGGAAGTGTGTTTCGTCCTGCATGTTCTCTTTATTATGCAAAGCAGTTTAAGATCTCAAAAAAAAAATTAAATACAGGTTTGATTATTATTTAAATTTTAAATACTTGTATAATTATTTAGCAGTTTTAATTTATATTTTAACCAATTTATATTATTATTGGGTTTCATAGATAAGTACAAAGTATAAGATATCAATACTAAAGCGGTAAAGGTTTAACCCATTATGGAGGCAAGATTACAGTCAGTATACAAATTGTCAGAGAATGATGTACTTTAAACTGTAAATACAACTTATTCTTGACGGTTTGATTATTTATTACGTAATTAATGAATGTTTATTAATTTTACACGCATATTTTTTATTGTGTTTGGTAAATTACATTAAAATCATGGTTTAGTAAAAAATTATTAACTTAATTTTTGGGATTTGAAGATGTATTTAAAATGGATAAATATTTTGCTTTATATTCGCATAATAGATTTATTTTTCAGACTAAGAAACTGAAAACTGGATTCACATATGCTTCATTGGATGAAAGTGAAACATTTTTACGTAAGTTGAACATATTTTTATAATGAAATCTAGCTTTAGTTTACTATTCTATTTACACACACGAACACGCCCACGCGTACGCTACATAGAAATACACACACACAAATTAATATACGAATTTATAAAAAAATTTTACCTATTTCTCTTTGATTGTTATTATTGATTGATCTTTAATTGTTATTTCTATTTCATTTATTTCTTAAAATTCAATTTTTTTCACTGTGTTAAGCGCTTTTCCACAGATCTTTGCTTTGTTAAAACGAACAATTATATAAATTCTGAATTAAAAAGAAAGAATTAAAATTTTAAAGTGTTGTATATTGTTTTTTACTGGCGATATATACTGTAAGAAGTAAAGAGGATGGTTTTTATGTTTTTTGATCTGAAAAATAAAATGAAACAAGTCCGAGGACTTTATCTATCTAGCTAGTTTTTATGATATCCAGCGTAAAACAGGAAACTTCGGTGACGGAAAATATGTTTTTTTACTTCCTTGTACGAAGTAAAGGAATCCTTGTAGGAAGTAAAGGAATTGTGAGCGCGAAAAATTTCGGTTTTCAGATTTCAACGGTAATATCCATTTTGATTATCCCTGAATCCATTTTGACTACTTCCGGCGTGATGGCTGTACGTACGTATCTAACATAAATACAAAACGATTAGCCGTAGGATGTTGAAATTTTGGATTTAGGACTGTTGTAACATCTAGTTGTGCACCTACCCTTTTAATTGCAATCGACTGAACTAAAAATGTCCAAAAAAAAAAAACCGAAAATAAAAATCTTAGATTTTTGGACTTTTTCTTACTGCAGTAATAAGCCCTCATTGAGAGCTTTTCAACGATATATCATAAGTGGTACTTATTTTCATTGGTTTTACAGTTTTAGACAAATAAAATTTTAATTAATGAAATATTTGGTTCTTAAAAGGGGAAGGCATCTTCCCCTTTTTGATTCGAAGCTGTTCAAATCAGACTTCATCTCCATTTTTTTTTTTTTTTACTTTTTTTTAATTTAAACATATTTATTTATTAATGATTATTAAATTGGTAATGATAAAAAAATACGATAAATAATAATTCAATAATAACAATTAAAAAATATATATATATATATATATGAAAAAATATCAGAAGTTATTAATGAAATAAAATTTTATGTTCTTTTCATTAAAAAAAAAAAAAATTGTGTATATCCAATATACAATTTTTTTTAGTACAATAAATGTAGACCTTTTAAAGACAGGTAGGAAACAGTAATAGTATGTTTCGAAATTAATTTGAATAGTATTTTCATTGTTGTAATAAAATTGTCGTTACGTGTTAATAATAGCTGTTAGATGGTTTATTTGTTTTTGACATAATTTTGATTATGTTAAATTAATTTTAAGAATCAAATTATGTATTGATTTATGTTTGTTGTTCACTAAACTACGCTTTTCCAATTGAATCTAATAAAAGAAAAAGAAATTTCATTTTGAATTCTTTGTTTTTAAAATTGCCGCTTCTCTTCAGTCATGCAGAATATTCTGATATGATTTTTGTGTACGGCTTTTGCGATGGAAGTACTTCAACTGCAAAGGAACAATACCGACGTGGGTATCTTGGACGATAAGTTCAAAATAGTGTAGCATTTTTTAGAATTTTCTTCAAAGACTACCACCTTATCATGTTCAGAAACTTCAAGGTTAACAATAATTACCACTTAATTCGGTTCATACTATTTTTGGAAGAAGTAACCCGTAATGGCATAAACAATACACGGAATTCACATCGGTTTTCTGAAGAAAATCCATATACTGTAGTCGAATCAAATTCAGGGGAGAAATTATTTGGAATTTTTAAACAAAGAATTTCTTATACTGCTTGAAAATTTCTCATTGACGAAACTAATTGAAATGAACTATCAACTTGATGGAACACTGACACATTAGAGGAATGAAGTAAGACGATTCTTAGATGAGAAACTTACTGGTAAATGGATTGGATGTAGAGAGCCGGTGAATCGGCCAACTAGATCAGCCGACCTTACACCCTTAGATTACTGCTAGTAGGGATGGGTGAAATGCGAGGTATACAAGCAAAAAGTAGATATACATGATGGATTGATCACTCGCATTCTCAATGTTGCTGACTTCAACAAGGAACGCGAAGATATCTTCATTAAGTTGGCGACAGAAAATGTAAGGAAATGAACTGAAAAGAGCGTCAATTTTAATCCTCGAATTTTCGAAAATTTATTGTAGACTAATAAAGTATTACCACAGCGAGTATTGTTTAAAAGTATTTTAAATTTTCAAATGTCTAAAAACTCCATCTCAGTAAATGCCTAATCAAACAGAAAGTAGTTAAATACTGCAAAGAATTAACTACCTTGAATTTAAACTCATTACAAATTGTGACGTTTGCGACGAGGAGGGGAGTTTGCCCACGAGCCTGCCTAGATGGAGTTCACATACCTCATTCGAATAAAGTTCGACACAAAGGACTTCATTTACCGTCGCCTAACATGAAAAAATCATGTGAGAGTAAAGAGGAAAAAATTAAATATCAAGCGTAGACGGTTTAACTGGTTATTAGAAAGGAGGTCCGTGTTATTGTTAAATAACACATTGTTGTTGTACAAGGCGTTTTTGAAGCCAATTCGGTCCTACGGGATTCAACTTTGGGGTACGGCAAACAATAGTAATATCGACACCATCCAAAGGTTCCAGAACAAAGTACTGAGGATTTCAGAGGCGCCATAGTTTGCGAAGAACAGGAGATCCACGATTACCTAGGGATGCCGTCTGCTCGTGATGAAATTCACTGGCTAAGTTCAAAGTATGTATGTAAAGTTAACGCGCACGAAAACCACCTGGCTATTAACCTTTTGGATAATAGTGAAAATTTGAGACGACTGAAGAGGCTGCATGTATTGGATCTAGAGGCTGTTTTGCGTTGATTATCATTCTTTTGTTACTGAAATTTTGCTGGTACTATTATTAATTATTTACATTTAGTAATATGAATTCTTTTGCTTTGTTGTTTTTGATTAAGTTTCGTGGTTTAGACTTTGTTTCTTATATAGAGATAATTTTTTTATATGTCTTTTTTTTCTCATGTATGAATTGTAACAATTTTTTTATACTCAATTGCTTTTTCTGTTTTGTTAACTATTAATTTTATTGTTCTCAATACCTATGTTAAGTTACGTTACCAATTATTTTTTTTTGTTCTTACAAGTTAATTTTTAAATTGTTTGTACTTTGTTACTCTTAGTTATATTTTTATTCGTTATACTTTTTATTGTACTATTACATACTGTGTTTAACCTTTTTATTTTCTTGCGAGGTATCACTGGATGCCTCCCTTTCAAGTGATTACTGTACAATTTACTTATAATTTCATTGTTCAGGAAACCGATTGTAAATAAAAAAATAAAAAAAGGCCTACAAATAATATAATAAAAACAGCTGTTGTAATTTTTAGAAGTTTATTATATCTTTCTGTTAAGTTTTGTACTGTTAGTTTTGATAACAGAGATTGATTTTTTTGTTTTCATAACTGCATTACATACATTTTCTCAGAACTAAATTCTCTACAAGTTTTGATCATAGAATTTATGGATTTCAAACCTAAAAAAACTTGTTTTTCATCTCCTAATTTTTATGTTTTACGTTAGATATCATGAAAACTACGGAAGATACACTTCTAGAACCTGTTTTATTTTATTTTGCAGGTCAAAAAACACATAAACTATCAAGACTATCCCTTATATAACGCCCTAAAAATTTCAGTATGACCACATTTTTTACCGGGCGAACTGAAATCCGGACGAAACTTTTCGATAGTCGTAGGCGTTTACCAAAATATGATTGTATGAACTTTGTTCGTCACTTCTACCTCTGGAATCAGTTCCCAAATTATTTCCCTTTCCTCCTAAATCATTCTGTGTCGAAGATGAATTATTTGATTTTAAATGTATTTTGATATGTAAATATATATATATATGTGCATGAGTATATGCACATACATATATATAATGCATATGCATAATTAATTATTTATTAATTCATAGCTTTTAATAATACAGCTTGATAAAGACATCGCCGAATATAATTTAATTATTTAAAGCATCACCGAAAAAAAATTGTTTTCAATAATAATAAAAAACAAATATGAGTAATTAAACCACACAAATCATAACATAAATATTTGTAAAAGTTATGAAGAAAGTTAATCAAACATTTTTGTAAAGGAAAAAATCCCAAACCTACACGAAAAGGATTTTTTAGAAGAATATTGAAATTATGTTTTAGTTTTTCTCATTATTTTAACTGAAATTATGTTGATTGGTCGATCAACACATTCCGAATATTTTAACATTTATTCTTTTTCTTGTCCTTAAAACGGAAAGTTTTTGGAAGACAAACGGTTGAATTATTACACCATTACAATTTATGAAATTATTGTCAGTAGGAGGATGAAACGTGCCTACAAGGATAATATATATCCGAGAGATTTGTATTTATATTTAGAGAAAATTAGTTTTAATAATCTAATTGGAAAGTACATTTAAATAAATACATATATTTTTTAATTTAACAGAGGAGAATAAAATTTGGTTAACAAGGTAACAAAGGAAACAAAAATGTATTAATCTTTATCAAAACCAAAAACTCAATTCCCTTACTATCGCCGCAACTGACATCTGTCTATTCGTCTACATTCTATTGATTATATCTATTTATTTCAAACCACCTATCAGATGATCTTCAATCACTTTCCAAAGACACAAAACTCGAAAGCTAATCACCCCATTGAGCTCCTCACGAACCGTCAATGACTTTATGACATACAAAAGCGCTGAAAAAAATAACACATTATATTAGAACCGTTCTTAATGTAATGGTTTCAGTCATTGGACATTTTTGTAAATATTGTTTTGATTATTCTATGCTGCATTTAAGTGAAAGGTTCTTTGACATATTTGGTATATTAAAAAGAAAAAAAATATAAGATGTGTAAATTTTTCCAAACCTCTTCAGTTTAATATTACTTACGAATGGATTATATAATATGTGTGGCCTCAATTCTTAATTTGGAATAAACTGGAAAATTTACTTTAAAAACTTTACAATTAAAATTTAAAACTACATTGCTTTGCAGATCGTAAAACAATCATGATTGTAAACACAGCATAAGACGTATGTAGATGAAGTTAATTAATATAAAAAAGTAATAATCACCTGTGCGAAAGCGTGTGATAGAATTTAGTATTTTTCCCTTAGTATTTCTCCTGCCAATGATAAGAAGGATTGACAGGAGAGTAACAGATTTTCGAAGTAAATTTGTCGGTATGTTTCTCTGAACAGAAACGAAATTAATGCTTCGCTGTGGTGAGAAATTAATTTTTTCTAGGCTAGTTACTTCCGCGTATAGTTTCTCAATGGTATAAAACGCTACCCAGCTTAGGATAAGCTGGGTAAGCTACGATAAGCGTAATGTGTATTTCAAACCTTTTTTTGTTTTTTGTTTTTTTTGTGAGGGGAGTAATCCCATTTACAGACAAACTGTCGGGCTCGCTAACAGGTTCCGCAGATATTGTTGCGTATGTAGCCTGCGCCCTACCGACTAGACCTCCTCCCAAGGCCAGAATCGCATTTAATCACTTGTCAGCCCAGGGAAGTGCCTTCGAGCTCAGGGTGTTCAGAATCTCCGTGCATCATCACCGTTGCCCATCCATGCAAGCACGAACAAACGCCAGCTCCGCAGAGGGTTGTCTGTCTCTCCCCTCACTCACTTCTCCGGTTACCTTCACCTCACTCCTTGAGGTCTTTACTGGCTCTCCGAGCTTTCCTAGAGAGTCCACATATCATCATCTGGGAGCCACGACTCCACAGTGGAGTGTGGATAGCCAAGGTACCCTAGACATGTTGACTACCTCTCGTTTCGTCTCTTTATCTGTTCAGCTATTCTCTTTGTTCCTTCTCTCTTAGGATGCTTATGTCTAGTTCTGCTACCGCAAACCACTCTCTTTCATCCCTGAGCATATATTCTAGCATATTGCTAGGCGTCTGCCGGAGGATCACGAAATCTCTCCGTAGCGGTACCCACTTTTCACAGCCGAAGAAGGTGTATTCTGAGGTATCTACTTCCCCGCAGTACACACCAGGGTCTGAACGTAGGCGGAACCTGTGCAGATAGGCTTTAAATTCATTATGGCCAGTAAGGAGCTGTGTGAGATGGTAATTCAGCTCTCCGTGTCTTCTGCTTTGCCGAGGCGCAATCCCTGCAATGAGCCTCCAGGTCCACCTCCCCTTTTCCAACGTGTCCCACTGGGCTTACCAGGCCTCTAGAAGCTGCTGCCTGGCTTCTTCCGGTGCCACTCCTCTACGCCGCTGGGCTCGTTCTTCTACCTGTAATTTCACTGAAGGTATTCCTGCCTGTACTCGGTCTGCCTCTCCCCGAAACCGTCCTGTATGCCGTTATTATACGCAGCGCCACCCTGCGCAAACAGCCTCCAGCCGCCTCTCGTTCATCGCCACTTTTAGTGCCTCTCCCCAAGCTGGCGCAGCGTACAAAATGATTGAGACGTTCGCTGACATTATCAGCCTCCTCGTTGAGGTCCATTGGCTAGGAGCGCCAGGTCATCGGTATACATCACAACCTCTGAATCTCCGTAGTCTGCAGTCTGTAGTCTGAGAACCTCGTCCAACACCACATTCCAGAGGAGGGGCCTCAGAACCGAGCCGTGAGGCACGCCCGCCGTCATGTTGAAGTTGTAGCAGTCTCCCTCCATCCGGACTGTCACTCTCCTCTCGTTTAATTAGCTGTTGAGGACAGCCCTAAGGTAGGTGCTGACACCCTTTTGTTCTAGGGCCTCTCTGACCTTCCTCTAGGGGACGCTGGACGCTATTAAAGGCATTCCTGACATCGAGTAGTATTACCGTCGGTATGCGCCTTCGACGCCAGTTGCCTGCCGCCTTGCGCCTGGCCCGGAAGTCACCCTCTCGTTGGCATCCACCATATACCTTCTGCGGACGAACCCATACTGATTGGGCGAGAAGCCGCCTGCTGCAGCCAGTTCCACCTTTAACCTGTGAGACAGAAGTTTTTCAAACACCTTGCCCATGTTGTTTAGTAACCACCCGGCTCGCCTGTTCCAGCACCCGGTTTTGGAAGGAAAACCAACCTGCCTCCTTCCAACATGCCGGGAACACTCCTCACTGCAGCGTCCCGTTGAACACGTCTCTAGTTCACCCATAGTTAGACGTCTGGGCTCCACATTTCTTACCTCCTCCCAGACGTTCTGTCTTAGCACGAAAAGCTGCTCCACCGTCATCTTCATCTGTTCCTCGGAGTGGATGGGCAGACGCCTTCCAAATCTTTTTGTGACTATTTGGAACGCCTGTCCCCGTGGGTTGTTACTGTCCACCTCCTCGCATAGTTTCCTCTAAGTGGCCTTCTTCTCTTTTTTTATCTCCGCTTGGGGAGCTCTCCTCGCCTTCAGGAACTCTGTCATCAGCCACGGATCCTCAGCGTCCAGTCTTCTTCTTGACCGCTGAAGTCTTCTTCTGGCGCTCACGGCTTCTACCCTTAGTGCCGCTACTCTGTTCGACCACCAACCAGTAAACCCGTCTCCTCCACAAAAATATATATTAATTAAAAAAAAATATTATAATTTATTTTAATCTAACATAATATCATTATTACCTTAAACGTCATTTTAATATAGATACTGGTTTACACTTCACCAAATAGGCTATTCGTTTTTTTATAAGCGTAACTTCCACCAATGCCCTGGAAAGCAAATTTTCCAGCTAACATCATCTTTGAAACTGTACACCAATCGGAAGCTAGAGTAAGACCCATTTAATTGAAATAAAAGCAATCCAAGTTAAATACAAAACAGGGCTTATAAAAGATTATCAAAACTCTCAATTCTTAAATCTTTAGGAACAGATCATTATTTTTTCTCCATAAAATTGTACAAAGAAATGAAAGTGTTCAATTGTAAAAGAGATAAAAAAACGAATATTTAAAAAAATATTTTCAGTACCCAAGAATAATTTTACGGGAACAGTAGAAACAAAAAATAAAGTTGAGATGGAAAGCAAACGCGTAAAAAGCTGTCTGTAACAATTATATAGAAGTAAGAAGGACTTCAGGAAAAGTTAAAATTCTGGGTTACATTCTCTAATATTAAAAAAAGGTGAATTTCACGTATTCCGAGTAAACAGTAGTAGTAATCTACATAAAAAAACTTACATCTTAAATAATATATAATCATTTTCGTAAATTTACCCGAAAATAAAAACAAAACAGGTTTCCCAAGTACCATTTTGTACACATAATAAAACAAAAGAGAACAAAAGAATTCCTGAGACAGAGATAGTTGGGAAGAAATTCTTATACGTAATGTAGGAAAAATTTATTTATATATATATATATATATATATATATATATATATATATATGTGTGTATATAAATGATAAATTCAGATACAAAAAAAAAATCTATAATCTGAAACAGATTTTCATCTTACTTGGCTGAAACGTTTTTATTTTTATCAGAACTTTGAAGTGAATATACTTCTAGATTAATGTGCGTTTTAAAATTTATAATTATTATCAAAATACAGACATATAAAAAAATGACATATATAAAAATTATCTTTAGGTCATTTTCTACTCGTGAAAATAAAGAATAAAATTCATGTAAACGTAGTTGTGAAAACGCTTCGTTAGCGAGTGTCAGCAGGCGAATGATTTCGCTCTGATTTCTACGCCTCGGGTAAAAATGAATTCAGAATGTAATTGGTGACTCCCAAATTAAGTTGTAAATTCGATGAATGAGTTTAATCTAAACATAAAATAGCGTGTTTTTCGACTTATTTGCAATCTTTTGTCTTTTACTTCAGGTGAATCGAGAAATACTAAAAATTTTGTTCGTGGACTTACTTTTTCTCAATATTTTGGTTAAATTCTATATTTAACCATTTAATTATAACTTAATTTGGGTCCTAAGAATTGCAGTATGATACTCGCTAACGAAGGGTTTCCTACCTATTTTTATACGAACTTTATTATTTTCATCAGTAGGATGTCTTGTAAATAAGTTACATTTTCAAGAAACCCTCTGTATATATATATATATATATACATATATATATATATTTATAAGTATAAGAATACATATTTTTCTTTATTCAACATTTATTTATGCAATAAACGTCCCCTTGATTAAAAAATAAAAGTTTAATTGATTACGCAATATTTCGTATATATTATTGATTTACTTGCGAATTTGTGGCTGATCTTTCATATTTTTATCTTTAATTCAACTATTAATTGTATCTTTTACTGAGTGTAAATTTATTCACGTAAATGACCACTTCATTAATTACTCATAATAAACTGTATTCAATTTTAAAACACCAGCATAAGTCTTATTCTACGAAATAGTTTTAAGGATCTTTTATTTGATTACTTTTGATATGCAGTTTTAGTGATATTACAGGGGTCTGCGATAAAAAAAATTGTTGTGACTCAGTCGAAAGGTTTTTAACAAAAATAATTTATTGATCATTAAATTATATAATACTGTCATATTCTGTTAGAGAAAATGCGTGGCATACCGGCGTCATTTTATCATTGTCAATATATAAAATTGACAATGTAACTGAAAATGTTTTGTAACTAAAATTTAAAAATATTTCCTTATTCCATATTAAGCGAATTATTTCAATAAACCGGAATTTAATTAGCGGTTCCTTCATCGGTTGAGGAAACAATTTTTTTCATGTAAATTGCGGTTTTATTTCTTAAATGGACACGATTAACAATTCTCATAACGGCTAACCAGCTCAAGACGATGAAGCTAATTTCTATTGTAGTAACGTTGAAAATTGGTTGTTTAATATTTAATAATTTTAAGTGTTATGTAATTTTAAGATGTTGATGAACTAAAATCACTTGATTTATGAATTCTTACTTATCAATTACTACTCCTTATAACATTTTAAACATCATATAATGTTTATTCTTTCAACTGATCTAATTTTCAAGGAAAGTTGTACTTGGATTCTTTAAGATGTAGTGAAACAGTTTTAAGGTACGAACAAAATGTCAATGAATGATTATTATGGAAACGTGAGTGTGTTTTTTGTTAGGTAGAATATTATTCCGTAGTGATACTACGGAAGAAGAGATCCTAGCCGCATTAAAGATGAGGATTGGCGAAGCGGAGGATGTGAAAATCTCCTTAATTAGAGCAGGATTTGCTGAAACTAAAAATGTGACTATTGTCACATCATACAGGGCGGCGAGCAAAATAGTAGAGCAGCGAATAAGAATAGGCTGGGTTAACTGTAGAGCATTCATAAGAGAAGACACTGAGAAATGCTACAGGTGCTGGGGAACTGGGCACAGACGACACGAATGTAAAGGCCCTGATAGAAGCGACCTGTGCTTTAACTGTGGGGGTAGAGGACACACAATAGCTAATTGTCAGGAGCCCAAAAAATGTCTTAAATGTGATAGTAATGAACATAGGACTGGGGCATGGCAATGTGGAAAACACCAGGATGCTTAGAGTGCTACAGGCTTATGTAAACAGGAGTAGGCTGTCGCACGATCTTGTGTCTAGGCTGATAGTGGAAAAAAATGTTGATTTTTTAATTGTAACTGAGCCAAATATTTATGAGGCAGCAAGAACAGGATGGCATACTGACACTGTAGGAAATGTGGCAATTAAAGATGTCAGTCATAAGATTGCTTGGAAACTTATTTTTAGAGGTAATGGTGTTGTGGCTGCAGAAACACTGTCGGCAACAATCGTTGGAGTTTATATATCACCGAATGTGGATAATGTAGAATTTGATATGACACTTGACGTAATTCAACATGACGTAATTCAACTAACACAGACAAAAAGATCATAATGCTAGGTGACTTCAATAGTAGGCTGGTGGCAGCTGGGGGCCGCAGTACCAATAGGAGAGGAGAAATGTTGATGGAATTAATGGAGACAGTAGGATGTCAATGTATAAATGATGACACTCCAACATTGGAGGCTAGAGGTCATACCTCAATCTTAGACCTCACTATCCTGGATGATAGATGGAGAAGGCAGCAGTGGAGCTGGCAAGTGCTGCAACAGGATATAGCCAGTGATCATTATGTAACAATGGTTACTCTGAAAGACATTAGTTTTAATAGTTATGATCGCGAAACTGTTCCTAGATTCACTGCAGAACAGATTGAGGCTATTACAGGCAAGGTTGCCATCAGATTAGCGGCTATTGAACAACTCACGCCAGAAACCCTTGCTAATATAATAAAACAAGAAATTGATAGGGAGATGCACAATGGAGTTAGAAAACGAATGGTGTATTGGTGGACTGGAGAAATCGCTTATCTTAGGCAGATTCTGCAAAATAAAAGACGAATTAAGCAGAGGCTCAGAATAGCAGGTGGACTGAGATATGAAGAGGCCAACATGAGATACATAGAGGCAAGAAGAACACTAAATAGAACAATAAGAAAAGAAAAGAGAGACCATTGGGCAAGGCTATGTGAAGAACTCGATAATTACCAAAAGGTTCGGTAGGTGTCTCCCTGTAATTACAAATGAAGAAACAGAAAGGATAATCCCCAGCCTATTCCCGCATTTCACGCCCGATGAGAGAAGACACACTGAATGTGAGAGTAGACGTTTTGCAATGAGTGAGCTCTTATGCGCTGGACGTATGTTAGCTATAAAGAAGAGTCCTGCTCCGGATTATATCCCAGCGGCAATTATCAAGAAACTTATCAATCAAGCTCCATGGGAGATGCTAGAGGTGGTCAGTCATGGCCTAGTAAACAAGACTTTCCCGGAGTGTTGGAAGGAGGCGAGAGTTGTGTTATTACCGAAGAGCACAGATGAAAGAGGAAATATGACGTATAGACCATTGAGCCTCCTGAACACAATGGGAACTAGACAGATTCCATTAATGGTATCACTTGACGTGAAGAATGCATTCCGTACAATAGCATGGAGACACATAAATATGGGCATGGAAGAGAAGAGAATCAGCTCATACCTGCGGAGACAGAAGATGAAGTACGCTTCAATATGACAGGCGGTGTGCCGCAAGGTTCAGTACTGGGCCCATTACTATGGGTCCTGGTCTTTGATGGCATACTAAGTTTAAGGCATCCAGAAGGGGTACAGCTTATTGCTTATGGTGATGCTTTAGCTGTGCTCGTACAAGCTAAAACAATGGAGCTAAAACATTATTCACAATAAGACAAACCTGTCACTAGAAATAGTAGCTAGATCGTTGCGTACAAGAGGGTTACAATTATCTGTGAATAAGTGTAAATATGTCAAGTTCACCGGACGTAGGGTACTAGAATCGGTTGATATACACATCGATGGTCACAGAATAGAGGAAGTACAGATGCTAAAATATTTGGGAGTCAGATTGCAGAAGAACTGTCGTTTTACAGAACATGTTTTAAAAATATGTGATAATGCAGAAAGAATGATGAGAAGTTTGAATGCGTTAATGTCAAAGAAGAGAAACCAAGGGCTTTGAAGAGAAGACTTCTTGCATCGACAGTGACTTCTGCAATGTTGTATGCCATTCCGGGATGGTGGTCAGCATTCAATATTGGAAGGAATAGAGATAGAATGAAGAAGATACACAGAGGGGTACTCTTAGGAGTTGTATCGGCCTACAGAACGGTCTCTTATGAGGCCCTCTGTGTCCTTTCTGGAGTTTTCCCTATAGAGATATATAACTTCTGGCAGCAAAGATGGCTGGATGCAGGGGTAGCTAATTGGACTAGATTATTAATACCTGACATATTAATATGGTCAAGTAGGCGTCATGATGAAATGGATTATTATGTTACACAATTTTTAACAGGGCATGGTTGTTTCAATGCATATCTTCATAAAATTGCCAAAAGAGATCAGCCTATGCGTATGTACTGTGTAGAACAAGATGATGTTGAGCATACCATTTTGAGGTGCCACAAATGGCAGGAGTTAAGGCAGCATGCAGGTATTAGAGGGAAAACGCCGAAGGAAACAGTTGACTATATGCTTGATAGTGAGGTAAAATGGAAAAAGGTTGCTGATTACATAAGAACAGTTTTAAAGCAAAAGAACATAGATGAAAGAAATATGGGGTACTAGTTTCTTAGGTGGGGTGGACAGCCTCAGCAGTGAGAGCCAGCATGCTGAGGTGTGCTGGTTTCAATGATCTGCTGAGGAGTCCTTGGGTGTGTTTGGTAGGAATAAAAATATCAAATGATCCACGGGCCACACCACGGCATTGAGGTATGGTGTGGTGCCATAAAGGACAAAAAATGAAAGAAACCTGAAAAGAGCCATCAGTTAGCCCGACCTGCCATGCCGGTATATTGCCGGTAGGTGGGGAGGGCTAATTAGAGTAACGGACACTCCCCTGGGTGGCGTAATACCATCAAGTCGGTCCGGCCCAGAGGAGTAGTGGAAAAAAAAAGGTAGAATATTATTATATATATATATATATATATATCTTTTTTTTTTTTTTTTTTTTTTTTTATATTCCCACCTACTCCTCTGGAACGGATCTTACAATCAAGTTTGACTCGCGCCAGAGGAGTGTCCTTTACTCTAGCTCGCCTCCCCGCCCACCGGCTGTATGTCCGGCACGGCAGGTCAGTTCACCGGTTAGCTCTTTTATTTATTTTATAGATATTCATCATACACTGATTACTGAGAGTCCACCACCCTTGTTCTCTCAGCAACAGTCACCCCTATTCTTTAATCTCTCTCTTTTTTTTATATGATATCATACCAACCCAACCAATTAGTTTAAAACTTAAGCCACGGAGTCCTCAGGTTTCTTCACCAGTTTCAGTTTTCTTTGGATGGGCAGAGAGCCCATCCACGCAAGCACGAACGAGCATGAGCTCCACCTTCGGCTGTCCGTCATCACAATCGAGCAAGAGCACCACCTTAAATTACCCGTCAACAACAAATGTACCTTAGACAGTTTTCAGTATCTTTTAACAAATTTTTATAAACTTTTGTTTTTTTTTTGTCTTGCAAAAATAATATGCTTGTGCCATCTTATAATATAAGAAACACAAAGTTTAAGAATCTATAAGTTCCTTCACCACTTATCCGATAAAACCTACAAACCAGAGCTCCATCATCAGCTTCCCCTCAACAACAAACAATTTCCTCTTGTAAGTTTTCAGTATATTAATACATTTTTATACATATTTTATAAATTCTTCTTTTTTTTTTTTTGGTGTGTAAACCACACTCAAAGCTATATCTCAATATTGCCCATTCTCTCAAATATTGACAAACGGAAATTCCACCTACGACAAGCCGTCATCAGCGAGCGGTTTCTTCTTGACGAGCTTCCTCGTCTTTCTTCTTTATAACTGCGGTTATAAACGACGAGATCACATTAAAGTTATCCTCGTTAAGTAGCATTTTATCCACCACATTCTCCGTAGACAATGGCCCTATACGTCTTACACAGGATTGCCTGCTTTCAGTCCAACGGTTACATTCAAATACTACATGTTCAGGGGAATCATATGCTCCACAGTAAGGACAGTTGTTGTTATCTACCCTTAGTCTTGCACATAAATAGGACCTGAACGACCCATGCCCTGTAAAAAATTGCGTTATCCAGTAATTTATGTCTCCGAACTTCCTTTCTATCCATGGTCGGATCAAAGGTATCAAACGATGAGTCCATCGTCCCGTGTTGGCTACATCCCAACGATGTTGCCAATTACGCAGCATCTCTTCATATGCTTCTTTAGAAGGTTGTCCACGCGCTATATTCACTCGCATCTCCGCCAGTTGTTTCAGCGGAGGAACTCCTGCAATTACGAGTACTGCCTCGGTGGAGACTGAAGAATATGCGCATATCACTCTTAAGCCCATGCGCCGTTGAATTCCTTCAAGGGCTCTTCTGTTCTTGTCGGCACGCAGAGCTCTTTCCCAGACTTGTATACAGTAAAGTAAGATGGAATTAACTACGTGAGCGTAAATCTTACGCTTCGCAGTTCTGGATCCTGTCATATTACCGAGTAATCTGCTAAGATTTTTGGCCGTGCATTCAGCTCGTTTACGTATTTCATTCACGTGTGCCGTAAAACTCCTCCTCTTATCAAGCCAGATCCCTAAATATTTGGCTGAAGTCTGTTGCTGGACAAGATTACCCCCCTACTCGGATTAGGATGTCAGATATTCTCCTACGGCCTGTCATGACTACGTATTTTGTTTTACCATGCGAAAGTTTTAAGCCTTTAGTGGACATCCAGACTTCTGCCATTCGTATCGCTACGTTTGCCTTCTCCGATACCTCTACTTCAGTTTTTCCAGTAACAACCAAGGCCAGGTCGTCAGCAAAAGCCACTGGGAAAACACCGAGAGGATAACTCAGCCCGAGAATTCCGTCATAGACCTACAAACCTATCCTGCAGGTAATTCTGGATAATTCTTCTTAGGTATCCAGGAATATCCTTATCTCTCAACGCTTGTAGGATCGCATCCCATTTCAGCGAATTAAAAGCATTGATCATATCAAGCAATATCACAATTGGTATCTTCCTGGTGCGCCAAGTACCCGATGCTGCTTCGTCCACCAGACGCATAACTGTCTTAACAGCACCCACCGTAGAACGCCCCTTACGGAAACCAAATTGTGCGTTAGAAAGGCCACCATGTTCTTCAATCGCATTTTTCAGCCGCAATTCCAACAATCTCTCTAGGAGTTTGCAGATGTTATTGATCATGCATATAGGTCTATATGCTACTTGTAAGTCATCGGTCCCCGGTTTCTTGATAAGGGCCAACCTGGATATTATTCATGATATTAAGAAGCTCTGCAGGCATCCTCTCTGCTAATATTCTGATTATCTCGGCTGGAATGCCATCTGGCCCGAGTCCCTTATGTAGCTTCAGTCTTTTCGCCGCCATTAATAGCTCACTAGCGTCAAGAAGTTCAAAGTTATTATCCACAATCTCTTCCCGAATAGGATCCGCTTGCTGAGGAAATAATTCCTTAACAAAACGATAGATCTTATCGTCTGTTAAGGCAGGTAATCTCTTCCCTAACTTGTAGGTAACAATTTTAAAACTTCTGCCCCATGGATCAGCATCTATATCTTGACACAGTCGCTTCCAGCAACTGGCTTTAGCCCTTTTAATTGATGCATTATACGCATTCCTTGCTTCCACGTATACCTCACGCGCAGCATCCCTTAATCTGGCATTCTGCCTACCCGATCTTTGGTAGGCTCTTCTTGCTTTCCATGCTGCCTTCCGTAGTTGTTCCAAATCAGGCGACCACCAGTAAGCATGTTGCTGCCTTTGGGGATAAACTAAGACCCCCGCTTTTCCGCATTCCTCTTGAACTTGTTCCACAAAGTCTTCGGGGGACATATCGCCAGCAAGTCTTAGGATTATTCTGTCCCTAAACCGTAAGCATCCTTTTTTCGAGACGATAAGCCTTCCCGACACTACACGAATTTCCCTGGATCGGGACTCAAATGCTATAAATAGATGGTCCAATAAACTCTCTTTATTAATAATCCTCCAATCAAAGAAGTCGTTAATATCAGTACTCGTTGTAAAGGCTAAATCAATTGCCGAACACGACATTCGTCTACGGAACGTCATATCTTCACCGTTTATACACGTCAGCCCTAGTGTATTAACATACTCACTCAGTTGACGCCCTCTTTGAATGTTTACAGTTCCCGCAAATTCGGTACTTTTGGCGTTAAAGTCTCCAGCGATTAAGACTTTACGACCTCTATGCCTCATAATTTCTCCTGCAACATTTTCTAGGAATACTACAAAATTATCTATTACCGCATTTGGAGAATTGTAGCAAGAAAATACCACGATTTCACCGAGGTCGGCCTATATAAAACCGTCACTGCTGCCACTGCTAATTATAGGGATCCCAGACACCGGAAAACCAATAGCTGCTGTCGTTGTCGTATCTACTAGCCATCCTGTTCCAGAAGTAAGATCATAAGGAGGTTCCGACACAAAAATCACTTCTGAGCGCTCCGTCAAAGCGGTGTCCCACGATAAAGCCAATGACTGTCGGCCCCTATTGCAATTGATTTGTAGAAATCTTATTTTGCAACAGTACACCGACCGGTCCTGTGGCCCTCCTTACCACATAACATGCACGTTGTCAGGTCTTTACATTGTGCTCTGTGATGACCCGCTTTTCCGCACCCGAAGCACGGTTGCGTACGGTCCACACCCTTGCAGGTCGCAGGGACGTGGCCGAAAGACCAACATCTAAAACATCTTTCTTCCGGTTCTCTTATGTACGCTCCACAATGAACCCAGCCGATGCGAACCCGTCTTTCCGTTAATTTTTTTTGCGGCCCGGAAGTTCGTGATTACGGTGACGTTTTTAGTTTCACCGTAAGCTTGTCTTATTGACGATAATTTAAAGTCTTCGTCCTCACCGAGTACTCGCGATAACGCAGTGGTTATTTCTTCTTCTGTTGTATCCATGGCTATGTCTTTAACATGTACCACCGTCCGCCTGCTTTCACGTGACCTGAGATCAATTTTAAGATCTGCCGCCTTGGTTTTCAATAACGTTTTCAGCTCGGCAGCTTTCGTTGAACCTTGGACCCGAATATATAAATCATCATTTACACCTTTCTTTAGTGACAAAATATCACCCACTTCTTCTTGTGACACCGAAAACTTGACAGTCCGTAATAAATCCGCGTAGGATCTTCCCTGCGCTTTAACAATAACAGTACCGCTATCAGTTACCGCGGGTGTAGTTCTTAAGACCTGTTTTACTTCTTGACGTCCTTCTCCTGGTCGGACATAAATCTTAATGTTTCCCTCCTGTTGACGAAGCAAGTACAATATAATCTTCCGTAAGCTTGTCCCGAATTTGCCTCCAGGAAGAACGAAAGTCGGCACTGCAGAACTACTTACAACTCTTTTCAAGGCAGCTAATATCGTCTTGAGTAATGGCTCCTCATGCTCCGATGAGTCATAAAATATTGTATATCGCGTAAATTGAATCGTAGAAGCATCACTACACATTATAGTAGAGATATCTTGCTTTATTTCACCTGGTTTCGCTTGGTACCTCCTAGATTCTTGAACGCTTTTATTTATCACAAAGTCATGAAAATGACACGTGTCACCCTCCTGTGGATATTCCTCTAGTTGTACAAGACGCTGCAATAAATCAATAGGCCATTTCCTATGTAGGAGGCGTATCAGATCATCGTCCGATGTTATATCCGCCATTATGTCCACTACTTGACTTTGGTGTGACAATTCAGTCTGAGTCGGAATCTCATTACATTGCTTCGGATGTGAGAGCTCATAAAGAGCCCTCACCGAGGTTCCTAAGTCTTTAGCTAATTCAAAAATCTTAAAAGCTCATTCTTTAATTTCTTTCTTAGTATTAGTGCTTTCATGAACTAATTTCACTAAATTTCCAACTTCTTTCATCAACTGATCAAAGTCTATGCCCTCGGTAGAATCACTATCTGTGCTAGCTTCAATCTCCTCTAGTTTACGTTTTTGAGGGTTATCACCAAGGGCCTCCCTTCTCTTGTCTCTTTGTGGAAGCGGGACCGTCCGTACACTAGGTGTAGTCTGCGGAGACACGCTCTCCAATTGGCTCACAGACTGTTCCTGCTGCGATACTTCCATCCTAACAGGGGAACGAGCCAGTGTTTTTTTAGGTTTAAAACATTTGTCAGCCATCTCACAATTCAGTAAAAGAAGATAAAATTATAAAATATTAAAAATCTAACTCTCAACTCAATCCCAATTAACTTGATACCCCACTCACTATAATCGGAGGGGGTCCAATACGGGGGTCAGGGGGTCATTTACTAGAAGCGAAACTAATAAAACTAGGTCTATATATAACAAGATTAAACTTGACTTCTATTCCAATAACTTATAAATTAAAATATTTATATACTAACACACTGCATGTTAATAACACACACAAATGCAGTTAAATGTAAATAGTTTACTCACTACTATACACAAGTAAGTAACACGCACAGTCTTAATATAATAAAGTAGCTTAATATTATATTTATAGGTCTCTTATCAAGAGATAACGCAGACAAAAGAAATAAATTTAACTCTGTTCAAGCCACAATAGCTTATCACTGTAAGCTATTGTTATTAATAATATAAAGTAATTATAGATAACAATTTATATTAAACACCTGCATCCATAATAATGTAGAAGCAAGCAACTCTGAACCTTATTGAAACTCAACACAAAGTTTTATACACTATTAAAAATGTAAAACACACGAAAAAACACTCACACCTACCTCGCGCACTCACAAAAATCCACCAAAACAATACCAATTGCTCCAGAAAACCTCTGTTTTTCCAGAAAAATTTCTCCTAAATTCACTAGACTATAACCAGTTTCAGTACCGAAGTACGGAGCCAGTTACAAAGCAACCAAACACTCTGACGTCGAGTCAGACACTCCATTATATATATATCTAAATCGTAATATTTAAACTCCCTCTATGAATCATGAGACCTTGCCGTTGGTGAAGGGGCTTGAGTGCTCAGTGATACAGAGTAGCTGGACCGTATCAGAGAGGTATCTGTTGAGAGCCAGACTAAGGAATGATTCCTAAAACAGGGCAGCAGCTCTTTCAGTAGTTGTTAAGGGCGTAGGTCAGGACGAATTAAACGGCCATTTCAACATCACTCAGTCGTCTGAGTACTGCGCAGCTGAAAGCAATGGAAAACTACAGCTGCTTTTTTTCCAAGAAAATGTAGCTTTCTTCATTTTCATACAGCACTAATGGAGGCGCCTTCCTTGGTAAAATAGTCTGGAGGTAAACTAGTCCTCCGTTCGGATCTCCGGGTGGGGACTACTGAGGAAGGGGTCACCAGAAAATTAAAAAATAACATTCTATGAGTCGGAGTGTGGAAGGTTAGAAGTTAAAAAAAGGTTGGTAGGTTAGAAAATTTAAAGTGGAAAATGGATAGAATAAATGTAGATGTAGTAGGAATTAGTGAGGTTCAGTGGGAAGAGGAAAACGATTTTGGTCAGGTGATTTTAGAATAATTACTTCAGCTTCAAATAATGGGCTGTCAGGAGTAGGTTTCGTAATGAACAAGAAGATAGGGAAGAGAGTAGAGTATTTCAAAATGCATAGCGATAGAATCATTGTAATAAGGATAAAATCAAAACCTAAACCGACAACTATTGTTAACGTCTGTATGCCTACAAGCGCCCATGATGATGATGAGGTAGAGTGTGTATACGAAGAAATTGACGAAGTAATTAAACACATAAAAGGAGATGAAAATTTAATAACAGTTGGAGATTGGAATGCAAGCATTGGAAAAGGCAAGGAAGGAAATATAATAGGTGAATACGGGCTGGGCAAAAGAAATGAAAGAGGGGACGAGTTTTGCACGAAGTATAATTTAGTAACTGCCAACATACAGTTTAAAAATCATAATAGAAGAATATACATATGGAAGAAGCCAGGCGATACTGCAAAGTATCAGATAGATTACATCATGGTTAAGCAAAGATTTAGAAATTAACTCGTCGACTACAAAACTTACCCTAGGCAGACATTGATAGCGACCATAATTTAGTGATAATGAAACGTAGATTGAGGTTTAAAAGACTGAAGAAAAGTTGTCAGATGATTCGATGGAATTTAAAGAAGCTTGAGGAAGAGGAGGTAAAGAAGATTTTTGATGACATCGCAAGAGGTCAGAGTAAAAAAGATAAGGTAGAAAATGTTGAAGAAGAATGGAGAATGTTATAAACGAAATTCTTAAATCAGCAGAAGCGAACTTAGACGGAACAAAGAGAAATGGTAGAAAACCTTGGGCTTTATACGATGTTTTGCAGCTGATTGATGAACGTAGAAAATATAAGAGTGCTAGTGATGAATAAAGTAAAAGGAACTATCGACAATTAAGAAATACTATAAACAGGAAGTGCAAACTAGCGAAAGAAGAGTGGATTAAAGAAACGTGTTCAGAAATGGAAAGAGAAATGAACATTGGTAAAATAGACGGAGCATACAGGAAAGTTAAGGAAAATTTTGGGGTACATAAATTATAATCTAATAATGTGTTAAACAAAGATGGTACACCAATATGTAATACGAAAGGTAAAGTCGATAGATGGGTGGAATATATTGAAGAGTTATACGGAGGAAATGAATTAGAAAATGGTGTTATAGAGGAAGAAGAGGAAGTTGAGGAGGATGAAATGGGAGAAACAATGCTGAGATCTGAATATAAGAGAGCATTAAAAGATTTAAATGGCAGAAAGGCTCCTGGAATAGACGAAATACCTGTAGAATTACTGCGCAGTGCAGGTGAGGAAGCGATTGATAGATTATACAAACTGGTGTGTAATATTTATGGAAAAGGGTCAGTTCCGTCAGACTTCCAAAAAAGTACAGTCATGATACCAAAGAAAGCAGGAGCAGATAAATGTGAAGAATACAGAACAATTAGCTTAACTAATCATGCATCAAATATATGAACTAAAATTCTGTACAGAAGAATTGAGAAGAGAGTCTAAGAGGTATTAGGAGAAGACCAATTTGGTTTCAGGAAAAGTATAGGGACAAGGGAACCAATTTTAGGCCTCAGATTAACAGTAGAAGGAAGATTAAAGAAAAACAAACCAACATACTTGGCGTTTATAGACCTAGAAAAGGCTTTCGATAACGTAGACTGGAATAAAATTTGTAGCATTTAAAAAAAATTAGGGTTCAAATACAGAGATAGAAGAACAATTGCTGACATTTGCAGGAACCAAACAGCAACAGTAATAATTGAAGAACATAAGAAAGAGGCCGTAGTAAGAAAGGGAGTCCGACAAGGATGTTCCCGATCCCCGTTACTTTTTAATCTTTACATACAACTAGCAGTTAATGATGTTAAAGAACAATTTAGATTCGGAGTAACAGTACAAAGTGAAAAGATAAAGATGCTACGATTTACTGATGATATAGTAATTATAGCCGAGAGTAAAAAGGATTTAGAAGAAACAATGAATGGCATGGATGAAGTCCTACGCAAGAACTACCGCACGAAAATAAACAAGAACAAAACGAAAGTAATGAATTGTAGTAGAAATAACGAAGATGGACCACTGAATGTAAAAACAGGAAGCGAAAAGATTATGGAGGTAGAAGAATTTTGTTATTTAGGAAGTAGAATTACTAAAGATGGACAAAGCAGGAGCGATATAAAATGCCGAATAGCACAAGCTAAACGAGCCTTCAGTAAGAAATATAATTTGTTTACATCAAAAATTAATTTAAATGTCAGGAAAAGATTTTTGAAAGTATTCGTTTGGAGTGTCGCTTTATATGGAAGTGAAACTTGGACGATCGGAGTATCCAAGAAGAAAAGATTAGAAGCTTTTGAAATGCGGTGCTATAGGAGAATGTTAAAAATCAAATGGGTGGATAAAGTGACAAATGAAGAGGTGTTGCGGCAAATACATGAAGAAAGAAGCATTTGGTAAAATATAGCTAAAAGAAGAGACAGACTTATAGGCCACATATTAAGGCATCCTGGAATAGTCGCTTTAATATTGGAGGGACAGGTAGAAGGAAAAAATTACGTAGGCAGGCAACGTTTGGAATATGTAAAACCGACTGGTAGCGATGTAGGATGTAGGGGGTATACCGAAATAAAATGACTACACTAGATAGGTAATCTTGGAGAGCCGCATCAAACCATTCAAATGACTGAAGAAAAAAATAATAATTTAAAATGCTTTGTGAATTAGCATATTCATTACAAAACAAAGAAAGCGTTTGGCGTTAACTAAAATTTATTTTCTGTATTGGGAACTCAATAAGAAATTAAAAAAATCACATCAGTTATTTTCTTTGCCAAATTAAAAGTAATTGTTCCACAGTGACACACAATTATTTCTAGATTCGTGATAATTATAATATATTATCATTATTGAGAAAGATTTTAATGAAAAAAATACAGTAACCGACAATATTCCTTTTTTTAAACTAAAAATTGTCTTTAAATGACTCAGTAAAGATTGAAATTAATTAAAAGCAAGCTATGATTCAAGGGTTAAGATTCCAAGATAAGATTTTAGTTGAAAGAAATAAAAATCACTATTAATTTTTTTTAAATATCGAATATTTATTAAAATATATGACTGATAATTTTTTAATTAAGTAATTTTTTTCTAAATTTTGTTTTATTGATTTAAATAAACGTAAAAAAATATATAAAATGTTTACGGCGATTTAAAAACTAAGGGAAGCATATAATAAATAATTTACCAATTTGATAATGATCTTGTACAGGAATCAGAAAAGAAAAAAGGGTAATTCGGATTATGTCATAAATACGTAAAATGGCTAAAAATACTCATCAATGATTAATAAACTGAAGTAGGAATTTTTAGCAATATTATTTCTACTAATCAACCAGGCGTAGTGTGAATGATGCGGGGATAGTGAAAGTCATGGAAATGTAAACAATTAAAGTTGTTCTCACATTTACAGATTATGCATACAAATTCTACATTGACGTCAATTCTATCCGAACATTGCCGATTACTATCCTATAAATACATGCACGTAAGTTTCACTTTACAGAAAATAAATATTCATTCCACAGCTGTTGCTGTTACGGTTTTTCTGGCTTATTCGAGATTCAAGCTATTTTTTGAATTGAAACGTATTTTATTTATTTTCACGTAAATAAACATTTTGCAATTATTTTTTTATTTTTAATTTTATGCATTTAATGCTAAAGTGAGTATAAGAAAAAAAATTATTGTTAATAGTAATTACAAAAGAGATGATTAAACTATCGATTGTTGTTGCTCTTGCTTACTGGTTTACATTTTCAAGTAAATTTTCGCTTTCAAAAGGAGACGACCATGTGAAGCTTGACTATGTTATAAAATTTAACAGTGAACAAGACAGTTTACCACTTGAAATGGTGACTAAACAAGCTTTTCAAAAACTTAAATTTAGTAGTCAAAAGATAGCAGAATTGAAAAAGGTAATCTATTATTATTAGTATAATTATACTTGTTTTATTATAAATAATTTGCCGTTTATAAAACAATCAGTTTATTTAAATTAGAATGCGTGTGAGACCGAATTAGTTTTAATTTAATCTATAGAAAAGTAGAGTAAGGATGAGTAAAAATTAGTTTTCATCTATAACACAATTCAAAAAGATATAAAAGATTTTCAAATTCATTTCAAATTTTATTGTAAAGAAAAACTAATTTTAATATTTATACAAAAAAAACACTTTCCATCCTTAAATTTGTTTCTTTCTTGAATTCTTTGATGGTAAACGTTTTCATTACACGCTGCTTAAGTTTTCTTTATCTTATATCATTAATATTATCCTTTTGAAAAAATATCATATTTGAAAATATTTTAACTACATGTAAATTAAGATGAAGCTTTAAACGTAACCGTCTTATTAAAGTGTATTTTCTGTTTATTCGGTTTCAGAATAAATCATTTATGATTAACTTTTGGATAGAAATGAACTCTGAGGATACTCAAAGTAAAATCATTGTTGTTTGTTCTTTAGTTAATATTACGGTGAGTTTTCACGTTTAATTTAATTTTATATGCTTTCTTTTTAAATAATATATTTATAGATTTCTTACTAAATTGTTAATAAAATATTTATATTAAATTAAAATATGCTCGTTTAATATTTCTTACTAATTTATGTTGTACGATCGGTGTTTTCATTTTTTTTCTTGTCCGTGATATTAACATATGATTTATGGATTTATTAGAAGATTTACTTTCAGTAAGTTGAAATATCCGCAATAAATGATAAAACTTAACGTAAAAAGAATTTTATATAGTATTTGACGGGTTTAGGTTTCGAATTACGGGATTTTATTTACATGAAAAGTGGTTAAGATTTTAAAAAATTTCAGAAACACATTTGCTTCTTTCAATTTTTAAATATAATTATTTAACATTTTTTATTTATATCTGAGTAAATATATATTATTTTGGGTTTCATAAATAAATCAAAATACAGTCATTTAATTTTATAAATTTTATTAGCGTAATGCATCCGTAAAAAAGTGGTTAAGGTTAATCCATTATGGAGAGAATATTACAGAGTCACCGTACCGACTGCTAGCGGATCTTGTACTTTAAAGCGTTCCTCTTTCCTATCCTTTTCGTATAATACGAAATGCCTTTATCAAAAATCACTTACAGCTCCGAGTGTAAATGTAACTTATTCATGAAAATTTGGTTATCTATTACGTAAATAGCAGAGGGTTATTAGATTTAAGTGCCTATTTTTTTATTGTGTGCGGTAAATTATATTAAAATTATGTTTGCTATGTCAGTTAAATGAACAACTGTTCATTTAATTTTGTAGATTATGAGAATATATTTAAAATGACTCATTTTTTTATTTTTTGATTCGCGTAATAAATTTATTTTTCAGATAGATAATCTGAAAAATGGTATCGTATATGCTTCATTGAAAGAGAGTGAAAGATTATTATGTGAGTTGAACATATTTTTATATTGAAACCTAGCTTTATGTTACTACTCTATTTACACACACTTACACAACACACATTAATGTCTGTATTTATAAAAATAAATACTCTTTCATTTACTTCTTAACAATTTCTTTTTTCACTATCTGAAATACAGAGTTTTGTCAGAGATCTTTGTTTTACCAAAAACGTAGAAGTACTCGTACATAAATTCTAAATTAAAAATAAAATTTTAAATGTAATTTATATTTTACCATTTCATTCACTGATATAAATTTAGTATATATATTTAGTATTTACCAGATAATAAACCTATTTATTATTTATTGATATAATTTTAATACATTTTTAAAATCTAAATTTGAATAATTTAAATAAACTTCCGCTAATAAATTTACTAGATTCATTAATAACATTCGTGGTTTTGTTTTATATAAAAATTGAATGATGTACTTAAATAATTAAGAAAAGAAATATATTTTCTAAAAGGTAAGTGATTTAAATTGATTGTTATTTATTTACAGGTAGATTGTTTTCTTAATTATATTAATGAATTGAAAACTTTTATTAAGAAAAACTGATATAATACGTTTATTAAGATAAACGATAAACTTAAAATATTTTTTCACGGCTGTATTATATCGTTTGAATTTTCACGGCTAGAACCTTTATCCATAGTGAGGGTCATTATGAAACAAATGTCGTTATGTGTTATAGGTGTTTAACCAATCAAAAGCATCATCTTTTCGACCACTGACTAATCAAATCCGGGTGTTGGTTAATGTTACAGCTGTTTTTGTTACTTTGATTTTAATCCGATTTAGTAGTACCAAGCAGAGGTTAATTTGACAGTACACCAAAAGCTTCTAGTACACTAAAAGTTTCTATATACAGTGTTCATCTTTTTGTTAATTATGTCGGATTCTGAGGAAGAAATGTCTGAAATACCGATCGATATTAAAGAAAAGGCAAAACTTTTGACTAATAACCTGTTGCCATAGAAATTTATTGTTTAATTTATTTTTAAAAAGTATTCCGTGAACTATGTATTCTATCATTGATTTAAATCAATTTTCCCAGTATTTTTTCAACTGCACAAAATATAAGTTAAGCAACTCTCTATAACGGCCATTAATGCACTCTTGTAAAATTTAAGACGCTTGTCAACGCTTGTGTAGAGTAGCTTACTTCACCCTCGTGCATTAATGGCTATCATCGTAGACTCGTTACATAATGTATTTTAAGTGAATTTAATATACATATGTATGTAACTGCTTTACATTCACCGCATCTGATATTTCTCAATTCACTTACATTCTATCGATTATATCTATTTATTTTCACGATCTACCAGATGACCTTCAACTATTTTTCATAGACCTACAACTCTAGTAAGGCTAATCATGTCATCGAGCCATGACATTGACGAGCATTGACATTCCGTCAATGATTTTATGCCATACGAAAACGCTGAAAAAGCGTTTTACTAGAACTTAAAAGCTTTTTATTAGCGTAATTTTACTAGACGCTTTCTTAATATTCAGGTTTCTACTTCAAAGACATTGGACATTTTTGAAATATTATTCAGATCTAATTTATCCTGCACTTGTGTTTGAGGCAAAGTTATTTTTGCTGTATTTCTCGGTTCATTAAAAAAAGACATGCTTAAGATTTTCTAACTTTTGTTTTTAATCTCCGGGAACATCGTTAGGTATTGCTTCAGAGGATGAAAATGAATGTTTTGTAACGTGTGAAAATGCCATGCCTGACCGGGATTCGAACCCGGGACCTCCGGATGAAAGATTTTCTAATTACTTCAATTTATCATTACTTATAATAGATTATAAAATCTGCGTGACCTTGGTAATATATTTTGAATAAAAAAAAAAAAAAAAATTACTTAAAAAACCGTTTATAAAATTTGTCCCTGTTTATTAAAAAAAATTACCATTTATAAAAACCGTTCATAAATTAAGAAAAATATAAAACTGGATTGCTTTGTCGACCGTCAAACACTCATCAAAATAAATACTAAGTGTAAAAGAAAAAAAAAAAAAAAAAAATATATATATATATATATATATATATATATATATAATTCTCCATCTAGGAGAACACTTTCTTAGTATTACTCCTGCAAGTTACAAGAAGGATTGACAGAGAGAAAATCAGATCATCGAAGTATAACTATACATACGGTTCTCTTGCCAGAAACGAAATCAATGATTCAGTGCTGTCTGAAATAAATCTTTTTCTGAGCTAGGTTTTTGCGCGTTTAGTTTCTTAACGACATAAAACCATATACCTTGAGATTTTATGTAATAATATTTAAGTTGCTTTTAAGTGTAATGTTTTATCCAACCTACGTGTTTCAACAACTGTTTAGCATAACTATTAATTTGCTTCATACAATTGGGATTTTCATATTTCATTCCTACGCCAAAATTTATGTATCTGAATATCATATTCGACCTAAAATCAACTAAAAGTCTCCTTAAATAGTCGCAAGACACACAATCCAATGAGTATATCGTATTTAATTAATAATTTTTCCAAACGTTTATTGCAGTAATTAAAAACAAATATTGAACTTTATTATTGTTTATTTTATAATAAGAAATTTAAGTAAATAAGGCCTAATGAAAATAAAGTATATCTGTGGAAAAGGATATACATCGTAATGTGTTTTATTCATGCGTTCATATATTTATAAAGAGAATGGATTTATTCGAATTATCTTCCACCAGAATTACTTACTAGCGTTTATATCTGGCCATTAACTATGGCATTTTTAATGGCTGCTTACTCTGAACTATATTTTGATGTGAAATTTAATTAAATATTGCCCTTTTATTTATTTACAGATTATAGTTTTCCAGAAGCAGAATCTTTGGGAAAACATTTAGAAACACTGTCAGTTTTACATATCGAAATTGTTGAGCAAACAAAATATATTGTTGTAAATCCAGTAACAGATCCCAAGGAAGGATTGAAGTTAAGAAAACATGAATCTATTCTTCTCTTCAAAGCTTTGCCTCAAATAGTTAATAAAATAGAGAATACGCCATTTCTTGAAATTGACGTAAATCTAATATGAAAAATATTAAATTAAAAATATAAATATAAACTGAAAATATTTTTACAATGTATAATTAGAAATCTTAAAATATATTTGGCAATGTTATTTTTAAAAGGTTTTCAAAATGTATATAAAAAAAAACAACACTGAATATGATTTCATTCTAATAAAATATTGTACTTACATGAAACGTTTTTTTTTTTAACGTATAATAAAACTTTAACCTTTCCCAAATACTACTTGGGAAAGACTATACTTGTTATAGAAGTGAAACTTTCATCGAGTTCCGAAAAGAAAATTTTCCGGATAACGTCATCTTTTAAATGGTACACCAGTCTGAAGCTTAAACAAGATAGATTTAATTGAAATAAAATCAATCCAAGTTAAAAAAAGGGCTTAATAAAAAATTATTTAAAAATCTCAATTCTTAAATATTTACGACAGATCATCATAACTACTTTTATCTATAAAATTTACATAGGAATGAAAGTGTTCGATTGTAAAAGATAAAAAAACGAATATTTTAAAAATATTATTTACACTGCATAAGAATAATTTCACGGGAACAATAAAAAGTTGAGACGGACGCAAAAGCGTAAAAAGCTGTTCTGCAACATATATGTAAGTTAAGTTTCGAACTCAACAAATCCTGTTTTTAAAAAACGAACTTTATTTTTATACAATTAATATGCATTTAAGTGTTAATTAATTATTAACTATTTAATATGCAGATATATAGTTTTACATCATTATGCGAACATGCTTATGATTTATAAAATAGAACGATGTGTATCGAATGAATGTCATACATGGACTAAAGTAATTATTCTTTACAATTAACAAAGGGTTCAGCTGCCATTGAATTCCAGCACACGGTGGATTTCTTAGTATTTAGTGATATGCAACACATGTGGCCTATGGAATATAATGCATCATCTATTCTCAGTAATATAACTTGTATAAGTAAGGACTACAGGAAAAGTTAAACTTCTGGGTTACATTCACTAATATTAAAAAAAGGTGAACTACAGTAGTAAAATGCATAAAAATCTTACATTTTAAATAATAAATTGTCATTATCATAAATTACACGAAATTAAAAATAAAACCGATTTTCCAAGTTACATTTTGTACAATCTATAACAATTGGAAAACAAAAGAGTTCCTGAGAAAGACGTAGTTGGGAAAGAAATTCGTACATGTAATACAGAGAAATTTTGTTTTAAGTACGGTATCATACATATTAAATAAATTGAGATACGATTAAAATTTGTATAAGCTGAAATGAACATTTATCTTTCTTGGATTTTGCCTTTATCATAACTTTGAAGGGAATTAGTCTTTCCAGAGTAACGTGTAATTTAAAATTTATAATTATTATCAACAAACAAACATAATACATATATATATATATAGAAAGAGAGAGAGAGAAAGAGAGAGATTTATGAAGAATATAACATAATTTTAGGTCATGTTCTAGTGTGGAAAATAAAGATAAAATTCACGTTAACATGGTAAGGATATGATTCATTAGTAAGTGTAAGCAGGCGAAAAATTTCGACCTGTTTTCTGCACCTTCGGTAAAAATGAAACCTTACTGTAATTCGCGGGTCCCAAATTAAGTGGTAAATTCGATGAACGATTTTAAAGCTCTTTTACTCTAAGCGTAAAATAGAGTGTTTTTCGAGTTCTTTTTGTCTTTTACCCCCAGATTTATAGAGAACAACTAAAAACACAGTTCTGGGAACTATTTTTTTTTTTATAGGTAGGACAGATTTAATATAATAAACTAAACTTATCACTATTGGGTCGTAAAGATTAGTCTGGCTTAATTTTACCTAAGAAACAGAAGTAAGGGCAACATTTTTCGCCTGCCAACACTCTGTAACGAAGCTTTCCGAACTTATGTTTATATGAACTTTTTTCTTTATTCTCATCAGTAAATCATGTCCTGAAATTTTGTTACATTCTTCGTGAACTATTCTGTATATACATATATAATATACTTATGTATAAGTATACATAACTTTTATTTTTATTCAGTATTAATTAACTACAAGAAAGGCGACATGATTAAAAAAATAGAAGTAAAATTATTTGCGTAATATTTCGTTTATATTCGTGATTTACTAGCGATTTCACCAGTGATGTCTCATATTTATAATTTTAATTTAACCCTGAAGTGTACCGGTTACTGTTTGTGTATTCATTTATATAATCAATTATGTATTTTATCTGTTCATAAATTGTATTCAATTTTAAAGCTGGAGAATAAGTTTTATTTCGGAATAAATTTACACATTATTTGTATGATTACTGGTGATTTGCAGTTTTATTAGTATTGCATTGAAAATGGAGTCATTTTTTCTTTATAAATTTGTAAAATGAAAGTATCTGTAATTAAAAGTTATATAAATATGTTACCTTAATCAGTAGTATTAAGCGGCTTATTTCAAATACTCCAGAATCTAATCAGCAGTTCCTTCATCGGTTGAGGAAACAGTTTCTATGATGTAAACTGCGGTTTTAGTTGTTAAATGGACACACCATGCAGCCGTTTAGTACATTCCATGTAAAGTTTATACAGTGATATTATTATATCATGTAAATACTTATTATTCATTATCGTTTTTATCGTTTAAATACGGCTAGAAAATATCATAATGATTTTAGATAAACCGAACTAGGAATATAAAAAAAAATAATTTTAAGTAATCGTAGTGCGTATAATGCAGACGGGGATAGTAAGTCGTGGAAATGGAAATTTACTTTTGTCTTGCACAAATTGTATATAAGAAAGCTATGTTAACGACATTAGGATTGGGTAATAAATATCTGAACATTACAGATTACTTTCCTATACATTCATGCTTATAAGTATTTTATAGAAATGACGTTAAATCTTCATCTACAAGTTGCTATTACACGTGGTCTGCCTAATTAAAAAATCAAGGTATTATTTGATTTGAAAAGTATTCTATTTAAGTTAATTTTCACGTAAATAAACATATTGTAATTATTCTTTTAAGCTTTACTTTCATGTATTTTATGTTCAAGGGTACATTATAAAAAGATTATACATAATAGTAATTACAACAGAAATTATTAAGCAACCAATTGTATTTATTCTTGTTCACTGCAGATGTAAACAACAGCATTATTAACAACAGCATTAGCGGTAACTGCACTGAGAACATGGCGATAATTAGTTTAAAAAGTTCCTTTGAATGAGAACGTTTCAATATCTTGAAAAAGAATTGGCTAAATTTAATAATTTTATTGAATTTTTTTATCATGCTCTTCGACAAAAATATATACCTTTCGTGTCTTAAATATATTTTTATAATTTTGGTTACGATACAGCAAAATCCTACGAGATATAAATTAAATATTTTTGCAAGATTCCGAAATATACAAACTGTGCTTACTTGTTAAATACTACTCGTATTTTCTAAATAATTTTCATTCAATAATGATTAAAAAATTTTCCAAAGACTCATATATGAATAATTGATTATTGAACGATTGTCTTACAAGAATATGGCTAGAAAAAGAACATTAAAATAATCAAGCCCCAGAAAAAACCGGGAGAGTGGTAGAAAAATGACTGATTAAAGATATAAGATGAATAACAATGAAGATAGAGGAGCAAATTACGGTACATAGTAGAAAAAAATACTTACGTCAACTGAATGATACGATAAAAGAGTTAATCAGAGTTAAAGAGTTAATCATGTTTAAGCAACTAACCGGAGTCCTGGTGGTGCCTCCTTTGAGGGATGGCATGCAAAAAGACCGAGTCCCATTTGCCTGGGCGGGGCTTTGCGTCCTTCCGAAGTAGTTTGAGGCAAAGACACCTCCTGGAGCTGAGTTTATGCTTAACTGCGTGTTCGGTTCCAGGGGGCGGGGAAACTACAGAATTATAAAAAAAAACCCCCATTATGATTGCTAGGTTTTACAACTTCCTTTAAGTTTTTATTTCTTTTCTCATATAATTATAGAATTATGTACTAACTGATGATCCGGGATCCGCGAAAGTTAACTTTTTGTAGTTAGATTATTCTATTACAGCGTTTGTTGTTTGTTTTTACAAACACCACAACACATTATTTTGAGACTAATTGGCACAATGGTAAGTGTGTTAGTGAAATATTTGAATGTTCAGAAAAGAAATATATATATATAAAAAACTTGAAACGCTAATTCTGAATATGGAGTGGGCTTTTTTGACTGATTGATAACAATAGATTTCCTCTGTTATTATATTACAATAAAAATTAAGAAAGTACAAAGGTATATGTGCCTCGTTTATAGCATTTTTTTTTCATAATTTTATGAATGGATTTAATAATATCCAAAAAGTTAATAATACAAAATATGACCTAAATAAATAACACAAACTAAGTTATTTTCTTTAGAATAAAAGAAAATAAGATTTATAAAAAAAGTGTTTCAGCTCATGAAATGCAAAATAAATAAAGTCAAAGGTACTCTGTGCAAAAAACCATTGTTCATGTGGCTATTATCTTCATACAGACTTGAATACTTTTTTTCTTTTTTTAATGCACAGACTACGTATCCCAACTGGATTAATCTTACAACAAGGCCTTTTTATACTTTACATCGTTTTTTTCTTGTTTTTTTTTTTTTTTAAAAAGAAAATAATTTAAAAAAAATAGCACACAAAAAGAGCATATTTTAAAACATTCTTTAAAATAAAAGAGTGAAAAAATGAAAAACACATTCTTTTTTTATCAGAATTATGAACTAATAAAAAAATTTTATTAACGAATCATCTTGTAAAAAGCTACCTGTTACAGTATCCACAGAAATTAAGTATATCAATAAAGCGTAGAAACCAAAATTAATAAAACGTGGAATAAAATATTACATACAACATCCATACAAAATGAAAGTTATATTCATGGTAAATTTGAAATTCACGGTTTTTATTTTTTTTTTTACGTTTAAAACAGAGAAAATGACCGATTATATTGAATTACATAGCAATCGCAGTACACATTATTGATGAAACATAATTTTCTGGTGTACAGTCCAAACTCACACATTAGGTGATGCGAGCAAACTAGCTGCTGCGTGTTAACGACTGTATGCAACCGAAACTTCTACAAATGAATCAATTCAAAAATAATTTTTTAACAAGTTTGTCAATTTCTTTTGAGATCGGTTGTTCTACACAGTGTAAAAAAACCTACTCGTGAACTTTTAATGTTTTCATAGAACAGGATTCGAAGAATATGGATCTTGTTCAATCGTATCACTAGAAGGTATTTTGATATAAATCTTTTCTTACGTAAGTAGTTTGTTAGTTGTACCATCTTTACACAGATTTCCTTCATTTTTATAGAAGTCATTTCCTTCAAAGTCATTATAGAAGTTGGAAATGATATGAAATCTCGTTCTTCAGTCCATTAGATATTCTTTTTTTGTGAGTTACAAAAAAGTTAGTATATGATTATGTTTTTCTCCTACCATGCCTTAACACATCGTTGATACGGTTACAAAAATGATACCGGATATGCAGAATGGAATTTTTTTTGCCGCAGTGTTTAATTTATTATTGGTTCCAATTTACAGGAACCATAAATATATAAGAATACTAAAAAAAAAAAAAAATGACATGCTGCATATGTGTACATATTATAGTGTACACATAAATAAATAAGTACATATAATAATCCGGAGAAAATTGATAAAATCCCAAATTTCAGAACATAAAAAGCAAAGAAAACACCAAAAAATAGTGCTATTAATCACACAGATAAGAACTAATCAAACACAGAAACGGTGAAACAAATCAAAGAACCAACAAATGGAAGTGGTGGAACGAAATGAGGAATTATGATGATGCACTACACCCTAGGACAGCTGATTCACCTCAAATCTCGCATAACTTACAGATCTAATAGTATACGCGTTTACTTTAGGCGCCTAACGTCTCCTGCTTTCCAGCAGGTTAACTGCGAGCTAGTTTACACGTTTGATCAGTCTCATTTTGTATCTTGTACTGAATAGTTGTATCTCCTTTCGAACGGTTGGCAATCCCAAATAATCATGTATTTCAGTGATTTTAGCAAACCACAGTGCTTCTGTTATATTTCTTGATAGATTATTCTGGAATCGCTGTACGCTGAATAGAATATATAAAATAAATAAATATCCTGTTACATCCTGTAATGCAACCAGGATGTTTACAACGAACCAAAATTTCTGTTTAAAAAACTCTATTTTATTTTTACTTCAGAGTAAGTATATATGAATAAATATTTTAGTTTAATGGTCCTCTTTAAGTAATCCTTTATGTAAGCTGACTAACAACAATAAAGGATTCAATTTGGCAAGAAAAATTTACCAATAACTTTCGCAGTAGTCATTTACTATTTGTTCTTAGAATTTTATGTTATTCATAACAGGTGTTTATATTTAAAATATGTAAAAGATAATAGAAAAAAATAATAAATTGAATTTTTTCAGTAAAGGTTAGAGACCGATTGATTAATATAATAACCAAAAATTTTCCATACATACATATCTATATGTGGAGCAGTTTTAATAATTAATCAAACATATTATGCAGTTTTCATTAACTGAGGGTCTGTAGATAATTGCGTCTTCGCTTGAGTATTAAAACAAAAGCATGTAGCTGATTATTTTTTTGTATCGTTAAAAATCACAGGTAAACATCTGTTTTTAATTAGAACTAACAATAAAACGACGCCCGGAACATCAAAAACCGCGATATCAACATGTTGTTGACATATATCTGTTTCCCAAATTACCAAACTTACATATAAATAGACAAACCGCTACTATTTTATTGTTCACCCTGACACAAAAAACTACCATCGGCAGAAGTCACTTCTGTCCAAATTTTAATTTCTTCAGAATTGTACGTGCACTCGTTGTCAATAAACCACCGTTTCAGGTATCTCATTAAGAAATTCATTTTATATTACGCATTTAATGAAAATAATAATTACGTGTTTATTATTTCCATTAGCCTTATAATAATGGTACTGAAAAATTTCAATCATTTTGATGGGAGTTTACCTATGAGCGCCCTTTAATAGACTAACTTGTAAAGACAAGTTATGACTTTATATACGGTTATATGTGAATATCTAATATATTTTGAACTAATTTACTTCTTATAAATAATTTGTTATTTTTACACTAACGCCTAATTCCAGGAATCTGATAAATAACGTACGGAGAGCGAGAAATTCATCAATTTTTATAGTGTATTAATTATATAAACAAAACACACATCAAATATGACTATTACAATGTACAATTAAAACTATAATTTCTGGTTTCTTTAGAAAAGTTAATGAATACATACAGAGTGTCCCGTAGGATGTTGACCAAACTTACAGGATTGAAGCAATATATAAAAATAAAAACAAAACAATTCATTTGGACAAATGCCCTTTCATACTTCATTTTTCCCACTGTCTGCTACTTTGTGATTTTTTAAATAAAAATTTATATCTTGAGATATTTTAATGAAATTTGGTATATATGTATCTACAAACATCTTCTGTAAAATAAATACCTTTAAACATTTTACCTTTACGTTTTCCAAAATGGAAATTACAATTTTTGATCTATAACAGATGTATTAGTTTATAGAAAAATATTTTATTTAATGAATTGGTTAAACCTTTTATCAAGAATAAAATGACACCTCATTTTTTTCAATCGTTTCATAAACAGATGAGATATGAATGAAAAATTTTAATTGTTGGCAATATTCTGTACACATTTACACATTATTCTGCAATTCACTTCAACGATTTAAGTTATATCTTAGCTGTTCATCTTCCGATCTGAACAAATATATTGAAATTTTTTTCACAATAAAAGTCTTCAAATTTTATCTACCAAAAAAAATAATTCGATAAAAATATTTACGGGGCTATTGGTAAATAGAAATTTTAAATGACCATCATTTTAGAATTTTTAATGGTAATATTTTTTAACGGTAAAAGGTATTATTAAAAAAATTTATACAAATTTCATTAAAATATTTCAGTCCGTTCTTAAAATTAGTTTTGTTTTTGAAAATAGACAAAATAACAGATAGTGAGACAGAGGGAAAATTAAGAGAGATAAGACATTTACACATGAATTTTTTGATGTCTTAAATTAGTCCTTCAAGTTTAGCCAACAACTCCCAGTACACTGTATATGTATGTATGTACCTAAGATTATATATGTATATATATATATATATAAAATCCCACTAAGTGGTTTTAAATAACTCGTTTCATTCGTGGATTGATACGTATTTTATAATAACCAAATAATTTTGTATATTTTATCTCTAATCAGAAGTCCAAAATTTCAGAAGAATAGAATTCATAACTAATTTTTTCTCTCAAAATTAATTAATTAAGATGAGTCTAATTTACATAAATAAGCCTAATCTTTTTATTCAAAAACCTTTTAACTGGGATTAAAAAAGATGGACTACAATTCTTTATAGAGATAAATACTTTTGAATTAAGCAAAATTTTAAAATTAAATTTTACTTAACTAAATAAAGAAATTATTTAAGAAATTTTTCTCATTAATTTAATTTCAAAACTTTTTTAATTAATACACGATTATTTTTTTCTTTTTTCCTTTACTGAAGTTAAATTTTATTTTTAACTAAATAATATTAAGCGGCTAACAAAATGATATTAAAATAGATTAAATAATGTACAAAAGATGTAATATGAAACTTAATTTTATTTATTATTATTATTATCATCATCTTTTGTAAGTTATAATTTTTATTAAGGCAATGGCTTTGAGGTTTATCTCTGTTATCGGCTTTAGCTAAGTCAATGTATTGTTTCTAGTAATCCATAATAGGATTCCTTACTGTTTCAACTCGTCAGCAGTACTACATAATATACAAGCCTATATCCGAAAACACACAGAGCAGTGATATTAATTTCCCCTTCCGTAATACCATTTAGTCTCATACTTCTTAGCTTTTTAGTGGATCCCAATCTATAGATACAGTACACTATAATTTTCTAATATCTCTCTTTTATATATATATTTTATTTTGAATTAAAAATAATCTAATAGAAAATCAATTATAAAAAAATAAAACTATTTTTTATTAATAATAAATAATTTAAAAAAAAAAAAAAATATATATATATATATATTTAAATTAAAGAATGGTAAGTTTTCAATTATTTTTATTTAAAAAAAAAACAATAGTAAAATAATAAAAACATAATAGAAATTTAATTATTTTCAATTTAGTGACGATTTAAAAAACTTAAATTTTAATAACAATTAACATTCATTCTATTTTTAAAAGAAAGAGTATTAAAAAAAATATTTATTTTATATTATTTTCATAAAAATAAGAAAAGAAATAAATGTATTACGAAAGGACAGTTGATTCTCTGGAATATTGGAATATATATTTTTCTTTTAATTTAAATATCAGAATCGCATAAGATTATTACTTTTCCTGCTATAGAGGTACATGCCTGATGTACCTATAACGGAAATCTATATAGATCGTTGAAAAATTCTCAAGAATTGGTCTTTTTTAAGTTTTGCGCCTTAAGAGATAAAACAGATTACATTTAAATAAATCATAGATATTCTGCGAATAAAATTTTATTCCAATTTTTTTTTGTCTTCCAAGTCCAATTTTTTGTGCGTATATATATATGTATATATATATATATATATATATTTGCATCCATTTGATCTTATAACTCTGGACCGCATTGACCGATTTTCTTCATACTTGGTAAACAGGAACTAACTTTTTGAGGGGAAGAATGAATTAAATTTTTGCAAAAAATTAGAAAAAGAAGGGGTGTTTTGGTCAAAATAAAATTTCAAATCTTTGCTAGGCACTTAAAAAAAGATATTTCTTATAAAAGTTAAAGTATTTTTTTTATAGATCACAAACTACTATATATTTTTAGTTTTTATTCACCCCCCAAAATGACTATACATTTTTATTTTTTAGCTATATCTCGCTTCAAAAAAGGTGGTAGTGGGAGTTTTTTGCGTATATATTTTCTGCATCAATAGGCCTCTAAACTAGTATAAAAATGATCATGATATCTCACTCCGATGATTTATGGTAACAAAAAATACTTGAAAATTTAAGTCCATCTCGCAAGTTACCCATTGCATATAAAATGTAAAAAAAATAATCATTTTTTGGTAACCAATACTCTTAAGTATTTATTGAAAAAAAAAACTAGCCTAAAATTTTTACCTCTTCCTAAAAAATTACAATTTTTATTTATTTTGAATTATGGCTATATCTTTGTTTTTTAAAACAAATTTTAAAAAGTTTTTCTTTAAATTTATTATCACCATTTAAGGATTATCATAAAAATGATTTTTTCTCGAATGCTTCCCCTTGAGTTCGTGAGCCCCAAAATTAAAAAAATCGCAATTTCAAATAAATGAAAAAAAAATCAACATTTTGGTTATTTTTCAGTAAAAATGAATTATGTTATCATAAAATTAAAAACAGAGCTTAAATTTATTGAACTGTAAAATCTTTCTGGGTTCAAAAATGAGTTGTAATTCACTGCCGACTTTACCTTTATTGTATTAAAATACTCTACTAATACCATAAATGATAAAACCTAAAAAAAATTAACATCTTCAAATCGTCTGCGTAAATAATTTATTTTTTTACCAATAAGGTACCTTCTATTTAAATGCAATGCATTGTTTCGCACAGAAAGAATATATTATTTTATCGCTTTAAACTGTTTGTTTCCTTTTTTCATTTTTACGTATAAAAAGAAGTTAAGGCACAATAGACATTCATAGTTTCTCTTCTGTTACAGTAGTTGTGTTCACAGTTCAGCCAGTTCCACGGTGAACAGAATTAAGATGTCACTTGTAGAGATGAAAATCTTCTGAATTTAACCACTTGGTTTCCGATCTGCGTTACTATGTTTAGTTTAGTGAAAAAAGTCTTGATTCCTCACTTTTTTTAAGTAAGTGTTTGTTTGTTAAAACGATTATGCCATTTTAGTAATGAAATGTGTGTCGTTGTGTCATCTACAACAATCTTTTGGCTGTGTATAACACTGGTATGGCGCTTAAAATACAGATAATATTACGACGTGTAGAGATAATTTAAACATTTATTTTACGGCAGTTCATCTGTAATCATTTATAAATAATATCAGTCTTTAAGTCCCAAATTAATTTATTTATAAAAGCCAAAATTGAGATCCAGTTTTACAGAATCAAATTAAAAATAAACAAATAAATAAATGAAATAATTATCTACACATGTTCAACGGAACATAGATAAATTGTATTTCTAGCATAAAATATATCTTTCAACACGGTTGATTCTAAGACTCGTCATATATCTTGATACCGACTGAAAACTCCGTCGCGTACGCCTACCCGTCCTTATTTATAAATCTCAATTAATTTAATCGAGACACTGTATTTCAACTAACGAGTCATTGTACTCTATTTGTCAATCTTAACTGATAATCTTTTATTATATTTTTACTTAATTCCTCTAACGTCACAGGTTTAAAATTATTTAAATTATAAAAATGTTATAAGCTGTTATCATTTAATTTATATCCGTTTACTTTTCAACAATAATATCGTAGATAGTGTTTGCAAAGGTCCTCCCCCTTTATAAAATCTAAATATCTTTACAAATCCGTATTACCAGTTTCAGTACAACAGGGCGAAACTGTTTATCTTTTCTTATCAAACAAATATAATTAAGAAAGGTTTACTACAGATACCGTTTTTTTTTCTACCACTTTGCAAATGAACAGTACTTTTATACCCTTCGTTAATTCCTATATTTTCATAACTCGTCATCAGCTCCCGTAGGGTGACACCCACCTAGTGATGATGCTGATCGCTATATCACTCTCTCGGTTCCTAGCCCTGATGGGCTTTACCGGAGATCATCTTTTAGACCATCTAAACCTGATGACACATAATAGTCATCGGTTTCGTCGCTGTCAGGATGCCACCGATGTAATGCCTCGGCAGACATTTACATCAGTGTATTTATACAACTTACTATCACCTTTGTCATAGGCCTCTTCTATTAACGACTACCTACTATAATTTACAACCCTCAACTATCAAATTAACGATTTACATAAGCGTAATCCCCACGCCTTCCTCTAACACCGAAGAATACATTTCGTAACTTCTTGGTACTGCTAGATTTTGAGATAAGTTATTTTAGTTCTTTGCCTTAAAACTGGAGCGTTGTAATATCTTTCGGTCGGCAGCTAACTGCCAAACAGATGATTGTATAGCGCATGCGAATTCCTATTAGACAAAAACAACTAATAGATAATTTACAAAAATGGTATGACAAATATCGATTATCGATTAACCCCAAAAAAGCAGATGTATGATGCTTCACAAAATATCTGTTAATCATACATCGAGAAGATATACAAATCATTCTCCTTATTACGATTTAATGTGGTTTTTATATGTTAATTGTGTCTTGTTTATATGTTTAATATGTTTTTTAGGTGGTATTTCACATAAACCAAGACCTTTTGTCTAAATAGTAAAATTTAAAAAAATTCTTGCACAGTTCGGCGCAAGAAGAAAGATTTATAATTTTCAACGCCCTAACTAATTCGCAGAAAGAAACGGAATGAATTTAAATTACTATTCATTACATACGTTCAATTAACGAGTAGACCCTACACACAAACATCAAGTTTAACTCGTTCACCACTGTGGCTCATTTCATAAGCTTGTATCAAAAATACAGCACTACACATTCAACATAACCTCCAATTGAATTATGTTGTCTGATGTCAGTTTTGAGCGTAACTCAGGAACGACTACACAAATTTTAAAATACCCTTCACATAAACTACTACAGCATATTTAAATTTCAATGAAATAATGATGTTGTAGTCTTGGAGATTCTGAGCTGTAAAATTTTACACATTAATGGTATTTTCGTAGTCCTCATACTTCAATACGTAAAGAAAATTCATTTTTACCTCCCAATCCCAAGATGCGACCGAAAGTAATATCGTAATTTTCTTCGTAAAGTACTTTAAAATGAATTATTATACATTAATAATACTAAAAAAATAATAAATTCATTTAAAACAAGCGAAAGGTATTTCATTAATAATATGATAACGGTTATATAAAAATATTTTTTACGACATTTATAACCAACCATTTACATATAAAACAATATTCAGCGTGTGAAATTATTTGTTTGTGTTTAATTTTAAGGCAGTAATCATAAATTTGGAAAAATAATTGAAAATTTATAAATTCTAAATAAACCTAATAACAAATATAGAAATGAGACGGCTCCATATAAAATCTGTACCCTAGTTCATAAAAATAAATAAAATGTGCAAATAGATTTTGGATAAGTAAAATTTTAAAAGGTAAAATTGAAAATACCTTTTCTTTGCTTACTTATAGTTTATGTATACAAAATAAAGCACGATATACCTGATAGACCTGTTCCAGCATTTCAGGGTTCCTCAGTCGTCTCTCTTCATCCGCCTAACAAGGCATAGTTAAGAATCTGTTAAAATAAATTATTAAACTATTATGTCATAAAATATCGTAGATAATTCGCATTTTCGCAACGGAAAAGCTGCAACGTAGCTAAAGCACGTGAGGTACAAATAGTATCAGAAGGAGTGCACAGAGAATTAATTTAAAATTATTTAAATTTTTTTCTTCAATTGTATGAAATATAAAAATTAAATAAATGTATAAAGAAAAAAGTTAAATATGAGTAAAAAAAGAAACAAATAACTCAAGTTTATGATTTTTGCCTTTTGCGGAATTCGTATGTTACAAAAAATAATAATAAATAACTGAAATTGTATACAAAATACTTAATAATAAAAATATTTAAAATATTTTAACACGTAATGAACAATATTTATAAAGTAGGATTTAAAAATATCTTGACATAAAAAACTGTACTCGTAAGCATTAACTTAACTCAAACCATATTAAATCTATACAATGTGGTTTTTAAAAATAAATAATTTAAAATTCTTTATTAAAAACATAGATACTACAACATGAGTATCAGTTTATATTTAATACGTCTGATATAACGTAGTTTAATTTTGTCTGTAGCAATAATGATATTTTTATATGACCTCTACATTTCCCTTTATATCTAGAATGATGTAGCCAGGAAGAAACTGCAATAGAACAATTTAAACCTTAACATGTTACGCAAAAATAATAAAGAATAAATACGTATAAAACATATAGAAAAACAGTCTGTAATCATGCGAAAAGAAAATAGTGTCCACGTATATAACAGAGATGCTTTAAAGTTATTTAGAAAGGAATGCTTTTACCTTTCTTTTGATAATTGTTTTATTTACTTTTCTGTTTTCATTTCAGGTTTAGTAATTTCTTTATTTTTGTATTATTATTAGGTAGATTTCATAAAAAAGCTACCTATTGTAATGGGTACCATGATTTGACTTCCGGAAAATTTCGACATATCGTTGCGTTTTAAATCCGCTAGACTCCAAAACCACCGTCAGTTCAAAAGTTTATATTTACATTTATATATATATATATATATTTTTTTTTTTTCACTTTCTTATGGACACGATAACTGCCGTAATTTTGCGCCAATCACTTTGAAATTGTTCCTTAAAAATAACTCGTCCCAAAATCTCGGGCGAGTTCGTTAACGGCAAAATCGGACCATGGTGGTGGAAATGGGAGAGGGCTTTTTCGAAAAAACAAAATATCGCTACAACTTTCTTATTAAGTAAAACACCGAATTCGTTTAAAGTTCCTACTATTCTTTTGATAAGGACCTAAATCCTTTCTAAGTTAAGTTTTTTGATATCACCAACCATTGCCCCAGAGGGTGGAAAAATGGGGTTTCGAAGACAAAAAGATCATACCTCCCTAAACAGGCACAGTATAGAATCGGTTTAAAATGGTTGTTGTAGATGAGGGAAGGAAAGCCTCTTTTATACCGATTTTTAAAGTTTCTATAAAAATATATATATATATTGAATATACAGGCTTTAATCTTCATCGTAAAACTTTTTATTGATATGAAATCTAAACGGGAAAATTAGAAAAAAAGTATCTATAAATACCAAAATGTTTTTATCAAAATAGAAACGTGTTTAATTTTTATTGCTGTGACTTTTTTCTTTCCCTTTACTTTGATAATTGCCGTACTTTTACTGGATAAGAAATAAATTAGAAGATGTAAATTTTTTGTATGAAAATATGCCATTCAGAACTGGAATTCTAACTCAAATCGTTACAACAATAACAATGATTGATCTTATTAACGTAATCCAATAGGATAACTACATATATATGTACATACTCCTGGTCTCACAACCATCAGAAGAGTTACTTTGAAAACTATACCCTGAGCGATAAAAGACAAAAATACGTTTATTATAAATATATTTGTATATTATGTTATTTTGATTTGTTAAAAAAATTATTTATTAATTCCCTTTAAATTATTCGTAAATAAATAATAAGAAACATTATTGCATTTTTTAAATAAAATAGAACATCTAAAAATACATTTATTGTAATAATTATAATCGATAATTTTTATTGATTTACATGAAATAGTGAATTTTTTATAAAGCTACCTAAAACGAATTAACTAATGAAAGAATTAGTCTGGAATTACTTAACGGATTTAAATTAATCCTTAAAAATAGTAACTTAAAAGGAAATAATAATAATAATCCCCTGAATTATTTTTCTTAAACATTTTACAAATTCAAAGAAATGTAGACGTTTAATTCAAAATATATAGTAAGATTTATTTTTCCACTTAAATTCCCTACATAACGGGAACTTGTTTTATTTACCAAATTAGCATTATGTATATTATATGTATATATATATATTAAATTTCATTTAAATTGTAGTCATTTCATTTCACAAAAACTTCAGAACTGTTACCAATATTGTTTTTGAAATCCTAAAGAAAAGATATCCTACTCTTAAAATTTCATTAAATACAAATATTTATTAATAATTTTATTTATACTTTAAACATAACATATAATTCAGTCTAAAACTGTATCATCAATATAAAATATAAAATAGAAACATTTACAAACAGAAATATTAAATTTATGGAAATATATATATATATATATATATAACAAATCAGAAAAGTACTGTTCAATAGAAAATAAAAAAAGAAAATGAAAATATAGGTACATATTTTTTAATAAGCACAATTTTACAGAATGAGGAAATATTAAATAAATACGAACACAAGCCTTCCAGAAATATATGTATACATTTCTGTGCGGTTTGCGAACTCATTTCTCCAAAAATTAAAAAAAAAAGAAGAAACTAATTAAAAACAAGCTTCACTGTTGTATAAATATACTAAGAAGAAAGGTGCAGACTAAGCGTACGTTTTTTCTTTTTTTATTATTTCAATTATTTTTACGAAATTAGAACTGAAATAAAATTAGTTTGTGTTAAAAGCATATTTCACACTAGTTGTTAAAATAATGAAAAAAAATATGCTTGCTACTACAATTTAATATAAAAAAGATTACATAATCTATCGATATGAATTTACTTATGATTATTTTACTAAATTATCAATGGACTTGAAAAAAGAATCGGTTATCATTTCCATGTTATTGAATTGTTTATATGTTCAAGCCTTACTTCCTAGTCATAATCTCATTTGATTTCATCAATTTTTTATATAATACAGGAAGTACCTCGGGTGGACATGTTTTACGTTGTTTCCATGTAACATAATTGATAGAAAACCTTTCAAATGAAAAATTCCGTTAGAAGACATTTTACTGTCATTTTTGGTTAGATATTCAAAGTATTATTATTCGAAAATTCATGAAAACATTGGTATAAAAAGAACATAGTATCCCACAACAGCCTTAGATCACGCTCGGAATTTTATTCATTGTTTCTGCGGTATTATTAATATTTTTATGTACAAGAAAATTTTTCCGTCTTTTTTTAAAAAAATGTTCTTTCTGGGCCAACATTTCTTTCACAGCTGAGCTTATTTGCACATTGCGTATGACTTTTCCATTTTTTCACTAATTGTTTTTCTTTAGGCAATTGTTTAAAATCAAAAATACTTCTGTATAGTTAATGGAAGCAGTATTTCTTGAAGGTTCTTCATTTTTCTCTGCCTCATGTTAATCAGGGGATTTATTAGGAGTTTCTGTGCATTGGCCTTTAGGTGTTGCAGCCTGAGCAGTTTCACTTTTGGCATTATCCATAACAAGAACATGATATGTGGTTTTCACTGCAGCAAATTCATGCTCGTTAAACACAAGGGGATCATAAGACTCGATTCCACTTTTCTTTGAAACCATTACCTGCGTTATCGGCAGTAGCTGCTTTGAAATAAGCAGTTCTCAACACCTCACCAATCTTTATGTCAGTAATGGCTTGCCTTGGATGAGCGACAATAAAGTTATCACAAGCTTGGCTGTAATAGGTTTTTAAAGGCCCAAAAATGAAACATCCACTAGTTGAAGATGATGGGTAATTTGGGGTGGAAATCTAACCATGATGATGTGATTTTCCCGACCAAAGTTGATAGCCTCCAGCGTTGTCTGTTTTATGATTGTCAACAAGCTACAGGACAGGGGATTCACTGATAGGTTTTAAATGAAAATTGAAATGATTCAAAAACACAAATATTTCTCCATTGCTCCACCCGTTATCAGTGTAATGCCCAACGGTTCTTGGTGGGGCTCTTTCCACAAGTTCAGGTCGCATCCGTTTTCTTACAAAAACCATAAAAGGAGATAGGTAATATCCAGTAGTCTTAATGCAACAAATGATAACATTTCTTTCTCTCTCTGCTGATACGATTTTCTAAACTCTCTTAGTTCCTGTGGGTGAAATTACGTGAAACATAATGGGCCAGAAATTAATAAAATAACCCAAAACGCACAATTAGATTTAAGTTATATTTTAAGAGAATTATAATTTTAAATTCAATTTAATTTCAAAATTATTTAAATTACTTTAATGATATTTAAAATTTAAGCTATTCTCTGCAAGTTTTTACAAGATGTTATAGAACAGTTTATGGATCAAGTAGCTCAAAAAAATCAGAAAATAAACAAAAAAATTTCTTTCGGCACGCCGGAAGGCAGAGGTAAATCTCAGTGGTGCTAAGTAGGGCATAAACAATATTTCCACCTTAAAGTTAAGAAAAACTTTAAAATTACTCAATACGACAATGATTGCATGTGAAAAACGTTTCACATGTTTAGCATAACAAATATCTTCTTACAATGCCAGCAAAATTTTGATTATCCCTTGCCGTAAGGGTTGGTCATATCAAAAATTGTTTCAAAAATAGGTTTTAGATAATGTTTAAAGGACTAACTATCACTTTAAACTGATTCGATACTGTGCCTATTAAGAGAGGTATGATTTTTATTTGTCTTCGAAACATCATTTTTTCCACCCCCGGGCCAATGATTGGTGATATCAAAAAACCTTACTTATATAAGTTTTAGGCCCTTATGCAAAGAATTGTAAGAACCTTAAACGAATTCGATATTTTACGTAATAAGAAAGTTACAGCAATATTTTGTTTTTTCGAAAAAGCCCTCCCCATTTTCACCCCCATGGTCCGATTTTTCCCATTAACAAACTCGACCAAGATTTTGGGTCGTTATATTTTACGTATCAATTTGGAAGTGATTGGCGCAGAATTACGGTAGTTATCATGTCCACAAGAAAATGAAATATATATACAGATATACAAACTTTTGAACTAACGGTGGTTTTGGGGTCTGGGGGATGTGAAACACGAAGATATGTCAAAATTTTCCGGAATTCGAATCATGATACCATTACAATAAGTAGTTTTCATATGAAATCTACCTAAAATACACATAATAACGAAAAAGAAAACAGTAAAAAAACACTTGGAGCAAGATGACTACGCTGTCAAAATTCACGATCGGCAATATTAAAACTCTTTAATTTTTCTGGTAGAATTAATAAGAGTAAGATATAAATAAATTGTGTTTGTGAAAAGCATATTGTCCAAGGTAGTCATGTATAGTAAAGAAAAACCAAATATCTTACCTGTTAGTCCACAAGATCATACAATAAATGTCTTGAAGATTGCAACACGTCAGACAAAATATACGGCTAACAAGTAACGAAATGGCGGCAGCGGCTTCACTGTGCGAGTTTTTAGTGTCTAGCAATTTGGAGTGCTAGTAGTCGCGGTAAGGTAGTATAACCTACAAGAAAGAACTAAAATTAAATCAATTTTTACCTTGCCCAGCTCGTCAACATGTCCCCGTCTCACCTATACAATAAATAATCGGTTTTACAGTAATAAATATCTTATTAAAGTGAACTACCACGTATACCTTAGAATATCAAATAATATTTATAACCCGGGAGAGAACCACATAATTTCCCAAAGAAAAGATTTCGCTATAAAATTGTTAAACTATTGTCCTCTTGAAATCTTTTTTTAATATTCTTACACAGTTTTGAATCCCAAAGATTGTCTAAAAATTATTTTACAAATGGAAGAAGGAATTTCTTCAATTTTACATGGAATATTTTTCCATCTCTATACAAAAAAAGTTCTTAAAAATTTTTTTAATAATAAATCGTGTTCTAATTAATCTTTTATTACGAGTAAAATGATATTTAACTGAAAAAACTATAAAAATAATATTTCTGACAAACCCCCCTCAGCTTTTTTTTAATAATATCAGTTTGTATTTTTGAGATTAAAGAAAAGATAAATTTGAAAGTTTTATTAAAAAAGAAATCATTCAGAAGAGACGTTCGATCAGACATAATTCATTTTTGTATTATACTGGTAGGGTGAATTTTAGTTTTGACGTTATGGAGGAATAAGCATATACTAGGATAAAATACTACTAGCGATAAATGAAAGACCTCAAGATATTTTTTCTGTTTATCAACATTATAAAATTCCTTAATTAAGATGCAATAAAATCTAGACCGAAAAATACACCACACTTAGGGTGCATAGAAGTCCATCCGCCCCTGTGTTTGTGTCTATGAGTATATAAATGTCAAATCTATTCTAAATTAAATATAATGAAACATATAACCAACAAAACGTTTTTCTTATAAACGGTAATGCTTTTCTAAATTTCCACATATTAGGATCCAATGAACGGGAAGCTAAACAATCAACCAATGACAATTTGTACTTCATCCCTACCATTCATATCTCCTTCCACGCAAGCAGTGCAATCTTGATACTACTGGTTCTATTAACTCTAGCTCTATTGATCCTCACTATAATTTATTTAATTTATTGTTGATTTATTTGCATTCAAATAGAAGTATGTACGAATATATAAGATACTTGGTATTACACTAAAATAGTATATTATTTTATGTAGTATTATATTAAAATAAATATAACGCTATAATAAATATAATATAATGTATAATATAACATAAATTGATTACATATACTTTAATAATTTAATTAAATTATAATTCACTTATTTACATTTCTCTGTTTGTACAATCTTCAATTAATACAAATTTAAATTAAAAGAGAAATTCATTGTACATAGTTTAATAAGATTATATTGTAAAACTTTATCAATTTTGATAATAATTAATCGGTATTCAATTATTTTAAAATAAGAATAAACGGATATTTATCAAAAGGCACAGAAATAGCTGTGGTAAAAGTGTTAGGAGTTAGCGTCACGGGAATCATAATGAAACTTGTTGGTTAAAGAGTGACAGATAGTTTGTCAGCTAGGCACGGGATGGTAAATCGTTCGGGTTTAAGAAAAGTGGTAGAATGGTTAAATGGAGGGCTACATCCCAGTGCTTTGCAAAGCAATCTTGATTCCTGCTCTTGTTTGCTCTTTGAGCAATCTGGTTTTCTATCCTTGTTTGTTTTAATTAAACTCGTTGTGCTGTGCATTTCTACCACTTGCTCTGCTTTCACAGCCATCTGGCCACCTGAGATATATAGTACCTCCCTCAAGGCAACTCCCACTTATATCTATCTTACGGATCCTCGCGGTTCAGATGCTCAGAATTACCTGACAAAACTGAATTAATATTATTTACAGGAATCTCTTCCGTGCTTTTAATATTTTCACTCTATACACATATTTTAAAGAAACATTCACACACCGAACTCTTAAAATCATTTAATTACCCCTTTTGCACCACGCTTAACATGTTTAAGAAACCATAAACCACTTATAATAAGGAAATGATACTTAAGAAATTGAAGTTAAATGCTTTAAAATAATGTGTTTCTTTATTAAATATTTGAAAATGCACATAAAATTTTGTGTCAGATACTTGAAAGAAATCCTTTGAACTAATAATAAATCAAAGCTTTTGTTTTCTTTTAAAAAGACGAAACTTCATCCACACTGTTTTCAAAAATAAAAATTATTTAAAAATCAAAAATTAGCAGTCTACATAAAAAAACTTCATTTAAATGATAATAGCTCGAAATTTTTTTTCAGATCCTCAAACTATCTATCAATCCTCTCAACCAAGTTTTCAAAAAAACTTTGAACTGTTACTAAAAAATAATTTTCCAGTCTTTTGAATAATCAAGCAAGAAAACTTCAATCACAAATTTTCTGGGTTGCACTTTGTTCAGTGGCCTTGGGAAAACGTTTTAGCAAGGAACGTGTGAAAGTAAAGGGAGATAGGATTTTTTTTTGTCTCCAAAACCTCATTTTTTCCACCCCCTGAGCCAATTATTGTTGATATAAAAAATATTTACTTACATAAGTTTCAGATCCTTATTTATAGAATCGTAAGAACTTTAAAATAATTCGATATTTTACTTAGTAAAAATGTTATAGCAATATTTTGTTTTTTCAAGAAAGCCACCCCATTTCCACTCCCGTGGTCTGATTTTGGTTAACAAACTCGACCGACATTTTGGGTCGAGGTTTTTTAGGGAACAATTTGAAAGTGATTAGCGCAAAATTACAGCAATTATCGTGTCCACAAGAAAGTGAAATATATATATAAATGTACATATGAACGTTTCAGCTGACGGTGGTTTTGGGGCCTGGGGGATGTGAAACGCGAAGATATGCCGAAATTTTCGGCATATCTTCGAATCTTTCGGCAAGTCGAATCATGGTACCCATTACAATAGATAAAATTCTTATGAAATCTACGTAAATACGACATGCTGCATACCAATTAATTGATAGACTTTTTTTGTTGTATTTTAATGAAAATATTTCTAAGAAATAATGTACAAGGTTTAAACCCAAACACGGCTGAAATGTCTTATTTTATTACACAGAGTGATTCATGAACAATGTAAAAAACCTCCAAGATATGTTCTAGTGGTGAAAATAAAGAAGAAAATTCATATAAACGTAGGTTCGGAAACGTTTCGTTAGCGGGTGTTGGCTGGAAAAAAATGTAGACCTGATTTCTTTGCTAGGGTAAAAGTAAACTAGACAGTCATTCTTGTGACCCAAATAAAGTATTAAATATACTCGCTTTATATCAAATCTTGACTTGAAAAAAAATTGATTGCAGAACTATATTTTTAGAACTTTTTAAGAATCTGTGGTAAACGACAAAAGATTGGGGTCGAAAACATACCACTTTATTTTTGGCTTTAAAATAACCTTTTTAAATCTTGTTCTTTGTATCACGTTATAATGTATGGTGTTATATACAAAAACCTTGTAGAAAATTTGATTTTGAGTAAAATAGTATGAAAAAAAATCCACAGAAACTGAATTTCGAAGTTTATTAAAAACAAAACAAATGAAAATGTGGCAGATTTTAACTAGGTATAAAACGAAACAAAATTTTCAATATTGCAGAATAAAGAATTAATATTTAAAAAAAATAATAAATACAAATATAAAAAGATATAAATAATCTGCCGGGTTAAACTAGTGGTTAAACTCGTCATCTAACTCATTTGATTTTCCAAGTTGAGAGTTCTAAGGTTCGATTCCAGACTAATAGTTTTCCGGTACATATACACTTATTTTGCACTACATCTGCAGATACGTCAAGCCTAGCAAGCCGGTAACGGTAATTACATTTACCTGTACACAGACAACCAGACCCGTAGCACCAGGAAAACTGGTTGGCGAAAACAAAAGATAAGTATAAACTTAAATAATAAAACAAACTTAAATCAATTAAATAAACTGCTGAAAATTTCCTCCTGATATTTTCGATATTCTTTAGTAATCAAGGTTGAAAATAACAATACGATGATTATTTCTTGTTCTTCAATTCAACAGTAAGACGTTTTAAAACGTCCATTGAAATTCTATGAAAATGACTGATTTAGTTTTCTATAATCACTACGGGAATCGAAACTTTCAATGAAATATTTTTATTTTATTTTTTACTTTTTGGGATATCTATAAAAAAATACTTTTTGTTTTATCTTGAGTTTTCCTTATTTGATTTCATTTTTTTTTTTTTATCTAAACTAGTATATCGTAAAAACTATTTAAGTTTATAAAAAGGTATTTAATTATATACTTGGTTTTACAGTTTTACAGCACTCATTTCTCAAATCCTTCTAATGATACTTACAGAAAATGTCAAATTTTCCTGGTTTCTTCTTGGAAGTAAAAGAGCAACAACATAATTCTTAGTTTGTTTTATTAACTGCATAAAATCGTTTATATTGATTTTTTTTAAATTAATTACATAGGAAATATATATAAAATTTTTATGTAAGGATTATATATACTAAGTTAGTCCACATATGAGAAATATCAAATTTAAGAAGAAGAGGTAGGTAGGAGAGAGAGAGAGGAAGAGGAAAACTAATCAAGTGATCGTGAAAAAAGGAAGCGTAAGAATAAAAGGAACAATTTTGTCAGACAGCATAGTAAATAAAAAGTGAAACTCAATTGGTAATCTAATCATACGCCAGGAAGAAGATGTTAAAAACAAAGGTGAAAGGGAAAATAAAGAATAGATGTACGATAGTAAAAATAAAAGAAAAATAATAAAATATTAAAAAAAGGATTAGCTATGTTTACTTATCTAATTGATGGGTATTATGTTCGTAATATTTTTTTAAACTTTAAAAAAACTAATCTAGACTAGGGAAATAAATCTATGTATGGGAATATTCACGCGCATCTACTTATCCACACATAGATAACTGGAATTAAACGATTGAAAATTAATCACTATTATTTATTACTTTAAAAAATAAGTATACATTAATTATTCTGTAATAAACTTATTGTTTTCTCCAACCAGTTTTCCAGCTACTGCTGGGTTTGGGTGGGTGTGTGTGTGTTAACAACTGACACTGCTACCGGCTTGCCAGGCCTGACGTAGTGACCCACCGGGTTGGTCTAGTGGTGAACGCGTCTTCCCAAATCAGCTGATTTGGAAGTCGAGAGTTCCAGCGTTCAAGTCCTAATAAAGTCAGTTATTTTTACACGGATTTGAATACTAGATCGTGAATACCGGTGTTCTTTGGTGGTTGGGTTTCAATTAACCACACATCACAGGAACGGTCGAACTGAGACTGTACAAGACTACACTTCATTTACACTCATACATATCATCCTCATTCATCCTCTGAAGTATTATCTGAAAGGTAATTACCGGAGGCTAAACAGGAAAAAGAAAGAAAGGCCTGACGTAGTGCAAAAATTTATATAAAATAATAAATATATTTCGTGTGAACTCAAAAAAAAATTGATGTAACACCTCAAACCGTTAACATTTGGCTATGTCTGATACAAAATCTTGTAAAAAACAAAAAATATTTTTCTTTGCATCGCATATTAGAGAATTTAAAACTCAAATTACTGTAGAGCCATTAATTTTTTAGAATTTCTTCCGAAATTTTCTTACTTTGTCGCTAAGCAAACTACATTTATTACAGTTAGACTTGTTAATTATTGGATCTTTACCATGACTAAAATAAGCCAGATAACGTCTACGAGTATCATTTTCAAATTATTTAATTATTTGAATTTAATTTTTAAAATATTATCATATATACTTTAAAGAGAATAAAAAATTTTAATTCTTTGATTATAATCCTAGGCGTTTATTAATAAGAACCTTCATTTTATAGTTCATTTAAATTAAACCATTAGAACGTATAGCCTATTATAATGAAAAACGCTAGGAAGAGACAAATATTAAGATGTTTAAAACAAATAATCATAATTTATAAGAAAAAAGAAAAATTTAGAACATTCAAAAAATATTATAAAACACTGCAAAATAATGTTCATAAAATTTTTGGCATGATTGACAGCAAAAATACATGAAATCTTTTACTTTATTACTCACAAATTAAGTGTATAAATATAATTGTTTAAAGAATTATTGGGAAATTGTTTATTTCCAGTTACCCAGCAATATCGTAAAACGGAAGGTAAATCTAATAGAGTATACTTACATAAACTCTATCCTTTACTATCAGACTAAACTGGTTTTAATTCGGAAGAATACCTACTCAAAATGCGCCCTTTTATATGTATAAAACGTCACGTATCTCGAGGAAAGAGAAACAATTGTTTTAGAGGACACAGAGGATTAAATTGTTTTTAGTCTGTTATACTACACATCAACTTAATATAAGCATAAGTAAAGCAGTTCAATATATTTAATAGAAAATAATAAAGCGGTGACACAGATAATTAATTATAAAATTTTTGAATGTAAATTAATACAAACGATCTGATGTTGTGTCAGCCAGCTTGGACATAAATTTTAATTTTAACATATCGAATCTAAGAATGATGATAAATAGATTATATTATTATTTTTGAAACTTTTACAGAAATTTTGACATATGAAAATTAAAAATTAATTAACAAATAGCCTATTCCTGAATAAAGACAAAAATAAAATAACTGTATAATTTTAATTAATAAAACATTTATTCCATTTTCTTTTAACAATGTAGAAAGAGACTGTATAGTATAACAAAGCGATGTTGCTTGTATATAAACAGCAAGTCAAGAGAAATCTTTTTCTTTTAGGTTCAGTTACGTTTTGTTGAGGTAGCGTCCCGCTTTTTTTTTTGCTTTTTTTGTAGGAAGTCAGATAATTGTGTCATGGATTTTCCTCTTTATGTTGACAATCTTTAACCCTTTGTCTTTTATCTTTCATTCCCTTTTTTCCACCTTTTTGAAATTCTACAATTTTATCATCAAGAATGAAATTTTTGTAAAATTATCTTCATATGAAGATTTTTTAATATTTAATTTAAAATTTTAATTTTTTAAAATATATTTTTTTAAATTTATATCCTTCATTAAATTGTAAATTTTGCTTACAAAACAAAAAAGAATTAAAATTCTAACAATTATATATTTGGTTAAGTGTAACGTGTCAGGGGACCAACCAAAGATGATAGCCCACCTCAAATACAATATTAATAATATGCATTACCTCTCATAACACAAACGAAACAATAACAAGAGTAAAGATAACAGATAACAAATAATAAAGTCACAAAAAATTAAACTAATCCAATTAAGAGTCACAAATATTAAAGATTTCAATTTCTTTTACTTCAAAATTTATTTAGTAAAACTTAATTATATATCTTCTTTTTTTTTTTTGTCTTCAGTCATTTGACTGGTTTGATGCAGCTCTCCAAGATTCCCTATCTAGTGCTAGTCGTTTCATTTCAGTATACCCTCTACATCCTACATCCCCAACAATTTGTTTTACATACTCCAAACGTGGAGTAATTATATATCATAGATATAATTATATATCATAAAATTAAAATTTGTTAAAATTAAAGAGAACCTATTTGCGCAAAACTACAATCGGGGATTTGCTGCACATAGACCTTCCAGTGAGTACAAAACCCTTACCAAATATCCTTTGTTCAGTTTTATTCCCTTTTTAACAGGTTTTCCCTTTGATCAGGGGTATTTTGCTTCCCTAAAAGTAAAAATAAAATCATACTAAATAAATTAAAATAAAATACATGTAGATTTACAATATTTTAAGTTTTTTCACAATTAGGAGAATTTGAATTAATGCTATTTCTGTAGGTATAAGATTCACCAACTCTTTGTAAAGATCTTTACAAATACGTACAATGAAAATGTCAAATTCCATTGGAGGAAGAAGAGCCAAATTTTTCGGCAACCTTATGAGAAAGAATGATAACAAGCTCGAAAAACAAATTTTCGATTTCATTTAAAACAGAAATAACGAAAATCCATCAATTTCCGTTATTTTTTTAATTTCTGTTATAAACAGAATTTACCGTTTATAACAGTTTTTGAAATGAAAATATCTAAAGAAATAGCTCAAGATAGAACGTTAAAAATCGGGTATAACATTTCAAGGGTTTCTAAGAGAAGGAGAAAAAAAAACCGATAACTTCTGATCAAAAAAGAGAAGGAAAAAAACGAAAGAATGAAGAACTATTGGAAGCCCAGAAAAAAAACGCCCATAAGAAAGAAAAATGACTGCAAAATATTGCTTCAAATAGCCTTCACTGGGCCAAACTCAAAAAAAAAAAGATTCACTTATTTTCAATCATATTTATATATAAAATTGTGGCGTAAAACTTTCCTTGCGAGAATTATTAAATATTTTAAATCATATTTAAAATATAGAATATACTAAGTGAATGTAATAAACATTATGTAAGTTAATTTTAGAAACTACGTCGAAATTACGTAAAAGACTAAAACTTACATTGAATAACAATCGTAAAAAACAAACACAAATAGTGTATAATAATAACAAAATCAACCTTTACGAATCACCCTACATAAATAGGACGTAAATAACCACAATATGTACCTGTAACAAAAATATAGCATATAAAAGCGACAAAATCAACAAGATAGAACAATATAAACTTTGGGAACATATTAAATTTAACAAAACCAAACTATTAAATCAGTAAACACGAAACAAATCAATACAATTCACTATTCGACCACAGAAATAAAGCCAGTTCATAAAAAAAAATACTTCCAACAAAACTGACAAGAGAATTACATGATAGCTTGTAAACGTCTTCAAAAAAAAAAAAAACAAACAAAAAACAGTAATCTTCATATATTTATTTAAAATGCAGATTTTCATAGGAAAAGTAATCAACTTGTAAAAGTAATATTTTTAAATTAAACACGTATTTCAATTTTTTAGTAACTATCATCAGTAGTTTTTTTTTTTAAAAGTCAGTAAGGATAAATGTAAATACACAATCAAAATGTAAAAAAAAAATTACATAAATAAACAAAAAAAAACTTTATAAAGAAAAAAATATTTGACGCAAAATGTTTATTATAGTAAGATAATTTATGACATTTGGAAGATTTTATTATTATTAAACTTTTAAACATAAACATTTATCCTCCTATCCTACTTTATATAAGGGGATTCGAATAACGGAGTGATGGCCAGATCAGATAAGAGAGTATAATTAATACTGGAAGCTAGACGTTTGCTTTCCGCTTGGAATTCTCTCTAGAAGATTGTATATTTACTTTAATACTTTTATTTTACTTTACAAATCATAATTTTATTAGCGTTTTCTATTATTCCACTACTGTTTCCTGTTTTTAAGTTCAATTTATATTTACATATACTTTTCCTATTTTCTTGAACATTAAGAATGATATTTTTTGAAATGTGCATTTTAAAAAATTTTACCTTATGTAAACTGTTTTTGTTTTTATTTTCTTTATGTTTTTATTTATTAATCAAATAGTATTTTAATAAGTTATTACTGATTGATACAAAACAAAAGAAAGGATATGGTACATATGACATTATCTCTACGTCTTTAACTTAAACAATTCGCTAGCAGTTTTATTATTATTAATACTATGTTTCATGCAATAATTTTTTTAAATCATTTTTAATAAATTTCCTGTAAATTGTCCCTTTTACTTTCGTAAACTTTAGTAGCTTTCCAAAAACGTGTAAAACCTTTCCTTCGATAAAATTTATATTTATGTTTTTTTTAATTAATGTTTATCGCTGTTATTGAAATAATAACTAAATAGCATTAATAAATACATACAAATAAAATGTTATGCTTTGTATTTAAAATTCAAACAAACCGCTTAGTATTACAGTGCATTCAGAAAGTTTAATGACAAAACTTTCTTAATTATTACTTTGTATTTTTATTTCATTATTTTATAGAAACTGCTATAATAACTGGAACAGTTCATAGAAGGTGTTGAAAATGACTTCCATCAACATCAATAGAACATCATTGCACACGTTTTGATTTGTTTTCAAAAACTTAACCAGCTGGATTTGCTTCGTGTAAAGATTATTTATGTAATTCACGGAGCTTAGTTGTCAACCACAGACGTGTATTTTGTGAATTAATACACCCTCCCAGATGAAACCACGGTTCATCTGTAGAAAACGTAATGCCGGCGATAGCTACGGAATTTTGGTCAAAAAAATGTTTAAACCGTTGACAATAATTTAAGTCTTTTGGCATGATCTGTAAGGTTTCAGTTCTTGAATACACATTTCTTTGTAGGGGAAAAGTTTCACTTCTTTTCTTACAGCTTTATATGCGGTAGGAAGTTCGATATCTTCCTTCTGTGCTAACTTTTGATGGACTTTCAGCCATAGCATCCGAAATATCTTGCAGCTTCTATTCGTTTAGTTTAGGTGGTCTTTCACTTTGATCAGCGTCTTCAACAGAGCCTGTTGCCCGTAATTTTTCAATAAGAGTTTGAAGTGCATTGCGGTGAGGAACTGGAATATTTGGAAACTTTTAACAAAACTTGTGCTTCATTAAATCAGTATACTTGTAAAATAAGTATACTCTTCACGTAATTCTACTTGAATAGTATACTCTTCACGTAAAACGTGTTTAACAGGAAAAATGCGTTACTCTACCAAAAGAACCATTACGTTTCTCGCAACAATTGATTTCGTTAACCGAAACAACACGAAACGAAACACGTTCAACCATAACCTAACAACTTGGTTTATTACTGAGCAACGCCCAATGAACCCACAGGGCAATCAACCTATCGCCGAAAGAATGGAATGGACCGCATAATTCTAAAGTATACAGCACATCGAATTTCCGAACACACTATGCAGTGGTTCCCAAACGTTTCCGAGTCGCGGCGTCCTTTTTCAATTAAAATTTTTCCATGGCGCCCTACCCTAAGTATAAATATTACTACTCGTAAGTAGGAGATAAAAGTGAATTATTTAACTTTCTTTTTTTCTACTTTATTAACATTAAATTAATAATTAATGTGACGGGTTCACTGCACATGTTCTCAAATCGTGGAATTAAATTGGACACGGCCACCCTCATTTCCTTTTCCACGTTGATTTTTGGTTTATACTTACTTTTTACTACAGCGACTGCCGAAAACCCAGCTTCGCACAAATACGACGTCAAAAATTGAACTGAAATCCGCTGAGCCTTATCACTTAGAAGGGGATCTTTTATTGAAAGTATCTCTCAAAGCAGATAATTAGCTGTGATAAGTGCCCTTCAAACATGGTTTTTATAAATTGGAAAGATCAAGTTCACTTGACGTCAAAAATTACTGTAATACTAAAAAACAAATTTTGCCAGCATCTACATTCAATTTTTTTCTCCATTGTTTCGAGGTTTTTTATAAAAGTGATATTTTTTCCGTTGACTTCAAAAGGTGCATGTTCTTTTCCCTGTAGAGAGAGATTGAGGAATTCAGCTTTTTAAAAATGTGGCATAAATATGCCTCTTCTACTAAATCATCGGCATCAGCAAAATCTTCTGCTTCTTTGTATCCTTCCTCTTTAAGGAAAATAAAACTTTTTGCCGCAATTTAAAGGTACGTGATAAAATATTACCACGAGAGAGCCATCGTGCACTGCTATAGTACAAAAAGGACAAGTATTCGGCTCCCATATCCTCACACAGTTTTTAAAAAACCTTGCTTTCAATGGACGAGATTTTATAAAATTTACCACATTCTAGGACCTGATTCAGATCAGGACTCAGATGCTTTGACGCAAGCGCTTCTCTATGAATAATGCAATGGGTCCACAGTGCATTTGGTGATTTGCTTCGAATAAGTGCCTGTAATCCTCCATAGCAGCCAGACATGAAGCGAGCTACATCAGTACAGATATCAACGCACTTGGCCAATTCAAATTATATTCAGATATGAATGTATCAATAATCTCGAACAGGTCCTGAGCCTTCGCTCCTGCAATAATATTTTTGCAAAACAGAAGGTCTTCTTTAATATTATTACCATTTATAAACCGTACAAGCATATCAAATGAGCATCCTTCCGTAGCCTCATCTAGCTGCAATTCCACTCCTTTAATTTTTTCAATTAATTGATCGTTGATATCCACTACCATATGTTGTATTCTCAGGCTAATTGTGTTATTCGACAAAGGCACTCTTAAAAGCAGCTTTCCAGCAGACTCACCAATCATGATGTTAACCATATCTATAACAGACGGTAGAATAAGTTCTTCTGCAATGATATGAAGCTTCTTGCATTTCGCTATTCTGTAAGCCACCTTGTAAGATGCAACCAAAGCGTTTTTTTGTATTGATGCAGTCTTAAAAAGCGTATTTTTTTGTTTCAGTTCTTTTAACTTTCTGGCAAAAAATCACGAGGTTTGCCAACCATGCTGTGGTGATTAGCTTCTAAATGGCGCTTCAATTAACTTGGAAGCATATACTCCGCTGCCAAAACTTTCATACACAGTACACAGTACACATTATGGTCTCTTTTCACCATTAATTTCTGTTGACGTAAAACCAAACTCTAAATAACCGTCTTCATATTTACGATATTTTCGTTTCTTCACATAACGTTCCACTGGTTAAAGACCAAAATAGTGATTATCTGTGCTTATGATAGTTGTTTATTATTATAGAACTTTAATGTACTATTACGTTTATTACTATTCAAAAATCGGTCCATCAATAAAGATATAAGAGCAAAAAATTACAAAACTATTTATCAAAGACAACAAACAAGAAATAATATAACAATAACTATATTACATGAACTAATTTATGTCACTGTTTATTTATATGAAGCGCTGAGTGTAATTTCACTGGACTTAGATTATAACCGACTGATTGAATCGAGCCGGCAACGCTTGCTTTCCGTAAGATCTTCCAGAACAGTTCAAATCTTTTACAAAGGGTCTATGCACCTCGACGTGTCTAGCGCAATAATATGGTGCGATCGAGAAGGCGCAGCTTTGCCGGCTCGCGTTCGCTAGAATATTCTGCGCCGGCGACTTTACTTTTATATAGGGTCAAGTAAAAACAAATCACACAAAAAAATCTAGATATTTTTAGCTTCTCACTTTGTTTTTTGTTTAGTTAGGCCAAATGTAAATGTCTTGGTTCAATTAATTATGAAGCTTTTACAATATTTCACGGCTCCCCGGGGCGCCGCGGCGCACAGTTTAAAATTACTGCACTATACGATAGTTTTTTCATATTAAGTTAGGTTTTGTTTTCTTCAATTATTAAAATAATAAAATCCGAAGTACCAGTTCGTTATGTTACTTATGATTTCGTTACAGTTTACAGTTCGTTACAGTTTATGATTAACAGTTAACTAAAAAAGAAGATAACAGTGATTTTAATAAAATGGAGAAAAGGAAGCTCGTGCAGACATAAAATTCAATTTTTGAAAGATAAAACGGTTACCCAAGTAAATGTTAGTTAGATGAAGTTGTTACTGATGTATCTCCACCAAACTACGGGTGAAGATATAACACTGGATGTCATGAATGGGTTTCCAAGCTTAAACATGTTGTGAAGATTATCACTTTGTAAACAGTTATAATTGAAGCTAGGATCACATAATACGGAAAAATCGTTTTGATAGACCGTAGCTTGAAAACCAGAGACTAGATAATAAGAATCATTGTTATCTTGACTGAATATGGACAGAAAATCATAAACGACAAATTTGATATGAGAACGCTTTGAACAAAAAGGTTTAGGTACCGCGTATTATTTTATATTTGATCAAAACATTCTTCGAATAAAAGTTTCATCCAAGAGTTTACAGCATTTCAAATGGAACTCAGATGAATTTTTACGCCGATTTATAACCATCGATGAAAAATGAGTTCATCATTGTACATTTGATTCCATGAAGCAGTCAAAATAATTGCCATCAAGAAGCTAATCGACACTAAAGTCCTTTGTGCAAAAGTTATAGGTAATATTTTTTGGAATGCGATGGGCTTATATAATTTTCAAACATTATCCTGTTAGTGAAAAAACAATTAACGGCGAGTATTACGTCAATTTATTGCAAAATCTGAATGATGACATCAAGAATATCAGCTTGTAATTGGGCAATGTGCTGTTTAATCAAAACAATGCGCTTGTGTTACACTTTAATAATTGGAATGGAAAAATTGAGCTTCAAATTGGCACAACATCCGTTCTACTAGACAAATTTAACTCTTTGATTTCCATCTGTTCTTGAATCTAAAGAAATGGCTAGGAGGAAAAAGGTCTAAGGTAAAAGTAAAGTGATCAAAGCCGTAAATGGTTATTTTGGTGAGTTGACCAAATCGTTCTGTAAAAAAGGTATAGTAAGGCTCATAGACATCGTTGAGCTAAAAGGAAAGTTATATTGAAAAATAAATATAATTCAACTTAAAATCATTTACCTTATCAAACACCTATAGATGTGAGTCTACAGGCATAGGTCTATGAGATGATATTATCAAACAACCACTCATATACTCTGCCCATAAAGTGTCCTTTACATTAATTATTCTGATTTCATCTAACCGGGTGGTTAGATGATATCAGAATATCTCTTCAAGATTTTTTCAACTACAATTTCGTTTTGGTTTCAGTTTTTATTAAATTATGTCTGTATTGAAAATGTAATTGAATATAAAATGTAAGATCACCATTAAAAATACTAATTTTATGAAAGTATTTTGTCCAGAAAGAGAATTTTTGGGGACATCATTCTAAGATTTGTACGCATGTTCAACAAATCAATTATGGATATTATATTATTATTTAAGTATTGATTTTTTATGCATATTAATAATAAAATGGTGAAAGTTAATGTCACTCACTTATCTTACTGATTAGACTGAAAGGAATTCGTCTCTATCTTATAAATAATAAAATAACCTAATTTGTGTTAAACTTCATCAATTATGGATGTAACCATAGTTACTGTTTTGCCTATATTAACAAACTAATATATATATATATATATATATATATATATATATATATATTATAATAATCAAATGCTGTTAGGAAAGGAATTTTAAATGCATTAGAGAGTTATTACCGAGTAAATGAAGAAGGAACTACATTTATCAATTATTATCATTTAAATTAATAATTAAATTTCTAAAAGAATTTCAATTATGCAAATTAAATTGGCTTAATTATTTTATTTTATACATTTTTTTATAAACTATAAAAAAATAAATTATTGAAAGGCGCAGAATTGTAGCCAAGATATCAAAAATTATTTAAGAAAAATGAATGAAAAAAAATACGGGTTTAAATTTCTTCGAATAACATTTTTGATAATTAATGCTTAAATAAGAAAATAAAAATTATAGAACATTTTTTTATTGCATACCTTCCAATAATTAAACTTTTTCGCGTGAAATTTTCATTAAGTAAAATAACAAAATCTAAAAATAAAACAACAAAAATCTCAAAATAACTGTAGTCATCACTATGCTTAATAAGATTTTGAAAATAAAAAGTTTAAAACTCTTATAAAGTTTTATAAAATAAATCTTTAAACTAAGAATATTTATTAGAAGAGGATAAAAAGATAGAGCTTGATTAATTGTTTATTTATTAGAGAAAATCTTAAGAACTACTAGATTTTACGGATTAGATTTCACTGTTAAAAAATAAATCACTTTATTCTGATCAATACGGGTTGCATAGTAGCAAAATTATTCTGTGTAATTTGAGTCGCCTTTGCAAGTAATATGATTAATAAAATTTAAATAAATAATAAATAGTAATTATGAATAAATCATTCATCATGGCTGTGTAATAACTGGAATATAATTCTTCAAATCTAGGAAGACGACCATTAACGATTACCAGATATGGTAAAAATCCAAACTCCTTGTAATTTTCCTACAATCCTCTTTCGAAAATATTGATAAATTACAATACATAAATGATATTTTTACAAAATTTAACCCATTTTCAGGTAAACCCAAAAATTTTGATGATCAAAAAACATAAGGCGGTTTTACCTCCTTACAAGCTCTCAATCCCCTCCTCCCATATTCAATTATTCTTTTTCAAAACATACTCAATATTCAGGGATACATAAAAATATTTTGTAAAATAAAAACAAATCAAGACTACAATTCCTCATAAACCTTCTAAACCAATAGAACCCTCAATAAAAATAAATAAATAATTATTGCAATATTAATACACTTTTCATTAAAAAATATAAAAAAACAATTTTCAGCTTCATTATCGTAAAACACTAAGTGATGTAAGAAATTTTCGCCAGGCACAATTAGGCCTATCTGCCAAAATTTTTTTAATAAACCTGCACTAGAATATCTCGATATCCGTTCTGCTTAACTAAATAAAAAATAGCATATTTTATTTTTTTCAGGGAAAATAAAAAACTATTAAAAATATTAACACCTCCTTGCGTTCAAGCCATTTAGACACTCTAAATGAAGTAAACTTAAATAGCTTCAAAAATTACACTATTTTAATACGTGAATCGGTTTTTAAAAATAGGGCGATTAAGAACGTATTAAAACCTTACTGATATCATAGGGTTTGTATACTTCAGTAAGAAAGAAAAATTTATTGCGTCATATAAAGTAATTAAATTACAACTAATTAAAGATAATTAAATAATCGTAAAGTTAGTTTTAATAAGTTATCGAATTAAAATTAAGTTAATTAAATTTATAAATTCAAAAATAATATAACCATTAAAATTAGATAGCAAGATTTTATGCAAGTATTACATCATCAACCGTGTCATTTTAACCGAATTTCATACGACACAGATTAAAGGAGAAATAGTGTATGTAACATAACGTAGAAAACAGTTACAGCGAAGAAAATCGTGTATGTTAAAGTATAAAGTCTTGCAAGAGACTCCCTTAAGGGCTTCTCTGGGAATTTATAACGAAGGTGATCAGGTGTTTTCCTTGTTGAAACAATTTATGTAAATAATAAGGTGAAACAGGCACGGTTAACAAATTATCTTAATATTTAATGTACTGTATACCTAAGTATAATTTTACATTATTACAAAATAAATCTAATTTTAATTAAATAATCTCTTAAATTATTTAATTTTTTAATAATATTTATTATTTTATCCTAAATGATTAATTTTTATAAAAAAATATTAATTAATTAAAAATTATGTTTTTTCAACAATAAAACGAAATTAAAATGGTGTTAAAAATATTTGTATATGTAACAAAGTAAATTTAGCGAAAAGACAAAAGAAAAAAAATGTTTAATAATAAAATATAAACGGAAGAAAAATAAGGTTTTAAGAACATTATAAAAAAAAAATAATAATAAAACAAGAAAAACGTACATCTAGGTTATAAAACATTAAACTTAAAAAACAGAAATTCCCAAAGGCGAGTTGTGTAGGCAACCAAAGTAAAAAGAAAGATTCAAAACATCAGCAACTAAGTAGATTTTTATTTAATGCGTTTATTTTTTGTTCTGTATTTTATAAGTACTAATAAAATAAAAACATTTATTTTTAGTTATAAAAATATTGAAGAATTTTACTGTATACGTTTTTAAGAAGTATTTTGCATACTTATTTTTACTTTTCAGGCATCATAGCTCCTAGACCTATGCTGCAAGAAGGGAAGTCAAAAAATGGGAAATGAGCGTTTTTTCATTTCTCAAACGTTTCGTGAACCAGGGACACAAAAAATAAAAAAAGTGAGGGGTAATGTTCGTACGTACGTTGGCGTGTTTGCAGCTTAATAACTTTTAACAGGATAAATAGATTTTGATCAGATATGCCACAGAGAATCGTGTATATGGGCAATTTGTTGGTAAACGTTTAGGGTTAATATCTCCAGACGGTGAGGCAAATAGTTTCTTTGGGGTCAATTTTCTCAAAAGTGCAAAAGTAACGCCACTTTATATTATGTTCCGTACATGCGTGCGAACTTATTTTACGATTTAAAAAAAGATTGGCCCCAAATTTTCCCCTTCTCAAAAATAAAAAAAAAATTATATTTTTATTTATTCCATATTTTTGTTATGCCTTCTAAGCGTAGTGGTAGTGCAAGTGCATAAAAAATACTCTGCGGGCAATATTGGCGGTGCGGGAAACAATCTCCCCAAAGTTTAAAAAAATTAATTTTTTAATTATTTAAAAAATATTTTAGTTTACTTAAACTGTTAATAACAATATAAAAATAAAATTCACCCCATCCCAAAAAATAAATCTAATTAACTTTTTACTGGTTGTACATTTTTCAGTGCGATTGTTTTAGCCTCTTCCATTTATCGTAATAAACGTAGACAAATCAAAAACTTTCTTGGCAGGTGATTTTTGAGATGGGGAGCAAAAAAAGTTATAAAACTAACGATTTTTTTTTAATTTTTCATGTATTATTTTGTTACTACATAAATTACCAACGCGAGGAAAATATAACACAACTTTGTTGTCAGATTTTTTTACAATACTACTTTTGCAAATATAGCGAGGGATCCACGAAGAATGTAACAAATTTTCATAACATATTCTACGAGTGAAAATATAGAAGAAAATTCATATAAACATCGGCTCGGAAAAATTTCGTTAGCGAGTGTCGGCTGGAAAAGATTTTGCCCCGATTTCTGCGTCTTAGGAAAAATTAAATGTAATTAATGTAATTATTTGGACTCAAATTAAAAAGTAAATTTAATGGTTTTATATGAAAGCTGACCTGAAAAAATTGAAAAAATAGGTCTTAGAATTCTATTTTTGGTCGTTTTTGGGAAATGTGGGTAAACGACAAAATATAATGGTAAAAAAACACTCTACTTTTGGCGAAAAATAACTTGTTTAAATGGATAATTAACATTTTAAACAGAACTTTTAGACGATTTGATTTTAAGTAAAAATATATGTATAAAGTCTAAAAAAACTACATACAAATGTAAGAATTTTAAAGTCTATTAAATACAAAGCATATTAAAATGTGGCAGACTTTTACAATACAATTGCCAAAAACATCAAATGATCAGTTAAAAAAAACTTGGGTCCGATTTGACTTCTTTGTAAAATGATGGTTTTACCTTAAAAATTATGCATTATTACAATTATAACGGAGAAAAATTAAAAACTCTTTCTAAAAAAATTTTTTAAAATTCCAGTCGATTGTCTTGACCAAATTATATTTTTATCATCAAAATTACACGGTATTTAGAATATAATTTATTCAATTTCGGTGGCGGAGTGGTAGCGTCTCAACCTTACATTCGGAGATCACGAATTCGAATCTCGGTCAGGCATGACATTTTTCATACACTACAAAATTTTCATTTCATATTCCCATGCACTCAAGAAGCTTCAAAAGTTATATGGTGAATTTATCATAAAAAAAAAGATTGCTATAAAAAAGGAAAAATCAAACTTTTTGTTACATTTCACCTTTTTGCTATAAAGTTAAATCATATAGTATTTTTAATAAGGTTACAATGAAAGACGGAAAATTATAAAAAGAAATTATAAAAAATTCGTAAAATTGTTTATGTTCTTAAGTCGGATCTCTTGGAACCCTTTTAAAAAATAAAAATGAATAAAAATTCTTATTTCGTCTACATGAACATTAGGCACAGCTGAATTTTCAATTTTGAAAATTAAAGTTTAAATAAATTAATACGTTTACCCGTACTTTAGATACCGGTCCTGTTAAACTCCCTTGTTATTTTGTAGATAAAGTTTATTTATTGGAATAATTATTTACTTCAATATGTTGGCCCAATTCAATGTTGTAACGTTATCCAATAAAACTAAAAAATTTTAATTTAGTAAAAAAAAAATAAGGTTACCGCAAACTCCTTCGTTCGATAAGATAAAAAATCAGGCACGCCAAAACTGGGATTTATATATCCTGATATCTGTGCCAAATTTCAACTTTTTTCGTCAACTGGTTTTCGTGAAATAAAACATAAACTGTTTACAAAAAATTTTTAATATGCCTCCACCCCTAAATCCGATCGACTTAAAACCTTAGATAACTTTACCAATACTTTCATCGTACTAAAGTTCAATTTTCTAAACTATTAAAAAACTAAATTAAAGAACGTATAAACTCCTACCTTTTAATTATTTCCAAATTTAATTATATCATTGCTACAGGTACAGAAACATTTTGAGTCATTATTGAAGAATTTAGGTTGAACCAATCCGAAAAAATAATCAAATAATCTAACAATAAGCCAACACAGTATGTACATTCATCTTCCGAAAGTTGCTGAAGATGAATTGTGTATCTGTACTCTGGGGTTTTTGAAAAGTCAACATTAGACCCTCATACCCAAAGTTCTGGCCGGTCCCTTTTTCTTTCCCTTTGCAGCTATGCTACTGTAGCAGTAATATTTCTGTATTCAAGAAATTAAAAACAAGAAACTTACAACTTTACGTTAAATTTTTAAATTGGTTAAAAATTACAGGTTAGTTAATTGTCAATGCATATTTGTTTTTAATTTTTTTCAACCTTAAAATGTTGAAGTTTAAAGAAGAAAGTATTTGTCATTTCGTAAAAATTTTACTTTTAATTTTAATCTTATACTTTTACGTTAATTACAAATACTGAATAACGCTGTTTTATATCTTGATCAACGGTTATTTATTTTCTTTTTGCTAAAATTTGGCATTTTAAAGTTATAATGGGTTCTTAAATTATAATGTTATAATGGGTTCTTAAATCTCATTATAAATTCTTTTACGTTATTACTGGATATTTTTATACATTATTATTATTATAAATAAAAATTGTTTTATTTTTCCTCCTTTTGTCTACATTTTTTGTATTTATAATTTCTTTATTGATAAATTAATCTAAAATAATCTTTATTGTAACTTATATTTACTTTTAATGTAGGCGATAATATCTGTTTGGTTATTCAAGCATTAAAATATAAAACACAAAATAAAGCTAAGTGAAAATAACCTAGTTTAAATATAAAAAGGAGATAGATTCTAAAATTCAGAGTTTGTTAAATGGAATTCTCGTAATAAAAAATTGCCATCTGATATATATTTTACTGATTTATTTTATTGGATGGTTTTTTTTTTTCAATGTGTGTGAGTAAGCACTCTCACGCGCGGACATACATACGACTTTTTCAGTTATCGTACTATTTCACTGATATTATTTTTTCCTATAATTCCCTGTCAGTCACTGCAAGATAAGTTTCATTTTACTGTTTAATCTACAAATAAGCTTTTCAGTTTTAAATCCATATAAAACAATGAAAAATGTGTGTGTGTCTGTCTGTGTGTATGTGTATGTGTATGTATGCATTATGTGCGTGCGCGTGCGTGCGTGCGTGCGTGCGTGTGTGCGTGCGTGCGCGCGTGTAATATATTTTAAACTTATATTATATAAATCTTAACATTAAAATTACTAAAAAAAAATTTAAAAATACTTCTAACTTATAAAACTAATGTTTATTTTAAATTATCCACAATAAACAATAAATAATACTTTTTTAGTTCAGAATTTCTTTATTTTTTTATTTTAAGACAGGTAAGTAAGATACAGACTATTGAAACTAGTACCTTGTGTGTACCTGCTAGATACATCTAGTAGTAGTAGTTTACCAAAAATGCCGCTCTAATAAGTTTTTGGCTCTACCCAGCTCCAAGCTTCTGGAAGATTGGAAATTATTTATATGGGTGCATTAACTACAATATTACTGGTCAGCAATTCTCTTAGAACATTATGGGTCTATGCTGCAAAAAAAAAGTATGTATCCGATTTGGGCAAGGAATACAACAAATAATATACTTTTTTTTAGTGTCTTATTTGTAATTTTACTTCGACTACTCAGAGTAGAAGCTCGCAACTTTCAGATGATACCTTCCCTTGAAATCAAATTTAGCCGCGGCCTGCTAGTAACACCTAAAGTAAAAGACGCCTTTAAATTTAAATTTAAACGCCTTAAACATAACGCCTTCTGAATTTTTATTTACTTTTTAACCATTTTCGTTATTTATAATCCTCTCACATATTTACTAATTACTATTTCATATAATCTGTATTTTTAATTATTAAATAAAATTGAACTTCTTCCCTTGAACCACCCTATTAAACAAGGGCAGTTTTTGTTATCAATAAATTACCATCCCACCCAGTGAGACGTGATCTACGTAATGTAAAGATCAGAAAAAAGTACTTATAATTTATTTAATTACTCTCCCTACTTTGTATTGAATAAAAAAAAAATTACGGAGACGGTTAAACAAATGTTATTTTTGATAAGTATAGAAAATTTTGTACCCAATGAAACTTTTTTTCAAATAGTGATTTGTGTAATAAAAATGGAGAAGAAAAATGTATAAAAATTGTGTGTGTGTGTGTGTGTGTGCGCGCGCGCGCACGTATGAAAGTGTTGATACAAGTATGCAGGTCTATTTGTGGGATGTGGATGTTTAAAGAGATTTAAGTGAACCCAACTAAAATTGTATTTGGGGTGAAAAAGTATTTTAGTTTCCTTCAGTAACTAGTTGATATCCTAAGCAACTCTGAAATAAACTTGATTTTTTTTTCGAGAGATAGAGAGAGACAGAGGATATCGATTCTACAAGTATTTTTAACTTAAATTAAAAACGAAGTTTCTTTTACAACGTGAATATTACTTAAAATAAAATAATAATAATAAACTAATTTCTTCTGATAGAATCTAAAAACATTTACTTTACTTACACAACTTAAAGCCATTAAATTTTATGCCCATTTAAGTAACGAGCTTTTTTTTAATTTCATTAAGTAAATCTAAAACTGTACATTTTACAACTACTGAGTAAGTGGCTAATTAATTACAGAATGACTGATTCGTATGGTTCTCTTTAAGTTTCAAGATATCTAGTATTCTCTTTAAGTTTCAAGATATCTAGTACAGCAGTACTGATAGTACGGTAGTTGTCCCGTATTACCGGCCCCGTTCGGCTCCTATCCGTCGGAAGTTGCGCTCATTGTTCATCTTCAGAAACTAGAAACTTGTATTAAAAAATATTCATACAACACAAACAATATTAGGATGAAGTAAAAATTTTAATAAAAACAGCTGAACCCATAACTTTGGACACCACACAGTAAATTTATTCTATTGTATTAATAAAATGCACCTAATTTTTTTACAAAGTAATATAAAACCCGTTTTATTTTACGTTTTATCATACATTAATAATTTAATTTATTTTTAACATTATTAGATTTCTTTGTAAATAACCATGTAAATTTATTGTTGTACTGTTATATAAAGTCTGAGGTAGTGTTTTCTTATTTGGTAATTCTTATTAAAAATAAATAATGGTAATCTAAATGTTTTTGACTACTTTTTAAGCAGTAAAATGTATTTTATTTTTGTGTTATTACGTATCTATTCCTAGAATAAATTTAAATCAACGAATTGACAGCTTCAATACACGTAGTAATGGTATCAAGAGATGATTTCAGGATATGAGAGCTATGACTGCAGTAAAATAGTAGTGGCAGGAGTATTTTTCTCCTGCTTAACTTGCGATTTGCTCTATAATCCCATCTCCGATTTTTTTTTTCTTTGATGCACCTATAATAACACAGTTTAATCAAAAATGTTATTTATTATTTATCTTTAAATAAGTAACGAAATAAGGTAATCCGAGGAGGGAAATAAACGTTATGCTCCGTGCAAATTAAGGAAAGTTCAGAAATGCTGCCACTTCACCCCTCCCGTTTTCGGTAATTTTTTATTATTTTAAATTAAACTGTGAGGTCAAAAACTGACTGTGTAAATAACATTTAAATGGAAATCTACAACGAAATAAACGTTTTTCGAATTAAAAATAATAAAAAATGGTATTAATTTAAATGTTTTTTACATTAAAATTCTATTTAAAAAAATAAACACGGATATACACTTCATGCAAAGTAATATAATTTCAACCTCTACAAAACAAAATTTCTTTCTATTCTATACTTATTTATATCGTTATTGAAACTCCGTATTATAAGTTAAATGCCACTTCATACATTCACAAAATTACAACCAACCTATTTTTTATTATCAATTTTTTTACAGAAATCATGTTTTGAAATTATATCTCTTAAGTTTGCAAACCCTCACTCATTACATAATATAACACACTTTTTTTAGTTGCAAATTTATGATACTATTTGTCTTCAGAAAAAAGTATTACGATTCTCAGTTTTTAGTAATCACAATTTGTTTTTTTCTTCTTGAATTATTAAAAAAAGAGCTAGATGAATCTCTGCTACATGTAGAAATCTGTTTAGGTATCACATCAAACTTACCGGTTTTAATGAAAACTTCACGTGGATTAGTTCTTGGAAGATTATATCACATTTCAAAAGTTATTATTTCAAAAGTTAATATTATTATTTCAGTATAAAATTAATAACTCCATTTAAAATTTATAAAATTTTGATTTATTATAATATGGATAATTTTTCTGAAAAATTTTACATTTTGCCGGGAGCAGATATACTGCTACTGTACTTACATCAAACAATAAACATAAATAAATCTGGCTTCAAGATAATTTTTTTAATATAACTTGAGAAAGAGAAAATTATTTTCTATTATTCTATTATTAATTAAATGTCAATGATAGTAACGCTACTTTTCAGTTTAATCCCCTGCTATATTTAGGCACTTACTTCATCTTTCTGCAAGCTTTAAAATTGCAGTAGCAAAAAACTGTTCACTTGGTGGTCGAGCCATTTTTGTAAAGCATTCTTCTACTTTCATTGTTGTCGAATTTAGTGTAAGGTAAAAACTCTCTGAGAAAACCAAGTAAACAAAACATCTGATGGCGCGAGATCACCGCTGTAAGATGGGTGTAGCAATATCTCTCAATGCAGTCTTTAAATAGCTTCCAGTATCTTTAGAGCGGTATGGGGGAAGTGTTATCATTCAGAAGAATTAAGCATTTTAAGACAAGAGTCAGGACGTTTCCTTCTTATCGAGTATTTCTCTTTCTCTTCTAGCATGTCGAAATAGTATTCACTGTTGACTGCACGTTGTTATTCCAAATAATCACATAAATTGCGCATTTAAATCCCATTGCAACGTTAGCATCACTTACACGGCTGACGCGTAACTTTTGAACTTTATCTTGGGGGTGAACTCGGATGTTTCACTTAATATTCTGACGATTGGATTCCGGTTAAAAATGATTAATCCAAGATTCAATTACACGTCAATTCAATTACAAGTTATTACGCGATTTAAAAGAGCATTATTTACCGATGTTTAAGTTCTGTTAAAATTTGAATTCAAGTGTGTTTTTGATTTTGTGATTTTGATCGTCTCAGAACCCACCTTGAAGACAAGATGGGTTCTTCTAACGCTTCATATTTATTTTAATATAATAATATTTCTCTCCTTTACTTAAAGTAAATGAATTCAAAATTAAGTTTAAAAATCATAATTTAATTAATAGAATTAAAGTGAGAATAATGTACACAGAAATTGTCGATTATAATCGACTATGTAAAATTTTATAAGTACCAGAAGCTTTGTTTTTTTCAGGACATTTCTAAATGATTAAGAAAGTACTTCCATAAGTAAACAAAAAAATTTAAAAACATAGAGATACTAATTACATTTTTTTAAATCTTTCCCAAATTTTTGTTTTTAAAATAAACTATTTAAGCAGTAATTCAGCTTATCTTTGATGATGGAATGGGCAGTGCTGATTCTCGCAGTACAAATTTCAATAATTTTTATGTATCTATCCTTGTAAAGATCATTAACGCGGTTTTGGAATGTTGAAACATCCATTGGTCTGCTAAGATGAAAATTGGTGATACTTGCTTGTCCGATTTAAACTATTTCATACATTCAACTAATTAAATATTCGCTATTGAATTTCGGTCGGTTTATACTTTCATAAAATAAAAATCTTATCACAGCACACTGTTCTTCTAAAGTACACGTTTCAAACCGAATCGAAATTTTTAAATAAACAAAAGAGGTTAGAATATTGTACATTTTTTTCTAACAGCTGATACTTTTTGTCACGGATGCCAACCTGAACGTAAGAAAGTTTTGATTTATATAGTTAAATAGTTAAAAGATTTAAATAGTTTTTCCGCTTTTACCATTTGTCTCTTTAATAATATTGAATGACATACAGCTCTTATGAGGTCCAACCGTTTTATACGGACTTACAATTTAAGTCCTGCCTAAGCAAGTTTTTTAATTATGGTTGTTAATAAATAAGACATTTTTATGTGTTTTTCTCTCCTGTTATCTTATAAAATAAATTTATTAAAATGGGAAAAGTGGATATTTTGAAAATATTTTTGAACCGCACATTTTATGCAGAAAATATAATTTTTTTTATAAAATTTGAATGGTTATTTTGGTTTTGTTATGGAAATGTTTGAATCATTATGGAAGAAAATGTGTGAAAAATAGTACTTAAAAAGTAAGCATAAAGTTTTTATTTTTTGGACTCTGTATGCAAGTAAATTTTGTTTATATCTCTATAGGATTTTGATACATCTTAAATTAAATAATAAAAATATATTTATATCACGAAAAGTATACATTTTTTTTGAAAAACAAGATAAAAATAAAATTATTAAATATAGCTAATTTCAATTTGTTTACTTGAAATAAACAAAAAAGGTTATAATACTAAACATTTTTTTCTAAGAGTTGATATTTCTATTTCAGGGATGATAATTTGAAAATTAGATAGTTTATATTTATTCTACTAAATAGTTTTTCTGATGTTACAATTTGGTCTGTTACGTAATTGTATAACTATTGTTGTTTAAAATAGTAAAAAAACTGAGCGAGTCTAAAAGGTGTTTTGATGTAAAAATACGTTCTGCAAAAATTAACTAAATTTTCATGTTACATATTAAATTTTCATAATAGTATTTACTTTATAATAACGTAGTTTAATAAAAATACTATACTTAACGTTTTATTTAACCCAACTCTTCTTAAAGTCGACTTCTTAATTTTTTTTTTTACTATGATGAAATTTACTTAAATTTTTCGTATTTATACATACATTGTAATTAAATTTTATATTTATTATTTAATATAATTTTTTTATTTTTTATTATACTAAATTTTACACTTGCACTGTATTTCTGTTATTGAATTAAACAATTTTCCTTTTTAAATTTTATTTGCTTTAAACCTCACATCTTATAAAGCAAAACTACTGTATTTAAAAAACAAACACAGACAAATCATTAAATATACATATATATTAGGAAATGTACTTTGTTTAAAATTACAATAAATATACATATTTGTTATTTTAATAATTCTATAATAGGAAATTTAATGCTTTTATTTATATCTGAATAATAGAATTATTTTTCCATTTTAAAACATAATAATTTATTATATAAATTAAACACTTGAAAATTATTATTAAAAAAAAAGTTTTTTACTACTACAGTAAAAAATACTTATTCGTTGCAATAAATGGAATTTCAGTATAGTTGGTATATCAGTGCGTGACTTTCCTCCTTTGATTCTTTTCATATGGATTGTAATTAGTTATAGCAACTGAATTCTGTAGATTTTATATTAAAGAAAATAATATTATTCTCATTTCAATATATCATTCAATCTAATATAGGTTACCTACATTTTCATTTTACGTATATTTATTTTTATATGTGTGTTTTATATATGAAAATAAGGAAAAATCCATTTACATTATTTTATACATGTTTTTGCTGTTACTTTCCTATTGTAATTTCTTTAAAAACTGGAAAAAGGAGCGAAAACTAAATAATATAAATGCAAATTAATTCAAGAAGAAAATGAACTGACCGGAAAAAATATATAAAAGAGAAGGACGATAATGGAATATGCAAAAAATGAATAACGTTTTTCCTTCAGTGCACGTCAAAGAGTGTGAACATTTTTGTATGTATATATATGTGTGTTTTGTATGTGTATATGTGTAAGTTTTTTGAATGTATATCGGGGTGAATATAATTTAAAAGAAGATAATATAAGGTAAGGTAATGGAAAATAAATATGTATATAAATTATAATATTAAAATATCAGTCAGTAGATTGGAGGGAGGATGAGAAAAGTGATTTGTTGTTTAAATGATGCCGTCACTGTCATGTATGTATATATATTATACATATGATATACTCTCCATAGTACATTATGACAGATACGGTGTTTATAACTTTATACAGTGAAACAAGTGAATTATTAAGATTATATATTACAGAGTATCATGAGAACTGTCTGACTATTATATCACCAGTCTCACCTAACCGAGTAAACCTCCACAATATATTCATTACACGATACATAATACATTTTAATGAATTTTCACCATCTATCTATCTCTTCATATTTATTTTAATATGAAAATGTTTCTTTACTTTATTCAAAGTAAATGAATTCAAAATTGAATTAATAAAATGAAAATGAGAATATTGTACATCGGAATTGTCAATTATAATTGATTACGTAAAATGTTACAAGTGCCAAAAATAATAAAGGATTGTTTCTTGGGGTCATTTCTAAACGATTGAGAAAGTACTTTCACAAACAAACAAGAAATTTATAAAACATAGGGATATTAATTTTTAAATGTTTCCAATCTTTTTCTTTTACTGCTTTGAGATAAATTTAAGAAATCGAACTGTATGAAATTACAAAAAGATATTACTGTGCTCCAGCTAAGGTTTTATGAAATTAGAAATTTGTATTATTTTTACCGCCAATCTTTCAGTTTATTTTCTTGATTTGTTGAATAAAAACTTTTTATATGAATGAAATTATGCTTATATATTATTATTTTATATTAATTCAATATCAAGCAATGCTGAGAACAAAAAATGTCTTTAAATCATTAATCTATTAAATGAATATGTTTTTTTTTAATTTTCAGCTGAAATAGCTTGGAAAAATTATAATCTGATGATCAAAGGAAATTTTATAACAATTTTTTTTAAATATTCATCAAAATAGGTATACATTAAAAAAAAAAATACTAGACCTCTTTTTTATTGGAATTTGTTAAAAATTAAAAAAAAAACTGCTGTTTACAATTCAGCCAAAACTACAAAAGTAATACTTTTAATACATTTTAAAACCACAAATAATATAAAAAATAAAAAAAGCACTACATTCGCCTGGCCTACTTGATATTAATTTAATATTTGATTCCGGATTCATTTACAAAAAAAAAAAAAAAATGAAAATAGAATCGTACGTACGCATATATGCATTCCATTAAAACATTGGCATTGCAATTATTTTTTTTAAGGTTTCTTTTTGCAATGGACAAACTGTAATTAAGTGGAAGTGATATCTGTATTGTTTTCTCTTATATAAAAAAATAAAAAACAAACATACAAAAAATCTGGCCGGCTCAAACATGAATATACACAGTACCTCTATTTATATTTCAACATCTATTGTCAGTGACAGCGTTATAAATATTTTTGTAGAAAAAAAAATGGGAAAAACTCACGCTATGTTTTTGGATTCAAAGATATCTATATCTGTATGTGTTTTTGTTTTGTTTATTTGCTTTAACGCGTGCGTGTATTTGTAATTTAAGTGTAAAAGAGAAAGATAGAGTAAGGGGACGACAGAGTGGACCATAAAATTAATTGCCATGTGATGCTTCAATAAAACATTCGTTCATATTCCCAAATGCAGGTATTTTGACGTGGATAGAGTTGTTTGTATACTCGTATGTCCAGCATAGAGTTAAACCAACTATATATTTTCTCTTCCATTCTTTTTATGCGTTAAAAAATATTAACAAATGTAAAATATTATATAATTTATAATATTAAAATTAAAATTGTAACAATTTAACTTTTATTTTTGTGAATAAAAATAAACGGTTTATTCGGAATTCATTATATTTTCTTACTACACTAGTCGAATTATATCGTTGAACATGAGTTTGAAGCCTAACAATCTGCTTCTTTATAACTAAAAATATCGATGATAAAGTTTATTTTATTCACCAATTTTTTGTATAAACTTATGTAATTTTGTTTTATAAATAAGAAATATAAAAAAGTTGTCAAAAATTAAACAGTAGTGTCTTTATTTTGATTATTGTTTTAAATAAATTTTTATAAAGGAAACAAAACTGTTTAATTATCTTTTAAATTAATTTACTCTTAATCATTTGTTATTGTCCTCAAATAATTAAAAGTTTTTAAACCAATAGTTTTCAAAATATCAGTAATTTTACAAGTAATAGTTTAGGAACGGTAGGTAATGTAAAAAAAATAAATTAGTATCTTTTAAGTTGAGAAATAAAGGGGAAAAAGCGAGTAATAAGAAAGATGAACTCAATAGATGAGATTAAGATTGGAAACATCAAGGGGCTTAGGAAAGAAATGGATGGAGACGGCGAAATGGAGACAGATGAATAGAAACCGATGGAGATTTTGTTATTTATTTATTGGAAATAAATAATAAAATCTTTCAAGAAGCAATCCCAGCTGAAAGAAAATGTGAAGTGTAAAATCACAAAAAGAAATTGGTTTAAGAACCAATTCAAAAATTTTAATTTAAAACTAGTTACACATTTCTATTTTTATACAATCATAATCATTACGGAGGAATTTTTACAATATAGAATAAACTGAACATACGCGATGTTAACAAAGTATGGAAAATTTTAAGTAACTTTTCAAAAGTTGGTCTACAGTACCTCTTAAATAACTGTTCAACATAACAGTGAAAACTAAAAAAATAAAATTTAATAAATGCTTATTCGTCAAAACGATATATTTTTTGGTATGACATCACTACTTGGGATGTACTGTAGGACAGTCTTGAAACCAGAAATGAAAAAAGTTATTGTATTTCATAAGCCATTAGTTTGGGTCGACATTTTTATTAGATTTATCGTAGCCCGACGTTAATAAGATTACATTTTTGTTATTCATTTCCTTTTAAAACGTATTACAACTCTACTCTCTCGATTTATAGATTATGAGTTGCCCCTCTGGAAGCACTCTGTGTGCTTGGACTTTAATGTCTCATACTAAGAAATAGATCGTTTCAAGGTAGAAAGCATTTGGTAAATTTAATTTTTTATGCTTGACTGATGAAAAGTTATTTAAAGGTTCCTAAATATATAAAATCGATACATTTTAGCCTTGGAAAGTGATTTTTCAGGTTTTTTTAGAATTATTATTTCCAATGGTATATCGCAATAATAACCTCATGATACGATAAAAAGTACACGAATAAAACTTTTATCATATCAAATCTCCATTTGAAATATAGAAATTTCAATATCCACCTCCCCTAATCTGTTTATTTTTTTATAAATATGATACAAAACTCACAGTATAAAATTTGATAATTTCAAGATAAATTGTTCTTCAGATATTTAAATGTTCATGCATACATAGAGAATTTTGGTTTAAATTTTAAAACATTCTTAAAATTAAAAGTCTATGAATCTTTGAAAACGTTACAGAGAACTATTTTTTTTTTTAAATCGCAAATTTAAAACTTTTTAAATCATAGGATATCAAAACCTCGAGAAATACAAAAATTTACAGAGAATTTTTGTATTTTTGACGAAATTTTACCGTTATTACGCATTTCTGAGGATCATTTTGAATCTAAAAGATTTTAATAACCATCTACAAATGGCTATTACAAACCTTTCTTTTAATCACCATTTCTTGGTTTTTATAACCACTTGTATATGGTTATTAAAAACCAAGAAATGGTTATTAAACGAAGGAATACTTCATTTTTTAGTTACAGGTAATAAAAGATTTCACCATGATTTCTCTTCCAAAGTATAAAATATTGCTGGATGTAAAATATTTAACGAAATTATATTTTAAATAGTATTTGATCAGAAAGATTGAAAAAATAAATGAAATTAATAAAACTGATCCCAGAACTGTACCTCAGATATTTTTCTAAGGCTGAAAATACTGGTGTCTAAAACCCTTTTTTAGGTTTGAAGTGAATTAGAAAATTTGTAGGTACTTTTTCGGAGCAAATGATATAAATAATACTAGCATATGAAAATATTATAACAACAAAAACAAATATTAGCCTATGAAATGTAAATTTTTATTTAAAATAAAAGACCAATACAAGGCAAAAAACGTTATAAATCTAAACAAATAAAAAATGAGCATTACCAACTTAAAATTATAATTTATTTACCTAAAAATTAATTTTTAGAAATTAAATCCTGGCGTTTTATACAAAGCGTAATGCAATGTATATAATCTTATACATACATAATTAATTTAATGGTATTATTAATGTTAGAATGATAATACTCAACTTCTTTGATGAAACAGAAATGTGTTACTGCGTATCGCGGTCTGTCGAACATATTTTAAAATATGATAAATTATTAATGTAATGATTTAATATAGATTGCACATCTTAATAAAAAAAAGTAAGTAAATAAATTGCAAGAAATCAATAAGCAATCACAAGTAATTGTTAATAATTGAGGTATAGGGATATTGCCACTCTATCGCCCATTGTCTTTGATACTGCAATCATTCAGCCGAGTAACTACTCGGATAAGGAGTCCCCCTCCTACTTAGTGAAGGGGGATTAGAGGGTAGGGGTCAGTGCATTCTATTGTCCATTGCGGTGAGAAATCAGCCGTAAACACATTAGGATACAAAAGGCAACAGCAGTCAAGATGGATATCCTTAGGGAATCACGTGGCACGGGTCATCCGGACTTTCTATTTCTCCATTCAAATCTTCAGGGGTGGTCGGATGGGTGGAATGTCTTAAACAATGCTATGTCTAATCATGCTGCGAAAGATGTTACGTTTGATGATTTAGAGCAGCTATTAACATGATCAAGATAATGAGGACGGTAACCAGACGACAGCTATCAATCGATAGCGGTCATAGAAAAAAGAAAAAGTGACACAATTTTACCTGTAATACAAAAGTCTTGCTTTTGTATTACAACGTTTAAACTTCTGACTTATATTATTATAGAAAATAATTTAAGATTACTGTAGATAATTTTAATATCTATAGGTAATATATAGATTATTTATAAACCATATACTTAAAATGTATTTTAAACAAAAATATTTCCAGATGATGACCGCAATACAAGTGATACCCCAGTACATGACGTAAAGAATCACTTTACAGTTTTATAAAAAAACACTTGAATTTTTAACTATAAAAATAAATGGCAAATGAAGGACGCTAATATAAAGTTTTTACGCTTCGTAGAGAAATATTTCCACCATTAATGAAATAACTATGAATATATCTTGACTGATGAATAATTTGGAAGCTTGGAAAATTCACGTGTAGATAAAAGAACAGAGGTAAATCATTATTTTCTTAAACTCCTTTGCATTTTTGAGAAAACATGTAAATTTTATTTTAAAAAAGCAATTCTGATATTCAAAGTTGTTACCAAACCGGAGATTCATGAAAATGAACAGTAAGCGAGCGATTCAAACATTGAAACTTACAACGGCTTTAACCCACACTCTTTCTCACAAACATGAAGTCACTATGAAATATTTTTACATCAATTATCCACCAAGACTTAAACATCCTTTTTTTTTAAGAAAAAAAATTCCATTACATATCAACTGAAATTAGAAAACCATCCAAATTATGTAACATTAAATTACCTAATACAACATTGAGATGGCACATAAATTACGACGCCGACAATTTACAAATTTATTTTAAATAAAACACAAAGCCATAAGAATTTTTCAACTTCAAAATTCAACTTTATAAATAAATTCATTAAAAAAAAGAACGAAAAAAACATATAATACAATATAGAAAAGCTACAAGAAAAACACCAACGGATAAACATCCATAGCGTGTAAACTGTTGTAAGAGTGTCTTTCTTTATGAATAGATTCATTAAGACGTTCTTACAACAGTTTGCACGCAGTATAACAACATATTACTTAGAAAACAGGAGCTAATTATAAGATTAAATAACAATAGTATTATAATAAAAAAGCAGACAAAGTACTGCATGGCTTTCCCCGATATTAATAATACAAATTAAAAGAATTAAGAGCCAATAAAAAACCACAAAAAAAATATTTTTTAAAGAAAAGAAATAAATTCTTAGTTTTTTTTTCTAAAAATATTCGTATATAAATTAAGCCTAACAAATTTTCTTAAGCAAAGTTTTCTTTAAAACTAAGACGCCCCTTAATAAAGGCTAAAATAAGAAATACAAAATTTTAAAAATACTTTTCAACATTTTGAGTCCGGAGTCTATAATTTTAAAAAGTTGTAGATATTTCTTGATAGCTTCATATATTAAGTAAAACTTTCAAAAAATGTCTGAAAGATATAATCCCCGAAGAGAAATGGAATAAAAAACATATATTTCAATTTTAAGAGATGGGAGTTTATTTTTTGAAAAAAAAAATTAGGTTATTTGTTGTTTTAATAAAATTTTCTTTAAAATGCCTCTGAAGAAAATTAAATTCGGGTTTTATGCGATATCCATCCATCCCCTTAACGAATTAAAAAAAAAAATTGATTTTAATCAAAATAAATCTGATCATTTGTTACCCCATATACAGAGATATTTGAGCCAAATTTGAAGAAAATCGGTTCGGTCAATCCCGAGATATAAGGCCAAAAGCAGTGCAACACACATGTATAGGTACATACATACATGGACGTGTTTTGTTAGTCTAGATGAGCGATTCTCAATCGTTTTAGCTCCACGACCCCCACAAAGTAAAACAAATATGTGATTAATAGTTCGCGAACCCCAACCACAACACAATGAAACCTAATTAAAACTAATTAGTTGAGTTGCTAGCGACGGGTTAGAACATGCATATATGAAGTATACAAACATGAGCAGAGAAATTCATGAGCTGTCAGAGCATTATATTCGAACATTAAAAAAAATTCATTTGGCGGAGCATGTCCCAGAAGAAAAAAATTACCTCTCAAAGAGACGGGTACTGAATTCATTTAGCGAAAACGTTGTCGCAGCTGCTAAGTTACCGGTTGAGATTCACGACTAGCTCATCAAAATGTCGGCCGATAAAACATTACAACTACAATTCACATCTGAAGATTTAGAAACGTTTTGGCTTGCTCGTCGAAGTGAATATGGAAATTTAGTCGCAGAAGTATTGAAAATATTAATCTCTTTCGTCAGGCTTTACATCTGTGAAAAAGGTTTTTTGTCTACGGTTGCGATAAAAGCTAAGTATAGGAATCGTCCTGTGTCGCTTGAAAACAATTCGTTTTTGTGTGTTTCTAACGTAGATCCACATATGGAAAAATTTTCAAATAAAAAACAAACGTAACCGTCTCATTAATTTATTCTCTTTACATGTGTACTTGTAAATTTAACTAAAATATTTATAATAAATGATCTTTTTCTCATAGAATTATTTCATTATTGTTTACGTGTAAAGTTGTAGGCTAATTTTGCAAAGCCCTTTCATAACACCGCGAGCCCCAGGTTGAAAAACTATAATCTAGATGAAGTAGTTATACCTTAAAAACGAAAAGATTTGCAACCACGATACCTCATTTTTTAACATAATTACCATAATTTCCCCTTAAATATAGCTAATCTTGCTATATTCGCCAGGAAAGTAGCGAATATAGCTAATGTTAATAAAACTACATCAGTTGTTAATACTAACTATTATAAAATAAAATATAATCGTAAAGACAACAGTAGATATTTGAGAATATTATATTTAATGATATTAGTAATTTATCACATAAAGCGTGGTATGTTTTTTAATTGAAAAAAATTCTTTCGTTTTTATTTTGCAATTTACATTAAACTTTGAGAGTAATACTTCATAATCACTCTATATTCTAAACAAGACAGTAAAGTAAAAATTACAGTATATTACCGGTAAAAAAAATATCGTACTGAAGGTTTTACATACTTATTATTTAGCCCATCTTTTATATTTATATACATGAAAATACGATCATTAATTCGTTATTTAAAGGTTAAATAATTTATAAGCATAAAATACACATACATTTATAAAATAAAGTAAAGCATAAAGACTAGTTATAAAGTGGAGGTTTTAAAACAAATTGGTGGTTCGTGTTGAATAATGGAATCGGGAGAGCCGATTAATGATAAATTTCAGTTCATGTTAGTGTCTTTGTATGTACTGGTAGATTTTAGTATTTCTATGCACGTGTTTTCAAGAGTGAAAAAAAAACCCTCGTACTATGTATAAAATAACGAGTGTGGTTAGCGGGTTACAAAAAGTCTAGGCATATATATGTGTTTGAGCGTGTGTGTGTGTGAATATATATATAAATGTGTGCATTAAACTGAGGAAATGGAACGGATTGAATGATGCACAGAACATTAGCACACGCATATACACACACACACTTACAAACTATAGTGTTGTTTCGTCCAACGCAATTTGAGCGATGCAATATTCAACTCTAATACGTTCTACATTCATCTCATATTCCATTAAAACCAATTTGTCTAACGTCAAATTTGATGGAAATATCGCAAATAAAATAATGATAAACCAACATAAAATATAATAGTATAAAAAAATATAGTAATAATAATACCCTTACAGCAGTCAATATACGTTTAAAAAATGGAGGAAAAATGCTTAACTATGCTTAACTCACAAAATATAATGTTATATTTAACCGTTTTAAAAAATATTAATTTGATGTGAATTAAATAATTATAATAAATTCTAGTGTTTATAAATATCTGACAGGAAGAATTATTTTTCTCTCAGAATTCAGGTATGAAAGTATTTACGTGCGACATCACTCCTTTCTGAGGTTCTGCGTCAGAATGTGGTTAATTTTGTTTTCTTTTAGTTTCTTTGACAAAATCTGTTTTTATAATTGTTGTCTTTCATTATTTTACAGCCGATTTCAACGAAAATTATAATCAGGATTCGAAAATTATGCGATCAAAAGTAACCTCATGATATTTAATAATTGAAAAAAAAAATAACTGAATGATTTTCTCATGAATGGTCGGTAGTTGCTAATTTTCTTTACTTTTACAACAATAAAAATAAAGAATATTATAAGATATTCTATTGTTTTTGTAAGTAAACTGTTCCAACCCAATGCAAAGATAGGCTAGAAAAATTATTCTTACCGTGGCTTTGAGAATACGGTATTTATATGGCGTACAACTTTAAGTCACTGACTAAGAAATAATAAGCCAAAAAAAAAAACTTTTAAATTAACAACATAGTTTACGTAATATTATAATGTTAGTGCTACTTGTGCCTATTTCTTTTAGTGAGCTCAAGGACACAGCCGGCTAATAATTAAACAAAAATTGTTTACATTAACACCAATCACAAGTGGAATAAATTTAATAGTTTTTAATAGAATATTATGCAACTGCCCCACAATGACAACCATGTCATTGTGTACTTCGAGTACGAAGTAAGTTACGACATTCGCCAAATTTAAGTCATAAATACATTAGAATAAAGAATATGCTCTATTAATAGAGGAATTTGGGTATAATTTTCGATGAAGGGTAGACATCCACAATAAAGGCTCATGTGTAAACTTCGCAGTAGTGCATTAATGACCTTTAAAGAGAGCTGAATACCGTACTTTTTGTACGACTGAAAAATTACTGGAATTTTTTATTTAAATCAATGATAGAATAAATTGTTTACGGAATATATATTTTTTTCATTTTTCAAAGAATGCATTAAACAATACATTTCTGTGGCAAGAGGTTATTAGTCACAAGTTCTGCCTTTTCTTTAATATCGATCGGTGTTAAAGATATTTCTTTCTTAGAATCCAACATAATTAATAAAAGGATAAATAGAGTAATATAGAAATTTAATTACCTATTGGTGTACTTTCAAATTAACCTTTGCTTGCTAACTACTTTTTCTTAGCCTCCGGGACCACCCTTTAAGTTTAACTACAGAGTATGAGATGGAATGGGAATTTTGTAACGAGTGAAAATGCTATAACTGACCGGGATTCGAACCCTGGACCTCCGGATGAAAGGTTGAGATGCTATCACTTGCTCCATGGAGGCCCGCTTGATAATTACTAAATCGGATTAAAATCAAAGTAAAAAAAAAAACAGCCGATACATTAAACATCCGCTTCTTATTGGTAGGTGGATGAAAAGAACAGGCTTTTGATTGGTTAAACACCTGTAACATAACGAAAATCTGTTCCATAATGACCCTCATTATGGTACAAATTTTAGCCGTGTAGTTCAAACGTTATAATACAGCCGTAAAAAAAAATAAATAATATGTAGTAGTTATGTTAACGTGAAATAAAGAAATAACAATTTAGCAAACCATTTCTATCTTTAGACAATAATAAAGTATAGGGACAAGGGAAGCAATTTTAGGCCTCAGATTAATAGTAGAAGGAAGATTAAAGAAAAAGAAACCAACATACTTGGCGTTTATAGACCTAGAAAAGGCATTCGATAACGTAGACTGGAATAAAATGTTCAGCATTTAAAAAAAATTAGGGTTCAAATACAGAGATAGAAGAACAATTGCTAACTTGTACAGGAACCAAACAGCAACAGTAACAATTGAAGAACATAAGAAAGAAGCCGTAATAAGAAAGGGAGTCCGACAAGGATGTTCCCTATCTCCGTTACTTTTTAATCTTTACATGGAACTAGCAGTTAATGATGTTAAAGAACAATTTAGATTCGGAGTAACAGTACAAGGTGAAAAGATAAAGATGCTACGATTTGCTGATGATATAGTAATTCTAGCCGAGAGTAAAGAGGATTTAGAAGAAACAATGAACGGCATAGATGAAGTCCTACGCAAGAACTATCGCATGAAAATAAACAAGAACAAAACAAAAGTAATGAAATGTAGTAGAAATAACAAAGATGGACCTGAATGTGAAAATAGGAGGAGAAAAGATTATGGAGGTAGAAGAATTTTGTTATTTGGGAAGTAAAATTACTAAAGATGGACGAAGCAGGAGCGATATAAAATGCCGAATAGCACAAGCTAAACGAGCCTTCAGTAAGAAATATAATTTGTTTACATCAAAAATTAATTTAAATGTCAGGAAATGATTTTTGAAAGTGTATGTTTGGAGTGTCGCTTTATATGGAAGTGAAACTTGGACGATCGGAGTATCTGAGAACAGAAGATTAGAAGCTTTTGAAATCTGGTGCTATAGGAGAATGTTAGAAATCAGATGGATGATAAAGTGACAAATGAAGAGGTATTGCGGCAAATAGATGAAGAAAGAAGCGTTTGGAAAAATATAATTAAAAGAAGAGACAGACTTATAGGCCACATACTAAGGCATCCTGGAATAGTCGCTTTAATATTGGAAGGACAGGTAGAAGGGAAAAATTGTGTAGGCAGGCCACGTTTGGAACATGTAAAACAAATTGTTAGGGATGTAGGATGTAGAGGGTATACTGAAATGAAACGACTAGCTCTAGATAGGGAATCTTGGAGAGCTGCATCAAATCAGTCAAATGACTGAAGACAAAAAAAAAGACAATAATTTAGATAATCATTCTCAACGATGCTATATTTTTATATGCTTTAAATTCTAGTAATACTGTTAAGTTTACATGCGTGGGCTCTGCAAATTTTTATGTGCAATAAAGTTTAATGATGATTACTGTTTTATTTGTTTGAAAGAAGTATCTCTTAAAGCAATTATTACAGAGCTATAATACAAAAGCTAATTTAATTACAGTATTTGTGAATAATGAGTGCATAGAATATATTTGCAGCGAGCAGTTACGCAATAAAGACATAATAGCCATGGATAATAATAAACAATAAACATTTTAATTAAAAGAAATAAAATAAAATACACAATTATGTAAAAATAAAGAGCTGTACTGAACGGTTATTAAAATAAATTGGAAAACAAGATTATACTCAAAAATCGTTAGATTACTTTATAACAAAATTATTTCTAAAGAGTAAATAATTTTTAGTTAGCGAAATTTGTTTATGTTAAATAATTAACTCAAAATACTCAGACCATACGTTCAGGCTCCCTGCAGACAAGACGGCAGATACCTCAGCTTTCACTTTATTAGACCGCAGACTATCATTTCAGCCATTTCAGACTATCATTTTCTGCTACTCATATATCGCCGTGGATAATGTAACATGAATTTAATTCTGTTCATTTCAGCCCTCAACACCAGTACTTCCCGCTTCAAATGGGGCTCGACGCTAAGAGGAAAGAATATTGTAGGTTAATGACCTGGATTAGAGTTCACCAGAAGTTCCGGGTGTTGCTAGAACCTATATTCGTATTGTTGGCTCAACGAAGCAGACGAAGCCAACCCGAGTTGGTCTAGTGGTGAACGCATCTTCCCAAATCAGCTGATTTGGAAGTCGAGAGTTCCAGCGTTTAAGTCCTAGTAAACGCAGTTATTTTTATATGGATTTGAATACTAGATCATGGATACTAGTGTTCTTTGGTGGTTGGGTTTCAATTAACCACAAGTCTCAGAAATGGTCAAACTGAGACTGTACAAGACTACACTTCAATTACACTCATACATATCATCCTCATTCATCCTCTGAAGTAATAACCTGAATGGTAATTCCCGGAGGCTAAGCAGGAAAAGAAAGAAAGAAACAGACGAAGACGCTTCCTAATCTCAACCAATCACATGGATTTGACTGAGCTTAGGGCCACCCACTGAGAGACGCGTATGCAGGATTGGCCTACCAAGATTATTCCTTTCTTCATACCTTAATCGAAAAGGCCACCACTATCCCTACCAGTCTAAACCTCCAGCAACGGACATACGAGGGTTATTTTTTTCAAAGTCCGATCGGTCGCGAAATAAAAACCCGCGCAAAAATCGGATAAACCTTTGCGCATATGTGTTGCACAGCGTCTCTAGTATGGCCTTCAATCACGCCGGGTCACTTCGTTTACTTCTGAACAAGCAGCTAGCACGTAATCATGTCTATAACAATAGCATCTCCCGCCAAGTGTGAAGTGCGTGCGGTAATTCGATTTCTTCTGGCTGAGGGATGTAATGCAGCTGAAATTCATCGACGAATAAGTAATGTGTACTGTGAAACTTCAATGAGTGACAGCAAAGTGCGACAATGGTGCAGGAACTTTAAATCAGGACGTACAGATAGATGTTCATGATGCAGGCGGTCAGGGAAGGAAGCGAGTGTCAACCGATGATCTCCTTGAGCGAGTGGATAAGGCGATTCGAGAAAATCGTCGGTTCACAATTTCTGTATTGAGTGATTCGTTTCCTGAAATTTAAAGGTCAGCTCTCTACACCATTGTGAGTGAGAGACTTCAGTACCGCAAACTGTGTGCAAGATGGGTTCCCAAGATGCTGTCCGACCACCACAAATCAATCAGAATGGACGCCTCCCTAACGTTTCTCCAGCGCTACCACAATAAAGGAGAAGATTTTTTGAACAAAATTGTCACAGGGGACAAGATATGGGTCCATTTCGAAACTGAAGAAACAAAAGAAAAATCCAGTGGATTCATTCTCATTCTCCCAGTAAACCAAAGAAGTTCAAGCGAACCTTCTCCAACAGAAAGTGTATGACTACTGTGTTCTGGGACCAGAATGGAGTTCTCTTGATAGAATTCATGGAACGTGGCACGACCATCACTGCAGCCTCATACTGCGTAACTCTTCAACGTCTACGAAGGGCAATTCAGAATAAGCAGAGAGGAATGTTGTCATCAGGCATTGTCTTAATCCATGACAATGCTCGCCCGCACAACTGTAACAAAGAAGCTCCTGCAGCGTTTTCGTTGGGAAGTGTTTGATCACCAACCATACTGCCCGGGCTTTGCTTCATCCGATTTTCACCTGTTTGCTCACATGAAACGCTGGCTAGGAGGACAACATTTTGGCACAGACATCGAGCTGCAGAAACATGGCTGAAAACACAGGCGGCTCCATTCTATGACAAGGGTATTGGAAAGTTGGTACCATGCTACGACATATGTCTACATCGGAGTGGCGACTATGTAGAGAAATAGTGTAACTGTGTAAGTACTTTTACAAATAAATTTTTTTTTTTTTTCACTGTGATTTTAATTTCGTGACCGATCAGACCTTGAAAAAAAAATAACCCTCGTATTTTTGATTGTCTCTCCCTGATAATGTGAGGAAACACCGTTCTCTGATAACAGAAACTGTGGTCAGGTATGCAGACGGCTCTACAGCCCGTCGTATAGTCAGGTATGTGTTACGCAAGATTTGGTCCGTGCATGTATCAGGATTCCAAGTCGGAGAGGTGAATTATTCAACGCAATTACTTATTTCGTATTAATGTAATTTTTATTTATAGGATAGTATGGATTAGAAATGCGCTTTCAAGAAGTAAAAAAATACAGAGTTTACCAGAAACAAGAGAAGTGAAACACGACTTCAAGAATTTTGTGCAATTTAATCGGGCTTGGGCAATGGTACTTTGAATTATGATTTTGGTAAAAACATAAAAAAATAAAAAAACTATTTAAAATATTCTAACGATTCTTTACTGCCACAGAAATGAATTTAAAAAATATATATATTTGCTGCAATGTTTTTGTAACAGACAATTCGTAACTGAATTATGCTGATACGTTTTACGTGAGAGATATTTTTGTTTTTAAAAGGAAATATCAGAACGTTTCTACAAAGAGAATTAGTTTTATTTGTGCCTGAAAATTTTCGATATGTTTTCGTAAAATTTGTTTATGTCAACCAACTTTGATGTCTTTGACAATAAAAAGTATTTAATAATTACCGAATTTTTTTGCGTAATTTTTTTTTACTGGAAAATAAAAAAAGCTACATATGAAATTACGACCTTTATTATTATGTACTTTTATTACCTTATTTGTATAGGATACTTCAAGCACATTTTTAGATGTTGTTGTTTATTCTATATCAATAAAAAAAAAAAACAATTCATAAAATATTGTTAGTTAACACTCGATAAAAAATTGCTAATTTACCTAAAATGGAATGGATATTAGATTTTAGAACTGTTGAGAAATATTCTATACTGAGACTAATTGTTCAACACTACAATTGTTAACTGTACGAGGTTATTCTAATATTTACTTCTCGGTGACTTTTGTTGAAAAAAACCCAACAAAAAAATACATATGAACTAACGAACAGAAATCTATGACATCCTTCACAAACCTAACAATAATTCTGTTCAATACTGATAAAATAAGAATACTGGTAAATATTTTTAATAATCATAAAATAATCATAATAATACGGGTAACCTGTCATATTTCATGCCGACTATGAGGCACCGACTATTAAGTAAAATAAATAGAAACTGTGATGTAAAAGTAATAAATAACAGGCACCGACTATGAAGTAAAAGTAATAAAATTGTACGTAAATGCTGAGGTTAAATAACATTATACAAACTCCCTATAATTGATTATTTTTTACTGATTATTACTTAAATTATTATTATTATTACTTAAATTGTTTAAAATTAAATTTGCAAATTTCTTATATTATTGGGAATATTTTTCTTATTAATTTCACAGATTCATAAACTGGAATATTTGTTCACTCGGTAAATAATAAATTAATTTGGCCGACCTCCATGGCCGAGTAGGTAGCGTGTCGGCATTTCGTGCTGAGCTTCCAGGTTCGAATCCCGATCAGGCATGGCATCTTTTCATATGCTACCAATTTCCTCCGGGTAAATGGCCATAGCCGTTGATAGCCGCTCATTCAAAACAAAAAAAATATTATTCTATCCGTATTATCTGATGTTTTTTTCTGAAACTTTTTATTTTTTTAAATTATTAATTGGAATCTATTTATAAGAGAGGTTTTAAATATAAAAAATACTTATTCAGCAAGAATCTTGTGTAATCCTATTAAAAAGCTTTAAGGTATTTTACTAACTACTTTAACTTAAGGTATAAGATGTACTTATGTTGTAGATGTTTGTAATTACAACTAGAAGAAATTGTAATGGAGTATTTATTGCGTATAGTTTTTGACCCTAAACAAATTTAAAAAACTAAAAAATCAATTTCAGATAAAAAAGTACCCGCCGTTAGTTGACATGTTACAAATCAACTAGCAATAATATAATGATTTGACATCACAGTTTATTTTTTATATACCCACGGGAGGATGTTCAGAACACTTCATGAGTTTTTTCATCCCATATCAGATTTATTTTTGTATTATAATGATATATATTAAGGAAGAAATATTATATGTGATACTAATGTAGGATGTGCGATCGAGTTGTACAGTTAGGTAATGGCCCCGCTCACTGTAAACAATCTATTAAAAATTTATTTTACAGTATATGATATTTCACGTTCGCATGACTTAATACTGTTCGTTTCTGCTTGTACCATCCGATTAGAATTTAAATTTTGACAATTTGGTATTCTTACAACAAAATTGTATACATTTTTTCGTTTTATTAAAAGATCTTCAATTACTGAAATCTTTTTATTATTATTATTATTGTTATTTGTAATTGGACCTTTTGGATTACGCAAAGATATTATTTAATTTTCTGCGTTTCCATGTGTATCTCAGGGTTTTCTTTCTTTCTTCTATTACTTGGTTTCTGGTCTCTGTTCTCTTCGGGACTTCATTTTCTGACTGTACCTCCCATTTCCAAATCTTTTGTTTGTACAATTTTCTGTTTAAAATTTCCGACGAATTTGTCCAAGCTTTATCAAGTTCTTTGTTATTGAATCGAGGAAATATTTTCAGTAGTTCTATATAAGTCAGAATTTTGTGGGTGAGCTTTGTTGTTGGGAGTCTGTGGATGTGCCTGTAAAAGGGTATTCTTCTTCTTCGGATGTCTGCTACAAGATGGATAATTTTTCGGTTGTTTTCCGCGATTTAAATCTGCAGCCGTCTTCTGTTCTTTCCGAGCCGAAAATCTTTCTCGTAATTATTATTACCATCACCACCATCATTTTTCGCATTGGTTCATGTTTTCTACGTTTATTATTACTTGTATGGTTATGTTGACGTTAGGTATACGTAAGTGTTTTGTGTTAATTTAAAATGATTTTGTAAACTATTTTATAAAATCATACGGGAGATTGAGACAGAATAGGTTTTAACTGTTAAAATAATACCTGCGGTTATGGCAGTGTTATGGACTATTATAGTCCATAAAACTGCCAAGATTTATGGCTGCTGTACCATATCCAGCAGTATATGTTACAGAAAATTAATCTCGCCTTAAAATTCCCGAAAGAAAGTGTCATTTACATTAGTTATGGACACAGACTGTAATTAATATATAAAGTATATGTGAATTAGTAAATTTACATAAATATATTTTCCGTTGTTTATTATAAAGAATTTACTGTGATTAATACACAGATCATTTTATAAAAAAATATACATACACATATATATATACAAAAAAACATTAAATATTTTGCTTAATTTGACTGCCATAACACTTGCAATGTTAAACAGTAATCATGCGGTATAACTTTACAGTTATTTATTATAACAATATTGTTTGTGCTCTGTTATTATTTTTTTTTGATGGAATGTGTTTAATTAAACAGTGTATTTGTTTTCGTTTTACAAATTATTATCAGAAATTGCTTAATTAATTTTTATCTATTTTTGGATGTCAGATAATAATATGGAAAAATTATACTTGTTATGTTTTGTGTTGCTATTATTATTATTATTATTATTACTATTATTATCATGTTACTTTCCTTTATTGTTACTTATGTATATGTCAACGTTATGAGTACATTATTAGTGTTTTGTGTTCAATGTACAATATATCAAGGGTTAAGTAGCTGTTCTGTTGTATAAATAAATAGATTATTATTATTAGTATTAATTTATTATTATTATTATTATTATTATTATTATTATTATTATTATTATTATTATTATTATTATTATGTAAAAAACAATATTTTTTATTTATATGTATGTGAAAAAATATATTACCTATTACTATTTTTTTGTGAATTGTAGAATATATAACAAAAAAAAAAGGTTTTTGAGATACTTCGTAAGTTAAAAATAAAAAAAATACAAAAAAAATTACGAAAATATATTTGATTACATATAACAAAATATTCTTTAAAAAAGCTTTTATTTAAGTAATATTAATATTAACATTAATAAAAAAAGGAAACAAATTAGAAAAACCCTCTAAAAATAAAAAATAAGAATTAAATCAAGTTGAGAAAAATATAATATATTAACAAATATAAAAATGCACTCACTGAAAAGTAAAAAATAAATATTATAAATACATATAATAAATAAAAAATAAATAAATATAATAATTATTAAATGTTAAAATTAAAAGTAACGAAAATATTTAGTTAAATAAAAGCGTGGCGCAGTTTTTATAATTTATTTAAAACAACACAACATTTATTTCTACAACAATTAATCTTCATTTTCATTTTCAATAACGACGCGAGGAGGCGAAAAGGTTTGCTAGACCTCTCCAGTTGAGACTGACTAGCTACAAGTAACAATCTGGGAAAATTCACCCACTCGCTTTCTTTGTACGTGTTATCATGTGAGAACTATGTAGTTGGAAGTTCATCTTCGAATTCTGCTTGTAATATAAACCAAATTAAACGCACTCTTTCCGCTAAAAGTTTCATTTTAATTAATTATGAATTTTTATTTAATGAATTCATAATTACGATTACAATTATAATAATGATAATAATTAACAATTTTTCGTATTACCATCAAAATTTAATAGCTTTGTGCAAGATTTATAAATTTATTTTTTTTATTTTTAATCTTATTAACCCTTAAAGGTCATCTCTTTGCAAATTTGAACCATCATCAAAAAATAAAAACTTGAGTTATTTTATTACAGATAAATAAAGTATATACATATACTAAACAACCTCATTAAACAAAAAAACAAAAATATTTTAAAATACAGCAAATGTCTATAAATACTTATTCGAAAAGATTGTTATAAAAACTCAATTCTAAAACGATTGATTGTTCTCGATTGTTAAAACTCGATTCTTGATATGTATATGAGTATGATTATTAATCCTCCTACTATTGTTAAAAAGATAATGTATAAGTATCATGAAGATTTAATTACTATTGAATGGTTTCTACATATTAGGGCGGTTTGGAAAATTATTATGGATCCTAACGATATAGGGATGTTAGTTTTGACACGGTATCAACTAGCACGAAATATATAAATCGTAATAATTTTTTATACGTATATCAATCGTTAATCCATCTTTTACATTTAAGACGTTCTAAATCTATTTCTAACAGATTTTTTTCAATTTAATAATTTTTTCTTTTATTATTTAATTATTAAAGTAATGAAAATATAATATAAATTTATAACGTACGTTATAACAGACAAATGCAGTTATCATGTTACCCATTAAAAACCTGACTCATATAATTTTTTTAGTTAAAATTACTTTATGTTAAACGTATCATTTATAAGCATTAAATTTGTGAATTCTTTAACTTCGCATTTATCGAGTTTGGAATTGTAAAATTTACAATGCTTTAAAGTTTTAGTAAAACTTTCATTAAACACAATTTAATTTTTCTTACGAGTATAATCCATATCTGAGATTAAGTAGTGCTATTGAATTAAAGAGAAATAATATTTAAGAGAAACAATATTTGTTATACTAAAAACTGTAGAAAACAGATAGTAGATCTTGATTTTAAAGTTGAATTTTACCTGAATTTCAAAAGGTTTGATAAGCTAATGTGCAAGTTTGTAATCTACTTAATGGAGATACCTGCGGAAACTCATTTCACTTGTAACATTTCCTAATTAGTCTGAAATATTTAATTTGATATTTTTTTAAAAATGCTGCGACTTTTTTAATGAATGCTTGAATGCCTTATGTCAAATAACCTACAATCATTAGATAACAGATGAAACATATTTTCATGAAACATAATTTTTTTTTTTATTAATATTTATTCTAAAAGACAATTACATTCAAAAATTTACCGGAATAAGTTAATTTTTCAACATCTGCTTACATGAAAAATTTTACAAGTCCGTTAAAGTAGTTTCCTACGGCGGTAAATAATTTGTCAACATCAATTACTTAACTTATTTCATCAATTAATTAACTTATTTGAAACATTCCTGGAACCCATTTTGAAGTATTGTCATCAGCATTTTCATCGCATTGCCCATCCTACCATCGGCGTTGTTGTATAGTTTTCTCTTCTGAGAATTTTTCAAGCTTGGGAACAAGTAAATATCATCTGGGGTTGATTCGAGAATGTATAGTTGATGCTCCAGAATTGTTACAATGTATTCTTGACAAGTATGGTTACGGTACATAAGAATCCAATTCTTTTTTTCCTATTTCTCAGGACGCTTCCTTCTAACCGCATCCCGGTAACGACAAAAAATACTGCCGTATACTTCCTTGTCCACTGACTATCCTTCAGCAATAAATTAGCTGTGAACAATACTCTATAAATTCGAAACACTTCTTTTATAACTCTTTCACTACTCCTATCCAAACTATATTTCTGCATCCGCAGTAGTGATGATTTCAACTATTACGGTTGGTATTTTATTCATTTATAGTACAAAAAACACCATGTTGCATCTCCTTTTGTGTTCTTGTTCAGAAAATTCTGATTTTATCAGCCGTTGTAATGAAGTATCTCGAAAATATCACGCAAGTTTATTTTTGATCTGCAGATAACATTTTTGAAACAACGTTCTGACAAACGCATTGCATGTACAGATCATTATTGAGTATAATTTAGCGAATTTATATTCAAACAATTGACGCTATTTCTTGATAGTTTTTCTATTATTACTTCGAAGAAAATGTTCAATATGCTAAATTTTTTTTTTGAATTTGTGAAGGTAGACGGAGGCCACAAAAATATCATCTTGAACATTAATACGATTATTTCTAAAACCTTTATGCCAATTTTAAACCACTGTTTTCTTCATCGCCGATTCTTTATAAATCTGTTCAAACGCTATATTGCCTATGACTGTGACATTTGTTTAAACAAAACGCAAAATTTTATATCTGTGCGGTGATCTAGTGCTGACATTTTTTACAGACATAAGTGATACGAAAGCTTTAGTATTGATGTATGGGAACATTAACGGAACGCAAGGATAGCGGGAGATTTACGTATCTCCCTACTAATCGTAGAGCCTGGACAAAAGTCCCTTGCTGCTATGGTATTTTTTTTTCGAGCGGGTAGTTATTTTTTTGGCGGTTATATTTTTATTTATTTTATTTATTGACAGAATTTTGTATTGCGTTCCGATCCTTTAGACCAGATTCAAATATTTACCGGAGTTGAACTTGGGAGACTAGTCGCGTATGTGCTTCGTTCTCACGGCGTGATTCCTCTTCAGTCCGTCTGCTGAAGGTCTTTCGGTGCTAAGGCCTTCCGGACTAGCAGAAATGCGCGTCTTGGGGATCCTATTTGTCAGAGGATGCAATGCACTCCCCTCGCCGGAGGCAGTCCCATGTGCTGGCAGTGATATAACTGTAAGAGTTAGGAAAGGAGGGTGGTTGGTTGGTGAAACAAAGTTGGGAAGCTTTCTTCATTCAGGCTATCTTCATTATTACGCCTCTGCCGGATTCAGGCCGGGTAGGGTGCAATCCGAAGTAGTGAGTTGTTTCTTCACACGAAAAATGTGCGCAGCTATATAGGGTGTTTAAGTATTGGAGATATAATGATATTTGATAAAATTATGTATTTTGTAAAAATTCAGTAAGACAAAAAATGAATTTGAATGAATTTGTCAGTAAGACAAATTCAGTAAAACAAAAATCTCCTTATTACGACTGTTTTCTTTAATTGTATGTGGTTTTTTGAACCTATATATATATATATATATATATAGATTATAATAATTAAAATAAATCAATTTATCATAAAATAAATGAAATACATGCAGAATTTATCAACAGAAAGCTATTATTAAGTACATTTCGTACGAATTCCTAAAATTGATTATTACAGCAATATCGATTTTACTATGTTAATAGCTATGGTATGTTACATTAGAAAGTTACAATGTTTAATTGGCAATTACTCGAACGTACTCTGACATACAAGCAACCGCTAATTGAGAGACTGTAGTCGGTCATTGTTACTAACCACGCCTAATTAACCACATCAAATATCATTCTATCTGTCTACCCAATATCTCATACTATTCAACAATAATCATTCGTATTTTAGCATCAGGTTTGTAAATTTATTTCTTAATGATTATATACGTCAATGAATCGGTCATAGTATCTGCCAACATTATCATAAAATATTTATTTAAATAACAGATAAATATAAGTAAGTAAAAATGTTAAAATTGTTTATATCATATTTTTTATATGAATACTCATATGAAAAAGAGAACTTTCAAAAATTTAAAAGGTAAAAAATTTAATAAAATTAGAAAAGAGATACACAGAAACTTTATTAACTGACTACTTTACGAGGATGATTTAAAGACAACTAGAATGCACAATAATGTATTATTTTATAACATTCAAAACCAACCAGTGATGACCAAAAATAAAAACTTTCTTTAAAACCTCTATATGATCATAGAGTTTTTATTTCTCGGCGAATATAGCTACAATAGCAATATTAAAGGGGAAAGTACGGTGATGTGTCAAAAATGGGGTAAAGGTTTTTAAATCTCAACGTTTTAGGGTTAAAACTTTTACTAGATGAACTAGTTCATCTAGATAAAAAAAAAACATATATATGTATATATGTGCTTATATACGTATATGTATTGCACTGCTTTTGGCCTTATATTTCTGGATTGACCGAAGTCGATTTCTACAAATTTGGCTCAAATATTTCTGTATATGGGGCATTGATCATTTTTTTTTCAAATTTAATTAAGGGGGTTGGGTGGGTATCGCGAAAAAACTAATTTCGATTTTCTTCAAAGGCATTTTAGAGAAAACTAAATTTTTCTCCAAAATGCCCCATTTCTTAAAATTTAAGTATATGTTTTCCGTTCTTTTGTTCCATCTCCCTTTGGTTTAAATATTTTTCAAAATTGTTTGAAATTTTATACTTATACAGAACTATCATGAAATATCTCCATTTTTAAATTGTAAACCCGGATCTAAAATAGAAAAATGTGTTTTGAAAATTTTCTATTTCTTATTTTAGCCTATTGCTTCTTATTTTAGCTTATTGTTTTTATTATTGAAGGAGGTGTTAGATTTAGAAAAAACTTTACTTAAAAAAATTAGTTAAGCTTAACCTACATATGATTATGTATCAAAAAACCTTACTTGAAATTTATTTTCCGCTCCTAAAATATAAATAATTTTTTTTTTTTAGTTTTTTGGCTCCGACTCTTTTTAATTTTTATTATTAACAGCCGGGAATAGTATTATAAGACTTTCAGATGATATAAAGAAAAAAGACTAATGTTTTTTTGGATATCTTTCCAGAATGGACGGACAAAAGACTGACTAAAAGAATTTTCAATTGTCTATGATAAAAATACTAAAAACTCCTGGTTTAATGAAGCATTAAGAATATGAAAGAACTAAATAACACGGAAGAAATAATCTTAAATAGAAATAAATTTAACAGTATTATTTTAGAAAACAAGAGTTTTCAGGAAACACTGAAAAATAAATATGACTACAGATGGAGTGAAGAGAGAAGGCGAAAAAAACATGGAGAAAGAATGAAGAAATATTGGGAAGAAAGGAAGTCAAAAGAGAAAAATGATTAAAAAATGTTAAATAATAAAAAGTTATTTATTGTGGTCCTAAGGTGACCAATTCGAGAAGAATAGCCGGGAAAGTCATACAATGCTTTGCCGGATTTTTTTTAATCTATATAATACTCTATTTATGTTAGCAAGAATAAACATACAAAAATAATTATGTATTTCATAGTTTCTCCACACAATATCGATTTATCGGAATCTGTACATTTGGTCGTAAGTATTATTTGAACAAAGATAAAATAAATACAAAAAATAAAAATGCGTTTTTCTTTACTTGTGTGTATATATAAACTCAAGTTGTTTTTGTAATTCTGACTGTAAACTAGATAAGTGTAAATTAACACCTACCCATAAAAGTGATGATGCTCTAACAAACACAAGGAAATGACTTAAAATATATTTTTATATTTCAATTAGATACTTATAAGTATCTAATCGAAATGACAAAGATGCTATAGCATCTTTGTGATTAAAGAATTTCCCGGTTTATTTTTAAGAAAACTGAAACTTTATTTCTGAAATTTCCTACAAATTAATTTAATAGAGATCAGCGTTATTTAAACAGGTTAATAGATGAATTAAAACTGCAAAACGGTTATTTTCATTACATTAATATATGATAAATTTTTCTATACTTATAACCTTGTCAGTAAACTAAATTATCATTTAATTTTTGTCCACAGATTCCTGGATTTGTCTTAAAACTACTGTAGAAGATCTAGGGGTTTTCAATCGGTATGAATAAAATTTAATATTTATAAAGAAAGCGTTTTGTTAAACGTTTGTTAGAATAAATAAGACAATAAGAAAGCTGTCAAAGGTCATTTACTTTTTGACTATTTTGATTGTTAAACAATCATTGGAAGATGTTGTGGAATAATATATGTAACGAATAATAATACAAATTAAACAAAAAGTCAACGAATGACGCTTACGAAACGACTACTTCTACCAGTCTATAAAATAAAAATAAATTTTCACAAAAAATTACGTTTTAGGCAATTCCAATCAAAAGCTTATTAAGTTAACTTTACAACTTAATAAATTTTAGAAATTAAAAGTTCAATTGAAATTGCCCTTCATGTCTCATATATAAGACAGGACGGTATAAAGTTTATTACACAAAGACAGATGTAACAACAACTGATCAAAGATAGCCCTTCTTATAAGTAAAGTTAAGAAATCTGGTAACATTTTTATGTTCTTGTGATAGAAAACTTTTAAAAGAAATTTTCGATAATTATGATTCTCAAAAGGCAATAAGATAGAGGACTAATATGATATGATATGATATGATATAATATGATAGAGGACTAATGTCCTCTATCATTATTAAACAATGAAGTTGTTGCATCATGGCAGATAAAATAAAGTTTCTAAAATAAGTAGTTTAGGTTATTATGGAAATTTCAGCTTATTATGGACATATTTTGAAAGTTTCGTCTCTAATAAACTAATCATGTAACCAGGTGAAGATTGGGGGGCTACCATCAACTTCTGTTGTCTTTTTGACCCTTTATTCCAGTTTCAGTCTTACTACTTGTTTGAACTACAAACTTTAATTGAAATATTTGCCTCCCATTTTTGTAAACAGTATGGAGTGCTTTCTTATTTTCCAAATTATTTGTTGCATTTATAAGACAATTGTCTTATTTATCAAATTCTAGAAAACAATTTTCAAAAAATACATTAATTTACAAAGTTTTTATCCCTTACTTCTGAAGCACATTCCTAAAGGTTATATGAACATACTCGTGTAACGTTTAGGAATGTGCTTCAAATAAACATGAGTTCGAAAACGCTTTGTTTTCCAGTTATGAAGCGCCATAAAAAATTCAGTTATAAATATAAATAATTTTACTCTACGCTTCCTGGGGGTTAAATTTGGGGAAATATTATTGGCTTTTTACGACGTGTGAACTGTAAAAAAATTTATACATCTTCAATTGCAGAATGTTATCTTTAGTTATTTGTAAGAAAATATGTAATGTAAAAAATTTACTTAATTAACTTTGCGTTAATTAACTTTGTTAAAGTGTCACTAAATGAAGAAAACATTGCAATCATGTAATATGTAATTTAATCCTAATAATCGATAAATAATAAATAAAATATAAATAATCGATAATATGTAAATTAATCCTAATAATTGATATAAATAAAGGCAATTAATAAAAAATTGTCTACATCTATAATTATTAAAAAAATATATCAAAACATGGCAGGAAATATTTCGATTATACGATTTGGTTCACGATTACTCGTAAACCAAATCAAAAATAAACATTATTCATATTTATTCGATTAAAAATTTCCCTTATAGTAAAATTCTTGAATTTGTCGTAAGAGTTGGTTTGCTTGGCATTTCTCCCGCCACCACCGCATTCGGTCGCCCTAAAGCATACGACCAAATGTCTGTGCCAGAAACGGCTACTGAGCCTCGAAACAGTTTAGCGACCAGTATCCTAAATAGCTCCTAGAGCTTACCTAACAGCGTGAGCGGACTAAGCGCGGGGCTACACACCACCGGCTTACGTGTCCCAACCACTCACTCGTCATATATTTGCTAAAATGGGTAGGCGCATCCCGTCAACTACTAAAAATATATATGACATCCATAAATTAAAATTCATTTTGTCAAGACAGCAATTTGCTGCCACACCTAGGTCTCCGAATGCCAGCAAGTACCTGTCCGCCATATTAAAGCGCTTGGAGCCTTAATTGGCTGGTGGTCAGCCATATATATCTTTAGGTTAGCTTCCAACAGCAGTGCGGTAGGAGTCTTTTCCCCTTAGGTAAACTACTGATATCAGTTGAACAAAGCAACCGCATCAAGAAACACCCACACGGTCCGACAATGCGGCTCTCGCCACATTGACTCGGCGCTTGTCAGTGGCCGATTTTCCCCTTGACCTCTAAGTTTCAGGGTGGCCCGGTCTCTGGCTCTCCCAAGAGCAGGGTAGTCAAACATCATGTGTTCATTTGACTGGACCTCCCCACAGACTCACAGCTCATCAGCTGCCAGGAGGAATCGAAACAGATATTGGTTTAAATTAACATGGTTGGTGAGCACCTGGTCACCCGTTGCCCTTAAAGATGAGCTTGAGGCATATCATTCCCCCAGGTCCTGTATAAATTTATACAAGGATCTTCCCTTAGTGCTGGTTGCTATTTCAGCTGCCATGCATCCATCGCGGGGCTCTGCAGCCTCTTCTGCAGACGGGAGACGGGCAACTGAACGAAATTTAGATCCGGTGCATTGTGATCCTCGTTCCGCTCCCGTACTGGCTCGGCTCGAAACCGCATCCCAAATACCTCGGCTTCCCGACCTCTTCGCAATTTCCACATGGCTGCTGAACTTTTACCACTAAATCGATTGCCAATACGGTGGTAGCCTCGTAGGAGGTTTTTTAAAAACACCAGTGCATACAATTAAAGCTCTGCGCTGGACACTCCTTAAATTTTGAAGAAGTGCTCTATTCATATGCAACTTATGCGCCCAAACGGGCGCCGCATAAAAGGTCATGCTTTCAAAGAAACCTCGGTACACCATGTACATTTAACGGCCCGAAAACCCATAGTCTTTCCAGCAAAGTTTAAATAAATCAAATTCGGTTCATGAATGCTGCCATATTCTACCTGTATTTTAATAGATTCGTTTTAAAAGACATTCCTTAATCGCCATTGACCCACAGAAAAAAAGGGTACCAGATGAAGAAGAGAGCAATGCTAAAATAGAATCGTGTAAAAAAGGAGATTAGTTAATTTAATCTCTGAACTGACAAAAGTTTACAAAAAACACTGCAAAAAATTGTTGCAACAACTTATAAGACACTTTTTCAATCAAAAGAAACAGAAACCAGAAAGTAAATATTAACAATTAGAGCACTGACGGGGAATATTATTGCTACATATAAAAGCCTTACCTCAACGAAAAACCCAAGGGCATAACGGTCCGCCAAAATCTGCATAATAGTACTGAATTTAAAAAATACTGCAAAGGGTAGCGTAATCTTCTCGGCTTTTTCCATGACATTTTATTTCAAGCAGGGTTTTTTTGATTATTAATTACTAATTACTTAATTATAAGTTACAGTAAAATTTGAGAAAAAATTAAAATAGTCAATAAAAAAAATCTGGATCCGATTTAAGACATCTTTACCTTAAAATTAAACTATATTTAGAATATAATTGTAAAAAAAAATATCTAAATTTCCAGTAAAAACATTTGGGTCCTATTTAACCCCCTTTTCTTGACAGCTACCTTATGTATCATTTTTAAAACAACTTGAAGAACAAATTAATTATCAGAAATTATGAAAATTTTTAAATTTATAAATCGGATACCATGGAAATGCTCATTTTTTTAAAAAATGGTGCATTGTTGTCTACATTAACACTGGAAATATTTGAATTTTGAAAATTTAAATTTAAAATACGATATTTTAATAAGAGTCCTTGTTTTAGCCACCTTGTTTTTTTTTGCAACTTAAAAGTCTATTTATTGGAGTAATATACTTATTCAATAAATTAGGCCGATTTAGTGCAAAGTTAACAAAGAGAAAAAATAGGGATACCATTATGCTCCCTCGTCCCATGGGGTCAAAAATCAGGCTAGGATATCTACGTATATTCAAATATTTCAATTGTTTTAGTTAACGGATTTCTGAGATATAAGGCAATAACTACTTTGAAATAATATCGAAATCCTCATTCATAAATCCGATCGACTTAAAACTTTGGAATTTTAAATAATTCCAATAAATAATTCCGGAAAAACAAAACATATTCGGAAAATTTCAATAACCTTTTTGTGTTTTTTGGTCCAAGGGGGTCTTGAAACACCGACATTTGCAATGTCGGGGTTTCAAGACCCACTCGAAACCCAAATTTTGATCGATCTTTATATTTTCCTTTTCCTTTCATAACTGTATTACAAAGGAAGCAGAGCTCTGTGATACAGAGCTGAATACAAGAAAGTAAATATTAAAAACCAAGAAGTAAATAGTATTAAATTAAATTCAAAACCTATTTTCACATCAGACCTTCCTGCTCCGGATTGCGTCACTGTCGCATCGTTTGAAGACAACACGACAATCCTAGCCGATGATAAAGATCTGATTCAACCCTAGGCTAAACTACAAACAGAGTTAAACGAGATCGGCGCGTGGCTAACGAAATGGAAAACGAGAGTGAATCAGACCAAATCGAGCCACGTGACACTTACGATAAAAATATGTAATTGTCCACGAGTCTACCTGAATGGCACCTAAATTCCTCACATGAATCGGCTACGGTAGCCTATATTTGGATCATCGCCTGACGTGGAAGAGCCACGTGGTAGAAAGAGGAAACAGCATAACATCAAATATAGGGAACTAAACTGGTTGCTGGGTAGAAAATCGCAGTTATCGTTATCTAATAAACTGTTGATCTATGGAGTAATCCTTAAACCTCTCTGGTCGTATGGGATCCAGCTCTGGGGAACGAAAAGTAACAACAGTATTGAAATAATTCAAAGATTCCAGAATAAATTGGTGAGAACCATAACAGAGGCGTCGTGGTTTGTTAGGGGTAGGAAAATACCTGACTATCTACGATTACCGACTGTTTACGAAGTGATTCAAAAACATTAGCTCGCGATACAGAGCTCAGACAAACTTGTAAATTATCTCGCATTAAATTCATAGAAAAACGCGATGACATCAGGAGTCCAAAACGTTTTCACTGCTACACCTGGCAGATTTAACGAGAGGAGTGACCTGGAGAAGGAATATAGGAGTGAGAACACAGGATAACTCTGTCACTGTGTAGTGAACGTAACTTTGATAGTCTACAAATTATACCTATTTCTATCTACAGATGAATATTTGTTTTATCTATAGTGTTGTTTTCATATATTGGTATTGATGACATTGTTTTTATTTTTATTTTTTTCTTCCTGTGATTTATTTCTAGTTACGTATTGAGCTTTACTCGCACCAGATATATAAGTGTTTTTCTTACATATGATGTGTTGAATCTTTGTATACTTTAACGAGGGGTTTCGTCGGAAACCTCTCTTCATATGATTATAATGTCTCAAATTTACTTATGGTCCCAGACGAGATTCCGATTGTAAATACCAACACACTAAAAAAAAAATCCTAAATTACGGTCGATATTTAAATAAAAATCAAATACAGAGTTTAAATTCACATCAACTAAAATAATAGATATTTTTGTATGTGGCAAAGCAATTCATAAAAAATAGTTTAATATTTTATTAAGATTAGGAAAATTATTAAAATGAAAAAAAAAACATAATATTATCTATCGTTATGCCAAAAAAAAATATTTTAAAGAAAAAGAAAAACAACTTATTTTTTTTTTTGTTAACAGAATTTAGTCCAATCAACTTGCAGTAACCTATACCAAAATGCCGTAATTGTTAATCGTTACTTATAATTTTATGTGCATATTCCTGATAACTTACAGGCTAATAAATACTTATATATTTAAGATTCAGGTAATATTCAAAACCGTACGCCTTTAAAATAGATTAAAAGCGCCATTATTTTTTATGTTTTTCTTTATCTTAAAATTATTCCCATTACCTCTACTTTTATCTCTTCATTAATAGTATTTTGAGATAAGGTGGTCCAAAATAAATTTAGATTTTGGTTTAACTACAGTCTCATTAACGAAAGTACAATTTTTTTTTTCCCCAGCCGCCCAGGACAGGACTTGCGATCAAGCATCACGCGGTCCTGGGAGGTGTCTCGCCTCTAATTAGTCAGGACCCCCCGGCGCAACCGGCTATCACCTCAAGTGAGGGAACCTCAAAAGGGGCTTCGCCAGCGGGATTATGGTCTGCCATTGCCGTGCCACTAACGGGGAACCCCTCCAGGGATTAGTCCATCGGGACTATGGTCTTGCCTAAAGTGGTGAGTCCCCAAAGGGACCACCGGGACACGGTCTTAATACCTCCCCTACTATACAGCTCCCCTAAGCCATAGGGTCCACTCCCAAGACCCCCCCGAGGTCCCCAATCACTCATCGAGTGCGGTCCATCTCAGCAAGCCGTCATCTCCTAGGGCTGCGCGCCCTTCCCCTGCCAGTAGTTTCCCAATCTACTTCCCAGCCACGATACTCCTCCTTCTTCGACTTCAGGATCCCAGACGTTAGCTCCTTAACAGCGAGCCACTCATCCTCACTACGTAACATGTAATCGACGGTGGTTTCTGGCATTTGCCACACCAGGCGTAGCCTCTTCTTCACCTCTGCCCACCTGGGGCACACATAAAACGTGTGCTCGGGAGTATCTTGTTTCACACCATAAATGGACTCGGAGAATTCTTGCCTTCTGAACATTCGTAAATAAGTCCCAAATCCCCCGTGCCCAGAGAGTAGCTGGGAGGTATACTACCCAACTTCACCACGCTTCATCCCTTTTCCAAGGCCCAAGCCTGGGGATCAACCGACGAGTCCATGCACACTTATGCGTGGTGTCCCAAAACTCCTGCCATTCCTGCAGCAGAAGGGCGGCGGACTCTGCCTTCCGCAACCCGTTTCAGTTGTAGTGCCCGAAAATGGATCGGTGGGACACCCCAACATTCCCACTGCTTCTTCAGACACTGACCAATACGCGGCGGCGATTTTAAGTGCCTTCCACCGCTGTAGCGAGGCAAGCCGCGTCAGTTTCTTCTTCTTTCTCCGCGCCTCAAACCAAGCCAAAACAGCGTACAAGAGAATCGATGTAGAAGCCGACATAAGAAGCTTCCTCTTGCCCACCGCGGTCCCCACCTAGACCCCATTAACTGTCCAAGAGTGTCAACAGTCCGCCCAGCCTTGTCCATAATTCTGAATTTGTTTATTAAACAAGCCGGACTTCTTGAACCATACCCTCAAATATTTAACGTGTGTCAACATGCTCACCCGGAAACCATCAATGGGGATCCTGATGTCCCGGATACGACGATGGCCAACCACTGCCACCAGTTGCGTCTTACGGGGCACCAACTCTATGCCTCTCTCGTGAAGCCAACCACTCATCCCTCTCATAACCGTAGTCACCAATTCTTCCACCTCTTCATCATCCGTACGGCCAGCCACCAACAGCGCCAAGTCGTCGGCGTAGGTAACCACTGATATGTCCCCCGGGAAATACAGCCGCAGAACTCCATCAATGGTCAAGTTCCACAGGAGGGGACCCAACACCGACCCCTGAGGCACACCCTCAACGTCTGGAAGCATACATCCCCTTCACCGTGCCATTAACAGGTCCCTCTCATACAGGAAATCGTTCAGCACCACCATCAAATAGTCGCTGATGTTCCTACGCCAAAGCTTCTCTATCACAACTAGCCAGGACACTTACTTTTTCCTGTTTAGCCTCCGGGAATTGCCATTCAGGTATTACTTAGGAGGATGATATGTATGAATGTAAATGAAGTGTAGTCTTGTACAATCTCAGTTCAACCATTCCTGAGATGTGTGGTTAATTGACACCCAATCACCAGAGAACACCGGTATCCACGATTTAGTCTTCAAATCCGTATAAAATTAAATTGCCTGGGCCAGAACATACTGCTGACGTTCTTCACGTCCAGAAGGACTAACAGTGGGATCATTCTGGTCCTCCAGGTACCAGCCGCACACTGTCTGATTTAGCCAATTACTCTTCGAAGGACATCTACAGTAGACTTCCCCCAGACAAACCGTACTGATTAGACGAAAAACCTTCTGCGGCCTCCAGTTCAGCTCTGACCGTCTCCGCCAGAAGCCTCTCGTACAACCTACCCAGGGTACTCAGTAAGCATATCGGCCGATAAGCCATCACATGGTCTACAGACACCGGATTCGGGATAAGAAGGAGCCGACCTACCTTCCAAGGCCGGGGAAGCTGCTAGAACCCAATGTTTTATTCAGGGCTTCCAGGACCAGCCACGGATGCGCGCCCGCTAACCCCTTCAGCAACACACCTGACACGTCCTCCGGGCCCGAGCTCTTCTTGACATTGGTCCTCACAGTTGCAAATCTCTTCACTTGGTAGCCGACAACATCGGTGTGACCCGTCTTCGAGATAGGAAATAGACTGAGGATTGCCCGCAACGCCTGCCCTCTGAACAAAGGCGAGAGGGACCTAGTAAATCTCTTTATCAGCACTTGATACGCCCTCCCCTACGGGTCGACATCCAGATCTTCCACTAATTTACTCCAGGCCTCCCGCTTAGCGACCTTGATTGCGGCACATAGTCCATTTCGACCAGACCTGTACATAGTCTCCGCCTCTGCGACTTGTCAGGACGGCTCCTCCTCACCCATTGCAGTCTCCTTCTGGCTGCAAGGACCTTAGTTCTGAGGAAGGCAATGGTACCAGATCACCAGTAAACCCTTCTTGTATGGTCAAATCCTTTGTTGCAGTCTATCACTCTCCTCGCGCAACACCGTCACAAAACCTTCGGGTCCTCAAACCTGCAGATCCTCCAATCTAGCAGCCACTGAGTCAGCAAATAATGAGGCCTGCATCACAGTCAGCCTTCATTGTGTGTGATACCATTGTTGACATACTGGACTTTCAAACAAGGTTGTGAACAAGATTGCCCGGTGGTCGCAGGCAACTCACCGTCAAGTACATCCCAGGCAGTTACCCGCGGTCGAACAACCGGGTTGGTCTAGTGGTGAGCGCGTCTTCCCAAATCAGCTGATTTGGAAGATGAGAGTTCCAGCGTTCAAGTCCTAGTAAAGCCAGTTATTTTTACACGGATTTGAATACTTGATCGTGGATATCGGTGTTCTTTGGTGGTTGGGTTTCAATTAACCACACATCTCAGGAATGGTCGAACTGAGAATTTACAAGACTACACTTCATTTACACTCATACATATCATCCTCTGAAGAATTATCTAAACGGTAGTTACCGGAGGCTAAACAGGAAAGAAAGAAAAAGTTACCCGCGGGAGAAGCATGTCGGGGACCGCTGTGATATTGATTATAGAGCCCGATCCTCGAGCAACATATGTTAGCATAGCCGAGGTATTCAGGATGGTCAAGCTCAACATTCCAAGCATTGCAACAAGGATGTATCCTCGGAGGGTGGACCGTATCCCAGCAAGCTCAATGCATTTAGCATTAAAGTCACCTGTGAGTATCACCGGCCTCTCCACTCCCCGCACCAAATTCTCCAAATCCTCTTGGACCCCCTAATTGTGGTCGTCACCATGATCAGGGGATATGGGCAGGTAACAAGTATGCATACCGTCAGTGGGTAGCTCACAAATATGCACACTGTCAAGCCCATAGCCACAAAGCCTCATCCTCTCACGGTATCCAAAACAGCATACTTTTTTGACACAATTCATACGTCGGCGTCCTTGTCAGTATCCACCAGCAGGATCCTCCACAGGATACCAATCCTTTATTCGGTCCGTTACCAACGGAAAATCCACATTTCCCTCAGTTGCCACGGCCCACACCAGGTCATCGACTGCCGTCCTCCTCCTGCGTTTATCTGGAGGCACTTCATGGCTGACGATGACCTCAATCCCGGCCTCCGGTCCGATGTCTACTCATCCTACAGTCTAAACATTTCTGGAGTTTACTACATTGACTCAACTAGTGCCTCCTTCCCCCACAATTATAACACAGGTTAGAACGGGTGGGCCCGCAACATTTCACCGCTTTGTGGCCACAGCCCCAACACCTGTAGCATTTGGTCTCGTCCTTCCTCTGCTCAGTACAATTTGAACTATTATTCTTTACTTTTCATTATAAAACATCACATTTTCCAACTACATAGATTTTAAGATTTTTTAATAATTATTAATTCGTTAAGTTTTTAATAACAAACTCTTTTTTTTTTTGTTTTACTATAGTAAATTTGTAATATATTTAATCCTTGACTGATGCAGGTTATAAAAAAATCTATAAAAAATTATAAGATGAAAAATTACTATTCGAAAACTGACACATAAATAAAAAAAACCCTATTGACTATCCCGAAGAAAAATTAATCCTATTGTTCAAATTTATTGACAGTTAATTAAAAAAAAACTTCCGTAGTTCTACAAAAGAAGACGACTTTCGTTTCCAATGCCCTCACTGTTTCGCAGTTAGGAACGTACAGATTTTTCAAGTAAAACGCCCTACATATGTTAGATTGACAATAGACAACAAGCATCAAGTTTAAACAGACTTACTACTGCGATTCAATGCATAAGCACATATTAAAAATATACCATTGCACAGTCAACATCGCCTCAATTTTTTCGATCTTAATTCGAAAGTAACTGAAGAACAACTCAACCAATTTCCATAAATTTATATTATAAATACCAGAATATAATCTAATTTACAAAAAACATGTAACGGCCGCTAATATTAATACGTTAATTGCATTAACAAGAAGATAAGATTAGAAAAGCCTGAAGTTCATACAATCCAATTCTGTGCAAATATTATTACTTTTACTGTTTGCAATGGAACTACCCTAAACTTTACGAGTGAATGGAATATTATTATAATTTTCACTACTATTTACCAATAACTCACACAACTTCCTGCATTCAACCAGTGTCCATACTGGAATGCTAGTGACGTACTATTCAGTCGTCACTACAGGCTTTCTGATAACGCCGACACACAATCTCGAAAAAACACGGCCACACAGCACTACCCGATTAACTTCTAACTGTTATCGCTAGTCCTGGTAGTATTTATATCCCCCGGCCAGCAGAACCAGTATCCGCCTCATTCTTTAACTGTTGAAGCGCAATAATTTCATCGTCCGTGTACTTACAATTTTCCACATTCCGGTCCGGTAACTTTTCTCGTCCAACAACAGCTATTGGAGATGTCATTGCCAGTACTACAACGAACAGATTGTTAAACGGACATGTTAGCTTGAAAAAAGGATCCTATTTAGTTCCTTCAGGATTTTTTTTCATTATTATTTTCTCATACTTTTTTTTAATTGTAAGGAATCCGTTATACTGGTCCACATACAATATATATATAAATAAGGAAATCCGAATTTAAGTGAATGTTATTTTCGGATTCCTCATACCTCAAACGGTAAAGAAAATTCATTTCCTCTCCCCCCCTTCACTACAATCCGACCGATAGTAATATCGTACTTTTTACGAAAAGTTGGTAAAAAAAAGAAAATTTTAATTAATGTCGTAGAATTTTTACATATGAATTACCTACTTTTTTAAAAGCTTACTTGATTGTTAATACTTTAATACAAACATTTCCATTTTAATTTCCGACTATGATAAAATACGGAAAGTCACCGATCAAAATTTTTTTTCTCAAAGTTTTACGATTGCTAGATTACAAAAATATAAAAATAAATATAAAAAATGTGTACTTATTCATAAAGCTTATGAATACTTATGTATACTTGCATGCATGTTATATAAGCTAATTAGCCATTGGCTTATAACAAATTTATATTAAGCCAATTAGGCTTAATATAAATATTCTAATTAAAAATATGTACGTTCATAAAAATATGTAGGACTATACCAATATATCAGAAAATTTTACCGTTAGATCTTTGTTCCGAGTAGTTGGGGGAATAGGGAAAACATTTTGAATTTGTGTGCTCTGAAATGTGAAAAAATTCAAAATTAAAATTTAATTTGTTACGAAACTTTAAGAATTAAAAAATAAATGTTTTAACTGTTTAAAAATAATCGTTATTTCTGAGGAGTAATTTTTTTATTAAAACTTTCTCTAATTGAACATTCTTAATCGGAGAAAATATCATTTAATTAAAGCAGTTTAATTTAATATTAAGACCTAAAAAAGGTAGGAAAAAAGTTATATAACTGTTTTTCAGCTTTTTCTCAGTTAGTACTTGTATTTATCAGGCAGTTAGTGGATTTTCATTTTAGGAGTTAAAAATACTACTCGTATACCGTTACACAGAAAATGAAAATTCTGCGGAGTAGAAGTCGGAGTAGAATTAAAACTACAGTTATTATTTATTTGAATTTCAGTGTTAAATCTTATTTTGTTTTTGGGTTTCAATTAATCTTAGGATTAGGTCTTAGGAAACATTAGAGTGACGACTTAATAAAACCTGCTGCTTATATAAATAATGAGTTTATAGCCTATTCTATAGTAATACGATTTCAAATTAAAAATCACGTTTCTAATTTTTTTAGAATACCATATATAACTTTATAAAATACATTTTTTTATTCATGTACATATTCACAAACGTAATACTTTTAGAACCAGGACGATTTGTAGACGTTACTATCGTTATAAAATACATTTAACATAGTTTGTAAAGAAAGAAATATAAATTGCAATTAGGAAACTGGTGACATTTGAATAGAAACGGAATGTCTCTAACGGATGACAGTGTGTCTGACATCCAATCAGAATTCAAATAATTGACTGCTCTCCTTAACGCATAATAACTTACTCGTGCCATATTTTCTACTTTAATAACAGCCTCCATCAATTTTTTTTTATTCATTAAAATTTTGATAAAAATATAATAGATTTTTTTTTAAATTGTTTATTTTCGTTTAGAGAAATAAATAAATATTACTTATACTATATTAACTTAAATAAACGTTAAATTAATTTAAACATAATAGCAGTTATTAGTCAAAAACTAACATAAGACTCCATAAATGTGCAGTCTGTTATAATTACAATTTATAAGTTATGATAAAATTTATGTCTTTTGTTTAATAACTATAACAAAATAATAAAATATTTTACAAAACTATGAATTGAATTTACTTTAACGTCAACATCAAATCTTTCTTTAATATTTTTAAATAACATAAATTATGTGATTTATGTATTTTACATAATAGCAAACGTAAAATGAGTGTATTAATATACTTATAAATTTAAGTAGAATGACAAACTATATTAAAGTGTAATAAATCGTTTAGAAAGTGAAAACTAAACAAACCAGAAATAAAATATTTAAAACCTTTTATGCGGTTTAATTTGTTTAAAAACAGAATTTTTTATCCGGCTAAATAGAAGCTTTTTAAAATTTTGCACAAAAATACTACGCTAAATAAATGCAAAATAGTAATTGGTTTAGGTATGTACATAAAAACTAAAAGAAAATTACACTTCATTAAAATAAAATTAATTTCATGATAATTAAAATTAAATAAATTAGTTTCTTTTTTATTTCGACACATATAAATATATATAGTGATTTACGAGAAAATTTTCACGAGATGTTTTACTAGTGAAAATAAAGAAGAAAGTTTATAAACATAGGTTCGGAAACGCTTCGTAAGTGAATGTTGACCGATGAAAGATTTTGCCCCGATTTCTGCGCTTTCAGTAAAATTAAGACACACTATAATTCTTCGTACTCAAATTAAGGGGTAAATTTAGTAGTTTTATATGAAATCTGACCTGAAAAACTGAAAAAATACCTCCTAGAACTGTACTTTATGAAAAATCTGGGATAAAAGACAAAGACAGTGATTTATTAACCCGTAACTGTAAAATATTTGTTTAAATTTACTTCCCTTTTTTTTACGATTAAAGGCTGAAAATTACTCCCATTTTAACTTGCCTAATTCAGATAAAAATAATTTATTATTTCTCCAATAACTGTAACTTCTCACCAGTTATAACTATTCGGCTCAATTTTTTCACTATAAAAAAGGAAATTATTACTGTTTCGAAAATAGCCAATTCTAACAGAGATTCGAACCCGGAACTTTTAAAAATGAATGAAAAAGGATTACCACTTCATGTCGGCAGAGTGGGGATATTTTTTTTAATTTCGAGGGATTATTACATTATATATTGAAAATAATGTTGAAATTAATGGCTTGAGGACGCTTGGCGTTTTTAATTGGAAGACACGGGCAGAGGATCGAGTAGATGGCTGATCTATGTTCGCAAGACCAAGGGTCATATTGGCCTGTAGTGCCTAGAAGTAGTTTAGTATGACAGTATATACCAAAATAATGTTTTAAAACAGTTCCCATTTCCATAAAACCAAATTTAGGGGAATTAACTTTAAAAATTCAAGCTTGTAAATAATAAAGGTTGAAAAATCTATAAAAATATCTAAAAACAATGTATGTACGCGTAGATGTATGATTCCGTCGTCCTTTTTTCAATTTAGTTAAACCTATAATAATATACTTTATTGAATTTTAAGCTTACACGTAGACTATTTACGCTGTAATTTTATAAAATATTTTAATATTTTGTTAAAACCGATTGTCTCTGAATTTATATAGGCTAAAGCGTGTTACTTGTATGAAACATGCAACAGGTTGTTGCTGCGCAATATTTACTTTAAACTTAGGACTTAGCTTATAAATAACCGAGTATTTCTAGAATTACATACACCTATCTTAATGTTGTTTACTTAATATTGAAGAAAAAAATTCACATTACTTCCTAACATAAATATAAACTTCAGCTTAACTGAAATTATCAAAAAAATGTTCAATTTTTTTTCTTTATAGTTTAAAACACAATAAACAAAATTACTGTTTATTGTTTAGTAAGTAACTTCAAAAAGTTATAAAAATGGGTTTTTAAAATTTTTTAAATATGCATACACAGAACAATTTGCACACTTTTTCATATACCGTAAAATTTTAATATAATACTACTAGATATTAATTATGATATGAAAAAAATATATTACAAGAAAATCAAATACAGAGTGAGGAAAACTATTAACTGGTATGAATCGCACTTGTAGTATATATTTTCCTATTTCGACATAAGCATCGCCGGAAATTTTAACTTATCTTTCACTATAAAAACAAAAATATGTCTTAATAAATTCAATTTTTTCTTACTTCATTATACCATGAATATAACAATTTTTATGCTTGAAAAGTTAATCTTTTTTATTTCAGTTTGAATTTTTAAAAAATTCAGTTTGATAAAAATCTTTTATTATTAATTCTATCATACGCAAATCTTTACCTCAATTTGAAGCCTTGTTTCGTACTACTAACTGTTGAAACGAAAAATCAAAGCTATTTGTGTTTTTCAAAATAAAGTATTTTATAAATTCTAAAATAATTCTTATTTATGGTTAGATAAAAAATCAAAATTTGATCACACGAATATTGTATAATACTTTTCTCTGTAAGATTAACTCAACAATTTGTATGACAATTTGTTAGAAATTAAAAATATACCATTTTAGTTAAAGTGATGGTACACGTTGATTTTTGGTCCTTTCACGAAATTATGCCTTTCTTAACCACAAAATAAATTGGTAAATCACAAGTTTTTATTGGTCTCAGTGGTTTAGATGGGTTTATTTGATTTACCATTCTTTTCTGCTTAATATTAATAATATATTATATTTAAAAATATTTGCTACCACTTTCAAGCTATATTATTATTTTTTTTTTTGTATATTTGGGTATGGCGCAGAATGATAAACATTAGTCGTATTTCAAGTCGTTCAGATTTCGTATTAGTCATTCAGATGGCAAGACCATGTAACAAATGAAGTATTAAGAAGAATTGGAGAGAAGAGGAAAATGCTAAATGTGATTGAATATAGGAAAAGGAACGGGGTAGACATTGTATGAGAAGAAGGTGTTCATTAGTGGAGGCGATAGAAGGCTTGGTGAATGGAAGGAAAGGAAGAGGACAGATGAAATCTCAAATAATGCATGAGATTATGAAAAAGGGAAAATGTGCTGAAACAAATAGGTTAGATAAGGATAGAACAAGGTGGAGAGCAGCAGCCGTAACAGGAATTGCCCTCATGGTAGAACACTAGGAATTACTACCCCCACCATGCTAAAAGTACTTTTACTAGATAGCTGGGTGGATTATTTAATTTGGTACGTTAACTTGTCGAATAATTTCTAGATGAATAAGGATGGGTGTTCTCATAGGTTCTGAGTCTGCTGATTTAATTTCTTAAGAAAAACTTATTTAAAGCCCTCCATCCAAGATTACTTTTCGTTAATATTCTGCTTCTGTCCTGAGTAAAAATGATAAAATTCTTCTAAGGGGATTAGACGGGATAGCGTTCACTTCTTGGAAGGGATCTTAAAGCTGCCTTTTGGAAGGAATTTTTTGTTTTCTAAGACAGCTTATGTAGGGATAAATCGTTATTTAACGCTGTATTCCCTCGTTTCCTTAACCTTCATCATTTCTTTTACACATCCAGTTATGCAACTGGAAACCATATTTAGACCGTTATACGTTCTTGCTGAAAATGCGGGAAATTTGCTAAGCCGAGGCATTCTTGGTTGTGAAGAACAACTGCCTGAATAAATAATGTGGGGGATACTTTTCAGAAACTGCAGAATTTTCCTATCCAGAAGTTTCTACTAAATATAGTCCGATCTTCTAGTAGAGGATGGTCGAGAAGGAATAACTCTGGAAGATGGTAACCGATCAAGCCGTTGTACCTGGCTTTTTGCATTAAAACAAAAGCATATCATACATTTACGAATGATAGAAGAAATAATTCTCTTACCATTTATAATCTAATATTTCCGACGTAAAGAATGATGTATTAATTAACTAAAAATATTTTTTTAAATGATTTTATAGTCTACGATGTCTCTGAGAAAACATGTGAACTAACTCTAGTTGAAACAGTTCTTTTATACATACTCATATTTATCGTCTATTTGTAATAATTATTAGGGGTAATTTTTGTGGATTGTTCCGTGTCTGCATCATTTAAAATGACAAATTTAAAAAAAAAAAAAATTAATATATAATGGTATATAATTAATTTAAAGTATTAATTTAATAAAGACGAAAAATAAAATTAAGAATTTTAGACTATATAAATGATAAAATAACATTCCATATCTATGAATTTAAAAAAGCTTTTTTCACACTGACAACATCATGAAATATTACGTTGACAAAAATAATGAATCAAGTCAAATATAAATCAATTATTAATTATTTAATAATCTGGATGATGCTCATAAGCAAGATATAAACATTTTTATGAAGCGATTCAGACTCAATTATCTGGAAATGAATTTTATGTTTCGTCCAGTGTTTATATTATTAAAATAGACATTTGAATGAATAGATGTTTTTATACAGAAAAATATTTCAACATGTATTTCAATTAGGAATAATAAGATGACAAATCAAAACAATGAGTAATAAAGCAGGTGACGTAATATAATTATTTTTTTTAATAAAAACCAACACTTATAAGATTAAGTAATATCATAAATGTTTTAATGAATAATTTATTGAAGAACTTGTGATAAAAATGCTTGAAAAGGAAATAAAATTGTCAAAAAGAGATTAAAAAACTACATGATATGCGGTACGGCACAGATGTATTCCGAATAAAAATCCAAGGACAAACAGTTGAGCATATAGAGTAAATCCGTATAAAAACTACATACTTAGTACAAAACCTGAGGACGGGCCAATATGCGCTGTAACGCACACTAGATAATAACCATACGGCATCATAGTTTCCCGTACAGTAAGATGGTTAAGTTCCCTATTTTATCCGCTGCAGCGAACGTGTTAATGCAAAAATTATCATCTTATTTACTACCTCTACTACTTACAATTATAGCATTCTAGAATAATTTTCTGTTTGGATAGATTAAAAAAAAAACCAATATGAGCACACCAGCCTACATTGATATATGATTAAATTAATTTGCCAGTTGAACTGTTTTATGCAAATTAATCATTCACGAATAATCGTTGTATAAACAGTAGTTTATAAAAGAGAAACCATTTGAACTATAAAATTAGATAAAAAAGGTAACTAAAAGTAATATTTTTTAATAATAATAACTAATAAATAACATTTCAAACAAATGTTATCAAGTTTAAATTACGTAAATCTTTATTTATAAATAAAATTATATTTGGAATATTATTAAAAAAATAATAATAATATATACTGCAAGTGTTATAATTTATACCTGTAATAGTAAACCATTCTATGTGCACTGCATAGATTTCATACCACTTCAGGATTCATAGACAATATTAAACCTCATCAACCCACTCTATCTCTTATTTGCGCAGAGAAAGATGTGACATCGCGGAATAGAATTACTCTTTATATTACAATTTCAAATAACACATTAATTTTGAAAACTTATTATAAAATCATCACTTCAAATACTCTACTTGCACTAAAATAATATAGAGCAACTTCCGTCGGCAATAGTTGCCGACCTCCATGGCTGAGCAGGTATCGTCTCAGCATTTGCGAAGATCCCGGTTTCGAATCCCGGTCAGGTATGACCGGGATCTTCTTTTCATGCACTACCAATTTCCACCGGGATAATGATCAAGCTGTTGATGCCCGCTGTTTCATAAAAAAAAAAAAATATATATATATATAGCGCATTTTTCTTATTACAGTAAAACTTCAAGGTATATCTAACTATTTAAAATTTTCTTGGAAAATTTGTAGAAAAAACATTTGTGTTCGTTATTCTTTACAGGAATCACAGCTAAAATAAATTTTATGTTTTTGGGAAAAGTAATTAAAATTTATTTTTCAGTTAGGTATACACAATTGAGACGTCAATATCAAATATGCCTGTGATGTGTAACTATGAGATTTCCAATAATTGAATGACAGGTGTTTTCTCACTGTGCTAGGGATTTTCTTATAGCTCTTTTATACCAAAATGACTTTATTCTCCAACTTTAACATAAATTTATTTCTCTTTCCAATATAATAATAATAAAAATAAATATAATACTTCTCCGCACGTAGTTCTTCTGCCATGAAATAACAAGATGTACTGTACCTCGAAAGGGGTTAAAATTAACAAATATTTTACTATTCTTTTTAACTTATGAAAATATAATATCATACAAAATAATATTACGGAAAAATATTTTTTTTACATCATAAATAACCCGCTTTCCAAAAAGTAATTATTTTTGGGGACGCGGATGATTTTATTTTCTTAATTAATTTTTTAAAACTTTCGACTTTCGACACAGCTGTTTTAGCTTATTTATTTATAAGTAATAAATATAATTCATCGTTACGGGATAACAATTTAAAATCCTTATTATAGGGTTAAGTACTAATATATTCCTACTCCCTTAAGAAAAAAAGTAAAGAAAAAAAAGAGGTGTTCTATGAAATTTTATAACATTTTTAGGAAACCTACATGTCACCTTAAATTTTATCAAATGGTTTCCATAAAAAAGTCATTAACAATGTAGAAACAGTTTGCAACAGTTTGCGGGGAACAACAGGATAATAAACTCCCACTCAAAAAACGGAACATCCCTCAATTTCTAATATTTATTTTTCAACCTATCGCCTTCAAATCTTTTGTTTTTTTATTAACTTTTTTTTCCTTTATGAGGCACTTAATCATCGCAGGTGTAACTGATAAACCCACCGGGTTGGTCTAGTGGTGAACGCGTCTTCCCAAATCAGCTGATTTGGAAGTCGAGAGTTCCAGCGTTCAAGTCCTGGTAAAGCCAGTTATTTTTACGCGGACTTGAATACTAGATCGTGGATATCGGTGTTCTTTGGTGGTTGGGTTTCAATTAACCACACATCTCAGAAATGATCGAACTGAGAATGTACAAGACTACACTTCATTTACATTCATACATATCATCCTCATTCATCCTCTGAAATATTATCTGAACGGTTACCGGAGGCTAAACAGGAAAAAGAAAAGAAAAGAAAGGTGTAACTGATAAATATTTTTTAGGAATGTGGGGCAAATATTTAGTGGTGCATTCTTATAATATGAGGTGTTTATAACATTTTTATGTTTGTTTTACTTTTTTTTTTTGTTTATAACATTTTTTTTTTGTAAATCCATAGATTTACTTTTAAGTCCATTTATTCAGTTAAAGAGAAAGGTTAAACTTTTAACTCCACGCTTATCTCAGGAAAATGAATACCTTTACCGGTTTAAAAAAAAAAAAACATTTATATTTATTTTTACTTAATACGTATTTTTTAAAACTATCTGTTCCTTTTTTTATTCTTTTATATACATGCCATAAACACCTGAAGTCAAAGTATATCAAGCACTGTGATTTAAATAATTATGTAGGCTGAATAATTTAAGTTATATAAAGTTGACATACAATTCCGAATGCATAGAAGGAATGCTAAGGGACCACTTACGTTTCTGTTGAAACTATATTAAACAACTTTGTAACAGAGCTAAATTCAACACATCGTGCTCCATTGAGTCAATATTTGGTTTACATTTCAATTAATGTGCAAGTAATACAGGTTTATTTCAGCAGATGAAGCATCAATATTATAATGCCGTGGTATTTTATAAAATTGTTTACATAAATTTTATTCATTTAATCCTTTTAAAAGAATTTACAATATTTTCATGAAATTTTTAATGCATTTTTTTTTTAAATTTAAATATTTAAATAAATACTACTTCACCGAACACCGTGGAGGAGCTTTTCGTCTTTCATCTGGATTACTCTGGGCTCTAATCCCAGTCAATTTTGGCATTATTCATCCCCTACAGTTATTTTACATCATATTTTCACACGTTTATATTGAGAGTTAATCATCTAAATATAAATATGCACAAATAATTTCACTTAAACTTACAACGAACTCTTAGTAAGTGATATTAAGGGTTCCATTTCTCCATGTTATTAAAAATTGAAAAGAAAAACAGTTTAAATGTATCAATAGTCGTTAATAAAAAAAAAAGAAGTGTGGTACTAAATGGAATTTGTGAATATATTTCAGCGTTTAAAATGCATGGAAGAAGGACTTTTTTACTTCCTTGTACGAAATAAAGGAAGTATTGTGATTGCGAAAAAATTCGGTTTACAGATTTCAACGGAAATATCCATTTTCACTAGTTTCGGCGTGACGTCTATACGTAGGTACGTACGTACGTATGAATTTCGCATAACTCGAAAACGATTAGCCGTAGGATGTTGGAATTTTGGATTTAGCACTGTTGTAACATCTATCTGTGGTACACAACTAGATGCAAACGAAAGGGGAGGTGTTTCCCTTTTGACTGCAATCGACTGGACAAAAGTATCCAGAAAAGCCCGAAATCCAAAAAAAAAACTGAATTAATAATTATTAACCTCTGATTACAATAAATAATAATTCAATAAAAAAAAAAATAATAATATGAAAAAATATCAAACGTTATTAATGAAATAAAATTTTATGTACTTATTATTTTTAAAAAAATGCGTATATGTAATTTAATAGGCGTACAAGGAAGTCATGTGATGGCCACATCAGATTTTTTTAATTTTAATAAGGTTATTTTAGTTGTGTATATCGATTACAAATAAAATGTAATTCTAAATGGTTGTCCAAAATCTATAGCTGAATACAGAAAGGAAATTATTGAAATTAGTGTTGGATTACTATCGTTTTGAGAAGAAGTAGTAGTAGAGAAGAAATAGTTTGTACGCTTGTAAAACTGAACTGAATATTAATAAATATATAATAATTAAAATAATATTTCCATATTATTTATCTAAAACAATATTGGTCTGTAGAAATGGAGTCTAGAACAATTCCTAAAATTTCTTAAATTATAAATTGAAGGTTAATAAAGGTTAGTGTTTTCAAGAATGAGATGGTGTGATCAGTAAATATTGTCTTACACTTAATGAAAAAGAAAATACAGCCAGTATACAAAATTTTGTACGTTATCACTTCGTAGTGTCGTTAAATATCTTATTATGAAATATATTTCTCATTAGAAATCAAAATAAAAATCTTAATTTGTACTGACCGAGTCAAAAAAGAAAATTTCATAAATAAATATAAACAGAACACATACACACACACACACACACACACACACACACACACACACACACACACACACACACACACACACACACACACACAGAGAGAGAATGTTTCCGGAAATTTCTGCAACTCTTAATACGCGTATTCCTTCTATCAAATTAATGAATACAATCATATAAACATAGAATTGGAATTGCTTTGATTTTGACTTATAGCCAGAAAAATATTACGGCTGATTCCTGTTCTGAATGTCAAATAATGCCATACAAACACAGATTATTGATCAATTAGCAATTTTATATGCAGTTTTTCTTGGAAGTGTTTATAAATGGACCCAGGACTGTATCTGCAGTAGTTTCATAAAATAATTGTTGAAAAAAAAAATTGAGTCGAATCTTGCTTTTTTAGATTTAATGTAAATATACTCTGTTAAATTACAATAAACAAACAAAACTTAAAGGTAAAATTTGAAAATAATTTGATACGAAGAAAATTGATGGAACTAAATTAATTAAAAAATAAATAACTATTTTTTAATGTATATGAATATATCAGAATTTTACTTTTTAAGGCATCTTCAAGAAATAAAAGATCGGTTATATTGTTCAGTTAAAAGGTTAAAAGTATTTTCAGTTTAGTAAATTTCATTAATACGTAGTAGGAACAACGCGAGTAATTTAACAGTGGTATACACGCACGTGCTATGTAATGAATTATCTTCCGTCAATCCCAAAACTACCGCAGTACGTTTAGTTCAAAAGTATACCTTTTGAAAGGTAAAAAGTTCACTGAAGTCCATGAGCTGAATATATGAAACTAAACAGAAAACGGGAAATTGAAATAAAAAACTATATTAACTCCAAACCGGATTTCATAAAAATTAAAGAACCCAGTTGAACTAATAACTCAGAGATAAAAAGATGAAGCAACTAATGTATTTCTCGGTCTAGTTGCAGGTGAAAAGAAATAATCCCTGCTAAATTAAACACAAATACCTTAAATTTTATAAAATTAACGACCTTTGCATATCTAAAGTGCGCAAAAATTCAATGTCCACTTACGAGAAACTAAAAAAATGATTTCTGTTCCAAACTCCAAGAAATGTGATTATTGCTTGTAAAACAATGCATGTAAACGGTTAATTATTTTATCGCGTAAAATAATATTTTTCATAATTTTACTATTGTCTGGAAAACTATTACACATTTATTCCCAAAAATTCAACATATAGATAGTTTTAGAACTGCTTTTCTTCATGACTGTTCAATTTTACCACCACTCCCCTTTAATGAATGACATCATCAGAAGTATAAGAGATTTAATCCTTTAATTATTTACATACAGCAAAAGAATTCCATTATTAAAAAATCTTTTACTGTGTGTATATTAAATACACACGTAATATTTGATAAGTACGTAGGTAACAGAAAAGAAAAAACCAAGTTTAATTAATCAAAATAATAAAAAGTCTTTAAAATAAAATTGAAACTTTGGTGCAATAGTTTTACTAAAATTTTTGTAAAATTACAGCTATAATTTAAATGTAAATTTCTCATTCTACGAGATAGCAATGAATGTGTAATCATATAATGGATTTGTCGAGTTTCAAAAATAAACTAAGCGAAAGTAAATTAATTTGACATCAAATACCATTTTATTCCTTTTTTATATATTCTAGTTTGTCAAAATATGAAGCCATAGTAAATATTTTTTTAGAGTGGTTTTAAAAATTTTGGCAAAGGAGTTCGTAACTTCTCCTTTGACAAATTTTTATTTCGAATTAGCCGGGGATTTTAAAATATTAATCACTTAATTATTCAAATATTTACAATAAAATAGTACAAAAATATCAAAACATTCTTGGTTCAATTTGATTTTCTTGATCACAAACTTTTTACCTTAAAAATGATACAATTTAAAAGTATAATTAAGAAAAAAACCAAAATTCGTAGTAAAAACATTAGGTTTCAGTTAACGCTCTTGACGAAATGACGTTTTTCGAAACTCTATTTCGCGGAGGTTACGGAAATCTTGTCGGATGCAGCTAGGTTCTACGTTCCGCGTTTCGTTACTATAACTGTGGTTTTTTGATATTATTTTCGTTGTTCAGTTATGTTACGTTGATTGTTTTTGTTCGTTAATTGTTATTATATATTTACTAGAGTTTATTTGATTAATACCTACGGGATTTTTTATCGTTCCCCTTTGTTTATTTCCCCCTGGAGCCGGATCCGCAACTAGGCTTGTACACAGCTCCAGGGGGTGTCATCGCTTCAAACTACTTCGGCAGGAACTATCGTTCCCCCCTAGGTAGCCGGGGTTCTCGGTCACTCTCCATGTGTCTAATGAGGGGACCCAAGGTAGTTCCCCCACCGGGACTCCGGTCTTGACATCACGCCTCTAATGGGGAACCCCAAAGGGATCCCCACCGGGACTATTGTATTATTTTACACCCCGTCATGAAGTTCCAAAGGGCGTCCCCGTCCAATCATCAAAAGTAGGACACCTGAGCGTCCCATACCTCCTGTACGAGGCTGTTCCAACCCTAGGTTGTTCCCAAAAACAAAGGCGGACGGATCTCATTTCTTGCTACTGATCCTACAGCCACGGCTCCCAAGTGTTGCTCTCAAACTTTACGTAAGGAGTATTTAGCCTCAGTTTGACAGTCTTTCCGAATATGCACCTCAGCCCCACAATTAAAGCAATGACCCCTTTTGTCGGGACCGCTGCAGGACCCAGCCCGGTGCCCTACTCCCCAACACCGGTAACATCGCTCTTCGACGGACCTCTTCGACACTCGACAGGACACCCAACCGATGCAAATTCACCCAACCTTCGGGAAAGACGACGGTGGCGGAACTGCCACCTTCGTTTCTCCGTATGACGACCTCAGGGAGAGGACATCGATCGTTACAGAGTCCCCAGCGATCTTCCGCATGTCATTTACCAATTTCTCCTCATTGGAAAGGGTGCCGACTCCTTTATCAACAAATGGACTCGCCGTACGGCCCTACTTGCCGTCATTATCGTACCTTCAACTTTATCAATTATCTGCTGCCGAAGATTGGCATCAGCGTCACCCGTATCGTGGACTCTTATATGAAAGTCCGCTCTCTGGCCCCTACGTTCTGAAAGGATGTCCGCCTCACCCGGTGCCACAATTTCCTTAACTGTGCGGAGAAGGTCCGCATATGACCTACCCGCCGCCTTAACAACCACCGTCGCAGTTGGGGGCCTTATAAATTTTCTCTCCGGAGCCCGACTACCATCAGCAACCAGCGACGACCTGTCCATAATAATCTGGAGCTTACTCGAACATTTCTGCGCCAAATATTCGGCCACCCGGTGAAAGTAAAGCCCCATCTTCCCAAACGCCCACAAAAGCAAACTTTGGGATCCTCAGCCAGGATTAACTTGACTGATTCCATCAGAGCAGAGATCAGCCTTTTCTCGCCTTCGGAGGAATCCACATAAGCATCCCCGCGGACCTTATGGATTCACTATTCAGGTCCATAGCACGGATGCTACCCACCACCACGTGACCCACCTGCAGTGGGCCCCAACGAAGCATCGGCCCCACCCAAGGCATCTCTTCCAGCGAATGCGAGTGACTCCAATACTCCAAACCTGAGACAGATCAATCATCCATGCTAGCCCCCTCCAGGCCACCAACATCCACAATCACTTCGGTTCACGTGAACGCGTCCTTTGGCCACCGCTGGAGGACTAGACGGGGAAGATATCCATCATCTACACCACCGTCAAGTGCCTTCCGAACTTCCGGCCTTTTCACTAACTTCCGTATGGGTGGCCGCAGACGTCAACAACCCTGGGGTCAATGTAGCTATAGATGCCGTCTTTGTAGATATACACTTGGTCACACTCGTCGTCGTAGCCAAACATCGCGTCATCGTACCTGCCAAACATCGCAAAGTACACTCATCCTCTTCGCGAGGAGCCCCAGTCGGGATTACGGCCCACCTGAAATTCCAAGGCCTTGAATTGACGATGTAAAGCATCCATCTGGTATAGAAAGGTTGCTCGCCGATCACCACTAATCAGAAGATCCAACTCCTCCACGTCCTCCGTCCGGGCCAAGCCACCTAGCACCCGGTCGGACTTCTCGACTTCCTCGGCTCGTGGCTTCTTTTGCTCTTCTACAGCCGGAGGAGAGAGCCTCAACCTCCGCTCTGAGGACTTCCCCGCCGACCGTCCCTCGACCAGGCTGCCGACAAGGATGGTAAATCTCTTTCATATCCGCTGAAATCATCACTGTCATCGCTGAACTCCATAGCGGAGGCGACTTAAAATCAAAAATAAAAAGGCAGAAATGAGCGCCTAAAAGTACGAAACAAACAATAAACAATTAAAACAAAAACGACACGGTAATCTAAATAGCCAAAATGGCTATCCGGCCAGTATACGACTAAATTAACGTAAAAATACAAAAAAAAACCAACTTGCAATTAACCAATCATAACAAAACGACGAAAAACAACTAATAAACCAACAAAAATTATAATTGATAACCTCAGTAATAACAACAAAATACGGAGCGTAGTAGAATCCAACCGCACTTGCCAGCGACAGTTACCGGTCCGTGGTTATGGATGCTGAGGCACGGAGGACGTTAGAAGCCTTCCGCTTGAAAGCTAAGCGGAAGGATCCCCTCAGGGATCTCCTTAATTGAGGCACGACAAGAACAGACCGAATTCCGGCTGCCTTGGTGAGGTCTTGGGAACGGCATAGCCAGTGCCAGAGTTATTACCAAGGTGGTTTGAGGCAATGGCACCCCTCAGAGCTGAGTTTCTGTTTGAGTGCGTCTCCGGTTCTGGGGGGCGGGGCAAATAAAAAAAAACTATTTCGTAAAAAGAAATCAAAATTTGTTGTAAAAACATTTGGATCCAATTTTCTTGACAGATACCTCATATAACATTTGTAATCATCATCATCAGTGATTCTTCCTCTCATGTCTGAGAACTGGTAACTCAATTCATATCCAGCTGACAATTTCCCGCCATAGCTCACGGTCCTCTGCCATGTGAATCAATGTGCCTAAGGTTCCTCCAGTCGCTATTTGGCCAGCATCTTTTCGGCGGTCTTCCGCGTGATCTGCTACTTTCAGTTTTTCCCTAACATCTTGCATCTCATAATATTTGCCGGGTCTACAGACTATATGACCGAAAAAGCGGAGGATAGTCTGGAAGCATATCACGAACAACTTCCTCTGTATACCCAGCTCGTTTATAATCTAGTTGTTTGTCTTCTTTTCCATCCATGCGTCGTGGAACATAAGCCCCCTCCAGGTTACCAGAATGGCCACCAGGCCACCAGAAATGTGGGCCTACAGAAGACTGTAGGCCCACATTTCGATTACATTAATTCTCCTCCGGTCTTGGACCTTGATGGTCCAGTTCTCAACGCCGTACTTGAATACTGGGAAAACTTATACCTGAAGCAGTCTCAGTTTTGTATTCCTCGTGATTGCCTTACCCTTCCAATTAGCTGCCAATTTTGTAAGCGCCTCCTTCGCCAAGGTACTTCTTAGTATTTCGGCCGACGACCACCGATTCTATCTAATGTGAATCTTAAATATACAAAACGGTCCATCTTTTCGAAATCACACAGCGTATCATTGACTGAAGACGTTGGCTTCGTCTACGATCATAACTTTTTTCCGATATTTAATTTCAGCTCTTGTGCCTCACTTTCTTGCTGAACATGATCGAGGATCTCCTTTATTTCAATTTTAAAGCTTGCGAACAGTGGAGCTTCATTTTTGTGGCAAAAATTAATCCATTCTTTACCTAACATCATTAAATGTGAATTATACATTTTTTAGGATCGATCTTACTGTAAGAATATTATTATTAACGTGTTAAAATAAAATTATTTAAAATAAAAACTGACTAAATATTATTTTTTTAACTATTTATGATTTGTTACAGACAATTATTAACTATTTTATATTTCGTTTATCATCAAGTATTAAAAAGGAAATTTCATTCGTTTCTGATAAAGATTTAACAGTATCACAGTTTAAAACAAAAATATTTTTTTTATAACATAAATAGTTGTTTTCATAAATCTCTAAGTAACATTTTATATTTGGATTTACGTTAAATCTTTTACTGTTGAGATGAAACGCGTTGCAATTATTTTTTTGTTTTTAAGGCAATAAAATTATTTTAACAATATTTTTAAAAAGTATGAATATTAATTAAAATAGAATTCTGATTTTTATCTCTCCGTGATATTTTTTGACATAAAAGGTAAGTTCTTACCTTGCAAAAGCATATCCATTTTCTACAGTCAACAGCCTCGGTTAAAAATGGGGACATTCTACAATTACTTTTCTAATCCAATATACGAGTAAATAAATATCGTTCTTTTGACCTTTGCCTTTCATCCGGAAGGTTCTGGTTTCGAATATCCCGATCAAGCTTGGAAATTTGTCATACGCTAAAAAACTCATCCAATATCGAGAAAATTTAATTAGGCGTCATCTTGTTTCTGTAATAAATAGATAAGTTACATCTCATATAAAAACTGTCAGTCTACTTAAACGCAAAAATTAAAAACTAAAACAAAATACTGAACTGCAATTTATTCTAAACTGGTAAATAAAAAATAATATTTTTGGAACTTATTTTAATAAACCTTTCAATTAATTTTAAACCAACATCGTTACTTTGATTATTTTTTAAACCAAAAACCGCAATATTTCAACAAAGAGTAACAAAATATTAACAGTTAAAATTGTGTTATACGTGTTTTAAATAAACGTTAACTTAATTTGATTCAGCTTGTTTAGTTTTAAATGGTAAACTGAAATGAAATGGTTTTTCAGGACGTTGTTACAAAGTATAAAAACAATTTACGCCAGTTAAAATACACGAATATAGTTAAACACATAAACGAATGCAAATGCACCTGCAGACATACACATTCGTATAACATAAGCTCGATCGATTATTTTCCAACTACTAAAAATACGTTCGCAAAATTTTATTTGAAAAATAAATGAATAAATTTTCTTTATTAAATGTAGTTTAAATAAGTTTTCATTTAATAATTTTAATGAATTTATTATGACGATATTTTAAAATAATAAATTCATGATAATGTTAATTGAAAGAAATGAAATAACATAAACAAGTTGCTTATGAATGTTTATGCCGATAATAAAATAACAATACAACTGTAGATAATGAAAAAAAAAGAAGAAAATTAATCTACTTAATAAGTCAACGGTAGATGTGTTTACAAAATATCTTCTGTATTAACGTGGATATCGAACCTACATAATAGAATTGGCTATTTCCAAAATCCCCTGAGGTAAATTATATTGTTCTTCTCTACGAATAATTCTGGGAAACAAATTTATAGCCATTTTCATTTATTATTTAAATAGCCTGAGAGAAATATGAAAATAAACCACAAATTTGTATCGGCTTTCTAATACTGTAATTTCTAAAATACTCGCAAAATATGAAAATAATCTCTTTTTTAATACAATAGAAAATAAATTATATCATATTTCACTTTCTTTCTATTTTTAATAAACAAATGTAAATTTGAATCATCAGCCCTAAGTCAGTTTTACAATCTTAATTCAAAGCAGTTCTCCCTATGTAATCAACAATAAACGAACGCCGAATGAGCCTCCAGCTACTCCTGTAAAAAATCTTATCAAACCAATTCCACTCACTTAAGCTATATTATATCTTCATGATCAGCTACGAGTATTCCTTCTTCTAACACAAAACCCGACAAATACAACAAAAGCAATCACCATGGTAGCCTCCGCAGGCAACTAACATGTTTCTTTGAGTTACGGAACAAAATTCAGTGTTGTTGACCCACCGGCTGTTAATCAAAATTCCACCAAGATTATCGGAGAGTAAATCGTTCTGGATTCCACAGCAGGCTTTGGGTATAGCCAGCAGAGTTCTATCTCGGTGAAGTCGCCTCTAGTCTAATTATAACGTGAAGTAGAACCACTCTGCAGATGAGAATCCCATCTGAACCGGTCAGATCACTGTCCCGGCCTGAAGTTAGCTACTGCTTGACGTAGAAACTAAAGTCTGGTTTATGGTGGCGTTAGGAAAAGCCAACGTTCTACAAAGTTCCCCGGGTAGGACAAATCTTTTTGGATTTAAAAAAAAAATTCTAATCGCTTTCTTACCCAAAGCGAAACAATTACTGCTCTCCCTGATTGCAAGTCCTAACGTAACCGACTAAAGCAAATTATATTTTCATCTGTCTGACAATTAATAGTCATCCTTGGAACCACAAGGATAGTTGTTCTGAATTCGCAAAAAATTTTCAGCCGGTCATAAAGTTGAACCGCGATTATTTTTACATTTTTTCCCCTATACAGGACTGGGCTTCTGGTAGATCAGATGTAAAGGTAGGAAAATTAGGCAGGTTAAATAACAATGTAAAACATTCGCCATTTTATAGATATGACTTAGATAGATGTTTGGTAAACGCCCTCAAAAATCCTTATTAATAAAATCTATTAATAAAAATAATTATTAAAATTAGTTTAAAATAACTGTAACCATAAATGAGTACATACATTTTCATAGACACAGGTATGGGTTTTCTTCGTAAGATAGTTTTAGAACGTTTGGAATCAATTAAAAACTGTTTTTTTTTTAATTATTATTTATCAAATTAGCCCACCGGGCTGTTCTAGCGGTTAACTCGTCGTCGTAAATTAGTAGTTTAATAGCTTATTTTCGAAGTCGAATGTTCTGTGGTTCAAATCCTAGTAAAATTTAGTTACTTTTATACTGATTTAAACACTGGACAATGATACCGGTGAAATTCGGTGGTTGGATTCAATCTATCACCTGTCTCGGAAATGGTCAGCTGAAGTATGTACAAGACTACACCTCATTTACACGTAATATATATCATCCTTATCTCATTGGGCCGTGAGGGAGGTTACTGATCAGTGACGAGGGTTCACTAGTTGAAAAAAAGTCTTAAAACGTACCCATTAGGAAAATAAAATAGAAAAATAACAAATCTATGAAATTAAAATAATATAATACTATTATGATTACTCATATATAGTATTAATTTGTATTCATAAGTTATTTTTTTAAACTTAAATTCTCTTAGGAATTCAAATAAAAATAAAACTAATATATATTTTAAAAAACGTTAGTGTAGAATAAATATAAAACCAGTAAAAACCTTAACTGGTTCATTTAATGATTAAAAAATAATAAAAACGAGGCTATTTAGTAAATACTGGAAATAAATACGTTTGAAAATTTTAATCGTGGGAAAAAATAGCATATTATGTTTAAACTGCAGCAGGTGTCCACTTGGCAGGAGTGGAAAGAAGAAACGAAAGGAAAGAAAATTAAAGAAGGAAAAGTGAGAGCAAAAGCATGAATAGGATGGAAGTAGGAAGAGGTCCAGCACAAAAAACGGAAAAAGATCGAGATTGTGCTATCAGCAATCCAAAACTTTGGGGTAATAAATTTAAAATTTAAAACCTAAACTAAGTTAAATGTTAATTATATAATTAAATAACCTTGATATATCTTAGAATAAAAATAATGATAGTAATTCAAGTAAAAGCAAACCAAGAAAAAAAGTACATATTCAAAAACTTTATTATTTAATTGTTGAAAATAAAAAAACTATTATGAGAAAAAGACATTAAAGAATTGGTTATCCAATATACATTATTTTCTGTTTATACAAAAAGTAAGAAAATTATTTAATATGAACTTCAGCTAAATCACCATGTTAACCACTCGGCCGTAAACCTTCTGGACAACGGTGAGGATGTTAGAAAATCTTCTAACATCCAGAACATATAGCATGTAGTCGCTATGTGTTTTGGACCTTAATAACTCTATAGGGTAATTAGACTCTCAGAGTGTTGTGCTTTAATTAATTCTTCATTCCCTTTATCTCTGTTTCTGTTTTCACATTCATTTTTTAAAGTTTTTTCTCTTTTTTTATTTGTTCTTTTTTTCTTTATTTGGTTTATTTTTTCTTTTCTAAACATTTCGTCAATTTGCCATTTTTGTGATTCCCGTTACTGATGCTTGTTTTTTGCAATTTTTGTGAATATTTTTGTTATTTTTTTTTATTATGCTTCTGAAGTACAGTTCTCCAAAACTATCTTGTGGTATGTTTTACTCTCTACCCTCAGAAGTTCTATTTAGCATTAGTATGTAATTCTTGATGAATCTCAATTTGGATTTTTTTTTTAATGTCAATTTACTTTGTGTGATATGGTTTGACTATGTGTTAATTATAAAAAGGGATTCTGAGGAAGATAACGCGCTCTCTTTTCCTCTCACTCTCTCTCTCTCTCTCTCTCTCTCTCTCTTTTAGGGAAAATAATTTTGTTTTGCTGATTACTTTTTCAGGATTTAATTTATCTAAATAAATTAATAGGATAGAAATTTAAACCATGAAGTTAGTAATAAATATTTTTTTATAAATACTGATCTCTGACCTCCTTTTTGAGACAAATCTTTTTTTAACCAAAGGTTCGTAATTTTTCGTAATTAATAGGCTTGTGTTGTAGTTATCAAATAATTATAACGCTTAAAAATAGACTAAACGTTTTTTGAACAACTTTTCTTTGAAAAGGATAGGATGACTAAAATTCCAAATGGGGTTCAACACCTCGTTTAAGAAAACTGTATTTTATCGCTGAAAATGTTTATTAGTAAAATATTTGGAGGAATAAAAATAATTTCGAACAGAATATTTTACTTTACTAACTACACTAATAATAAATTATTACTGTTGTGCTAAAAATAACCTAATCGAGGACTAGGTTATATATATAAATATTTCTGAATCATCAAACATATGAAATGTCGAGATTCAGCAAAAACATTACGTATAAATGTGCTAGTGCATGTTAGCTCGCGCGCGTGTGTGTGTGAGTGCACGCGCTTATAACTTAATATCTTAGAAAGAAGTTCGCATAAATATGTTGGGGGTTAAGGATACGTTAAAATTTTTAATAGATAAATATTTTTCTTGCGTACTTACTGTTTTTTCGTTGTAGTTAATATACACGAAATAATTATTTCCAAACTGTTAAACTTTTCATGTAAATATATTTTATATTTTTTTGATAATAAACATAATAAGGAATCGGTTTCATACAAAAGAGGTTTTCCGTTCAAGTCATGATACACTAAACACTCATGGATACAAAATTATTGAACAAAATTAGTGGTTTTAAGTACAATGTTACATAAAAACCGTTTCCAAAAAAAATGAGTCCTAGAACTGTTATCTTAAGTAATTTCGAAAAAAATGTTATAAAACCCAAAAAATTTGAATTGAAAAGCACATTTTTTTTTAGATTTGGAATAAATCTACTTTGTTTATAGAAAAATTAATGTATTTGAGAGGCTTTTAATTTATTCACTGAAATCACTTTTTGCAACAGTCTATTAAAAAAAAAAAATTAGTTTTATATATAACAAAGCATTTCCGTTGAAAAACCTGCACCTCTGTAAAAACAACCTATGAACTTCCCATAAAATTAAAAATATGCGAATTTCAATGAATCCTAATGTAATTTATAGTTAATTATTAATATAATTATAGTTTAATTATTACAGCGTAATTATTAATTAATTATAGTTAATTATTAAACCAAGTAATTGTCGGTATTCATTTCAAAATAACCCGCCTAATTATTCTCTGCAGCCGTTCATAAATACGTTCTGTCGCTTTTCGTTTGTAATTTTCTTTTATGAAATCATATTCTTATCTATCTTGTCTGACACATTCGTGGTCATGTACATCATCGTTATTAACTATTTCCGTTATACTTACGATTGTTTTCAATGTTGCACAAAAACCCCTGACTGTGCACCTTCAGGAAATGTTTCCGTTAGCCAAAATCTGTTGCTTACTATAAATAAATCGATAAATTAATCGAACCGGTGATAATTTACTGTTTTGCCAAATTTCTATCACTTTTTGTATTACTCTTGTTCATCCCGATTTTGAACAGTCCTTTTTAACACCATTTTTAACAAATTTCTAATCTTTACCTTTTTTTAGTTAATTATATTTGGCTGTCTAATCCATAAATTTATGTTTAATAGATAAAATTTATATCTATAAAAATATTTTTAAATTATGTGGTATCCTTCTTTTAATATAGTTCTTTTAACTTCCATCATTTGTAATTAATTCTACGAGGTAAATCGGGCATACAATGTACTGCTAATGATCCTTGACGTAATACTACGTTTTAGAGTTTTGATTGGTTTTACTCGGTTTTCTGTTGAAATATTATGAAAAGTTATGAATAACCTGTAATTTTATTGAACAACGTTAGTGTAAAATGCATATCACATCGACTATCAATAGAACTGGTATTTAAATTCGATACTACTATTATCACTATGTTAGCATATTAAAACGTTACATAAAAAAGTACAATAGAGTAAATTTTCTTATTTAGGTAATTTGGCATTGCATTTTTCAAAGTTATTTTTGCACCTTTCTTTTGTATCTCAGTACTATTTTATTTGTATTTTGTAAAATTTTATTTGCTAATTAGTGTTACATTTCAATTCTATAATAAATTTAAAAGAAAAACATTTGTAGAATTTTCATTATTTTAAATTATATCAAATAATGTAAAAAATTGAGAATGTAACAAAATATAGTGGAAAAAAAATTAGGAGGGATTAATATTTATTGCTTCATTAACATTAATTTATTTTTAAATTTCATCGGAATAATTTATTTTTATTTATATTCATATTCTATTTCTCTTTTATTAATGAATCCATATCATTCAATACTTCTAATTCATGTACTTTCATATAAAAGAACAATATTATAAATAAATCATAATTATTTTTTATATTCTGTTTTAATTAATTTTTTTTTTATCTTCAAATAAGCTTGCATCTTGTGAATGCGATACGGAAATGGAATTTTGTAGCGTATGAAAATACCATGTCTGACCGGGATTCGAACCCAGGATCTTTGGATGAAATGCCGAGATGCTACCACTCCGCCGTAGAGGAAATAGAATTAGAAAAGTTAATGCAATAGAACAGTTCATTTCAACCTTTAGGTTTATTATGCAACCACCACACAGGATACAGAACCCTCGGGTCATTTTATGGAAACCTTTCTCAAGAGTGCACATCACGAATCTACGGCTGTATAGAGCCTTGAATTCTCAGCATGGACCTAGCAGGAGTAGACCTACGCCAACAGAACCCAAAATAGTGAAGAAAAAATTAAGGATAAGAAGAATAGATGATCTACTATCAAAGGAATCGTGGCATGAGACGAACGGTCCGACCAAGAGGGTCAACCGTTTTGCGTTAAAAAGCTTAAATAAATATCATTAAAAAAAAAATAATTACTTTTCCTCTAAAAATTGGAAGAACCATTTAGGGTGTAAGTTTAAAGGTAATAACCCTTGACTCTACTAGAAATTAATTGGCACGTGGAAGTTTCCATTTATATTAAAAAATCAATTAGCAAAATCCTTCATTGAAGTTCTTAAATTCTTAATCAGCTGTTTAAGTTCGCGATTTTTTTTTAAGTCTTCTATTACCTCTACTGCGTTGTTAAAAAACTACGAGTGCAGATTACCTTTGTTTCATGTTTTTACTAAATTTTACCTCGTCTTTTTCGATCTGTTTTAATTACAACTACCTGATTATAGTAGTGATAAATAACTTAGTTTTTTATTTAAATTTATCTATACATTTTCTTTAAATTCAGGTAAAAAATACCATAAAAATACAAAAAAGAAATATATATTTTTAAATATCAAATGATGACACGTATCCTCTGTTCTCTCAAATATAATTATGCAAAAGGAAAAAAACAATTAAAGCACTAAAATTAAAAAAAAGTAAAATTAAAATAAATTTTGATTTGTAGTAGATTAGAAGCCACCCGGCAAAGCCCATTTTAATTTAGTTATTAATTACGTAAAATGTGAATCCTTGGATAAGATAAAGGAGTTAAAATAAAATGGTTCATTTTTTCTGCTGACAACCGATATACATTTACAGTGTATCAAGTTTTCAAGGAGACTTTTATTAAAATAGACATCATTCACACTCAGACACCAAGAAAATCTGTGTGGTCGTACGTAAAAAGAAAGATGCAGTGATTTGAGCTTTTTATATATGTGTGTAAGTATTCGAAGAGAGATATTAGTATTAGTGCTTTTATATAAGGATGAACGCATTTCTTGTATAGCGAGTTGGCGATGGGGTGTGGGTGGCTTTTAAGAAGAAATCTTGGTTTGTCTCTCACATCGTATATTTTCCAGTACGACAATATTTATAGCAGCATCTGCAGTCGTAGTATCAAGCCGAGAGCAGAGCAGGAAGAAGCAAAGAAATAAAGGGGGATAAAGAAGGGAAATATAGGGAAAAGGGTAGAAAGAGAAGAGATGTATGGTCCCACATGACTGCCGCTATTTATATTATTTGCATGGAAGAAAGGTGGTTGTTATTTATGTTATTCTATGTTGGACAATGGAATTAATTTTAGCACCATTCTCGTTTCTTACCTGTTAAACAATGAAATATATTTTAATTTATTAATTTATTACGCATTTTAAATATTTTTTTGAATGAATTATGTGTACGTTAATAATTTTTACGTCTAAAATATTTTTTTGTTAAAATGATTAATGTTTAGGATTTCAAGCAAATTTCTTTTATAAAAAATATTTTAAATTTTTTGAATAAATATATTACTATTGGAATGTGAAATAATCTTAAGAATTAAAAAATACATAAATAATAATAATAATCCAACTAAGGATCAATTGTTTTATACATGTAAATTAAAAGAAAGTTGAACACCTATCAAAATTTTCAACACCGACAATGAAATTTAATAAAAATATATTTTACTAAATCTTTTTAATAATTTCTACTTTTCATAATGATTATTTGATGTGGTTTTTCACTGATTTCTTCTTTTTTTTTAAATTATGTTTTGATTTTTTCGTCCCACTACATTGTTTATTGACCGATTTTTGGTGCTTCTGTACTGGATAAATATATTTTTATTTTTATCTACCGTTACCAACCTTTCCTACAATAATATTATTATTATTCGCTAACAGAATTTACCAACAAAATAAAAATAAGCAAATTTTGTATAAAATGGCTGGCCAGCCATGTTATACATATTGTTTTGCATACAATTTGTATATAATTCTATTATACCAAAATTGGAGTTGATAGATTACCTACTGAGTTTATATAATAATTTAAAAATTATAAAACAATAATAATTAATAAATTATTTAATAAACATTTTTTTATCTGCATTTGATTATAAATACAAATAAATGAATATAAATAAAAGAATGTATAAAATTAGATAAAGAAAATGAATTAGGTAACGAAGTAAAAATAAAAGCAAATGGACAAAAAAATTCTAATAAAAAAACCCTTTTGATGGCGTGGTAGCAGACCTCAATGTGACGATGTTATTTTGAAATCCACGTACTAAAATAATATTTTAAAATACACACACACCCTTACCAAGATACTCGATCTCCATAAAATATTATACTCATACACTAATGTCAGTCGATATTTTCATGCACTAACTACATTCTTTATCAATCCTTTCCATCGCGTATGTTTATAAATTTTCTTTTGTAAATATATTATTTTCCAAAGTTGCCCTTCATAGTCCTTCCAGTACTGGGTATCTTCCAGTAAAATATATTATTGGCAATACTAATTGTTTGATAATTTTCTAAAATATTATGTCAATTATCTGTCTTCATCAATTTGTCTTAATATTCTGATCATATTGAACCTTATTAATTTATTTAACGTTTTGCGAAATCAATATTTTTCAAAGGCTATTCCGTAGAACTTCATGAAAATCGTAAAAATACTTATAAATTATAAACGACACTTTTTAAAATTTATCAAAAACTATTCTAAAAGTATTCTCCAACTAATTATTGAATTTATTCCAATGTCCAATAATGCTCATTTGTTCCAATAGTGTTCACCCAGACTTAAGAAAATATAGAACGACATTAACAGCCTACATAATAAAAAAAAAAAAACATATCAATTACATAAAACTAATAGAAATAATCATAAAAAATTTCTTAAATTCTTAAAAGGAAGGATACTGTGTCGCTTTTAGAACAGTAAACACAATTCATATAAAATCATCCAGTACAAAAACAAATTATACACTAGCAAACACATAACTCTGTAATATGGAAGATAAACATAATTTATTTCACTAAACAATACATCGATAAGAAAAGACTGTATAAGTATTCACTTACGTATATAACAAGCAACATATTTATTTTATGTTGCTTGATAGATACCTAAACCAATCAGAGACAATTTCTGCAAGTATTTTATAGGTACAAGACACAAATACCTTTCATAAATATCAAGCGCAATATAAAGCTTTTAAAGATACTACATTAAACCCAATTTCTCAGATTACTATAACAATACGAATGTACAATTACATTTAATTCGGTCAAAACATAATAGAGCAAGTATAATAATATACATTGGCATTTTTTTTATATTTGTTTCATTTATCTTAAATTTTTATAAGATCCCCTAAACTGACACAACAGTTTGTCAGGAGTTTCATAAAAATAAATACAGAGATAAAACAAAAAAAAAAAAAAAAAAACAGGAATAATTCCATTGAAAAATAAAACATAATACAAAACTCATAATTTATGATTAATTAATATAAACAAAAAAAAAATTCCTTATCCTTAAAAATTCTAAAATCTAATCCTAAAAAATCCTTAAAATTCCTTCTCCTCTCCAATTCTCTCCTTTATGTTAATTAAAACTAATTAAATATTTAAACAAAAATTAAGAATGTCTTCCTTTAACTTCATTTAAATGAAATTTAATGTGTCTGGTGACAAATTTGAGAAAATCTTTAAGACAAGATATGAAAACGATATGAATACGATAGCCACGCTTGTTACGGGGCCGGCGTATAAAATAAGGAGTGTTACGGATTTCATATTTTTTTTATTTTTAGAAAGTTTGGGGTGAAAAAGTTATCCGTAATAATACTTTGATACAGCAGACCTCTGGGTGATAGAAGTCTGCTTGCTGACTCATGAAAATCTTGGATATTTGTTGGAATACGTCTATTGTTATAGGCTTTTAGAATAGTTTTAATTACTTGTTTTTGGGTGGAATGGATTACATTTAAATAACAATCCTCAAGTCCCCAAGCAGTAATAACATATATAAAGATTAACTCAAATAATGTGTAATAAACAATTTTTAAAACACTATTAGGATAACGAAACTGTATATGATACATTTTACATTATATATAATATAATTAACACTATTTTACACTGTATATAATTAATATATCAATTATTAGATCAAGTAAAAAGTTCATCGATAATATTGCCTAAATATTTATGCTCGGATTTTTAAGCGACAACAGGGCAATTGTAGGCAGGTGAAGATTTTGTAGTCATACGAGTATACAAGTATGTATTTTTTTAAATAATTTTTCTTTAATTACCGATTTGGGTAACGGATGTGCATTTACAGCCTTATTTTTTTCATTAATAATTAAGCCTTGATCATGAGCCCAACGTAACAGTGCATCAAGGTCTTTTTACATATGAAATACAGCGCGTTCATAAGACGCATCAGTTATGAATAGAGCAACATGATCAGCGAACTGTTATAACCTACAAAATGTTGTAAATTTACCGATACCAATTACATAATTAAACATAACAACGATCTTAAGATGGACCCAGAGGAAATCCGGAATCTATGTAAATTTTATGACGCAGTTTTTTACTAACTTTTACACAGAGAATTGCGATTAGATAAACAGCTCTGAAACCAAGTTAGCACACGTTTATCAGCAATAATAATACTAATAATAATAGTTTTATTTTCAATATTTCGTTTTAAAACAAATTATTTTTAAAATTAATTACAATATATACCTTAATTCACAACATATAATTAGCACACATTCTAAAGTTAATCTAAAAATCGTCAGCTGGAAAGTTGTAGTATTAAGATAAGATAAAACAATATACTATCAAAGAAACAAAAACACTACTTAGAATAGTACACTATTTAGAATAATAAACAGAGGTAAACTATTGCTACATACAAAAATAATACTGCTATATTACATACTGAAAGATTTTCAGTACCACATTTTAACGATTATAGAATTCCTATGAAAATCATCTTCATTTACCTAGAAAGAAAAATTAAAACCGTATATTGTGATAAAATTAAGAAAAGAAAGAATAGAAATTCTGGACTTAAAAAAATCGGGAATTAGTAAAAAAATAATAAAAGAAAGCTCGACAAAAGGGTTTTCTGCGAAGAAGTTCAAAAATAAAAAGTGCAGCGTTAGGAGATTTTAGAGAAAAAGGCCAACGACAGACTTAAAAAAAAAGGACTGAAAAATAAAGAGGGGGATTCTAATAAATGTGTTAAATTTGGTAGAAAATTGATCAAAAGGAAGAAAACCAAAATTCGAATTTTTTTATGAAAGAAAGCTGTTTATAGAATCTAATGGGGAAAAAATTACAGAAACAGAATTAGACTAGGATTTACACAGAAAAACAATGTAGAAGTAGGCCAGGAAAGCTATGTTCGCTAGAATAACGATATGTAAAATTCATACGTCAAAATATTTGATCATTACTAATAGAATATAACTGATAGACTGTAACTCGCACAAATTATACTTTATATAGTTATACTTCATCAATCAATTATACTTTATCAATCAACCCAAGGATCTGTATTGTTAATTTTAATTTAACATTTTTTAATGAATTATTTTTTAATATAACTAAATTACTGGATTTAAAAAACTCGTTTTTGATATCCAGAATATATACTAGTTATCGATTTTTCGAAGAAAAGTTAGGTATTACTTTTGGTCATACGGTGGGATTAGGGGAATTTTCTTTACGTTTTGAGGTATGAGGAATTCGAAAATACCATTCACTTAAAATTTCATTTCCTTATAAATATTAGTATCCCTGTCGCGGCTTCACCCACACTATATGGTTACTTGCATTTCCCATCGCGATCAGGGAATGTTTAGCTGGTTTTTCCCATCTAGCCAAGGTGCTCGGCTCCTGCCCCCTCCTGTGTTCATTAAACTCATGCTTTTGAGAATAATAATGATAATTAAAAATTAGTCTGTTCAATTTATAAAAACTATCAATGAACTGTAATTTCTTCAGAGGAATAGTTTGGTCAGTACAGGACCAGCAGCGTTCAATACCTAATAAAATCAGTTATTTTTACACGGATTTGAATACTAGATCGTGGATATCGGTGTTCTTTGGTGGTTGGATTTCAGTTAATCACACGTCTCTGGAATGGTCGAACTGAGACTGTACAAGACTACACTTCATTTACACTCATACATATCATCCTCATTCATCCTCTGAAGTATATCTGAAAGGTAATTACCGGAGGCTAAACAGGAAAAAGGAATTACAGGACCAGCTAATTAATCTTAAGATTTCCCGTCGCGGCTTCGCTCGTAAAATACATAATCAAAATTATAAAACTAAATTTGCTATCATAATGTTACCAAATCTCAAAAGAATGATTTAAGAGCCTTAGAATATAATGGCAAAAATGTAAAATACAATTTATGTTGTTTATCCCTTAAAATATTAAAATTCAAAAAACGCGAAAATTATTTTTAGATAATTATCTGAAGAGTATTTGCAACCCCAAATCTACTGAATATCTCTTTCAGTATATCAAAAATGGGGAAAATCTACCGTCATTGTTCCAAATTTTTTTACCTTTCTTCACTGCTTTCAAGGTTGAATTTTAAAAATCTAGAGATTTGATTTTAGATATTCACATGAATATAACGCACACCAAAAACAAATTAATATCTTTACAAGTTAATCAAACAAGTCTATTACTACCGAAGAATTAAAAAAATAATAAATTTGTAATAAAACATGACCTGGCTGTCGAGTGTTCATCTATAAAACAACAAAAAGTCGGTCTTTTTGCGCAAGAATCTGTTTTTTAATTATTCATTTAAATCTAAGTAAAATGGATAACGATAAATAATATTTAATTTTAAACTGTATTTGAAGCAATTTATTAACGTAATTAACGTAATTTGTTCCATTTTACATTTTAATGAAAAATTAATTTTTCTTAATTAAGCGACCTATTAAAACGTTCGCCCAGTTTTAATGACAGAGATTTTTCACAAAGCTTTTTCTGGGACTACGTTTAGATTCGTATTCCGTCACTTATTTACTTACACCGGTAGTACATGAAGAGGTAAAGAATAACTCACACAGAAAGGGTTGAGAGAATGAACAGAAGATTTAACGCATAAAAAAATCCTTCTGTAAAATACGCCATATTTCTGTTCTTTTTTCCGTACACAGACATTGTTTATTGCCTCCTCTCCCACTCACTGTATTTCACGACCTCCCTCAGTGCTCTGTAAAAGTTGTAAGATTTAAAAATCACCCTTTCCCGTTCGTCTTTTTCTTTTGTTTTTACAATCTTTTCCCGGAAGGTAAAAAAAATTTCTGAACCTAATTTCATTCTCTCTTACTACGCATTAGTTACAGAAGTAACTGCCAAACTTCCGAATGAGAAAAATCCTTTGAATTAAATCATACTCGTGTTTGCACAATCGTTTGTCAACTTTACAACTCTTTTTTTTTACTTAAGGATTTATCGATAAAATAATTTTATTCCATTTTTAAATAGGTATTTGTTCTCTCAAAATTCGCAGTAATAAAATACATCTATATTATTTTATTTTTGTTAATTTTATGTGCCGTTTAAGATTAATCTTTAAATTAATTCCTTACCGTTGACTGGTGTCTAAAGATTATTATTAATTCAAAACCTTTTAAAAGATTCAGAAAAAAACCAAATGGACATTAATAAAAATACGGGTTGAAAAAAAAAGATAAATAAATAAAAATACTTCAGGACCGATGAAAATTTCAGTTCAATGTAAAATGTAAAAGGAAAAACGGATAATATTATCTTTACGCTTTTTAGACTTCAATGTCTTCAAGTACATAGCGTTTAAATTAAAAGAGGCCCCCATCACTCAGTAGTTTGTAATAAACGCATATTTTTGTTAAAATGCATATATTGGTGTGAGATGGGTAAACTAATGTTGAAGAAGTTGGTATAACTGAAGCTGGAGTGAGAACAGTTTATTGCCTGCAGATTTGAGTATTGCAAGTCTGTATCGAGCATTGGCTTTTGAATAAAATCTTTGTAATCGTGTGTTGTTCGTTGAAATGCACCGATGAAAAGTGTTATTTGGAAGTTAGTTAAAAAATTCCGTGAAACAGGTTCGATGTTAGACAAGAAACGTACCCACCACACGTCAGTTTTAACGACTCAAGTCGTAAGGAGATTAAAGCAGCAGTTACAAGATCTCATAAATCTTTGCGGAGACTATGCCGGGAAAAGAACATTTCACTAAGTTCAGTCCGCAGGTGAGGAGGAGGCTGAAATGTTATCCGTATCGAATGCAGGTTTTTCGATGAGCTAACTAATACTGATTATACGAAAAGGGTTCACTACTGTCAACGATTTAAGAACTTCATTAGAGACAACATTGGCCTTTTGCATTAAGTGTTTTTCACTGATGAAGCGTGGTTTTACATTTGTGTGTACGGTACGGTAACAGTTCACATCCTTACTACAAGAGGATGATAGTAACTGCTGGTTGCAACAGGAGTTGTCAACGTGTTGACAAGTGCATGGAAATGGATAGACATCATTAACACCTTCTATAAATTATTATGTAAATGTTTGCCAATAAACTATTATTTATAAACTAAACCAAGTGATAGGGTCCTCTTTTAAGTTGTACACTCTGTATTCCTTAATGAGAGATAGTTTCGCAATCAGATGTTTACGTATATCTGCCACTGACTAGATGGTGGCAGATATCCTGGTGGTCGCTTAAGTGGAATATCCAATTCAAACCAAGCGCAACCAACTAGATGATAAATTAATCGATACATCGTAAACCTCAATTATCCATTACTTGGACGATGGTTTATAAATGCACAATCTGGTGATCATACCCACGGATAACATATCATTATGTATCATATTACTAACATGACACTCTTCACGTCTAGTGACATTTAAATTCTTGAAAGATTCTAGTCCAGTGTCATTTGAGCCACCAGTTCATCTTCAATCTAATACCTTTTGATAGATCTCAACTACGAAATTACTATACGACCTGAGGTAGGACTCTCGCAACACGCTCTATTCTCAACTAAATTTATAATCACCTGATAAAACATATTTATTTTTTGTCGTCCCAAAATTGTTATTCTTTTTCGGCTTCAGGAAAATAACCAATAAAGGCAAAGGCACGAAACCTGCATGTTTATAAAAAATTAGGGAAAGGATGTAGAAACTGATGTAAAGAGACTTGGCACCGTTCGTGATCTAAGGCTTTCTAAATTTTTACAACTTTTCTTGACGAAAATAGTTTGATTACTAATGTGTTATCAAAAAGTATGTTGTTACGCTTTAATATTCCAGTTATATATAAAAAAAAAAGTTTAAATACCACCTGTCTATATAAAAAAATTTATTTTTTGTTCAAAGTATTTTCTTAAATTACTTGAAATCTTTATTACACAATTCCAAAAGAACTTCTACGAAATAAATTATTAAAATTGATCCATTTGATAAAATTTCAGAGCTTGATATACTTAAAAACACATACTAAAAACTCTGGTTATATTGAAAATATGCACTTCATGTTTAAAATATACGAGGAATTGATATCTTTATTTCCTGAAGTCAATTAAAAATCAGTGAACTGTTTTTCAGAAATTCAGATCTGAAATCCCACATTTTAATGATAAATATATGTATAAAATAAGATAAAGTTTTTATTATACGCGATACTCTGGATAACACTATGACAATAGATTATTTTAAGCATTACGATAATATAGCTTTGTAAATTATTTCCATAATTTTTTATAAATTTATGAGAAAAACAATTTTTATTCAGAGCACTTCGTAAAATTAATTTTCTTTATCCTACAATTACCTTGCATTTAACTAACATAAACTGAAACACTTGGGTTTCAGTTGTGGTTTCAAATGTTCAGCATTTCGACATGTGTAGATATTTTAACAACGATTAACTATAATTTTAAATAATAAAAAAATAAAAAATATTTTTTCCAATAATTTTATAAATTTTTTTTTGAAATATTTGCAAAAATATAATTTTTGACAATATTTGACAAATAATCATTTGTGACAATAATTTCATAAAAATTGTATAAAAATTTATTTTAAAAACTTTTTTCGTTAAAAATATTTAGTGGCTACGACTTCAATTCAATATATATTTTTTTGTGCACCATTAGCTTAAAAAATTTAAAAAAAATTATTTACGGATTATACGAGTAACATATTTTTAATTAATAAATAAAGAATTTACCGCATTCAAATATAAAATGTGTTTGCGTTTTTTACATTTACTCTACGTTTAAATATATTATTTTATAAAATAAAAACCTTAAAAAAAAGCTTTCAAACCTTTCAGTTTTAATTAAAATTTTTAACATGCCGTTTAAATAATAAAGAAGAAAAATAAATCCATTTCTTTTTAATACTTGCTATATTTAGAAGAACAATTTGCAAAAAAATATGTTGATAAAAAACATGTAATTATTAAAATAAAAAAGAAAAGAAGCTGACATCAAAGTGGCATTGGTTATTTAATTTTAAATAGTTGAAAAATAATCCCTGAAAAAATGTATCTAAGATTTTTTTTTTTGGGGTGAAAGATAATCTATGATGTAGTTTTATTTCAAAATTATCATTATTTGCTTAAATAAACAAAAAAGTTTAAAAAATCGGTATTTTTTTACTTTCTTTTGTTACCCACCTCAAAATTCACTCCAAGAATTTCTCCGTTATATGGAAGAAAAGAAAAAAGTTGATTAGCGAGTAAAATCATTAATGATTATTACACTATTACAGACCAAGAATCTTTACAATTATATATTACTTTTTATCTTAATTGTTACTATTTCTTCCCCTTTAAACATTAAAGTGAAAAAATGTTGAGTATATTTTTACAATCATATAATAACTACAGGTACAACATTTATAGTATTAATATTTAAAATATGATGTATATCTGCATAACAAATCCAGATAGGATAATCTCATTCGGCAGACAGCGATAGACAAGGGTGTGAACAGATAAATAATAACTCGTCGGATTCCTTTCAACTTCTTTCATAATAAAATAATGAACTAGAATACCGGTATAACAAAAATGAATACAAATGGTTTTAGTGATTAATCATCTTTTACGTTTTAAATCTTAATCGGTATGATCAATTTCAAACCCTTGGATTTAAGCAATATGATCTACCACTGAACCACCTTTATCGTCCTATTATTCAAATAAAATACATAATAAATTTTTATTAACAGATTTAAAATATTTTTGATGTTGGCATATTATTAGGAATCTGATTTTTGCATAGTTCTGAAAAGATGATTTATTACATACCCGATTGTCGAACAGAGCAATAACAAAATATTACGTGCTGAATTGAAACGTTTTTTTAATTTGGCAACATGGAGAGATGTACACAGCTGCATTTATGCAATGTATCATAATAAATGGATACTATAAGAGCACTGCTGTATTTTATGGCAAATTTTCTTTCTGAAAAAACTGAATGATGTTAGTTTATTCATGTATAATAGAAATCTTATTTCTTACCTAGAAATTTATAATTTAATCAGTAAAAAAAAAATCATAATTTCGATGACAAGATTAATATAATAAATTTTGTAATGAAAGTTAATTTTTTTATAATTTAAAAAAATTACTGACTGCTCCTAAGTGATATCGATATATTTGTATATAAAATATATTTATCGTACATTTTCCGTTTATACCGTTTTCTTAACTCAGTAATAAATTAAAGTGTTAAATGGTTAATTGAATAAAAAATATATTTTCACTGTTAAAAAAAAAACAATTTTGTTAAATAGATTCTTTATACATGTACGTGCATTTGTGTGTGTTTTTGATATTCGGTGAAGGAGTAACACATGGTTGGGGTTTTTTTCCGCTCCGTCTTAGCGTTCTTTTTTCAAAGTTTCTTGGTTTTCTTGTTCCGTTTATTTGTTTGTGTTGTTGGTTTATTAGTTTTTTTATTATTTTGTTGGGTTCTTTTGAAGTTTTTAGTTGCTTTTATTTTATTTTTTTAATTATTTGGCTGAAGAGGGTCTCTTTATGTGGGGGAAAAATTTTGTTTACAAGGCGTTCGTTAATGTTTATTTTTTCGTAATTTTCTTGTTAAATGTTGTTTATTTTCTAATTTAGAATCATATTTAATTGGAAATATCTGGTTCTGGAACTAAGCAGGACCTACTTTACAACTGGGAAAAGCGGTGAGAAAGGCTTCCAAAGATAGTTTACGGGACACGAGACGTGGAGTGGTGGTTCCTGAATGCTCCTCGTCCGTTTCTTCAGCGGAGAACGGAGTAGAGGAAGTATATGAGCAGAATTTTCCGCCCTTGGCCAGGGGAAAATCTGCGTTGCAGGGTACTAAATTACCCGTAGCTATGACTGAATCTATGTCTGTTTCTACTGCCGGGAAGACAGGGGTTGGCAAGGGACGGCACTCGAAGCAAGGAAAAGGAGCGTATAATGAATCATGTGTTGAGGACGCTAGCCTACCACGGGTTCTTCCGGAGTCTATTTACTCATCGGACGGCGATCTTTCTAGCACACCTCCGTGCCTTAGTGAAGTGGACATGGGGCGGACTTGGAGGGAGAGTTGAAATTGGGTAGTAAGCGACAGAAGTCTCAATCCCCACCGTTGTCTGGCCCGAAAAGGAAGCTCCGGATGGGTGATAGTACCATTGCAGGATTGAACCGGGAGTCAGAAACTTCGTTGGCTGTGGTGGAGGAGATGGACCTCCAACTGTCACGTGAAGAGAGCCACCAGATTGCACTGGGTCCTGGTGTTGTGACGGCTCTTCGGGAACTCTTTGAGACGGTAGAAAAGGTGTATGGTCTCAAAGGTAAAGGTAGAAAAGGGTACAAGAATGCCCAACCTCGAGACGGGACATCAAGAATGCTATGGAACAGATGTTGGTGGTGTAGAGAAGGTTGTCGGTTGTGGCATGGACGCCCCTGTTGGAGGCTCCGGCGATGGAAGAGGGTGCTTCTGCCTCTCGGGGATTTGATGTTGGGACTCAAACTCCCCTGAGAGGCCATGAATTAAAAGACATATTGTCTCGATCGCTTTTTGTTGAGGAATTGGTGGAGGCGGTGAGCAAGCCCTGGCCGAATAGCGTGATGGTTCGTCACCCGTGTGGCTGAGAAGTCATCGACTACGGTGGATACGTGTTGCTTCTTAGATCTATCGAAGTCTATGCCTGACGAAGATCATGGGATACGTTCTGGGAGCCGCTGGGGACATCATGGAAAGCAGTTTCCGATTTCTAGGCCGGGATGCGACTAAGCCATCTTCACGGTATTTCACCATCTTTTCTGATGCCGGGGCTGAAGAGAAAGTGACTTTCGGTGAAAGTCACTTTCTCGTCAGGGCAACGGGGGTGAGTTGTGCATCGGAGATACGACAAATCGGTACAAACTACAAAATGAGACTGAACAAACGTGAACTGTCTCGCGATTAAACTCCTGAATAATAGCGAGGACTTTATGCGCCTAAAGCTATTGAATACAATATAACTGTAAGTTCTCAGAGATTTGAGGTGAATCAACTACCATACGGTGTTGTGGATCGTCAAAATTCTCATTTCCATTTGGCCACTTACTTTTCTTGGTTCTTTGATTTGCTTCACTGTTTCTTTGTTTGATTAATTATTCTTTGCGTAATTAATAAGAACATTTTTTTGGCGGTTTCTTTGCTTTTTATGTTCTGAACATGATCAATGATTCATATTTTACGTTAATGTATACTGTATTAAGATATGTATACATATGCGTAATACATATGTACATATAAAAAATTTTTGAGGAATTTCAATGGAAACCTCACTGTATGTCTTTTTTTGTACTTAAATTTACTTATGGTTCCAGTAAATTAGAATCGATTGTAAATTAAACAATGCAGCAGAAACAAAAAACAAAATTATGCTGAAATAATAACTATTCACAAACGAGAAAAATGTTTTATTTAAATAAACAATTTCAAAAAAGGGGTACTAAAATGTGTAAAAGTAACAACATTATACAATTTTTCTTTAATTATACATTGTGCGAACCTGTGGGTAAATAATAGTTAGATATATACGTAAAATTAATTATGTGAAGACTTCTAAAGGAAAATTTAAAGAATTAATATTTTTGCGGTTAGGTCAACTATGGCCCACGTAAATATCATTTCTTCTAGTTTCCTTTTGTTTTCTCCAAACATTCTTTCATTCTTTCCGCGTGTTTGGACTTTCTCTCTTCCCACATTTCACTTTCTTATGACTCTTTTCCTTCCTCACCATCTGAAACTCATCTCGTTCATTTTTATCTGAATAGCTAACTATTTTTCATTTCTTGTTCTTTGATCCCTAGGTTCTGTAACGTTTTCTTCGTTTGTTGTAGACACCCATGGTTGCCGTTTTCTTCCCGGAGTTTAAAGGATATTTATTTTCTGTTCGTCCATTCTGCTCACACGGCCAAATTATTTCACTCTCCTTCTTCTTATCGCTTTTTCTGTATGCTCTATTTCTTCATGTAGTTCTTGGTTGGATTTCAGTCCAACCTTCTGTTGTTTCAGTCCTTCTGTTTTTTTCTTGGATACCTACGTTTGTTCTCAGTTTTCTTCAATTTTTTTAACGGTTCCAGGCCGGTAAAGGGTAACGTTTCACTTCCGTATAATACCACCGGTCTCACCAGTGTGGCATAATGTTTGACTTTGGCCCTTTTTGAGAGTTTCTTTTTGTTGTAAATATCTTTGGTCAGAAAGCGTAATTTATCCAATTTGTTTCTTCTCTCTTCTTTTTCTATCAGTTTTTTAAATCTTTTTTTTACTGTGTTTAAATATTCTTTGTTATGAATTACATTTTTTTCAATTTTTGTTTGTTTTTTAAATTATTTTTACCCTGTTTAAAATATGGATATGTATCAAAATAATGGCAAAAACCGCAAAAAAATTTAGAAACCAGTCTTGATAAAAATAAAAAACAAAACGATTTAAAGATATCTTGCCGAGGTTAAGCTAAGGCTGTCTAGAATGGGTGGTATTTTTTTTCCAAATTTACGATTGGCGTAAAAATAATTTTAATATCAATTTCAATATATTCAACGTATATATTTACTATAAGTATCCTTTGGTTAGCTACTGCTAAGCAATGAAGACGAAAAATAAATATAAAATATTTACCAAAGAAAAAGGTCATCGAAATTGGTGCATTTAGTTATGTATAAAGCTTCGAACATATATTAAAAAATACGTATACAGAACGAACTGAGAAATATCTTTTTTGCTGAAATAGGTTACAAAATAGAAAAAACAGTAAACAACTCTTTAAATAATAAATACGCATCTTTTATATTGGAGTCCTTACACTGAAATTTATTGTTGCTAGTGACGGTATCATGTACCAGACTATCCTTTACTTACATTACACCTTTAAAAGAAGATTTTTGAGTATAATATTGATGTTGAAGCGAAAATTTCTAATCACGTCGGTGGCCAGAAAACATAATCGATCTCTGTCTAGTTACACATGTCGGCATTCCGGTTGTCCCCACCACTACAATTAATTCACGTAAATATGAGTCCAGTAATGCGCGGTTTATTTCACACTTACCACGAATTCGTAACTTAGCGAAAACCCATAAAAGCTTTACAGTTTGCTTGTGAGTCCTCCATAAGGCAGTGTAATGCTAAAACCGGATACCGGGTAAGTTAGAATTGTCATCGTATATTCTCCATAAATACTAAAGAATTATACTGCTCGGCCTAATGTAGGCTAGTTTTATTTTTGGTAACTTATTGAATTATAAAAATCTCCTCTTTGTCCAAATACACCTGCTATTGTGATGAGTAGACCCTGTCTGCGTTGTTCATTCATTTTCAAAAAGCGATTCGATATTAACAATTCTGCTAGAGCTGCCCATCATTATTGGATGACTGAATATGTACAAACTTTACGAAAATAATTTTTCCTATCCGTAACCGCATTGTAAAGAATTTATAATTTGTTGGAACATAATTTCACAAATTTATATACCCTAGACTAACTGTAAATAAATAAATTACATTGTCTAACGACAATCTGCTGTTTTCAAACCATGTGTTATTCTGCAACAGGATTTCTGTCATGTATTATTACGAATTAAACCACCATCAGTCAGATCTGTCAAACCGGTCGGTACTGACAAATTTGAAGCAATACACCCTTCTGTTGTAACACTGCACGCGTCTCTCTCTAGTATCTAAACCACGGGTAATCAACGAAAATTTACTGTAATACAACAATTCACTTCGTGATATGATGCAACCCACGGTTAAAAGCAGAGTGAATGCAGAGGTTTACAGGAAAATAAGCAATAAAAGACTGAAAAATAACTTATAATTTGGATAAGTAAAAATGAAAAAAAAACAGTTTCATTGTAAAACCATACAGCATTATTCTTTTAATACATTTCTGTGAAAATCAATTATATTAATAAATGATGTAATACTATTAATAAAACGTAACTACAATAAACTTCAGTGGCGAGACATAAAATAAAAGATAATAATTATTCTGCTGTAATAAAAGGAAATCCATAAAATTTCTTATTATAGAAAAAAATACATTTGATTAATTAACTCTAATTAGATTATTATTTCATTTCTCTAAAAATTTGTCATCTCTTCGAGCATTCCGACATGCCGTACTTTAGCGTAGCATGCTAAAATTTCTAAAACACCTCGTAACACAGGATATCACCACCTAAGATTTTAATTAGAATTTAAGACGTGTATCTATAAATAATAAATTAATTTATGGATGTTAATGTGTAAATAAAAGTTAAATAAAAACTTAGACCTAATTGTAAATTTTTTTTAATACAATGTATTTTTCCCCAGAAGTAACAAGCTTGGACTTTATTATTCTCCGGTTTCATAAAAGCAGATAAATTTTGATATGTATTCTAATTGGGATTTGAACCCATCACCTTTCTTTCTTTTTCCTGTTTAGCCTCCGGTAATTACCTTTAAGATAATATTTCAGAGGATGTATGAGGATTATATGTATGAGTGTAAATGAAGTGTAGTCTTGTATAGTCTCAGTTGGACCATTCCTGAGATGTGTGGTTAATTGAAACCCAACCACCAAAGAATACCGGTATCCACGATCTAGTATTCAAATCCGTGGACTCATCACCTAACAAACAGAAACTGAACGGTTAACACTTTTTAGATGAGTGATAGTGAAGTTTCACAAAATTAAAACATTTAAAATGAAAGAAGTCAACAAAAATAAATTTATTTTTAACTTTACTTAGCGCCGCAAGGAGTATTGGAATGTCGGAGGTTGAACATGAGAAGGAATGGCGAAGTCCTTCCTTCTGCATCCCATGTTCTTACATTTAACCGGCCTACTTTACCGGAGAAGATAAGAGCGGGCATACAACGGTTGGATGTGCGGGCATTTGTCCCGCAACAAATGCGATGTTTTAAATGCCAACGCTTTGGACACACCGCAGTTAGGTGTGAGAGGCCGCAAATATGCGTGTGCCGTGATGCAGTTCATGAAGGAGAGCCGTGTAAGGAGCCTCCTACCTGTATAAACTGCAGAGGACAGCATTCCTGTAGATCCAGGAACTGTCCTGTTTACAAAGACGAAGTAGCTGTGCAGGAAGTAAAAACCCTGCAAAAAGTCAGCTACTTTGAAGCAAAAAAGATCGTAAACGCCCGCAGATCTAGAGCAACAACAACATATGCTCAGGCTGCGGCTGCTGTTCCTGCTCCTGCTCCAGTTACTGTTGATGAGAGTGTAATCATCAACAAAATCGCACCTACCTTGGCTGGCTTAATTGAGAGGATAATCGAAAACAAAATGAAGCCTCTAAGCACTAAAGAACCTGTTAAGCCAAGAATAATTGTACAGCCTCCTGAAGACACATCTGCAAAACAAAAAGTCGCTCCAACACAGAAGAAAACGGTCACTAAACTTGATATCCAAGTCCGTCTTAGCGAGATTTTAGTTGAAGATAAGAAAGTGACAGCTACAGAGTCTGTTATGGTGGCTCCCAAGCCTGCTGTAACTGAAGTGGCCTCTAAGCCTCAGAGGCCACAAAAAAATTCACAGGATGGACGAGTGTCCCTCCTTCCAGTGGCGGTGACCGGTGCGCCCCCCGTGTCGGGGAGCGGCCAGGTTGCCGCCTCTCAATCGGCGCCTGAAACCGGCGCCGATCCATGCCCGTCGTCGTCGGCGGCTTTGGTGGTCTCCGATTCGGAGACCGGAAGCTACACCGGCGACAACGTTCTCCACGAACACGACGCTGTTCGAAAGATGGAGAAAAAAAGGAAAAAAGGGTGGCCGAAAGGCAAACCCAGATCATAATTTAATTAAAAATTAGCGAGTCGATTGTACAATGGAACATCAATGGATGTTTTTCAAACATCCATGAGCTCCAACGCTTGGTGCATGATGTAGACCCGATTTGTATATGTCTGCAAGAAACGCATTTCCGCCGAAATGAAAATTTTAAATTAAAAGGTTTCGATATATTTCGGCGAGATCAACCGCCAAATGTAAGAGTTAGAGGTGGAGTAGCTATATTAACATCGTCTAGAGCTACCACCGAAGCGGTTGTTCTAAACACCAACCTACAAGCGGTCGCCGTTAGAATGAAGCGACCGCTTAAGATCACTGTGTGCAGCATATACTTACCGAATTACGATTGGAATAAGGATGACATAGAAAGACTAATTTCCGAGCTTCCCCCACCTGTTTTACTGGTGGGTGACTTTAACGCTCATAATTCTCTCTGGGGATCGGATCGAGTAGATCCCCGTGGAAGAGAACTGGAAGGGTTCCTGATGAATTCAGAACTTATTATTTTAAACGACGGATCAGGAACCTTTTTCAATGCCAGAGATGGATCGACGTCCTGTATAGATCTTGCACTTATAAGCGGATCGATCGCACAAGGTACAGCTTCCATGTCATAGACGATCTGCATGGAAGCGATCGTTTCCCGGTGCAAATTGTAACTGATGTTACAAGAAAAACATATCCCATCTCTAAAAGATGGTTATTTGATAAGGCAGACTGGATGAGCTTCACAGCTAGAACGATACTCCCAGAAACAACTGGAGTTATCGGAGACGATGTCGACGCCATAACAAATGCAATAATTCAGTCGGCATCGAGATATATTCCCAAAACATCTGGGAAACTTACAAAGAAACCCGTTCCATGGTGGAACGATGAAATAAGTGAAGCTGTAAAAAGAAAGAAAAGGGCGTATAACGCCTTTAAGAAGCGTCCTAGTATAGAAAATCTTGTTGCCTTTAAGAAATACAGGGCGTATGCAAAACGTCTTATGATAGATTCGAAAAACGATCCTGGCAGCAATACGTGTCATCCATCGACAAAACTACTACTGCATCAGATGTTTGGAGGAAAGTGAAGGCGATTTGTGGGCGTAATGATTTTGCTCCCATAACTAGCCTTCAAGATGAAGATGAAATAAAAGATACTCTATATGAAATTGCAGAGCTGTTATCTAATCAGTTCAAAAAGGCCAGCAAAACAGCCAACTACAAGGAAGGTTTTCGAACCAAAAATGAAGAACTCGAAGGTCTACTAAATTTTAGAACTGAGTATAATTACTCATATAATGTACCATTTAAAATGGAAGAATTCGCGAAAGCGTTGGAAAAATCAGGTAACACAGCTGCTGGTCCGGATGGAATCCACTATAATATGATCAGGCAGCTGAATACCACTGCAAAGCGTAGATTATTAGAACTTTATAATAAAATATGGCGGGATGGAACGTACCCGCAGCAGTGGAAAAAAGCTCATGTTGTTCCAGTACCAAAGAAAAATAAAAATTTAACAGACCCCAATAGCTACCGTCCTATTTCTCTGACGTGTGCTATGGGGAAAATATTGGAAAAAATGATTAATAATCGACTCGTCTGGGTTTTGGAAAAAGAAAACCTGTTATCACCGTATCAAGCAGGTTTTCGGCAATACCATTCTACCACTGATCAAGTAATCAGCTTAGAGGACATTATATATAACAGCTTTATTAAAAGGAAACATTGTGTCGGAGTCTTCTTTGATCTTTAGAAGGCTTTTGATATGACCTGGCGTCATGGTATAATGCTCCAGATACATGAATGGGGCATTCGTGGCAATCTGCCTATACTGCTACTACATGAATGACCGTACCTTCCAAGTACGCGTCAACAATGAATATTCATGTGAAAGAATCTTGGAAAATGGCATACCGCAAGGTTCGCCGTTGAGCGGTACCTTGTTTACCATTGCCATTAATAAATTGATATTAGCCATTCCAGTAGAAATCAGCAAAAGCGTCTATGTTGATGAACTGGCAATCGTATATGCCAGCAACAAGACTGCTATGGTGAGGTACAAATTGCAACGAGCGATCAATGCTCTAAATGAAGTTGCAAGGAATAATGGATTCCAATTCTCACCAGAAAAAACGTGCTGTGTACACTTTTGTAGGAAGAGAATTCCTCATCAAAGTCCTGCGTTGACAATTGATGATAATCCAATACAATATAAAGACAGCGTAAGGTATTTAGGACTAGTATTGGATAAATCCCTTCCATGGGGATTACATATACAGGACTTGAGTGATAGATGCAAAAGAGCCCTAAACATTATAAAATGTTTATCGAACTTAAATTGGGCCTCAGAAAAAGATACATTATTGAGATTGTATAAAGCATTGGTTCAATCTAAACTAGACTACGGATGTATCGTATATTCATCCGCTAGAAAGTCGCACTTAAGAAAATTAGACGTAGTTCATAATAGCGGAATAAGATACGCAACAGGTGCTTTCCGCACAAGTCCGGCGGCTAGTCTGATGTCTGAAGCCGGAATAATGCCACTACATTATAGAAGAGAGATCCTCTTGTTAAGATATGCAGCAAATATATGGGCTTTCCCTGCTCATATAAACAATAAATTGTTTACGAATCATCCCATGGCTGCATTATACGAACGTCGTGCTACCTATTCCAGACCAGCCGGAATTAGGTACCACGAATTAAGAAGAAAATATGAAATTGCTATACTAGAGACTCTAGCAATTTCTACTAGAGAAATACCGCCATGGCTCTTGCCAGCGGTAAATGTAAGTTTGGATCTCTCTCAAGGAGAAATAAAAAAGAAACCAGCAATGATCATCCAGCAGGAAATTTTGGCAACCGTCAGTAATTACGAAGAACATATTAGAATTTATACTGACGGTTCTAAAACCGAACATGGTGTTGGATGCTCGATATATGTAAATGAAGAAGCCCACTTTTGGAGACTGCCAGATGTGGCCAGTGTCTACACGGCAGAACTCACTGCAATTCAGCAAGCTCTTCGCTACACTGAACACTCTTGCGAAGAGAGAGTGCTAATATGTTCTGATTCATTAAGTGCACTCGTCGCAATTCGGAACAAGAACATTAAGGATGTCTTAATTTCAAACATCCTGTCCATTTTATACGTACTAAAACAACGAGGACAGCGATGCGTATTTGTATGGACTCCGGGGCATGCTGGTATTACAGGTAATGAAATTGCAGACGAAGCTGCCAGAAAGGCAACAGTCTGCGATGTTTTGGATGCATTTCCTGTAAGAGTGGCAGATGTTAAAAACCGTCTAACAAACATAGTAAAAAACAAGTGGAATGCTGAATGGAGGAGATTAAATACAAAATTAAACACAATAAAATCTTCTCCTTATAAATGGAAAAGCGACTATAAGTTGACTCGCCGTGAACAAGTAGCGGTGACACGACTTAGAATCGGTCATACGCGATTAACAAATTTATATTTGTTAACCGGCGAAGTGAGACCAATGTGCGGTGATTGTAATAAAACACTGACAATCAAGCATGTTATAGAAGAGAGTACCATATATGAGGACCTCAGAAAGAGGTTCCGTTTTAGAAATAATATTACTGCTGATCTGGATAATGGAAATGAAGAAAATATAGTTGCATTTTTTACACGCCAATGGACTTCTTAAAGTCTATAAAAATGAAAGTTTATAGCTGTGACAAAAGAAACTCTAAGCGGTAGTTTATATATATATATAAAGAAAAAATGGTATTGATAAGTTTAATTTTAATTTTAAATGTATGCATATACACATAAGGGAGTCTCGAAACGTGGCACGTATAGTGACGGGAGGTAGCCCTCTTGCCTAGGCCATTTTGGTTCACCTGCATTCAAGAGCAGTGAGTCGGGGTGTGTCCGATGATGGCATGGGGGACCCTCAAGGGTGGATTGAGGGCGCGAGGCTGTGGGTGTACGCTGTGCATGCCTATAGCCTATTTATAAGAAGGATTCAACTGCCACGGCACCCTGGCGCGACTGATATACTGCTCAACGGCGGTTCTGGTCGCCCCGAGGGTGCTTAAACAAACTATAAATGAGACTCGTAGAAGAAAGAAAGAAAGATATGGGTAGGTTAAGTTTTAATTTTAATTTAATGGTCTTTTGGGAACCTATCTCAAATTTTAATATTGGGGCCCTTTACACCCCATAAGTGTTTTGTGATTGTCCTTGTCTTTATATCTTAAATGTTTTGTGTAGTTTGTGCTTTTAAATAAAATGTAAGGGCCCTTTACACCCTTACATATGACGATCCAGATGGTGACAGTAGTTTCTTTTAAAGATTATGACGAGGGCTAATGATCTTACCAGTCGATGCCCATAAAAAATTCAGAAAAAAAATAAATAAATAAGCGCGTAAAACGGGTTGATAACCTGAGCCATTATTTTATTATTTAATGACTTTTCATTATTCATTACTTTAATGGATGATGTTATTAATCGGTACAACTAAGAACAATAAAAGAAAAATTTGGAACTGGAAGGTGAGATCCATACACATTCAGTCGCTGATTATGCTGATGATGTGGCTCTTGTGGCATCTTCAAGAAAGTGCTACAAAACTCAAATTTAACTGTATGCCTCAGTAACGCATACTTTAAGTACCAATTAAGCAAACTAAATCGTCAAAAAAGAGCAAAATAATTTTTGGTTTAAAACAATTTGTAAGTTATAATTATTTAGATTCGATAATTACAACTTATAATAAGAAAGAAAATTAAAAAAGAAGATAACAGAAGAGTTCGGAAAGCAACACAGAATTATCAGCAGTTGAGATACCTCAACTGTTAAATGTAGTTTTCGGACTGTAAACACACATTGTTTCATACTCGCTTGTTCTCTTATACAGTGACAGTTTACCTCGTGTTTCTCAGTCGTACTATTACACACATTATCATGCGTTTCTCAGTCACTGAGAAACACATAGTAATCTAAGTTATACTACTACACAATATGTCAAATATCAGTTATACCTCCATAATTATTTGGGAAATACTGCGCCCGGTTGAACGGATACCAATACCTTTGAGGAATTTAAGTTCGCTCACACTAAAATTTAGTCTTAAATTTTTATTAATACACGATAAATATAAAAATGAATTATCATTGCGCATCTCTAAAAAAACATAAATAACATGATATTGCGTTTCAAAAAAAAAATTAAGTAGTTTCATTCGATTTAGTTTTACTTTCCAATTATCATGTGCAACAAATGGGAAATTCAATTTAAATCAAAATTTCCTAGATAAATAAATAATTATTTTAATTAGGAATTTGAGCAATATTTACTTAAAACATTTTAGATAGCTTTTTATCATCGCTTGACAATAAATAATTTTTCAGTTATATAAAACTAATTTTATTTCTAATTTTTTGTTATGAACATAAAAATAACATTTCTGGATGACAAATAATATTTATTTAAACGTTTAAAATGGATGACAGACTAAAATTTCTTGAAGTAAAGTACCATTTGAAACAATCATTTTGGGAAATATTTTATTTTTAATTCTTTCATTTGTATGTATAAATATGTATTCCATAGATTTTTATTTAAAATTTAAGTATGAAAAATTATTTTAAAACTAGAAGAGATGCATATGATCTAATCCATTATAGAGAAGTTTAATTTACTTGTGTAATTTGAAACAAGAGTTTTAAGATTCACTACTTAATTGAATTTTCTAACTGACAATTTTAATTCTATACTCTTAGAATAGGGCACATTAATTCAATTACAAAAAAAAAACGGTCCATAAGTGTAAGTAAATTCAATGATTCAAGTTATTTGGAATATTTTATCCTTTTTTATATATTAAATTAACTTAGACTTTTTTTACTGCTATTTTACAGATGCCGTCTAAAAATCGTTTTTATTTCATTAGTACGATTTTCAATTTTATAAGTATCTTAAGGCAATCATTTTGCTCGTTCTTTACAGATTAGAGAACCATAAAACTTAAATATATTTTTAAAAAACTGTAAAAAATAAAACTTGTATATTTCATTGGATCGTCATTAAACATCTTTTACGTTACTATTCAAAATCATTACTAAAGAAGTTTAATTCATAAAAAAAAAGTTAATTTTATGATGATTTATGATTTTGTTGTAAACTATTTCATAAAACATATTTATATATAGTGATTCACGAAGAATGTAACAAACTTTTAGGAAACAATCTTCTACTGGTGAAAATAAAGAAGAAAGTTCATATAAATATAGATTTGGAAACCCTTTGTTAGCGAGTTCAGGCTGGCAAAAGATTTCTCCCTGATTTTTGTTCCTTCGGTAAAATTAAGCCAGACTGCTATTCAAGGGAAGTAATATTAAGATGTAATGGTTTTATATGAAATCTGACCTGAGATATTGAGAAAAATATTTCCCAGAACTGTATATTTAGAAGATTTTCAAGAAATCTGGGATAAAAGACAAAAAGATTGAGGTCGAAAAACGAATTATTTTATGTTCGGCGAAAAATAATTGTTTTCAATGGGTAAAAAACCGATAAAGGTTTTTAAAAGACTTGTAGAGAATTTGATTCTAAGTAAAATAGCCTGAATAAAATAATAAAAAAAAAAAACATATAAATGTGAGACCTTCGAAGTTTATTAAAAAAAAAAACCATGTGGCAGATTTTAAGTAGGTATTAAATTCCTCAGAAATTAAACAGCCAATTGCGAACTGATAAAGTTTTTTATTGGGAAAAGTTCACCCAGTCCCTAATGCCATAGCGTAAGGAGGAATCTAAAAAAACTGTAATTTTATCAATCAAACCTGCACTAGACAATAAAAAGTTTGTTCTTGTAAAACTTTTTTCGATCTTCGTCGCAGAGGGCTAGTATCTCTTACTTTTGTCCGGAGATTCTGGGTTTGAGTCCCGTTCAGGCATGGTATTTCTTTACACGGCACAAAAATTAATTTCATTATCACCCATTGTAAGCTGTTATAAGGTGCCAGCCAAAGTAAACGGAATATAGATGAATTAACTGGTGTTGGACTATCTTCCCGCAAGTCAATTATAAACATTCGACGCATTAACTCGTTGTTTCGAGGGTAATAATTAATAATTTTACAAAATAACAAAATATTCTTTCACTAAATAATCTGGTTACAATGATAATTGCAGAAATGTACGAAATGAAGGCAGATTTAATTGCAATCACTTCATAAAGAATAATAGGCAAACTAATTTTAATAAAAATAAATTGTTTTTTAAAAGGTCACATTAAAAATGATTTTGTTTTCATTTTTAATTTACCGCTTATAGTAAATAAAACATAAAACAATAAAAATATAGAATGTTTGTAAAAACTATGTTAAAAGTTTTAGAACATATGAGTCTCGAGGAAAGAAAAACATAAGAAAGAAAAATTTCTTTATCGAACAAGAAGAACGGTAAAGTCTTTGAAGAATGTTTGATTTTGAAAATGGTATTCGTGCGCGATGCGAGGTCAAATAGAAGAAGATTCTAAATTTTCGTCATGTCCTCAGTCGAGTCGTTAGGATGAGGTATTGAAGGAGAGGGAATGTTGAAGGGGGGAATGGAGAAGACAGGAATAAGAGTGTGAGAAAAGGGTAGGAAAATTGAACACGGTTTTCCTATGGCTAGTTATATTTCAGGGCACGATATCGCCTCGAGTGCAACAGGCGATGCCTTCATGTTCACCCCTCTTCTACTTTACGAATACACTTCTCCCCTCCTCAACTCCTCCCACGAACAGACGTGTTCTAAATTTCTTTTACTTTTCACTGAATTGTGCTCCTTATGCTTTTTTGAATGAATTTTCATCGTAATGTATTCGACGACATGAAATCAAATTTAAATAAATAATTTCCTATAATATTTGTTGAAGAAAATAAATTGTAAAACGTTCAGCATTGTCAAAAATTATACCTTTTAAATAATTTTTTTCATTATAGAAAAATCATATTAGGCTTAACCTGGTTATCTAGGATCGCATATACAAGTGTACGCATACATGAACTTCAATTAGCCAAGTGCAAACTTTTACCTATTACACGAAAGTACCCTACTTTTTTTATAACTAGATTATACTCCTGTCATATATCCAATTGATTATATTATTGAAGATTTTAAATTAAAAAGAACTTGTTATTATAGAGTTCAAATAATTATTATACTCGAAAATCCTTACGTCACTCCATTCGTATAATTACATGATAATTTCTGAACAAGTCACCGAATCTTAATGAAATGTTTTTCTATAAAGCATTGCATCAATATGTTGCTTACGTTTGAAAGGAGACTGAGTTCTTTAAGATCTTACCTAATTAGTTAAAAATATATTTTTGTATAAAACTTTTGTCTCATTTGGGTTTGATAAATACAGCAGTAATCAAATAGAATATCACATCTAAATGTTGTGTTGAATCTAGTATATAATAGATATTGTTTTAAGTCAATATATTATACCCTTAAATGTGTTACCAATACGATTATATACATTTTTTTAATAAACTTCATGACATATTCTAACAGTAAAAATAAAGTAACGAAAAAGTACGTATAATGAGTCTGAAAAAGTCTCGTTTTTTGAGGTACAGCTTGCGAAAAATTTCGCCCCACTTTCTACTACAAGGTAAAATTATACCATACTAAAATAATAGAATTTTAAATTAAGGGGTATATTAGATGGTATGTTTATAAATGGTTTTCTCATCTGGTTTCTGAATAAAACCCTCTAATATTTTTTTAAAGAAAATTATAGTAAAAAGAAAAGAATGGTGTTGCAAAACATGTTTTAGTTTTTTAAACAATAACTTGTCAACAACTAACAATAAATTGTCAGTAAATAAATAAAAGTTTACAATAAAATGTGTAGAGTATTTAATTATGAATTAAATGCAATTCAGTTATGTATATAACTTCACTGGTCATAAAAAATTTAAGAAATTAAAATTTTTCTTCACTGAAACAGTACAGGCAGATACGTGGTAAAAAGTTACTGTACTATTAAAAATAACTAGAAAAGAAGAATATTTGTAACAGGAATCAATATAGGTAAAATAATAAAAATCAATTCTGATATATTTAGAACAGCCACTATTTTTTTTAACTTGCGGAACTACCGTAAGGTATTGCTTCAGAGGATGAGATAAAGTGGAAATTTTTAACGCGTCAAAATGCCATGCTTAACTGGGATTCGAACCCGGGACCTCCGGATAAAAAGCTGAGACGCTACACTCGCGCCACGGAGGGTGTAGAACTTCCCGGGTCTTTTACAACCTATTCTGCACGTACAAATAGTGGAAAATTTTCATATAAACATGTCTTAAAACGCTTCCTTTGCGAAAACCAAATTCTCTTTTGGCGATATGAAAAATTTTCTAAAAACAAGATTTACTGTTAAAAAATTAAAAAAAAACTGGAAATTACACAATTTAAAAATAAAAATTACGAGTACTTAAATACTAATCTTTTTATTAATGAACGTAAATACAATAAATAATTTTAAAAATTATTATTTCAAGGATGGCAATAAAACAACATGCTGATCAACAATGCGCAATAACTTATTAGTTTTTAAACTATCCTGAAAGATATATTAAGTACATCGAGTACTGTAATCTGTGGTATCGTTAGCGAAGGTTTCCTGTGAATTTTAGTTTGAACGTGATCGGTTTCCCATTGAAGTAATGCCGTACTTATTTACAACAGAGGATTACGCTGATATAGTATTTATTTTCAGTGTGTGTGTAACAGTAACGCTACAGCTGCTGCAGCAGAATATGAAATACGTTTTCCGAATTGCAGGATTCCAGATCCCAAAACAATTAGCGCGGCTTTTCGCCATCTTCGGGAAACCGGTTCACAACCTAGTATTCGTACAGACAACGAACGATCTGTCCAACATCATTCTGTTATTGATGAAACAATTATCGACGCGGTTCAGCGCAATCCAGGCGTCAGTACACGACGTCTTTCTGAGCGGATCGGAGTTTCGCATTTGAAATTTTGGAGTGTACTTAAACAAAACAAGTTTTATTCTTATCATAAGCAGCCATACAAATCGACAACTCTACAAATATGTTTTGTTCACCGATGAGGCAAATTTCACAGTAGAATGGCGTCAACAACTTACGTAGAAATTTTTTTTTAAAAATTACTTTCAAGAAAATTACTTTTAAAAAGATTTTTTATTTATGCGTGACTAAAAAGAAAATGGTGGAGCACCTTCTCATTTACAACGAATTTATAATAAATTAGAGCGTCCTCCACACTTTTGTTTTTAGTCGTCTATAAATAATTATTTTTCAAAGTAATGTTTTTAAAAGTAATTTTCTTGAAAAGAAAACTATTATTTTTTTATTTTTAATAGGAATTGTTCTGTTTATTTTTATTTATTTTTTTTTTAAGAAAAGCACATTTAAAAAATAAAAAAATATTCTTTTTAAATTGAATTCTCTTTAAAAATGTTATCTTTATTTAAAATACAGTTAGGTCTACAAAAACTTTCTCCCAAATTAAAAAAATAACTCGGAGTAATAACAGAAAAGTCAAGAGACCTGTATTTATATAAAAATAAAATGAAGTAAATAAAGAAACCTAAGGTTTGTAACCTAAAGTTCTCTGGAACAGAAGTATACAAAGATTGTCCCTGGCGGTGGAGGGCCAACTTAAGAGACTGATCAAGGCATTAAAATAAACAAAACGTTTCACATGGACATATGAATCTATCTCACAAGATTCTCCCTCCGTCCGTTATTTTGTATTTTTTCAAATAAATTTTTTTTACTTCTTATGAAGTGAGATATTATTATAAAATTTTGTTTACAATATCTTCTACAAAATAAATACCGGTAAGTTTGAAAATCTTACCTTTAACAATATTGTATTGTTAAATTACTTGTTATTGTTATGGTAACTATTTAAACTTTTTAACTAATAATAACGCCTTAAATAATTTACTTTTAAAGATTTGAGGTTTAGTAGTAATTGTTATTATGAATTCAATGAAAACGAACACTCACCTACGCCAAATTTTTTCGTCAGTTAATAATATAATATTTTACTTTCAAAGAATAAATTAAAATAAATTATGTCTCTTCTTTTATTAGTAAATAAAAAACTAGCAATATACGAGATATAGGGTTTTAGTTGGTTAAAAAACGAGATTCTTATTCATTTAAAAAAAAGTTAAGATGTTTTAAAAATCCTATAATGTTGGAAAAGGTTATCTAAGATTTCTCGTGCCACACAAACATTATTTTCTTAAAAAAGGACTATAATGGCGAATACTGGACGTTCATTATCTTTGCAGTTAGGAGAAACCCGAATTAATCTTATCTAGTTGAGAAACAATCGAAACTTTTTTTTACTTTTTATTTTTAACAAAATCGTAGTAATAAAAATAATTTATCTGAAGTTTATCTGAATTAATTTTTTATTTACTGATAATAGATATGTATTTCTTTTCTTAAATTTGTCCACTAAAAATCGCGTTGTAACTTTTATTTCACCTTATTGTGTTATTTCTCTTTTTCTAAGATTTGTTCATCGTTTCTTTCTTTCAACTACTGGATCTTAATTTGTGTTTATTTTCCTTATAAATCTACAATTTTTTTTTCCTGTACGGCATTTTCTCTTTAGAGATCAATCTTTCTTTCAAGCTTTATTTAAATTATGAAAACTACGTTAATTAATTTTTTTTAAATTAGAATACTTTCTTTAACCGTTTAATAAAACAGTATTTTCTTCTTTCTTATCAAATCGGGCAATTTTTTCACGTTATTGATATATTTTGCAGTTATTCTTTATCTTCCAGGTTTCGTTCTCTTTTTGTGGTCTGACTATTTTCTTAAAATTCTTCCTTAAATTTTTTTATTTATTTTTCCTTTATTGTTTAAGCTTAAACATTTCAATGCGTAAGACTTTCAAGTTTAATTACTTTCTTATAATATCTATTTTTTGTCATTTATAAAAAGGCAATAGCAATACATTTTTATTATTATTATTATTATTATTAAAAAATTCATTATTAAAAAAAATATTTATTAGATTAAAATTTGTTTTTTTTTTTTTAAAATACGCGTATAATTTTTGCAAATATATAAATTAATTATAAAATGACTAAGCGAATTTAAAAAAAAAAATTATAAATAAAGGTATTAAATGCCATATTACTTCAATAATATTGAATTAGAGATTTTAAAAAACAATATTTTGAAAAAATGAACTCGGAACCAAATTTTATTTTACTGAATGGAGAAACTTAAGTGCTCGAGAAATGTTTTTATGTATGCAGAGTAATTCATGAAGAATGTAAAACTAATTTTCAGAACATCTCCTACTAGTGAAAATAAAGGAAAAAATTCATATAAACATACCTTTGAAAACACTTCGCTAGCAAGTGTCGGCCGGCGAAAGATTCCGCCCAAATTTCTGTATCTTCAGTAAAATTAAACCAGACTGTAATTCTTGAACCCACCGGGTTGGTCTAGTGGTGAACGCGTCTTCCCAAATCAGCTGATTTGGAAGTCGAGAGTTCCAGCGTTCAAGTTCTAGTAAAGCCAGTTATTTTTACACGGATTTGAATACTAGATCGTGGATACCGGTGTTCTTTGGTGGTTGGGTTTCAATTAACCACACATTTCAGGAACGGTCGAACTGAGAATGTACAAGACTACACTTCATTTACACTCATACATATCATCCTCATTAATCCTCTCCGAAGTATTATCTGAACGGTACTTACCGGAGGCTAAATAGGAAAAAGAAAGGAAAGATTGTAATTCTTGGAACTCAAATTATGAGATAAATTTAGTTGTTTTAAATGAAATCTGACCCGAGAAATTGAAAAAGAAAATTAGTCCAAGACCGGTTTTCTGTCTACGGTTTGTCGTAAAATAACTTTTTTAAATGGGTAATAAACACATAAAAGTTTTAAGCAAACCTTGTAGAGAATTTGATTTTGAGTACAATAATATGAATAAAGTCTACAGAAATTAAATACGTAAGTAAGACTTTCAGCAGATTTTAACAAGGTATTAAGTAAAATAAAATGTTAAGTATTACAAAACAAAAGAATAAAATATTTTAGAAAAATAAACAATGGAATGAAAAGTCAAATAAAATAGCCTATCAATAAAACGATTTATTAGGCTTACTTAATAAGTTAAAAATTAATTTTATCTAAATTTGAATTTATTTCATAAATTGACAATTGTAACAGCTGATTTTTATTTTCAAAAATTATCGATATTTATCGATATATTTGATAAAAATTAAATGATTGAAATTATATTTAAAAAAATGTATCTCAATTTGACCTTCTATATAAATCTGTCAAAAATGTTTTAACCGATTCTTCACTTCAATGATAAGCTATGTCAAAGTAAAAAAAGTTTAGTTTTCATTGTTAACGACCAAGTACGTTTCAACGTTTTTGTCCATTTATAATTTTATTGACCACATATACAATAAAAATTAAAATAAAAGTTTACCTTTTTACTTAAAACTTATGTATTCAATTTTAAACAATAAAACTCTATAGCTAAAGTTATTTGTTTGAATAAATTTTAGTTTTGTTGTTTGAAATCGTAATATGGGTTGCGAAATAACAAAACTAATATTATTTTGTCGCGATAAATTTATGCTTTTATGCATAAACTTTTTAACACCACGTAAAATTTTTGTTTAGTTTTTTTTTTTTTTTTTATTATTAAATAGTATGGAAATAAAGCATTTATAGGCAAGTTAAAAACAAAATTTTTTATCACAAAAAAAATAAATTAAGAATAAATGTTTACAATTATTATATTTTTCAAAAAAACTTATTTCTAAATAAATCCATTTTTAAAATTATGTTTTTGAAGCAAAGTAGAAAAAATTAATTTAACAAGCAGTATAAATTATCAAATGGAAATTGTATGCTCTGCGTACGTACATTACTTCCAATAAATCAAATGTGACATTACGTGAAATTACAGTAAATAATAATATAAACAATATATTACCCACAACGTAAGTTACATTATAACATACCACGTTTTTTTTTTCAAATATATGTGAAATGTTACGTGACTTTCCGATTCATAACATTTGTATTTTACACAATAACAAACGTGCGCGCGCGCTCATACATACACACAAAGATAAATTTCCAAATTTCTATTCCTTGTTTGATTTATTTGTTTTAATTTAAACTATAACGTTTGAAAAAATACAACACAATGCGATTTATTTCATATTTAACTAAACTTTAACCAATAAATATTGTTACCAATGCTATACTTTGCGCGCTATCTTTGCCGTTGAGTTTGAAATATAACAATTCGCTTCAAAATAACATTAAAAATTTGGGGTGATATTATTTTTCTTCTTAATTATTATCCTGCAATGCTATTCAACTTCATTTTATATTTTATATTAATTTCATTTATCTTCAAAACACTTGAAAATAAACTAAACAAAAGTACATTTCTTAACTTAACTCTAATTTACGTCTATGTGAAATGTTAAAATATGCTCCATTAAATTCCTATTAAAAAATGTTTTTCATCCATTGATCTTGATCAATATGGATATTTTTAAACTAACGGATTCAAGAAATAATTATTCTAATTAGAAATTTAAAAATAATTAAAATTGTGTATGTTCGTTTCAATACTAAATAAGTAAACGTAATCAATCGTTTAAAATGATCATTAGTTTAACAAGTTTTTGAAACAACAAGCGTATTTGAAAGGAAAAATTAGATTAAAAAAATGTAACGTAAGTGTCCGCAGAGAATAAAAAATCGTCAAACAAGTCGCTAAACCTTCCTATAATTTTTTTTTTTATCTTCTACTCAAAAATGTTTCAATCTCTATCATATAGATTATTACTTCAACTTTCCATTCAATACAAAATTAGCAAAATTATTCTGGTGTAACGTAACAGAAGGGCGTAAGGTAGAATTTCATAAATAGGAGTAATCCTAAACGTATCTTTAAATATTCACCCGGCCTGTTATTAAATAATAAACGTCGCTTTAGCAGTAGAAAATGAACTCTGTAGGTACGGAAGGCAATAATCGGGTATAATAATTATTGTTAATAATATAAAATATCGTACCTGATCATAAACCATTCCAAAATTTATTTCATTCCAACAGACACTAAAATTTACTGTAAAATAGTTTTATTCCAGGTGCAAACACATCAAAATGGCAGTTTCACATCGTAGTTGCACTACGTGTATCTTCAATGGTTATTACCATGGTATGACTTACTAATGAATGTTACAGAAATATAATGAAGTAATATAATATTTTATACACGTTTAATGAATATCTGTAAAATAAATACAATTATTATTATTATTATTATTATTATTATTATTATTATTATTATTATTATTATTATTATTATTATTATTATTATTATTATTACTATTACTGTAAATAACTTGAAAAGGTAATTTGTGAACCTTTACCAGTTTTGATTGTTTATTTTGGGTGAAGATATTGGATTGTCAAAAGTTGAAAAATATGCCATCAATAAAGAGAAGTAACCTTTCTTATTATTCAAAGTCTGCTAAACGAATGAGAGAATGTCTGTCCTTTCAAACAGGTGAAATGCATGATTCTCAGTTAGCTATTGACTGAGAGCGTTACGCCCGGACTCGAACTGTAGATTCGTCTACAGAAGGAGCGTATCAGTGCTTCTACGTCAAGAACGATGTAAACGTTGGAAGAAAGAGAGCTTTTCAGGTTTTAATTTTTATTTATCAGTATTATTCTCACAACCATGAGGACAACCAAAAAATTGGGAGTCCAGGGTCAGAGCCTCCAGGCTAGTTGGGAAGGACGAGCAAAGCGAGCTCAGACTGCTAGTTTAAAATTTTTATTTTATTGTTCCATTTTCCATTAGAATTTTACGACGTTTATGGCTTTTCATTACATGTAAACGTTTTGTTTTTGTGCGATAATGTTTATGTAGATTTTAATATAAAAAAAAACAAAAAAATAAAAAGTAAAATAAAGTTTAAAAAAATTATAAAACTAAAATAAAACACTACAAAAACTTATATAAAACAGTACAAAAGAATAACAAATTTTAAAATTTTTTATTCAATTTTTTGAAGTCAATGCCAAATAATTGAAGGTTACAAAGTAGTTACTAGTTTGTTATAATTTAAAAATATAAATAAATATTTTTATTTTTTTTTATTTTTACTGTTTGGTTTTTAATCTGGGTTTTATTATTTTTTTTAAATTTATTACATTCTCTATTGATATATTTTTCTGTAATGTCATGAATATGTAAACTAAAATATCTAAAAACTGTAACTTTAATGTATTGTTGTATTTAAATAAATTGTTAACAACTACTTACAGATAATATTTTACATTAAAGAACGGTATTTTATTAAGTAAAAATTATTAGTTTTTTTTTTTTTTTTTTTAACATTGTTTATAACTTTCTTTTACAGAGCAGTAAACGGTGACTGCAGGATGTGATCATCAACAATATTACATGCGAGTTACAGATTGAAAATGAAAAAGGAAGAAATATTATATCTATTATTCAAACTACTCACTGTATTGTTACTTGCACCCCCAGGTAAGAATATTTATTCCATCATGAATGATAATTATTAGCATTATTACAATTCATTCCTCCAGTCATCAGTTAATAGTAGCTAATATTTAGTATGAAACCACCATTCAAATTAATACAAAAGTTTTCCTTAAAAACAACGTTTAAATTACTTTATTGCCTAACACTTCGAACCCTTTTTTATAATTTACCCCGAACATAAAAGTATAATTTAACCAGACAGAAATCGTGATCCCGTTCAACACGGGATGACACAAATTATTTCATAAATTATATTTATTTTATTTTTAAAAGATAAATATATATTTTACTAAAATGCATTCTTTTGGTTGAATAAAATGCAGTTTTTTTTACTATAACACAAAAAACAATATTAAATCGAAACATTGTGAATAGTTTACTTCAAGGTTTTTTTATGAATTTCAAAGGGAATTGTGCATTGTTCATTAAGAATTCCCTTTGAAATTCATATGATTTTATGTTAACTATCATAAAAGACCATCGTATCTGCAAATTGTTTGTAGTATTTTCTTTTTGTAACACAAAGATAAAAACAGAATATTATAAAAGTAAATAAATAAAAATTATATGTAATCTTTATATACAAATAATTGTAATTATCATCATTATTATTATTATTATTATTATTATTATTTTTATTATTATTATTATTATTATTATTATTATTATTATTATTATTATTATTATTATTATTACTAACCTGTAGAAGGTATGCAATAATAATTTTGATTGTTTTTTTTTAATGTTGTCTGCTCCATTTAAAAATTACTTGGTTTGGCTTTTTTCTTTTATTTTAATTTTATTAGTCTGCATAAAACATGTAATTAATCGTTTTATTTCTTCCATTTTTAGATCAGCTATTATTAAACTGAGTTAGATTTTTAATTAGGTTTTAAATATTTATTTAGATTTTGTAAAAGCAACGGTTAGTTAACAGAAAACGTGAACAAATTATACAGTTGGAAAAGAAATTTAATTTTCTTTATAGTAAAATATTTTACTATAGCAAATTGGTATTCTTATAACAAGTTCAATTGAAAAAGCAGAAAAGTAGAGTGCCAAAAAAAAGAATATTTAACGGATATGAAACGAAACTAAGATTAATGAGTCTTTAACTAATTTTCACTCTAAAATGGTTCAATCTTTCTACATTGTAGGAAGTTTAAGTAATTGTACGCATTTGTAAATTAATTTTCAAAATTACTGTGTATTTTTAGCTGTCATGGTTGCTTAGTGATTTATTATTCCTAGCGTATTGAAAGTAAATTAGCAACTATATTTGTACTTTAATAACTTAAAATATTTGTATACGTAAGCATTTAAATTTTTATATGTTTATAAGTTAATATCTTTTCAGAAAATATTATTTTTATATTTGAATTTCAGGCGGTAATTATTTTCACAAATTGAAATACAAGAATTAATAGATATTGTTAAAATTACGGTAATGTTTTGAGAAAGACGCTATGTAAATGTATAAGTGAGAGAAATAAATGATCCCCTGTCTCATTTTACTGTGAGATTTTATTTTGTTGTCTCATTTTTGATTACTGTCAGATTTTTTTTTTATTGTCAATTGAAAATCACATATACAATTTTATTCAACATATTTATCCTTGATGCAGCTAGCAAAAGAAGCCTTGAGCGCTAGCCGCGTGTTCATAATAATAGGATGATTATTAAAAAGAAGTAATTAAAAATACAAAATTTAAATAAATGAAAATACATGATTTTTGTAACATGATACATAAAAAAAAAAAAAAAATTAAATTGAAAAATTAAGTAAAATAGAATAGACTTAACAGAAAATTTACATAGAACCAGAATCTAAAATTATTTAAATTAATATTGAAATCGATAAAATAAAATGATCTAAAGAATGAGAGAAAAAATAATAATTTCATAATGGAGAAATAAAAACTAATAAATTATACGATAACATATGATAAGACACCAAGAAATATTCATAAAATAAGGCAACTGAAAACTGTTTGAATGAATTTATACATCCTTAGCATTCAATTAAACATTCACAGTTATATATATAATTTTTTTTAATGTAAAGTAGTATATTAATTTATTTTGTTATACGCTATTCATTATAATATGTTAAATTTATTTTTATTCCTGTGGATTATTTTTGTATTTCAATTTGGTAATTTAAAATATACATTCTGTTTCACCCATTCATCTATTTCTTTGATTAGATTACTTTTTATTATTTGACTGTTGAAATGGTTGGGGACTTTTAGAGAATACACTTGTGCAATACGTAAATTGACGTTTGCAAACAGTTAATTTTGAACAGTATGTAGTATAAGTATTTGTTACTGGTAAACGAGTATTGTACGGTGTATTTTTGAATTCAAAATTATTTATGTATTTATTTATGTGTAATATTATTTTCTTGACATATATCTGTCTCAAAGCAGGTACTTTAAATTCTTCAAATAAGCGTGTACCGGGATATAACCTCGGTCTGCCGAGAGCTGCTCTAATTAAATATTTCTGGATAATAAACATTTTATTAAGATTGGTATTATACGTTCCTCCCCATATCTCGATCCCATATTGAAAAAGTGAATGAGGATATGCAAAATATATAATTATTATTTCAAGATCTTTAAGGTTTATTTTGTAAAAAAGTACGTATTAGGTATTTTTTGATGTTAAATACGGTACACTGACATTTCATTTCATATGATCATCCAATACTAACAGAGATATTTTATTGACCTGACTTCGTCTATGGACTGACAACGGCAGTCGCTATTTATCGATTCGCTATAATTTACTGAACACGTATATAATTTTAGTTGAAATCCACGAGAGGGTTTCCCGGTTTCAGTAGGCGAAAACGATATATATCTTCTTATTTAGATTCAGCGTAAGAAAATGGCTTTCAAACCAAGATTTTACCATAAGTAATCGGGAAGCACTCATATACTTAATCCCACCTCTCGCCCAAAAAAACCCAAGGCTGTGATCAGCGAAAGATATTATGGCACCGTAGGAAGGTTCAGTTTTAAAAATTCGTTGACATATATTAGAAAAAGTATTGGCAAGAGAATAGTACTTTGTGGTAGTCCGAAGTTTTTTGATTTTCTGTTATCACTGACATTATTTAAAGTCAGAATTTGAGTTTTACCCTTAAGGTAGTTTTTAAACAGTTCTTTTACTGGTCCTTGTATACCGCAGTTATTCAGTTTATGTATTAAAACTTTGTGAGGAATTGTGTCAAATGCCTTAGCTAAATCGAGAAATATTGCTATAATCTTATTGTTTTTATTAAAATTGTTGTTAATTATTCTAGTTAAATGTAAAACCGCATCGTTTTGTTGATTTTTCAAATTGAAAGCCGCACCGATTTTTATGTATAGAATTATTTTTATCAAGAAACTTGGTTACTCGGTTTTTAATATTTTTTTCAATTATTTTGGAAACGTTACTTAAGACATATCGGTCTGTAATTTACCGAGTTGTTTTAATCCCCTGATTTATGTATTGCGATTATTTTGGCTATTTTCAATTTAGTAGGGAAATATCTTTCGATAAATCATCTGTTTATTATTTGTTCAAGTGGTTTTACTATGCAGTTACTTATTTTATTTTTTTAAGGAAGAAGGATTAAAGTTATCGATCCCAGGTAATGAGTTATTTTTTAAATTTTTTATTACATTTTATATTCCAGTAATATTTGTTGGGTTAAGAAACAGGTTTTTAATAGTGGGTGGGTTAACGAAAGAGGTAGATAGGTTTAAGTTATTTTTATTTTTAGTATTGCATTTTCATAATTTTCTTTTACATTTGTAAAGTATGTACGAGTATTTAATTTATTAAGTTCAATTTTCGGTTGTGCAACTTCTTTTTTCATGTCTAATATTTCATTAATACATCCCCACGTTTTCATAATGTTGTTTTTATTTGATTTTAACATAATCAGTTTTTGCTGTCTTTATTATATTGTTAAATGTGTTCCTATATTTCTTATAATAATCTTGTAGTTTTTTATTAAAAGGTTGTTTTAATAATTTACGGTGCATTTTATCTGTTTCTTTCATTGCAGCTACCACGCTCAGAGTGATTAATCGTTTTAGTGCTTTATTTTTATTTAAGTAGACAGTAAGTTTATTAATAAAATTCGTTACTAACGTATCTATAGTATCAGTGTTATTACTGCATACGTCTGCAATTTTCTTTATCTAAACTAGATTTAAGTTCATCATAATTTATTTTATTGATAATATTATTGGCCATCTTATCTGTTACAAAGTTTGTAAGTTTAACATAAAATGAAGAACAGAAACGGTCAGTGGTAGCAGTCCTCAGGATCGTCCTGATCACATCACTCTGCCAAGCAGAACCACTCTTAAAGAAAATGTGGCGATGCAGCTGGTCGACTGCATTTCGCCATCAAGAAATCGTTTTGTAATCGTGTAGGTTTGTTTACATATGATTTAAATCCATGCTGTTGCATAATACTAAAAATTTCATTTATCGGGCTATTATCAAGAATATTCAAATTCGTATCCCCTATTAAGATTATGTTATCATCCGTCTTTATATTTTGTAGATAAGCATCTAAGCTAATCAGGCAAAAATGTATGTTCCGGGAAGGCGATCAATAAACGCCAGTCAGTTTATGGGTTTCATTTTCAATTCTAAAATTAATAACAACGGAATTTGCATTTCCTAATTTTACATTCATTATCTCGTGTTTAATATTTTTATCTATAAATAAACATATACCGTCACTCTTTGTGAATTTGTTATTTTGAATGACTACATTATAACCTTCTAAACTGAAATTAAATTGATTGTCATCACCGATCCAAGTTTCGGACAATATAATAATTTGAAACTTAATTTTACTATTATATATGTAACAACAAATCATCAAAACCTTTTTCTTATTATACTTCTTATATTGACATGAATTACATTTAAGTCATACTTATGGTTAAAATATAATTGAGGATTAACATTAAAAAAATCAATTCTATTGTACCGTAGCAGTCATACACTATCTAATCATCTAACTCATTGTTGAAGATATAATACGATAAGTAGTTAAAAAAACAAGTTAAAATTAAAAGTCTAATAAGAAGTGGAAAAAAAAAACAATAAGTAATTCTAAAATTACCCAATTCCTCTCGGGCTGCACTTCCCTGTAATCTGAATAATCAATAAATTACGAAAAATATTCAATTTACTGTTACCCATCAAAACATTAACAAGCACACAATTATAGTGAAACGCATAGAAACATAGTGAAATATATCAGAATCTACATACCGACATTCCTATCTGTAAACAAGTTACTTATTTTCTAAGCGAACCATGTCATCCTCATTGATAAGTCTGACGGCTCTTGAGTCAGAGTTTTCCTTTAGAAACAGTTTTTCTTCTTTCAAACAAACGTATGTAAGCTTGTTTTGTTTTTCAAGTTCCCTAGCTCTACTTAGAATGATTTTGTTCAGTCGCGTGAAATTTTCATTGATATAAATAGTTCCTTAAGGACTAGGTATGCACTTTGATCGTCAATTAAGCTGATTACACCGGCTACCGGGTAGGAATTCTAACTTGTCTCTTTCAAATAAGTTATTATTGTGGAAAGTATTCCTAAAAGAAATTTGGACTTACGGTGTACAACTGTGTGGCATGAGTTGTGTCAGTAAAAATAAGATGATCCAACGGTTTCAAAAAAAAAATCGAAGGCACCGTGGTTTACAACGAACAACGGGATTCACGACTATTTACAGATCTCTTACGTGCAGAAGAAAATTCAAAGATTGAGCAGGATTTATATATCATGACTTAGTACACATGATAACAATTTAGCTAAAAATCTGTTGAATAAAAGTAGGGACGTTAGGGGCTGAAAAGATTTCATGTGCTGGACCTCATGATTCGTGACATATCTTTAATAATGAAATGTCAATAACACAAATCATACGTCATATATTACCTCTGTGTTGTATAAAAGATTATTTTTAGTAATTTGGTAGTGTACAGTGTTATGTCAATATTACCTATTAGCATTGTAACTGCTCTGTATATACATCGCCATCGTTACCATTCAAGTTTTTAATAACATTATTATCTATTGATATTGCTACTTTTCTGGGATTCTAAATTTCTGATACTGGTTGTCAGGACTTACTACTGTTATTATTATTCTCTTTTTATCTAATCAGCTTTATTTGCAATCGGTTTTCTAAAATACATTTTGAAACCATAAGTAAATCGAATGATTTGTTGAATTATTTATTACGGGTATTATTGTTTTGTTCCTATAATATCCTCGTCAGCTTAGCTATCTGTTTTTTATCGTTTTTTTCGTTACTTTTATTTTTTTTACTGCTATCGATTTTTCTGTTGTTACAATTTCATGAAGTACTGCATTTAAGAATTTTTATGTATTATAATGTTTGTATCCAATGAGGACCGTCATTGCCCGGTCTTCATTCTTGTCATAATTTCTCATTCGATTTACTTATGAATTCAAAATGTAATTTAAGAAACCGATTGTAAATAAAGCTGATTAGAAAAAAAAACCAAAAATGAATTACAGGAAGCTCTGAATAACATACAATATATATAAACACCAGCTGAGAATGGAGTTGGAAAGTAAACAAATCTACAACAAAGATATGAAATCTAACAGAAAATTAAAAAGGACTGATGAAATAAAGTATCAGACTTCTACAGATCAGGACAGCTTTAACATAGAAAAGAAATTTCCTAATACCAATTTTATATTTTGAAATTATTAAAAATATTTGTTTTATGGTTGAAAAATATGAACAATAGAAAAAGCAGCAGAGAAAAGAAAGAGAGTTAAAAGAGGATGCGTAAAAGGCAAAGTTTTTAGATAATTATAATAATATATAAAACTGATAGCCGAGAATATTTGAATATATAAGCTATATTTGATTTAAAAGAACGGATCAAAAGTGAAAAGAATTGACAATAGCATCAAAATAATAAAATTACTGGCTCTAAAGTAAAAAACCTATAGTTCAAAGAAAATCCACCCATAAAAGAGATTCTGTAATCGTTATTAACATGAAAAGATAGCCTATATATTTATTAATTTAACCTTGGGAGGCTAGCAATCACAATATAATATTTCCAAAACTTTAATTACAAAAAAAATATATAACTTGTTTTTATAATGGGTTAAACACAGTTGCAAAGGAAGGTTTATTAAATTTTATCTATATTGAATTGACATTAATTCTAGTTAAGCGATACGTTTATTACGGTATATGAACAGTATAACGTACCTACATATTGGATATTAAGCTCTTCATGAACACCTGTAGCTTAAGGCGAAAAAAATTATTTTACTATTCTAATTGAATTAAAGTCATTCAAATCATTTATTTCTGACATTTAAAAAAAAAGTTATATTCCATAATTTAAAAAATAATAATAATCATTTTCAATTACTTTTGAAGCAATAAAATTTTACTACTGCTATTTTTCAATTTTGTTATCAACGAAGTATTTTTATGATATACGTTAATTTTTTTTTTCAGAACATTTCATTGTATTTTATGCACCTGAGAGCAAATTTAACTCGTATAAATTATTTAGTAGAGGTGGAGTTATTAATATACAAATAAAAGCTTAATTAATTAAACACAAAAAAATTCTCATTAAAAAAATGTCTTTTTTTGTTTAATTCACACAGAAAGAATAGCGTGAAACGCAATATTTCTAAAGAAACATTTGAAAACAAATATTTCTCCCAAGTTACTGTATTAACATGGATAGACTACATACATTTATCTACTCTTTCTGAATCAGACTTTTTATTGTTTTATTTGCATCATTTCTATCGTATTCTAGTTTATAAACTAATTTACAAATCATATTGATATAAACAATTAAAAATAATTTTATACGTGTTTTAACAACATGAGTAATATTTGAATTTAAGGAATTAAATACACTTTTTTTTATAAATCACTGTTTCTCTCGTAATATGACACGAATCTATGACTTAACATTTCATGCTGCGGTAACAAAACGGCGTCATGAAATAAGACTAAAGAAACGATACTAACTGTGTATGTTAATTTATTACAGACAGTCGAAACACATTCGTATAATAGACAACAATGTCCCATTTCTATGGGATTTTTTACCAAATAATCATTGTTTATCCGCTGACAAACGTTTTTACTGATTACTAACCCATATGTTACTAATCTCAGACTCGTTCTAAAATATATTCAAGTTTAGCACATGAATAGTTTGATACATTTTGAAGCCAAGAAATATTAAAATAGGTACAAGAGAAAATCTTACTAGTGGTGGAGCAGGAGGAAGAGGGGTGAAGAAGGAAAATAAGAGTATAATTGGGTTAACAATTACTTAAGTTATCCTGAGTTAAAATCTTAGGAATAAAAAAAAGTGTTAAAAATAAAATTATAATGGGTGGTTAAAGGTTGGAATAAATACGTTATAATTAAAACGTTTTCGTAAAAGAACATACAATGGAGATGTTCAGCAATCAGTCTGATGACTGATTATATAAAAGATTACACGAAATAAAATTTAGTATCTTTATGTAATAAATTCCAACCGTTATTAATCTCGATTCGAATATATTTTTCAAATAAATGATAAAAATTACTAGAGAAAATTGTACTCCTGTACATAAACACTACTTTTAAAACCACAACAATGTCAACACATATTGTACCGAAAAGTATTATTTAGAAAAGGTATTTTTTTATAAATTTATTACAGGAAGTGGTAAAATCTTTTAAGAATGATGGCATGTTGAAAATGCATTTCAAGAAAAAAGAGGGGGGTAGAAGAGAAATAGCGGGAAGTAGGAAAGGATACGTCACAATGGGTTGCTGTCAGGGTTGGCAGTCTAGGGAACAATGAAGCGCGATTCTTTCCCTCGTCCGACATACATACCGCTATAATGTATTGAAAAAACGTGATGTGTCAGGGATATTAGTCCCGACAATTTCTCTCCTTCCTACATCCTACCATAAGGTAGTATACGTATTCCTTTTCTTCTTCAGACATTATTCCTCTTCCTTTAACGTCTAGCACGACATCCATTTTGTGAATAATGCAAAGACCAGCAGTTTCAAATCTATTTCGTTGTTAAAAGATACCAACATATGATCAATAAGTAAGATGAAATAGTGTACTAATAGTGTGTAAGATTAAATAGATTATTCCGTTTTATAAATTAATTTTTACTACAGAATAAAATAAACAAAGTATAACTCTATTTGACAACAACTAAAGATTAAACTAGTTTAAATAAATAAATAGAATGCGATGAACTACATAAATATGTCCAGTAAATATTTTGTTATTAGCTGTCTATTACTTCCTAACTTTCACGTAGCAGTTGCTTATATTTAAAATTTTAAAAATAATTTCTGAATCGAAGTTCGATTTTTTTAAGTTATGAACGTGGATTACTGTCATATAATGTCACAAATCCTCTGCTGAGTAGAGTCAATATGTTTGGATAGAAAAGATTATATTAAGTTATTTGCTTTAAACTACTTGTCAATTTATTTATTATGCCTTTAATACACATAAAATATTTGACACCAGTCAAAATTTTAGTGCGATTATTTTTGTAACACCAAATATAATTGATATTTTTTTCCTAATTTAATGTATTTCATTGCATTTAAGCCAAAAATCATAACGCACAAGCATCAATTGTTGTACGAATTGTTACATAAAATATGATCAGAAAGTTTGCAAACAATAAAAACACAGTACTTCTTTTATTCTATGATTAACTTTCTTCTAATGGTATTATTATTGAAACAAAAATAAATTCATTAAAATAAGATTCGCATAAAGTCGTTAGTAATGAAAAGGAGAAAATAAAGACAGAATATACTGTTAAAAATCACACACACACACACACACACACACACACACACACGCGCGCGCGCGCGCGCGCGCGCGCGCACACATGTAAAAAGCATGTCGATGGTGATTGATAATCAGCGTCCAGAAAAAACTGCTGAAGATGGATTAACGAAATGCTTTTAATCTTCAATTGAAAATCTAAAAACAAATTTTTAGATTTTTTGAAATTTAACCTTGAAAGGGGCGATGAATGATTGCAAATTTTCCCCACTTTCGACTGTACTAAATGAGTTTTTCACTCGATTTGGGCTTCAACTTCTCTTCAGACAAAAATCTAAAAACAATTTTTGGACTTTTTGGTTTTTAATATTTTACAGAGTAAAAAATATGAAATTTAAAATTATTTTTTTCCGTTTTATGCTACCGCTATCGAATCAATGTTTATTAAATTTGGTAAAATTAAGATGGTAGAATTATAAATTTATGTTTGTAATTCTGAGTGTGTATTTCGCGAGCGAAGCCGCGACTTATATATAATACATATATATATAGGACGAAGGTTGTTTATTGTTCGGGATAAACAAAACAACTATACAACTATTCGATCAGTCGCTACGAAATTTTTACCCAAGTTTCTTGGCATAATTGAAAACAATTTAAATTATATTTATTATTTTAACCTTTCCGATATATTTCTAATTTTATTTTTTTATCTATTTTATTATGTATTTTTATATCTAAAATGTTCAAAAAATATTTTCTATTTCCATGGTATATTTTATGTATTTATCAATTTGATTAAATTCATTTAATATTATATTTTATTTATTTTCAACATTCTCATTACATAAAATTATAATGTCATCAGCATAACGTTTATACGATAGTATATTACTTGAGTCAGAATTTTATTAATATAAGTATCTTCTAAAAACCGCAAATATATCTGCGCCAAAATTGTCGATAACGTTTCGCCCATAGCCAAGCCGAATGGTTGCTTATGATATTGATTGTTGAAAGTAACTGCATTCACAACAATGCAACAAAGCAATGTTAGGACCGGACAGTCATGACTGTTTATACATTTTAAACTACGATTTTTTAAAATTTTTTACTTTGATGTAAAATTGTTAACTCCTGATGATGGCTTTCAAGTAAGCCGAAAGATCTAGAGCTTATCTCAATGTGCAGGTTAAGTAGATTTTATTAATTGTTAATATTATTTCATTAACATAGCGGTACCATGTTAGAGAAATAAAGAATAATCAGATTTCTTTGGTAGCTCTGAATTCAACTGCTGATTTGAACCTTCATAGTACTATGCATAACATTAGTAGAATTATACTGTTTGAATTATTTTAAATTATAATTTATTTTTATTTTAAATACGATTACATAATTACATAGATAAAATATCTAAAGTATGAACGTAAAGGATGTTAAATCCTGATTCCTTCCTCCTACACAAACATTTTACGGGTTTTTCCTCGTAACTATTTTTATTCGAATCAAACTAAATTTCAAAAACCCGAAATTTTGTCAAAAGAAGAGCTTTTAGGTATGGTCCGAATATACGTGTTCCTGTTCATACAGTTCAATATTTTTTCAAGTAGATGATTTTATTACGCGGGATTTTTTTTATAAATTATGTAAAGATTACTCAAAATTTTTTTTTTTTACGAAAATCAATTATCATTAAAAGAAACATATTTATACAAAAAAAAAAGTTGTAAAACTGTGAAAATAGTTCATTTTCTTCTTATTGGTGTTATTTTGTGTAAAAAAAAGAATCAGTATTGTTACAGACCGGTAGTATCATGCACTTATTTGTAACTACTCAGCTGTCTGAAGCCGTAGGTGGTGAAGATGAAACGGAGTGTGAATGAAAGCAATTTATCAACTGACGACGGAAGAGAAAAGAATTTACAGTGAAAATAAGTCCATGAAATAGAGAGGAACTTTATAAAAAATAAAAAAAAGAATAGAATCATTTTAAGTTTATGGAGTTAATCGTGAAAATCTGAAGGAAAATAATCGGTTTTTTCAATTTTTAAAGGTTCTCATTTTATTCAATTCACTGCATAAAATTTTAAATAATTTTATGCAGTTTTATAGACTCAAGATTACAACATTAAAAATATACTACTCTGCAACAGCTACTTTGTTAATTATTTGAATTAACTATTAATAGTATTAATATAATTAAATAGTTTTGTGAAAGATATAACGAACAGGTAGACATTTGCCCATACTGTTTACACTTATTTTTCACATGTAAACTAAGAATCCCTGAAATAAAAACAATTTTACACGACTATAATAAAAAGCCAAACGATTTTATGATAAATTTAATCTGGACAAAAATTAAATTAAAAATTAGGGCATAGGTTTTATGGAACAAAGCTCCACATTTTTAACATAGAGACCATCTAAATTTAAATTATTTCTTCAAACTTCGGTTGCATCCTGAGATCAACTGTATTGGCTTAAAGCTAGATTAATCGCAAGTATTTAACAACACGGATTAGTTACAAGAGAATAATTTCAATGAGCAAATAAATAAGAATAAAAGAAAATAACGTGTAAAAGGAAACAAAGATTAAAACAAAATGTAAACAAATAACGAAGAGTAACATTGAATTAAATTTTAAGATCAGGGAAAAGAATAAATGGAAAATGGCAGATTTCGTTATTTAAGTAGTAAATAACAAAGGATGTACGTCAATATTAGACACTGATCGACAACAGATCGACAAGGATACAGACATCAATAGTGAATTGGAGGAAACTTTCAACAGAAAATTGATATGCTAGTTTCAAATATATATCTAGGAGGCAGATTGAAGTTTTTAAGAATATTTGTGTGGTGTATAGAAGTTTAACGTAATGAAACATGATCGATACGTCAAACAGAAAGAAATACAGATGCTATTGAAACGTAGTGAGTTTTTCTATGGTAAAACTTTTAAGTGGGTTGATAAAATTTGAAATGAAGTGGTCGTAACACGTTGAATGGCACTCGATCTGACAAATTTTTTCTGAAAATCCGACTATTAATTCTTTTAGTAGTAATAATAATTTGGATAAAACTGAGGCTTTTACTAACATATTTACGACGCCATATTTATCTCTTATAAAGCCATACATTTACGACGCCTCTTGGCCTCCTCCGGGCGAGATGTGTTATGTGTGAACCCCATATGCAAGGCTAGACGATGCAAGCCGAGCACATCGTGCGAGGCTTGCGCGCTCTGTTAACGGACCTCCTACCGTACCCGCTAGCGGGAGCGCAAGCCTAGCTAAAGCAAAAAAAATCGAGAACACAGGCTAGGTATAAAATTCACTTTCTAAAATACTTTTGTCTGCATTTTCAAAAAAATAAAATCACGTGAGTTAAAAATTATAAATTCAACCAAAAGCCTCTGATGACTCTTCATACAGTAAATGTACAAAAACTTTTTATAGAGCTCCACCATTTTCTCTAAATTTAGTATTTTCAGTTTGAGTTGTTATTTTTTGTAGACGTTTAAAAAAAGTAATGGGTAGTCTAAAACGTATTGAACCTTATTCGCACGAGATGTTAGCATACTCTGGCAAAAATCGAGGAAGACCGGCATGATCGCCAATGACTTAAACAACCATCACCACCACCAAATTGCGTTAAACCAGGAGAAATCTGGCTAAAAAAAGAAGCTCGAAATTTGGTTGGCACATGATCTGATGGTCTAGTGGCGTTCACCACTAGACCAACCCGGTGGGTTACAAAGCTTACCCTGGAGCAAACATTGATAGAGACCATAACCTAGTATAATGAAATGTAGATTGGGGTTTAAATACCTGAAGAAAATGTGTCAAATGAATCGAAATTTAGAGAAGCTAGAGGATGTGGAGGTAAAGAAAATGTTTGAGAAGGACATCGCAAGAGGTCTAAGTAATAAAGATAAGGTAGAAAATGTAGAAGAGGAATGGGAGAATGTTAAAAGGAAATTCTTAGATCAGCAGAAGCGAGGTTAGGCGGCACAAAGAGAACTGGTAGAAAACCTTGGTTATCAGAGGATATATTGCAGCTGATGGATGAACGTAGAAAATATAAGAATGCAAGTGATGAAGAAAGTAAAAGAAACTATCGACAGTTGAGAAATATTATAAACAGGAAGTCCAAACTAGCGAAAGAAGAGTGGATTAAAGAAAAGTGTTCAGAATTGGAAAGAGAAAAGATTATCGGTAAAATAGACGAAGCATACAGGACAGTCAAGGAAAACATTTTGGTACATAAATTAGAATTACTGCGCAGTGCAGGTGAGGAAGCGATTGATAGATTATACAAACTGGTGTGTAATATTTATGAAAATGGGGAATTTCCATCAGACTTCAAAAGAAGTGTTATAGTTACGATACCAAAGAAAGCAGGGGCAGATAAATGTGAAGAATACAGAAAAATTAGTTTAACTAGTCACGCATCAAAAATCTTAACTAGAATTTTATACAGAAGAATTGAGAGGAGAGTGGAAGAAGTGTTAGGAGAAGACCAATTTGGTTTCAGGAAAAGTATAGGGACAAGGGAAGCAATTTTAGGCCTCAGATTAATAGTAGAAGGAAGATTAAAGAAAAACAAACCAACATACTTGGCGTTTATAGACCTAGAAAAGGCTTTCGATAACGTAGACTGGAATAAAATGTTCAGCATTTTAAAAAAATTAGGGTTCAAATACAGAGATAGAAGAACAATTGCTAACATGTACAGGAACCAAACAGCAACAATAACAATTGAAGAACATAAGAAAGAAGCCCTAATAAGAAAGGGAGTCCAACAAGGATGTTCTCTATCTCCGTTACTTTTTAATCTTTACATGGAACTTGCAGTTAATGATGTTAAAGAACAATTTAGATTCGGAGTAACAGTACAAGGTGAAAAGATAAAGATGCTACGATTTGCTGATGATATAGTAATTCTAGCCGAAAGTAAAAAGGATTTAGAAGAAACAATGAACGGCATAGATGAAGTCCTACGCAAGAACTATCGCACGAAAATAAACAAGAACAAAACAAAAGTAATGAAATGTAGTAGAAATAACAAAGATGGACCACTGAATGTGAAAATAGGTGGAGAAAAGATTATGGAGGTAGAAGAATTTTGTTATTTGGGAAGTAGAATTACTGAAGATGGACGAAGCAGGAGCATATAAAATGCCAAGTAGCATAGGCGTAACGAGCCTTCAGTCAGAAATATAATCTGTTACATCAAAAATTGATTTAAACTTCAGAAAAAAAATTTTGAAAGTTTATGTTTGGAGCGTCGTTTTATATGGAAGTGAAACATGGACGATCGGAGTACCTGAGAAGAAATGATTAGAAGCTTTTGAAATATGGTGCTGTAGGAGAATGTTAAAAATCAAATGGGTGGATAAAGTGACAAATGAAGATTTGGAAAAACATAGTTAAAGAAGAGACAGACTTATAGGCCACATATTAAGGCATTTGGAATAGTCGCTTTAATATTGGAGGGATAGGTAGAAGGGAAGGGTAGGGAAAAATTGTGTCGGCAACGTCTGGAATATGTAAAACAAATTTTTAGGGATGTAGTATGTAGGGTGTATACCGAAATGAAACGACTGGCACTAGAACAAAAAAAATATATAAATTGCTTTAAATTTAATTGCTTAAATATTGTTGTTGGTGGATACATATGAGTAATCAAGTTATGCAGCCTTAGCGTTTTATCTTTTACAGTTTCTTGTATTTGTATTCTTTACATAGATTACGCGTAGAAAGCTCAGTTGAAGCGTGAAGGAGTGGGTTGCGACTTCGTTCTTCCTATCTACTTCATCCTGTTGTGGTTACTATCCACTCCACTGTACTATTAGCAGCGTCAACACTTCAGAAATCCCTTGTAGAACTACTGCCGCATCTATGGTCTCCAAACTTTATAGTAATGCCATGACTTCGTTTTAATGTATAAACTATCACGACGAATAGTGATGCAATTAAATCAAGTTACACATTTTCCTATGGTATTTTTGGTTTTTTATTTGCTAATTTTAATAGAATTGGTAAAATATATTTCCATTATTTATTTACTTCCCCGTTTAAAAATTAATGGGAAAATATTTTACTACAAAAGCTCGAAAATTTGTGCGTAAGAATATAATGCAAAACATAATTTTTAATCATACGACTAAATGTGCCGATTTCATGATTTTTTTGTTTAGTCGTAAATTTCGTCTAGATAACACTGCGGAGGATTATTTAAATAGAAAATTTTGTGGTAACGAAGACGATATGAAGAGAATTTCTAACTTTAGACTGTCTTTTTTTTAATTTTTGAAGTAACTTTAGGTAGCCTTGAATTATTATATTATTTTTAAACGAAATTTAAAAAAAAAATTTATAAACTTCAGATTCAATAAGAAGGTTACGGTTAAAACAGCATTACCCACACTGTTTTATATTCTCCATACTCGACAGTGTTTATGTCACGTAATTTCTCTGCATTTCTCTTTTTTTAAGATGTAGGGTTCTCATCTTTTGTGTTTCTTGTAAACATTTTTTTTTATAAAAATGCTTAATTACTTTTCACAATAACTCAGAATTTACATAAAATTTATTTTTTTTTAAATATTACTAAAAAATTACTCGCTATGCATTTCAACTTTTCTTCAAAGTTTTACTTTTCTGATGTCAAATTTAAAACTGCAGGATACGAATTTCTTACTACCTATGTTTTAATGCAAGATTGATGTTAAAAAAGTAACAATTTAATGAACAATTAAGTAATATGGTTTTTAATTTTTTTTATTTATCAAATTAAAAGAAAAAACAACGACAAGAAAAGTCATAATAGAATAAAAAGTATACATATGTTTAAAATGTAAAAAAATTTCAGTCATTTTTAGATCCCCTAATTCTGCAGTAAAGTGATAAAATTTAACATCTATTAGTACGAGTTAATGTTTTTGTTTGAATTTGTAAGCAATTGATTTCATTTACTTTTGTTTATATTCAATTTTATTAAAGTAAATTATACTCGACGAAATTTATGCAAATAAAAGCGGTTTTAACGACCATTCAGAACATACTATAAACAGCAATTAAATAATAATATAGTCAGGATATTAATAATGTTTTAATATTTTCTAATACAGCCTTTGTTGTTGTTCGACGAAAATTAATTAATAACTAAATGCAAATTGATAAGATCTCTAATAATTATTCAGTATTCAACTGCAATTACCTATCTACATAATATATATTTCGTATGAATATTTAACAGTATAACGCACCAGAGTATCGAATTTCTTCCGATTAAAAAGAAGGAGAGACAACATAATAATGAAAAGAAGAACAAGAAAGAACTAAAAGGTATTCATTCCTTAGAATAACGGGTTCTTTTAACAATTTGTTGTTTGTTGTTCGTTGTAATCCAGAAAATGACACCTCCATCTCCAAAAGTTCTTGACCAGAAGGGTTCGGAATAAGAAATTATAGAAAAACGTAAAGGCGGCGCAGACAATGAAAATTATTACGCATCAACAATTAAGGAGTCGAGTCCAGGTCCTGGGAATATAAATACTGTCAGGGACTAGCGGACAGATAGTAGTTCTGCGAGGCTATGTTAGGCGCAGTCGTTATAATAGCAATATCAGTAAGCATGTGTTAACGTTGAGTGAAGAGTACGTCACGAGTATTCCAGTGTGGATAGCGGTTGAATACAAGAAGTTGTTTGGCGAGTTACTGGTAAACAATAGTGAAAGTGACAGTATTTTATTCATTCATAAAATGTAGGGTAGTTCTTGCGCAAACATTGAAAGTAATAATACTTGCAGAAAGTGGATCGTATGACTTTCGACTTTTTATAGTTAACTTGTCATTAACTGTCATTAAATAAATTTTGTGTTCTTCAATTATAATTTGATACTTGTACTTTCTACTTGCAAATAATAAATTATTTATTGGATTATTATTATTTTACGTGTAGATTCAAGTTATTTACATTTATTGTTAACTGTGTGTATATGTAACGTCATGAGTACATAAGTGTTTTGCGTTACGTGTGTAGAATGTTCAATATACCAAAGCTTAAATAGCTATTCTACTGTACAAAAATAACATATAATATAAATTATTAACATTGTTTTTACTGGTTTGGCTGACCAAATACAGCAAACATATTGATCCATAATTGTGAAAAAGATCAAAATGTTCATTTAAATATCTGGGTCGGATTTGATTCCCTTAATCAAATTACGTTTTTACCTTAATATGTATACAGTATTAAAAGTATTGAGAAAAAATCAAAATTCCTAATATAAACTTTTACCATTTATCCTTTTAACGAAATTACGATTTTAATCGTCAATATTATGTTATATTTAGAGTATAATTATTATTAAAAACAAAAAAAATGTAGGTCTTATTTGTGCCCGTGGCTTGATAGTTACCACCTCGTATAACATTTTTAATAAAAACTACAACATGAAAAAACAAAGTAAAAAATTATATAAATAAAAGGCAGGTCCCATAAAAGTTGTAAGTCATGGTAGTGGTCGTGTTTGGAAGAAGAAGCGTACGACGGCAATAGTAATTTGTGTAAAAACATTGATGGATATCTCCCAAAGCTTTTACATCGGTGGTATCCTGATAAAGACCAAACTGATGACTGATGTGTTATCAGGTGTAGAGGGTCTAAAAATAACCTCCGGTAAAGTTCATCAGGGCTGGAACGAAGGGATGGTGTGGCGACCGGGATCGTCACAAGGCAGGTGTCTTCCCCTACAAGGGTCAGATCCTCCTAGACACAACTTTTTTTAAAAAAGTTCCTAGATTAAATAGATACAGTTTTAACTACGGGTCCCATTCAGCCCACTTGTTTTTTGGGAAGACAATAAGATCAGTAATAACAGACTATATTAAAGTCAGTCTCGTATTAACTAATGATGAACCCCAGTGGTCCGAAAAGGCCTTCCGGATTTTTAACATTCGATTTGAATGCGACTTCTATCTTACTTTATATGTGTATCTGGTAGTTTATAACTATAAATAATTTATATATTTATATATATATATATATATCGAATTTCAAATTCGAGATTTTAAATAACTTCTATTTTCATTCATAATATAAATAATCAATTTTCTACTACGACTTTACAAAAAGGAAAAATGTTGATGAAAACTACTCCTCCTTTTTTTATGGCTTTAAAAAATTTAATTTCATCAATCGCAGACATATTTTTCAGCCATTTTTGAAGAATTCATTATGAACCAGTCCTGAGATATTATTTTACACGTATCTATGAACATTTTTGTGATTTTTTGTATAATGGGGATCTTGAAACGTTGACATTTGCAAAAAAAAACATCCGATATCTATAATTTTGGTCGATTGTTGTATTTTTTTATAGTTATGCTGCTGCAGGAGCATAACTGAGAATTAAAGCTGGAAAGTAAAAGATGATAACGATGTTGTTAAAAACTCTCGATATTTTATTAGAGTTTTAATTAGTGTATCAACACCATTACTCTGATTGGCTTCTCTAGTACCTCTAATGCTTTGATTTGCCGCAGTCATGAGAAACAATGGAAGTCATAGTACAAGGTAACAAATTAATTTATACCTTTCTGTTTTTAAACAATAAAATTTAAATTGCATCAATTAATTTAGTAAAGGAAATATTGTGACCATTTGCAAAAATATTAATTTTTAAAAAGAATGAAAATTTTACCATTAATCTTACCGTTAAAGACACAAATAACAACATTTTAAGAACATTATAAGACATTTAAAAAAAAAAAATAAGTTTTAAATCAATAAAACATTTAAACGTTAAAAAATTTAAGTTTTTGAAAATTTATTCAACTTACTTTTACGGACGAAAGAGTGCTTATTACCACCTATTTCTGTGACAAGATTTCAGATTATTTTTAGCTTGATAGATAATATTTCTTTAACAGGTAGAAAGATACGTTCAAGTTGTAAGATTAAATTAGAAAAAAGGTCAAAAAAGAAAGTATCAAATTAAATTTATGGATTGGAGGATTTTAATTTTTTTTTATAATTCTTCATTTTTCGATAAGCTAAAAAAAATGTTAAGTAAATAAAATAATTATGATATTCAACGATCTTGAAATTTAGTACTCCTTGAGCATATTCTTACCCCTTTATACATTTTTAAAATATGTAAACTTATCACTTTCATCCCATATGCAAGCAACCACGCTTGTGTAACGGATACAGTCTATTTACAGCTGTATTTCACTTATAGCGGATACATCCTTTCTTACAGTTTTATAACAAAGTAAAATTTTTGGTTATATATAAAGCCTAACGCGCGTGCAAGCGCTCACATACACACATAGAGAAATTTAGTATTTTTTTACTATAGATAAAATGAATCGGGGAATGGATTAATATTTTAATCGATAGAAATATTTTCTTTCCTTTTTACATAGGCAACTATGACTTCCAGAAAGTAAAATAATTAACAAATTTGCGCGTGCGTGTGTATGTATATATATATGTGTGTGTGTATGTGTGTGTGTGTGTGTGTGTGTGTGTGTGTTTGTGTGTGTGTCGTGAAAATAAGAAATTTTAGGCAGTTTTACGCTATGTTAAACATTAAAAGATTTGAGGGAAACGTCATAAACAGAGTATTTAGTAAAATTTTGTAAATCATAAATGATAACTAAAATTTTATACTATATTCAGTTCACTCATATATAAGGTAACTGAATTAGGTATGGTTATTATTACCTTAAAATAAAATTTAAATAAATTTAATAAAATCCAAACAATACGCCGAGTCGGCGATATTCGCTTCTGCTTTTTCTTACCACTTTCTATCTCTACATTACTTTCACCAAAACTGTTTGTAAAGTACAAAATATCCACAAATACCGTCAGTTTTTGTGTTTTACATTTCGTATATAGCATATTTATTCACTCGGAGACAAGAGATGTTTGTACATGTGACAAGAGTAACATATCTTAACACATATTTAATCCGACTGAAAACTATCTTAGAAAGTATTTTTGATAGGGTATTATCCTGATATCTAATTACACAGCATTACTATAAATATATTTTACAAATCCACCATTATATTTTTCAAACTACTAAAAAAAAAATACACAAAAGTAAGATTCAAAGGTTCAAATTAAACTAATATCACGATTATTTGTAAAGTTTGTCAAAAATAGCCTTATTTTTAACCAGTTAAGCTATGATAGGGAAATTTTGGAATCAAAGTTTGAATCTACTGGTTTTACAACAATTCAGTTTTGAGGTTAACTTTTCTTTTTAGTTTTTATTTCTCATTACAATTTTACAACGGACTTAGTTCTTAAATGTAACATATTCTATTTTAAAATGAATCATTCATTTTTGAACAAAAAAATTTAGTATAATAATTAATACACATCAACTTTTTTAACTGACCGATTGCTTTTCGATTAATTAAATATACAGTTAGAAAAAAACCTCCAATGTTTTATCTAAATCGTAATATATATTAAACATATCGCATTTGTAGTGCTCAACTCCGATTAGGTAGAAAAATCCACAACCATCCAACCGTGTGGTTAGCGGATAGGGGGTCCGCTAGTCATCTTCAATTATTCATGAAGTAGCTAGCACCAGATGCAAATGAACGGATCCGAGTTTGGTCGGATACACCTCGTACTTGTGTCGTCATAATATACAGTACAGCAAACGGAAATGCTATTTTTCAGCCTTTAATTATATGGGAAAGAGAAAAGATTTAACATGTATCTCGACAAATTTTAATTAATCCTATTCTCTTTACTTGTACTTTACTATCTCGTTATTTATATAAAAGATCTGTAATAATAATAATTAAAATAATTTATTTTTATTATTTTATTTTAATTAATCCTATTCTCTTTTATTCTCTATTTCTTTCTCTCTTTCTACAGTATGTTTTATTAAACTTTTTGAGGTACTGAGAAAAAGTAGACCGTTGTATAATTCATGAAGCTTCTAATCAATGCAAATCTTTCCTATTAAAAAAAATCTGATGTGGACACCTCATGACTTCCTTGTACACCTATTACATTACATAAACACATTTTTAAAAGTACACAAAATTTTATTTCAGTAATAACTTCAGATTTTTTTTTTTTAATATTTTTATTATTGAATGATTATTTTATGTAAAATTTAAAAAAAGGGAAATGAAGTCGAATTCGAACCGATGTGCCTTCCCCTTGTAAGATCAAAGTACTTACATATTATATATATATATAATTAATATAAAACACGCACGCACTCACGCACACACACAAAGAGTGTATCACGAAGCTCTTCCGGGACCTTCATAACCTCTTCTACTCGTGAAAATAATGGAAAACTATCATATAAATACTATTAAATAATGGAAAAATGTCTTAAAATGCTTCGTTTATGAGTTACAGCTAATAAATGATTTCTCTCTGATTTCAGCTACTCTGGTGAAATGAGGTCGTAATGTAATTTTTAGAACGTTAATAAAGGAGCAGAATTAGTGATTTCTTATGATAAATAAATTGGGGTAAAACGTGCAATAAATTTATTAAACGGGTAAGGAACACATAAAACGTTTAAATAAAAGTTGAAGAGAATTTAATTTTGAACAAAATGCTATAAAATTAAATTGAACGATACAAAGAAAAGGTAGAACAATTTGAATTTTATTTAGAGATAGTACACTAGACCAAAGTGCATTGTACGTATGATATAATCTATCTGATACCTTGGAGTATCGCCTGGCTTTTTCCAAGTGTATATTCTTCTATTATGATTTTTAAATTGGGTGTTGGCAATTACTAAATTATACTTCGTGCAAAACTCTATAAGTCGGTCCCCTCTTTCATTCCTTTTATACTAAGGCATCCTGGAATATTCGCTTTAATATTGGAAGGACAGGTAGAAGGAAAAAATTGTGTAGGCAGGCCACGTTTGGAATATATAAAACAAATTGTTAGGGATGTAGGATGTAGAGGGTATACTGAAGTGAAAAGACTAGCAGTAGATAGGGAATCTTGGAGAGCTGCATCAAACCAGTCAAATGACTGAAGACAAAAAAAAAAAAAAATTAGGAAGACAGAAAAAATTCGGTTAAAAAATATGCAACAAATAAAAAGATAGCTTTTTCGATTTATGGTGAAGGGGAAGAATTTAAGGACAACTTTTTTTGTAAATGGTAAGATAAGCATATACGCTTGTACTGAGCTTAATATGAAGTGAGGTTATATTTGTATAATTTTGAGAAAATTGACTCCAAAATCTACACCCCTAGAGATATTGCCCCCAAAATTTTACCAAAGAATTGCTCTATATACACGAATGTATATAAAATTTCATCAAAATCGACTTATCCAGTCGATTTTGGGGTCCTTGAGTTATGAAACGTTGAGAAACCCAAAAATTGCATACCCCATTCTTTGACTGACTACTACTTTCCTACTTGAAGAATGCCTCTACAGCTACGATTCTAGGAAAGTAAAAGAATCCATTTTGAAGAAATAGATTCTCTGTGAAAGAACTCAATGAAAGATAAAAAAGAAAACCTGCAAGAGGGAAAATTATTTTGTTTTATTTTAATTAATTAATATATTTGATTTATCACTCTCTCCAGATAAGTTAGTTAAAAATTAGATGACAACATGATTTTCAATTACATTATTTATTTCCAATAAAGTGATTATAATTTTTGAAAATTAAGCTACAATATAAACGTACATTTTCAACTCTGGATGAAAACTGTTAAAATACATTTTACGACAAAATATCTCCACCAATTCATCTCAAGTCGCTGTTTTCTCAGTTTTCCATGCTTCTATTTCGTGTGCACAAGTAAAAAGAACTTAGAAAACCGATACCTATTTGTGTCTCAAAGATTATTATATCATTTTAGGAGGCAAGAAATAATAATTTTATTGTTTTACTATAAGAAAAGAATCTAACAATAAGTGAAACTTTATTTAGTTTTACTTAATAATGTGTTTGCTAAATTAATTATCCGAAAGTAAATCATTATCTCATATTAAATGGTAATTAATTTTAAAATGTTTGCCACAATAATAAAAATCATTTTTAATAAAGATTGAATACAAAAATCCGTTCGTAAATAGATTAACAGTTTTCTAAACTGTGAGCATTATTAGTTACGTCGCGTTGATAGGTTACAGGAAAGAGCAATGGTAGGAGGGTGTAAAATGATATTGTAGATGGAAACAATAACGACCGTAATGATGTGTATGCGGTGAAAATGCACTTCGCATCATTTAACGTAAAGTACAACAACCATTTTTCAGAGTCAGTACTAATTACTGTGGACATATATTAGAACTGCTCTCATCCTACGCCCCTCTCCCTACTTAACCGATCTCCCGACCATCACTACCCATATTACTGTGGACATAACAAGCAGACCATCGAGCGGCCGACCCCATAAATAATTCGTTACTCACATTCTACAACGTGTATAACTTACAGTATATGGTGCACTCACTCTATCCGACTGAATGCTACTAGCAATACATATTAGTGCGTTAATACTGCTTAAAAGCTGTACTTACGCGTTTAATCAGACACAAACATTATTAAAAATAATGAATTAGCATAAAAAACTAAATAAAATAAATTACGCGCAAAAAACTACATAAATCTCAATAAAAATTAAACAATTTTGTCTGTCTCTCCAGGTATATGTATACTGACAAATAGTAAATAGATATTTCTGTAGACCTTCCACGGTATATAATCAGAGATTCAAACACTAAAAAAAATAATAAAAATTAATTTTTTCTAAGTAGGCTTTATTACAGTACTTTCCAATTATTGATACCGGTAATAATGGGAAATTAATATTTTATCGAGTGAAAAAATTTAAACAAGATCGGATTTAAACCTATAATCTTCCGGATGAGAGACAGATCCTACGACTAAGAAATTGATAAAACAATAAAAAAATAAAACTATTCAATCGTCATTTATCATAAAATAATAATCGATGGATGAAGCCGTTTCATAATGAAAATTCATCATAACAAAAGAAAATAAACAAACTATGTAATTAGATTTTCACAAAATTTATTTAAAACATCACAACAGCTGTTTCAGTACAAAGTACCTTCTTCAGGTGTACACCTCAAGGAGGTAAAATCTAATAAATTGCTTAAAATAATAATTTTTGTTAAAAGTTGGTCATACAAATTTCATATAACCAAAATGAAAGTTAATAAATTATTTTTCTAATAATTTTATGTGGAGAATAATAATTAAAACTACTCGTAAAAGAGCTTAGACATTTTTAAAAATTTGGAGAACATTTTAACAATACCACTTAATTTTATGTAAATATAATTCTTAAATGTACAACATATTTTTTTTTAATAATACAACCTAATAAAATTATAAAGCCTCTAGCTACTACTGTCTTGCCAAGGGAGTTCGCTCCCTGAACCCCAACGCTTCGTTATCGTTATGGTTGTGAGAATATTAAATATTTTACAGATATTCAGTAAAGAAAAATTAATTAGTCACTTTATTTCATTATATTTCTGTTTCCATAGTGACAGAAATATAATAATGCAGTAAAAGAATTCATTTTTATTTCTTTAATGAATATTTTTAATATCTTAACCCCCCAAAGAGGCTATGCCTTCGACCTATGGCTTAAACACTTCCTAGGAATAACAAAAATGTATCCTGAAAATATTAAAGCAATCGATCTGTTGGTTCTCGCGGGATGCTATTGCAAACAAACAGATCAACAAACTTTCGCAATTATATATAAGATTACGAGTAAAATAAACTGAAAAAACTCTTAACAAAAACAAAAAAATAATAAATAAAAAGTACGTAAAAGATGAAGGGTGGAATAAAATTTCGATTGCTAAACGATCATCAGGTGTTACTGTAATCTGATTAACATTAGCTACTTCCTACTCAGATGAAAAGCAAACTGAATTAGATTATCTAAAACGATACTTGATCAATAAATTTTTAAATCTGTTTTATACTATAATTAATCTATTTTAATATATATATATATATATATATATATAAAACGTGTCGTGAGTGATTCATAATCGACGCACTGCAAAAACTACTGAAATAAACTGATGAAAACTTGCATACTCATTCTTCTTACAGTGTAAATACAAACCCTAGTTTAAAGGGTTAAAATGTTACTATTTTACTATTATTGTTATAAAATTTACTATTTTTTTTTTTTTAATTTTCGTTAGCAAATGAGGATATCAACTTGATTTTCAATGTGTGCAATCTTCATGTGAATACATAAAAATCAATTTCTAAATTTTTTTTTGAAATTCAATCTTGAAAGGCGTGAAGAAAGGTAAAAATGTTTGAACAATGACTACAAATTTTTCCCATTTCCGACTATTCTAAACGAGATATTCATTCAATTCGGGGTTCAATAAAAATCTAATTTCGGGATTTTTTTATTTTCAGGGGAAAAACATAATGTTGTTTTAAATGTTTGCCATTTTATGCTACCGCTATTAAATCAATTATTATGATATTGGTAAAACTGTGATTGTAATTATCGTTTGCAATTCTGATTATGAATTTCGCTAGCGAAGCCGCGATGGAAAATCTGAAAACTATATATTGGATCCTATATGTCCACACTGCTGCTCTAAAGAATTTACAATACACCGATTTTATTTTATATAAATTGAATAGGCTTTAATTTTTATTTATAATTATTATTTTCTTCAAGCATGAGTTTAATGAACACAGAGGGGCCAGGGGACAGAGCCCCCTGGCAAGACGGGATTGGCTGTACATCTCCTGACCTCGACAGGAAACGCAATTAATCATATAGCTCGGATAAGCCGCGTCGGGAATGCTAGATTTATTATATAAGCACTAGAACATATATACTCATTTCGTAATATTTCATAAGTATTGTTTATTTGTTATCACAAAGTTTAGGTTGACACTTAAGAAGCATTCCATTAATGAGTTAGTACTGTAAGGTAATAGATTAACGTAATATTTCCTTTTAACTAACAAATGAAAAGAATTAATTTCTGGAACATGGTACTGATATGTTAATTAATTAAATGATATTAACAATTAATAAAATCCACCTTTCCCGCACATTTTTAGAAAATACATATGATAATAAAATCTGACTCAACATAATATACTGCTGCATAAACGTTATGCTGATTACACTACAGTCATATATAATGAAAATGTTAAAAATTAATCAAATATAATATTAAATTAATTTAATAAAATTAATAAATACATAAAATTTACCGTGCAAGTAGGAAATAATTATTTAAACTTTTTAGATATAAAAATACATAATAAAAAAATAACAAAATAAAATTAGAAATATATAGAAAAGAGCTATTAAAAAACATAATTAATTACCATTAATTTTATCCTCGATCCCAAAGGATGGCTATTTTTAATTCATTGCTATATAAAGCCATAAAATACCTCAAACATGATAAAATTTCCTTAAATAAAGAAATAGAAATAATTAAAAGCATTACAGTTTCTAACGATTATAATGTTGGTACTATAAACAAATTATATAATAAAATTAATTTAAATACCAATACAAAATTATTACCAGATAAAAAGGATAGATATTCATAAAAAATGAATGTACTCCTTTTAGTTAAAAAATAGAAAAAAAAAATATATATATAAAATGGCATAACACCTACATACTCCACCAATAATAAATGAATTAAATGTAATAATAATAATAAAATCATATAATAATGGTACCAAATTTGATAATCAAGGATTATACAGTCATATTTGTGAGGATTTCGATATGGTATATATGTGTATGACCATTCGCAAATTTTCCATAGTGCAGAAAAGCACATAAATAGCATTAAAAATACCAAAGCAAAAACTTCCAACTTTGCCAAACATATAATAGAATACGGTACACATACGTATGGGATTACTTTTTACTCACTTGTGCAGTCACAAAACAAAACATACTCCATCAAGTTTATTTTGTTATACTCCAGAAGTTTTTTGGATGTGGTTGTTTCTTTATGTACAGCTAATAAAATGTAAAAATTTAACTCTCCCTCACTTCTTACTTTAAGTTGTCTGAAATTTAATTTCAAGTAAAATTATGAATTTTAATTAGGGATAAAATTCCTCCGATAATTTTTTAATGTTTCCATATATTATTTACGTGGCTATAAATGGCCTATGGCTCTAGAAAAAATTCGGCCATGAATTACATGGCGTAGGTGGAAAAGTTTCAATCATTTTAAGCTCTAACTGTAGCTTTGTGATAAAATAATTATTTTTTTAAGTGGGGATAATAAATTAAAAAAAATCCTTTTTATAACTGCTTTAAAAATACAAACATAGAATACCTATAGTTCTAAATAAACAAAGTTGTAATTGTCTTCAAACGGGGCGAAAATTCTTTACTAACTCTTTTTTTACTTCCTTGTACGGAGTAAAGGAAGTATTGTAATCGCGATAAATTTGAGTTTTCAGATTTCACCTGAAATGCACATTTTAACCATCCTTGTATTCATTTTGACTAGTTTCGGCGTGACGTCTGTACGAATGTATTTCGCTTAACTCAAAAACGATTAGCCGTAGAATATTGAAATTTTGGATTTAGGACTGTAACATCTAGTTGTTCACCTCCCCTTTTTATTGCAAACGACTGAGCCGAAAATGGCTAAAAAAAAGCCCAAAATCCATAACATTTGGATTTTGGACTTTTTCTTAATTGCAGTAATAATCCCTCGTTGAGAGTTTTTCAACGATATATCATAAGTGGTACTTATTTTAATTGGTTTCAGAATTACAGCCAAATAAAATTTTAATTAATGAAATATTTGGCTCTCACAAGGGGAAGGCACATCGGTTCGAATCCAACTTCAAATACATACACACATAAATATACTCCTGTATACTGGTTAAATAAAGTTTAACCTGTATACGTTTAAATGAAGTGCATTAAAAATGTGTATGTGTAATTTAATAGGCGTACAACGAAGTCATGTGGTAGCCACATCAGATTTTTTTTTCTTCAAAAAATGCTAAGGAGCAACGGCTATCAGAAAATTAAGATTTTTAAATTTTAAACGCAATGGGTAACTTGCAAAATGGATTTAAATTTAAAATAAATATTTATAAATTTTTTTAAAAATTAAAAAAAATATTTTTTAACAAAGACCATTGAAGTGGGATCGGTAAAATTGTTATGGTAGTTTGAAGGCCTATTGATGTGGAAAATGTAGCTTCTAAAAACTTCCAAAACTCTTTTTCTGAAGTAAGATACAGCTAAAAAAAGAAAAACCGTCATTTTTTTTGAGGAAAGGGTGCGTTAAAATTAAATAAAAACTTTTGGGATCTCAGTAATTTGTTATCTTGATCAAAAAAAACTTCAATTTTTGTAAGAAAGATATTTTGCTAAATTATCCTAATAAAGATTTGAAATTTTTTATTTCGTTCAAAACAACCCCAACCCTTATTCCAATTTTACAAAGATTTTATACATTCTTCCCCCTCCCCCACCGACGGTAATACCTGCCCTCCAAGTTTGAATAAAATCAGTCAACGAGGTCTCCAGAGTTATAATAACCAAATACAAACTAGCACACATACTGTACATGCGTACAGTACATCCTACATATCACGTGCGTACATTTCTACATCCGCACAAAAGTTAACAAAAATGGATTTTTTGGGATTGGGAATACTGGAATAAAAACTGTTTTTCCGGATTATTTACAATTTATTTAAATCTACCTTTTTGGAACACTTTTTTAAAAATATTTCTTTAAGGCAAAAAAATCTAAAAAAAGACCCATTTTTTTTTTTACCGATCAATATACTTTCCCGTCTTAGCTACAGTTGCTACAGCGACATATATCGTTATAGCCGGGGAAGTAAAACTTTCTCGATTACAGCCAAAAAATGTTCATTGCGAAGGTCATCTATTACAAGAAGTCTGTACTGTGATGGAATACCGATTCGAACACAAGCTTACCATTTTACAAATTGGGACATATGAAATAGAAATTTTTTTGTTAAAACAATTAGTTTCATTATCTAAATTGTAAAAGTGAAAACTCTATACGGAATTTATTAATTAAAATAAATTGGAATGATTTACCGTTTATTTGAAAAACAAATATGGTACACATTTCTTCACTTAAGAATTATGTATAAACTCAAACAACATCAAGTTTCTACCTTAATAAACGATTTATAATTATTATAGTTTGGTCTTTTGTTTTTAATGATTATGTAATACGATATTTTTTAACTACCGACTAACAACATTTTAAGAAGCAACATATAGAAAAATGGAGTCACTATTACCAGATTTATAAGAAAAAAACCATTAAAAGTGGTTTGTAAATGTACAGTTTATTAAAAAAAAAAGGCCTAGTAGAAATACGGATAGCCATTAAAATGTTTTTTACTCTTCATTTGATGTTTTTTTATTATTAGCAAATGTGTAATTTTCTCTGTAATGCGACTGTTAAGTAGTTTATAAAATCAACATAAAATAGTGATACTTAAACATAAATTTATTACATAAATTGAGTGTTTTATAAGACATTAAATTTTTGTTAAATTCAAGTTTTCAGGGACCGGTAATGTATAAAACTCGTGGTATAAAAGCCAAATTAATTTTAATCCTCAGGAAGTTAAGGAAGCGTACTAACATCCATGAAACTCTCTTAAAAGCATATATCAAATAATATTTCTGTCGTTTTACAAAGTTTAATAATATTTTTCGATTGTGTAAACTAAATACGAAATTCCTATATTGTCATTTTTATAATTAATGAATGTGTAGCTATATGTTTGTTACTATTTAAATTACAAAGAGAAAACATTTTTAACTTTTTTTTTTTTTTTTTTTTTTTTATTTAGATAATGTTAAAATAGAATGAGTTTCATAAATAATTAATGAGATTTCTTTTCAGGAATTATAATCCTGTATAAATGCTACATATTAAAAAAAAAAATGTTTCTAAACTTTTTCCCCTCTGCATAGAGATAAAAATTTAATCTCTTCCGAAAAAATATTAAACGTTGAGTTTATCCTTACGACCTTAATAATTTTCCTATCCAATGGAACATATTAAAATAAAAATTATTAAATTTTTTTCTTAAATAATTCATTATTAAAATTCATTTTTTTCCAAGCCCGATCGTATTCGTACCTGGGATTTATCAGATGAAAAACATAGACGCTCACACTCTTACCACTTAATACAGAATTTTATTATTTTATCCTGTATTAGCTGTAACGTTTTCCAAGATGTTATAAAATATAATTTAATAAAAATATTAAAAAAACCAAATATATTTTGGCTTATAATATACATTATACTTTCGATAAGATTTACAAATGTTTTAAAATGATATACAATTCCAATAATACATTTTATTTTAAATATTTCTATAATCTAGTTAGAGGTACCTCATATTTTTAACAATGCAAGATATAATTCCCAAGTCTAATAATGATTGTGCTAAGTTAAAAATTAAAATATCTATGACGATAATATTATCTAAAATATTGATGGGAGTGAATATCTGCGAGGATTTATATTTAAATAATTGAATACCACAATTTATAGTGCTAATTAGAATTCCTGAAGCACACTTTATATTAAGTTTCTACCCTTCAACTAAGACATTCATTATTAGTCTAATTTTTTTATTTTATTTTCTTCTCAAATTAATTTAGGATTTTCTTTCTGAAAAATTTGTCGTTTTATCAGTGAAAAATTTTATCTGATTCAAATTCTATTTAATATCAAACAGTTTGCAGAATGAGTTTTTTTTTGAATTGAAATAAAGCGTACTGATTAATGATATACAGAGTGAATCACAAAGTTCTCCCGGGATTTCAAAACATGTTGTACTTGTGAAAATAATGAAAAATCTTCATATAAATATATGTCCTAAAATGCTTCGTGTGCTAGTTACGGTGAGAAAAAACTTCGCTCGGATTTCGGCTACCCCGGCGAACGTTAATTACGGGACAGAATTAGTGATTTCTAATGATTTTTGACATTAAAAATCAAATAAAATAGGTCCCATAACCGTATCTGCAGTATTTATTGAAAAGTCTGGGTAAAAACCAATAAATTAAGGTAAAAAACCCTGTTTTTTATGTTTGACGTAAATAACTTTGTTAATTGGGTAAAAAACATATAAAACTTAAAACTTTAAAGAATTTAATTTTGAACAAAATGTTATAAAATAAAATGAGTAAAACAAAGAAAAGGTAGAAAATTTTGAATTTTATTTTGAAACAGTGCACTAAACCAAAGTGAATTAGGCGTACCAGTTTATAATAAATGTTCAAAAATGAGCCCACCATTTTCAACAGATTCACTGGCACGCTTCTGTCCTGCTTTTTTTTTCTTTTTTAGTTCTTCAGGGCTGTCCTTAAGTTGCTCAGCCACATCCATAATGCGGACAATTAATTTCTCACGAGAATGTATTTTTGTTTTGTATACAACATTTTTCATCCAATCCAAGACGCATGCATGTTAGATCAGATGATGTTGGTGGCCAGGAATGTGAACCTTTATGACCAATCCATTTCTCAGGAAAATGATGATTTAAATATGTGCAAAAAACACAAGATAAGTGGGGAGGACCGACATCGTACTAGAAGTATGCTTTGCGTCTCGGCGCTAGAGGGACATCTTCAAGCAGCTGTGGCAATTCTTCTTGAAGAAAGTGCAAGTAGGCTTCAGCATTTAAGCGGCCAGATAATATGAACGGTCCAAACAGCTGATTATGTAGAAGTCCGTATCATCATACATTGACGCTAAATCGGTGTTGAAAATTTTCTTCCACCTTTTCATGAGGATTTACTTCTGCTAATGTAAGCTCATTGCGTAAGTTGTTGGCGCCATCTCGATTGAAATTTACCTCGGTAAGCAAAACATACTTGTACAGTTGTCGATTTGTATTCAACCAGTTGCAGAACTCCAAACGAAGTGGACCGTCTCCTGTGTGTAGAAGTTGAACCGGCTGTTTACGATAAGGATAACACTTGTTTAAGTGTCCTCCAAATCATCAAACGCGAAACTTTGATTCCCTTAGAAGACTTCGAGTGCTGACGCCTGGGCTGTGCTGAACTCATCTATAATTTCATCAAGCACTTTAGAGCATATTTTTATATGAACTTTTTCCATTATTTTCGCGAATAGAATAAGTTATGAAAGTCCCGAGAAAACTTCATGATACATCTGTATTAACTGCACTGGAGATCAGTACAATAAATATCTTTGATTAAGATTGTACTAGGTTGCTCATAGTAAATTAATAAAATCATGAAATCATAATAAAACAAAATGTTATAAAAAAATAAAATGTTTGTACTTTATCAACGTTATATTAATAATGATACATATACATGCGCACGCGCAAAATACAAACTGTGTTTTCGAAATATAATATATTTTTATAAAGGTTTAATTTAAAAAAAATTTAGTGGAGAAAATACAAAGAATGAGGACAAATTTCAGAGTATGATATACGTAATATATCGCAGAAATCTAGTTTAAACTATGAATACGAATTAATTTATTTAGAATCGGATGAGATAAAAGATTTATTGCATTCGGCTTCGTTTTCCTTATAACCTAACACTAGGTAAAAGGAAATATTTTCATAATATTTATTTGAAAATTATAGTACTTCTTTTCGAGAATGTTGGCTGCCCTGATAACAGACAATAACTTATACAACGAATGGTTGAAAATCTTTTAATGTCCGTATAAATGTCCATTTTAATGCGTCCTTTAAATACAATCAATAGTTTTCTGTAAATTTTTTCTCACTATCAACTTAAAATTTAACATTTTTATACTATTAAAAGGTAAACTACATTCAAGGAAAATTACTGCTTATAAACCAAATGAAATTGATCATTGAATAAATGACATTTGTAAAGAATACTTTTAACGATTATTCAAAATTTTAAAACGAATTTTAATTTTCTTTTTTTTGTTTTTTTATTCGTTTTTATTGAGATTTCCATTCGCACTTCATTATAAAATGTCAAAAGCAATAAAAAAGTTAGTTTGTAGTTACTATTACAATGAATTGAACTTTGTATATTTTTTTGTATTTATTCTCTTCATGGTACCAATGACATTTGATATTTAATACAAATAACAGCAACCTTAAAATATATTTTAATCTGTTGCTGTTGAAGTATTCATTTCATATTTCAATCTGCATTTTAATTTAATAATTTATTATTAACAATAAACAGATGCGGTAGAATTATTCATATTTCAGTTTTTAGTTATCTAGTTACACAAACTATCTCAATATTATGAATATGTATAAAAGTATTATTATTTCTTGCCATTTCTGCTTCATGAGTTCTTCATCAATGTTGCATGTTATTAAGTAACAACTATTTGTATATAATTAAAATTATTGTGACAGTAAGCTGGTTCAGTATGGAAGTTTGAAATTAATATGATGAAATGTAGACAAATATAATAGAGTTTATTTTAACGTATAAAAAATGTCAAACCAGATCAGTATGCGAACCAAAGCCTTCAGTATTAAAAAAAAAAATACTGAAAATTTTATTTTCAGATGAATTTAAAATAATTAATTAAAAATAAATAAATGCAGCGTCCAAAAAGTGACGCAACCTTACGGGAAAAAGTTACAATAGCTGTTGAAATTGGACTCTATTATGCGATTCACATAATTGAATCAACGTTACATGCTCTTAAACACATACTGTAACTTTGTTGACGAATTTCAATAACACATCGTTCAACGTTGCTCTGCGATTCCGCAATGGTGTGAGGATCATTTTTTTGTAAGCAGCATCCTTAGGTATCCCCACAAGAAGATGTCAGGTGAGGATAAATCAGGAAATCGAGAGAGCTACAACCCCTTGGAAATCACTTGTCCATGAAAACATTGATCCAAGAAAGTCATAGTGCTGTTGGCTGTATGAGCCAACTCATCCTCACACCATTCCCCTCAATTACAGAGCGAAATTGAACGATGTGTCGCTGCAATTCCTAAATAAACGTTACATGTGTTTAAGAGCGTGCAACGATGTATTCATTTATGTAAATCGCATAATGGATCACCATACGTTGATCACCATCTGTATGCAGCGCTGGAAGAATGTCATAAAGATTCGCTTGCGTGGCATTACACATCAAACGATCACTTTTTTCCGTGCATAGGAGACTTGTGAAGCTGATGCGGACTTTCCGTACATCAAATTCGTGAATTCTGTGCATTATTGTGCTTAGTCAGACCGGAACCCATCATCGAGTTCTTCCCCATGTGGCGTTACAGATGACATGAACCACCGACAGAAAGCAACAGGGTTTTCAGTGCCTGCAGGTAACAACTAGTGAACAATACAAATTCTGTACGGATACATCTTTAAACACTTGAGCAGTGCCGTGTGGGCACTACCAATGGAGAGATCAGACTGGCTAGATAGGCGTCGTATAGACTTCTTGGAACTAACAGAATACGCAGCTTTCAGGTGGGTCATTTTTTCTGGTGTTACCACTTTTGGTCGACACTTTTAGCTACATCTGCCACATTTCCTGTCTCTTGGAACTTGTCGTACAGCTGCTTGATGGAGGACTTGGTTGGTCCATCCACACAATAATGTTCTGTGAAGACTTTCTGGGTCTGGGCGTTACTGGCACATCTAATGTATTGGGAGACAATGGATATTCTCTACTGCATTGTGTAACCCATTTTTCCTCAATTAAACCGGCAAAAAAAGAAGGAAACATTCTTCCATAAGGTTGCGTTACTTTACAAAGTATAATTAATTATACTTCTCGACAAAAACAGGGATCGTTATTATTTAACAGCAATAAAATTGTTTGTTCGGTCGCTTGTTCTTCTCATCGTTTTTAATGGTCTGCCTCAATATCTTGAATCACTAATTTTTACTATCTTTAACAGATGATTAAATTTGTCCACATTCAAAGATATGGACTTGAAAGGATTTTTAAATTGTACGTTAGCAGTTTAAAAAAAATTCGGCTGATGAATTACAACCACGCAGCTTTAAATATGAATAATGCATAGCAATATGCTTCTTAGATAGACATAACATTGCTAATCGTGTTAATAGAATTTCCATTTTTCATAAAAACAGCATTTCTCTTTCCCGTAAATCAGAATTTCGAGGTGTTTTATCGATGAAAAATTTTCTTAATGATCGTTCTATTTACAACATAATCAAGCCGTACGGTTTTGCTTTGAAGGGTCTTAATAAAACGATAAACCTGACGTCATTATTAAATATTTATTATGCTTACATGTATTCCCATCTGAATAATGTAAATCTCTTGGGGCTCACTCAAAGAGTTAGGAAGACTTTTTAAGATGTAAAAGTATATTTAGCGCACACATAAATTATAAATACTGTACACCAATATTTGATAAATTAAATATTTTAAGTTATTCATACATTTTCAATAATGATGAATAAATATATCCATCTCTATCAAACCACAAATCTATTATAAGCATCTATATCTTATCAAACCAAAAAATATATTTATTTTCGTATAACAATAAAATATTTCGGACTACGAGTAAGGCTTATTATGCTACCATTCGAAAATCTTCCCATCGATTTATCTAAAATAAAATTAACATCTCCTTTTACAGAAACAACATTTTTTATCAATAAATATTTAATTAATATTAATTAAAAATTTGTTTTTAAAAAGCTGAATTATCTACTCCATTTACGTGTGTTCTCAACTTATTTTCATTAACGGCTTTTGATTTATGATTTATTTTGTATATTAAACATCTTCACATATTTACATTAATATTATTTAATATATTTATATTTTAAATTATCAATATTGAATTTTTTCCTGATGATTCACCACAGAAGGTTGTAGGTTAGAATATGGAGATGGAAATTTTTAAAACGTATGAAAAATGCCATACCTGACTAAGATTCGAACCCAGGACCTCCAGATGAAAGGCTGAAACGCCACTATTCCACCACGCAGATCGATGGAGGTAGCCGGTCTTTAATCACAAACATTTTTGTTTTTAATTTTGTTATTTGTGTATTCTGCGGTGGTGTTCTGATCAGAGTTTTACCACGGTTTCCTTGATCCATCCACGCAAATAATAGGGTAGTTGTTTAATATCCATGGAGTAGCATATCTACTCATTCCTACGAGGTTTAGGAGAGTCTACGTAGATCTTATAAGATCTATACAATATATTATTGCGTACCGATTAGAATAAATAAATTATTTGTTATTCAGACAAATATTGTCTTTAAAAAGAGTGTGTACCTTTTTTTTATATATACGAATACGAATAGTGTGATAATATACATAAATGATTGAAATTTTGAATAAATAAACAAACGAATTTTCAATTTATAAATCTGGCCATCTTAGTATATTCATACACTACCAAATCAAAAATTTTCATACAATATCAAATCTTTTACATAGATATTTTCAAACTATTTTTTTTAAAAATAGATCTAAAATTTTAGTCCGTTCATTACAAAATTTTACCACAAAAAACATTTTGTAATAAAAGAAAAATAATATAGAATCTAGTGCACATATCGAATTTCAATTTGGTGTAGATACGCACATTTAAGTAATAATCACAAAAATTCATTTATTTCATCCTCTGAAGCAATACCTAACGGTGGACCCGGAGGTTAAACAAGAAAAAAAAACAATTATCACTGAATGTCAGCTGAGGTCTCGTGGAGTCTAGATGTGTCTGCGACAACTCTCTTTCAGTTTTTACTATCTTCTGTTTTTTTCGTTCTTGTTTCCGTTTTGTTAGTTGCATTTTATTGCTTTATGTTCGTTTGTCTGTGTTTTTGCTGTGTTATTCGTTTTATTTTTTCGTGTTCCTTGTTATTAACATCTTATTTTCGAAGCTTCCCGAGGCTAGGCTATTGCCTTAGCAACGGGGAGGTCAGGAGTTAATTTTTTAGTATTGGACTGTTTTTACCGAAATTGGTGCCTGTGGGAAATAATGCGGCCGTTTAGTCGTGTTCTGACCCGTTTTCTGTCGTTTTAGAGACTTGGGACTCGTTTTTAACGATTTCGTTAGCCCAAAATTCGTGCTTAGCAACCGTAAGCTATCTACGGATTTTGGCAATTTTCCGCCAAAAAAGGGCATTTGTGTGGCTGTGGACGGCATTTACAGCAATTTTATTACTTTCATAATTATTCTTGATGTATTCTGGTACTTTTTGCTAGTGGAAAGAAGAATTTGTTTATATCAGCTGTTTGCTGTTTATATTCGGCGTTAGAAAGTTTTTAAATTTGGCGAATTTTCTGGTGCACTTTGGACACAGTTTATTCTACATTACTGATTATTACTTTATCTTTACGTTTCTCTGTGATTTTAGGACCTTTTTTCTGGTAATAGTTTACAGTGTAACATCATAATCTTCGCCGTGTGCTGGAGTGGGATGTGACTGATAAGGAACTGATTGAGGTAGTAGCTAGGCTCTGGCCGAATGGGGTCATGAGGAAACTTGTCCGTGTGGAAGAGCCTTCTGGTGTGAAGGCTACTTCTTGTCGTTTTGTAGACTTATTGGAGCCTCATCCTCAAGAATATGTGTCGAAGTGGTCTGAGCTTCAGCCCGGAGATGTGTTGGAGGACATCTCTCGCATTTTAGTGAGGGTCGCAGATCCTTCTGTTGATCGGCGGTTTTGTTTGTTTTATGACTCCTCAATAGATGTCCGCACCACTTTGGCGGTGACTTTGACGTCTCTGCGACGGATTTGCTGCGAGACTTCGCATCCGCTGTTTTTCCTACCGGGAGGCCAGATTGGCTCCTGCCAACGTATGTTTTTTTTTTTTTTTTGACGAATGGGGTCCCCAGTTTGGGAGGTGTTGCCCCAGGTCTTTGATGACAATCAAGGAAAAGTGATGTAAGCTTCACGGCATTCCACCCCAGCGGTTGTTGACGCGGTACTGTTATGGTTAAGGCGGTTTGGTGCTCTTACGCCGAGTTGCTCAAGACTGTTAAGAAAACAATCGTGACGGAGGAAGTGGTTAATGTGCTGTCGGTGAAACATGAGCCTGATGGAGATTTGCGTATTCGAGTTGAGGGTGCTGATAAGGAGGTTGCGTTGAAGGCAGTTCTTCAAAATAAGGCTAAGGACTTGCATGTCACATGAAAACGATGAATAGTCGCAGTTTGGTGATTTACCTGAGGTATATTGAATGTACCACGACTGAGTTGGAGATTACTGAAGCCAAACATCGGGTGGTTGGTGAGACAGCTGATTTTCGAGTGTCTTAGATTCGTCCGGTTTATAGGAAGATACAGAACGCCACTACTGTGACTGTCTATGGTGTTGCGTGGAAGCTGACTGAACACCTGGGTAGGGTCGGCTGGGTGAATTGTTAGGCTTCCGTGAGGGATCCTGATAATAGGTGTTATCGCTGTTGGGGCAGGGGCCATACGTCCTCGGCTTGTCGCGGGATTGATCACTCGGCGTTGTGTTACAATTGCGGACAGCCTGGTCATCAGCCTGGCCAACTGTGGGAACCCGCGGGTATGCGTTGTTTGTGGAAAAGCGGATCGTTGAATGGATGAATGAGCTGCTGTCGGGTGAGTTTGAGGATCTCTCTGAGTCGTTATAAGTGGGGGTTAGCGAGGGGGTGATGGACAGCTTTCTGCGGAGCCACAGTTCGTCCATGCTTGCGTAGGTGGGCGGTGGTGATGAGACACGGGGACTCCACAACCCCGTCGCTGAAAAAGACCGTGTCCCGGCGGGGCTGCCCCTTCCGGGATGTGCCCGTTAGAAGCATTGGCGTAAAGACCGAGTCCCAGCTTCTAGGGTGGGGTCCAGGAACGATATAGTCGGGCTTGGTTACCACACTCTGGAAGTTAGAGGCAGGCACAGAGGAAAGATCAGACCGGTGGGCCGACATGTCATGCTGGTATAGCCGGTAGCCAGGAAGTCCTGTTTAAGTATATGGACACTCTCCTGAGCTGTGTTATGCTTAACCGTGGTTCCGGCCCATGGGAGAGGAGAAAAAAAAGAAAGAAAAGTAATAATCACTTACTAACGACAATTCATTTGAGAAAATCTTGAAAGAATATTTGTAGTAGCGTATACATAAAATACAAAATTCATTAAGCATTACTACAAGGTCCACAAAAGATGGAGGATGTAGGTGCAATGGAAATGTTGAAAGTTGGCGCTTCTTATTGTTCCCGCTCGCATTCAACAAATTTCTTGATACTGTTGGACTTTGCCAATATTTGAATTAGACAAATTTCTGCGTTGTTTACAAGTTGCAGACATCTGTATATACACCCAACCCATCGGGTTGGTCTAGTGGTGAACGCGTCTTCCTAAATCAGCTGATTTGGAAGTCGAGAGTTCCAGCGTTTATGTCCTAGTAAACGCAATTATTTTTATATGGATTTGAATACCAGATCGTGGATACCGGTGTTCTTTGGTGGTTGGATTTCAATTAACTACACATCTCAGGACTGGTCGAACTGAGACTGTACAAGACTACACTTCATTTACACTCATATATATTATCCTCATTCATCCTCTGAAGTAATACCTAAACGGTAATTCCCGGAGGCTAAACAGGAAAAAGAAACAGATGTCTTTCTTTTTTACATGATGCCTGTATAAATATTTTTAAAGTAATTATATGTAATTTGTTGTAGGTTTACTGTAACTCAGTCTACAAAACCCTCTGAGGTGTAGACTTATTTATTTATTTCAATTCAATTTCTGAGAAAAAAATCATTTATCACTGAAATTATATCAGATTTCAAAATGAGAATGAATTTAAATCCAAATTTACGCAGGAGTTTTTAAAACATATTAGTTTCTTAACTAAAAAAAAATTTAATTTTTCAAATCTTTTTCTGTTATTATTGAAAGTCCGATAATTTCACAGACCACTTCCAAAAATCGAAAATTATACGAGCTGGAAATAAGTTTTGACGAATTTAAAAATTATAGTAGTCAATGGATTTTTAAAAATTCAGGAAAATTGTTTCATGCTGATCAGAAGAGTATCAAATCCTCCATTAGTAACTTAACTCACAGGAGAAGAAGAGGCCAGTGATGATCACATCCCTTCTGGATATAACCTCGAAAAATATAATTAAATTTGATTCAAATACGGCTGTGTCTTTGGAGAATTAACTAGTTAATCAATATTAGGAATCGCAAGATATCTTAAATAAAATCCGTTTTATGAATTATTAACTTTTGGAAGAAACGAAATGCAGGAATCCTACTGACAAAATATATCATGTGCAGACTGGTTACCCCGGAAAATGGAGATGTTACCTAATTTATTTCTCAAGGAAACACATAGCTCTGAAAACTGTCGTGCCTGACCGGAATTCAAAGGCCAAGAGGCTACCATTCCGCCACAGAGATTGTAAATAATAAAAATTAATCAAAAACAATCAACTTAAAATAAATAAAATTTAATTATTTAGTTTATACATTAAGTCAAACGTAGATTTTAATACGTATTTAATAGTAAATTGCTTAAAAAGTGATTAAAAAGATACAATAAAAAGTAATAAATGGCTGAAAATGTTTTATAAATAAAATTACGTTTTGTAATTTCACACACCTTTACCGAGTAGATCGGTGCAATAAAAGTACAAGTTTTTTCAACAGTACTATCCCCCTTAGCGGTACAAGCTCCTTATTGGCTTCAATTTCCTTCAGGTAATTTTATAGTGCCTGCTATTGCCTTTTCGTTTCCTCTTCTTTTTTTCTCTTTTTCCCCCTTTTATTCTCTCTCCTTCGTTTTATATCCAATTCACCTACCTTTATTTCTAATTCTTTCCTTCTTATTTTAGTTTTTTTTTTTCATTTTATCTTTTTAATGGTTAGAGGTGAACAAAAATCCACTACTGTACTCGTGTAAGTTTTATTATTCAACTGTAATCCAATTTTTTTCTCAATTCTTCTATAAATATTTAACTGATTTCAAATAATAAAAATTAAAATTTCAGTGATATCTTTAATAGTTTTTGAAAATTCTAAAGAAAAATTACTGAAATAATTACGTTAAAAATAATAGTTTTATTTTTAGGATAAACAAAGATATATCTATAAAGAATTGCATGATTTTATGTCACGTGAAAAATATTCATCGTTTATAAGCTAATTCATATATTTTATCAATATACATTGCCCGATTTGAAGAGAAAGAAACGTTTCCATCACAAAAACGTTTATACAATTTTCTCTTTCATAATATAAATTTTTTATATAAACCAACTCCAAAAATAATACCGAGTAAGTTAAATATAGATATTTTTTCAGTTGTTATTTAAATATCAACTTCTGTAAATTGGCTCCAAATTAAAGTTAGTAACACTTAATTTTTACGCCACTTAAAAGGAGGAAATTTAAAGAAAAATTTAATAGTAATATTATTTCTTTAAATTATTTAGTTTTTGAGGTTAATTTTATTTTTATTTGAAATTTATTAATTGTATTATTATTTAAAACATGGGTATGCTGATAAATATAACGCACAAATGAAATCAAGCTGCTCGCAAGAGACGAAATTGCGTATTCATAAACGTAAAAAATGTAATGCATATTAATAATAAACAACGACTATTACCGAATGTGAGCCAATTGTGATATAAATAAGTTAACCTTAAGTTGACGCACCAGTTTTGTCAAATTTAAGCTTAATATAAAAGTATAACTTTAAACACCTTACTGACTACATTATATGTATATATATATATATATATATATATTAATGTATATGGAGTTACGGAATTGAACTCTGGGGTACAACCAGTAACAGCAATGTGGAGATCTTTCAACGGTTTCGGAATAAAATGCTACGGAACATAACACAAGCGCCGTGGTTCGCGAGGAATACACGATTACATACATTCGAGGAGCTGAACGCCTAGTTTCGAGATTTGTGTCCAATCTTAATCATGTTAGCTTTGAATTTATTTGACAGCAGTGAGGATGTTAGGAGGCTGAACAGACTCCATGTTCATGATCTGGTTGATGGACCGTTATTATAGCTTCATTATAGAAGCCGATTGTAAATAAATAAAAAAAAAAAATATATATATATATAAATAGCCGACCGGGAGATCCACAAAAAGTCGCTTACAAATATGATAAAGCAATCAAGTCGTTCTAATCGCTAATTTTGATCATACTTTACGATTCAAGGATACTGAATCCGAATCTGAAGTTTATTTGATCTAAAATTGGGAGAGCATTGTTGCATTTTAATCAAAAATTTAAAATAGAAATTTTAACATTTTATTGCCTTTAATTCATTCATTATATCTCAGCCCAATACATATATTTCTCTTTGAAATTTTTATAGTATAATTTTCACCCGATTTTTCGAAAATAAAGACCCGACCAAAATTTCTTAACTATTTTCCGGTTGTTATAATTTTTGTTTTAATTTTTGCGTTTTTATGAGTTTAGCTGCAAAAGTTGAGTGACAAATTTTCAATTTTAAATATTTTACCAGTAAAGTATTAAAGGAAAAGATATGAAAAAGGTTTCCAGAAAGTTTCAGCTCTTAATATGCCGTAGAAAAAAATTATAGAAATTTAAAGAACACGGAACGTAACGCGAGTGGTAGTCGCTCGGGCGCACGAGAACTGTTGAATCATTTTTTGCAAACGGTTGATTCGCAAATAGTTAGAAACTGTATGATTAAAAATGATATATTAATGATTATTGAGTGTTTATACTAGTTGACAGAGATATTTTCCCTAAATAATTAGATGGATATCAATTTTTTACAGGGGAAAAATATACATTTTGTCTTACACAGGGGTTAAATCAATTTAATAATTAAATATGTAAATTTGGTTTTAAAAAGTTTTTTTTTAATTTAACTCAAAATACAGACAATTGAAAATTTTTAAAAATTATTTTTAATTATGATCATTTAAGTAATTTAGCGCAGAACTTATTTCTCTCAATTTTACAAAGGATTTAATACTATTAGTGATAGCTCAGAGTAAACAGTTTGTAAGTTAGTAATATAATCTACATGGCATAAAATTCCAGGTATAGCTGAGTATTCCTTTTGAAAAATGGCGCTTTAATTTCAAGAATAAAAATAACTTTTATTACGGTATATATTTAATTTGATCTATGAAAAATCGTTGATCTGTAATGTGCTACTCTCATCTGATCAAAATTGATCAAAATTATCAGAAGGATTGTGTGAAGGGAGAACGCCCGACCCTTGAGGTAGAAACCTTAAGATTTCCTCTGGATGGATTTGTTAATTTAATGCTTACGTTCCTCCAGTGAATAAATTTTCCTTTTTAGCTCATAAGCATTTTAGCTTCTTCAAGTTCAGCTCTTGTGTTTATTCTTCGGCTCCTTTCCTTGAACTGGAATTTATAATTGTTTCCTTAGGTGTAACTAATGAGGAGGCTATGTTCAGATCCATTGGAAAGATTCTTGTCCGTTGTCTGAACAACAAGCCTAAGGTCTGAAGTTCAAGTCTACTCTTGTGTTTATTCTTCGGCTCCTTTCCTTGAACTGGAATTTAAAATTGTTTCCTTAGGTGTAACTAATGAGGAGGCTATGTTCAGATCCATTGGAAAGATTCTTGTCCGTTGTCTGAACAACAAGCCTAAGGTCTGAAGTTCAAGTCTACTCTTGTGTTTATTCTTCGGCTCCTTTCCTTGAACTGGAATTTATAATTGTTTCCTTAGGTGTAACTAATGAGGAGGCTATGTTCAGATCCATTGGAAAGATTCTTGTCCGTTGTCTGAACAACAAGCCTAAGGTCTGAAGTTCAAGTCTAAAGGTATCAATCTATTAAAAACATGTTTTCTAATTCTCTTAAAGTACATAACAGAGTTTTTTTTGTATATATATATATATGTTTCAAAACTTTCTATAAGAAAATAAGTGAAACGATAACAGTGATAATAACAGTTTTTTATTTCGCTGAAGGGAGGGATAATTAAGATTGAATATTTATGCAAATTCTCTGAAATTTTCCCAAGATTATTGTTGGTTTACTTTTTATGAATTTTACGCATTGCAATATTACTATTGTCGTTTTAAAGAATTACATCGAAAAATAAAATACCGCAACAGAAATCTACTAAATGTATTTAAAAATCAAGTTGATATAACCAAGCTTAAATAAATATATTTTAGATTGTACAAGTTACTATAAAAACAAAATATAACTGAAATGTCAGTTATAAAAACCTTTTCTCATAAAAGTAAAAAGCTGACACAAGCTTTCCCTAGGTATAATCAAATTTTTATGTATAAAAGTAGGATCTTAAAAATATGACACGCGATTTTTTAACATCTCTTCTCTACAATACACCGCATAAAGCAATGAATATTATCATAAATTCAAAAACTTTTTTTTTAGTATTTTTTTTCTTCTGCTAATTCTACAACGCTTACTTTTCATTATTAAATAAAAAATGGTTCGATTATTTTTAAGGACAAAATTAAAAAAAATAGGATTTCTTAACCGTAATCTGATGTAATAAAACTTTAACGTGTGAAGTAAATACAATTCTCACTTTAAACCTCCTTTTGTGGGAGAAAAACCTCAAAATTTTAATTATAATACCCCAGTTATAATATCCTAAAGAATACTCCACTTTTGAATTGCTATGAATATTTTGAAAAAAATATTATTTTTTTTCAATCCCTTATACTTCAAAAAACAACCCAAATTTGATGTGTACAACACTTTAAAGAAATTAAGTAAATATACCTCCTCTATGAATCATGAGACCTTGCCGTTGGTGAGGGGGCTTGAGTGCTCAGGGATACAGAATAGCTGGACCGAAGGTGCATCCATATCGGAGAGGTATCTGTTGAGAGCCAGACTAAGGAATGATTCCTGAAAGAGGGCAGCAGCTCTTTCAGGAGTTGTTAGGGGCGTGAGTAACAATGACTTAAACGGCCGTATCAACATCATTCAGTCCTCTGAGTACTGCGCAGCTGAAAGCAATGGAAAACTACAGCTGCTTTTTTTCCAAGAAAATGTGGCTCTCTGCATTTTCACATAGCAATAATGGAGGCGCCTTCCTTGGTAAAATATTCCGTAGGTAAAATAGTCCCCCGTTCGGATCTCCGGGTGGGGACTACTAAGGAAGGGGTCACCAGAAAATTGGAATGTTAGAAGCTTAAAAAAGGTTGGTAGGCTAGAAAATTTAAAAAGGGAAATGGGTAGGACAAATGTGGATATAGTAGGAATTAGTGAGGTTCGGTGGGATGAGGAAGGCGACTTTTGGTCAGGTGATTTTAGAGTAATTAACTCAGCCTCAAATAATGGGCAGGCAGGAGTAGGTTTCGTGATGAACAAGATGATAGGGAGGAGAGTGGAGTATTTCAAAACGCATAGCGATAGAATCATTGTAATAAGGATAAAATCAAAACCTAAACCGACAACGATTGTTAACGTCTATATGCCTACAAGCGCCCATGATGATGATGAGGTAGAGTGTGTATACGAAGAGATTGATGAAGCAATTAAACACGTAAAAGGAGATGAAAATTTAATAATAGTTGGAGATTGGAATGCAAGCATTGGAAAAGGCAAGGAAGGAAATATAGTGGGTGAATACGGGCTGGGCAAAAGGAATGAAAGAGGGGATCGACTTATAGAGTTTTGCACGAAGTATAATTTAGTAATTGCCAACACCCGATTTAACAATCATAATAGAAGAATATGCACTTGGAAAAAGCCAGGCGATAGTGCAAGGTATCAGATAGATTATATCATGGTTAAGCAAAGATTTAGAAATCAACTCGTTGACTGCAAAACTTACCCTGGAGCAGACATTGATAGCGACCATAATTTGGTGATAATGAAATGTAGATTGGGGTTTAAAAACCTGAAGAAAAGGTGTCAGATGAACCGGTGGAATTTAGAGAAGCTTGAGGAAGAGGAGGTAAAGAAGATTTTTGAGGAGGACATCGCAAGAGGTCTGAGTAAAAAAGATAAGGTAGAAAATGTAGAAGAAGAATGGGAGAATGTTAAAAAGGAAATTCTTAAATCAGCAGAAGCAAACTTAGGCGGAATAAAGAGAACTGGTAGAAAACCTTGGGTTTCAGACGATATATTGCAGCTGATGGATGAACGTAGAAAATATAAGAATGCTAGTGATGAAGAAAGTAAAAGGAACTATCGGCAATTAAGAAATGCTATAAACAGGAAGTGCAAACTGGTGAAAGAAGAGTGGATTAATGAAAAGTGTTCAGAAGTGGAAAGAGAAATGAACATTGGTAAAATAGCCGGAGCATACAGGAATGTTAAGGAAAATTTTGGGGTACATAAATTAAAATCTAATAATGTGTTAAACAAAGATGGTACACCAATATATAATACGAAAGGTAAAGTCGATAGATGGGTGGAATATATTGAAGAGTTATACGGAGGAAATGAATTAGAAAATGGTGTTATAGAGGAAGAAGAGGAAGTTGAGGAGGATGAAATGGGAGAAACAATACTGAGATCTGAATTTAAGAGAGCATTAAAAGATTTAAATGGCAGAAAGGCTCCTGGAATAGACGAAATACCTGTAGAATTATTGCGCAGTGCAGGTGAGGAAGCGATTGATAGATTATACAAACTGGTGTGTAATATTTATGAAAATGGGGAATTCCCATCAGACTTCAAAAGAAGTGTTATAGTTTTGATACCAAAGAAAGCAGGGGCAGATAAATGTGAAGAATACAGAACAATTAGTTTAACTAGTCACGCATCAAAAATCTTAACTAGAATTTTATACAGAAGAATTGAGAGGAGAGTGGAAGAAGTGTTAGGAGAAGACCAATTTGGTTTCAGGAAAAGTATAGGGACAAGGGAAGCAATTTTAGGCCTCAGATTAATAGTAGAAGGAAGATTAAAGAAAAACAAACCAACATACTTGGCGTTTATAGACCTAGAAAAGGCTTTCGATAACGTAGACTGGAATAAAATGTTCAGCATTTAAAAAAAAATAGGGTTCAAATACAGAGATAGAAGAACAATTGCTAACATGTACAGGAACCAAACAGCAACAATAACAATTGAAGAACATAAGAAAGAAGCCCTAATAAGAAAGGGAGTCCGACAAGGATGTTCCCTATCTCCGTTACTTTTTAATCTTTACATAGAACTAGCAGTTAATGATGTTAAAGAACAATTTAGATTCGGAGTAACAGTACAAGGTGAAAAGATAAAGATGTTACGATTTGCTGATGATATAGTAATTCTAGCCGAGAGTAAAAAGGATTTAAAAGAAACAATGAACGTCATAGATGAAGTCCTACGCAAGAACTATCGCATGAAAATAAACAAGAACAAAACAAAAGTAATGAAATGTAGTAGAAATAACAAAGATGGACCACTGAATGTGAAAATAGGAGGAGAAAAGATTATGGAGGTAGAAGAATATTGTTATTTGGGAAGTAAAATTACTAAAGATGGAAGAAGCAGGAGCGATATAAAATGCCGAATAGCACAAGTTAAGCGAGCCTTCAGTAAGAAATATAATTTGTTTACATCAAAAATTAATTTAAATGTCAGGAAAAGATTTTTGAAAGTGTATGTTTGGAGTGTCGCTTTATATGGAAGTGAAACTTGGACAATCGGAGTATCTGAGAAGAAAAGATTAGAAGCTTTTGAAATGCGGTGCTATAGGAGAATGTTAAAAATCAGATGGGTGGATAAAGTGACAAATGAAGAGGTATTGCGGCAAATAGATGAAGAAAGAAGCATTTGGATAAATATAGTTAAAAGAAGAGACAGACTTATAGGCCACATACTAAGGCATCCTGGAATAGTCGCTTTAATATTGGAAGGACAGGTAGAAGGGAAAAATTGTGTAGGCAGGCCACGTTTGGAATATGTAAAACAAATGTTAGGGATGTAGGATGTAGAGGGTATACTGAAATGAAACGACTGGCACTAGGGAATCTTGGAGAGCTGCATCAAACCAGTCAAATGACTGAAGACAAAAAAAAAAAGTAAATATTATAAATTTTAATTGAAGGACTACTCCAAGCTATCTTTTATTAAAATGATTTCGTCAGTAATTCAGTACTTTGTAGTGTACTGAACATATACACATATAAACTGAACACTTCATACATATAAAGATTAATTTGTAAGATAATTTTTATTTTTAAATTATTTAAAAAGTTTTAATATCCAGCAATAATAATGCTAAAATTTCAAGTAAATATCCGAAATGTTACCCTTGACTCCCCTTTATCGCCATATCCCTTTCAGTCCAAAATTTAATAATAACATCCCAAGTGCAGAAGACATCATTCAAAATCCGAGGTTTTATACTCCAGAAAATACCGAAGTGATCACAAATATATACGAACGAATAGAATTCCCCCTTCGCGTTTTATTGTAAAACTACGGAGATAATGTCAAAAATGGAGTATCGGGTTTTTAAAAATCTTTTAAGTTTTAGAGTCCAACTAGTTCATCTAGACCCCCAAAAAAATGTATGTATGTATGCAAATGTACGTATGTATGTTCTTAAAAAAAATTTTCGCAATATTTTCCGCCAAATTAAAAATATATATTCTGCTTTCTTATTTTCTGGCTCTAACTCTTTTAATCATTATCATTAATAGCCGGGAAAGTAATCCGATCCATTGCCAACTTTTTTTAATTTGTGAAGTTTCATATTTCCCGAAGTACAAAAAATCAATAATATGGTCAATATATATTACATATTACATTATAACTGCCTATAAAGTAAAAATCAATTCGTAATAAATGATTTATATTTAATTATGAATATTTATTTGTATTTAATAATGCCGATATTCCGTGGCGGAGTGGTAGTGTCTCGGCCTTTAATGCGGAGGTCCTGGATTCGAATCTCGGCCAGGCACGGCATTTTTCATTTGCTGTAAAATTCCATTCTAATATACCTTGCAAAACTTCTAGCTTATTTGGCGATATCATTAAAAAAAGAAAACAGTATTTTATTCGATACAGTAAAATTTTTTATAAGAAAAGAGTAAATCAGGAATATACGATAAATTTTATTTTGAAGTTGTAGTTTTATGAAGTTTAGATTTCATAACGAATGTCAAGGAATGTAAGTGTATTACTGAATATTTGATTATCTTTCAGATAAAATGACAGGTAAAAGTGGTCTTGAGAAGAGGATGGGTGAAAATTCTCTTCTTTAATGGACTAAAAATATAAAAGGGAAAAAAACAAAACAGTTACTAGACCATATTCTGAAAACAAATGGGGCGTTTCAATTGGAAAAGTTTTTATGGTAGAGTATAGTTTTATAAATGCTTGTTGGAATTGCTTTAAAAGAAGAAAAAATAATACTAAACAAAGATGACTTTAATGTAAAAGCGCATAGTATATATTCTACTATCACACGCAACTTTAATGTAAAAACAGAAAAATATTCTTGTAGGTACTTCTGTAAAATAACTACAGCCAGAAATTCGGTTGTCTACCCTTTAAAGATATCTACTTAAACATTTAAATATTACAGAAGCGACCTAAGAGCCTGGAATAAATAGGGTTCATATTTCTTACAAACTATAAAATGCAGTAAAGACTTTTAGACTTCAAGATATAATATTATATATGTATTTTCTTTACCTTCATGTTACATAAGGTGTAAAGGCTTACGGTTGTTCGTTTATTTTTTTAAAATAATAATAATAATAATAATAAAAATACTTTAAAAAAATAAAAAGTTATTTATAGAATATGTAAAAACGTAACAATACATAGACCGTGAAATTATTTATAAGAGTACAGTATAAAAACCATATAAGTATAAAAGTAAAAATTATTTGAAAATCCGTTAAAAATTTTAAGTAAATCAGTAGGCGTAAAAAAAATTAAATATTAGTTTTTATAATCTACTAAGAATCTTTAAAAAATTACTGAAAATTTGTATTAGTTAAAACTCCATCTTAAAACAATTTCTTTTTTAATGTGTAAATTATGTAAATAATCACATCAAAATTCATGACAGAAAAGGATAAAAAAAGAGCTCGTAACGAAATTATTTTCAGAAGTGTTTCTATAGGTCTTAAATTTAACTTCTACATAACTTCAAAAATACTTTTCACATTAGCAATATGAACTGCTTCCTTTGAATAATAATAATAATAAATGTTTAAGAATGATTTGTTAAATTATTAAAAGTTGAGTATAAATTCAGTTCTGTGCTAAAGACTGCCATTTCCTAAAATTTATTTTGAAATGTAATTAAAAACTTCTCAAATGAGATTTTATTATTATTAAATTTTGTGTTTTTTCTTTTAATTCCTAATGTGTACGTTACAATACGTCCAAATAGTGAACAATGAGCAACATCTCCCATAAACCTATGAGATGAAAAACACGTAAATGACGTGTACTCTTATACAGACCCACGCCGATCATTTAAGAGTTATCTGGTTAATTGAACCGAATCTATCAAGGTACATCGATACCACTGTTTAGCATTCATATTCGTATGAAAAAATAGTTAACTACGATTTGAACGTGAGAACCATCGACTTCAAAAGTCAGCTGTTAAACAAACGACTGACGACGACAAGTTTACCTATAGACTGGCCCGTTGAATTATTATATATTCGGAAAAAAATAATCGTTTTAATTTACGTATTTACAGTAAAATATTATTTTTACCAGGCTAATGAACTCTGTAGAAAATAAAAAACAATTAAAGGGCACAAATTCATAACTAAAGATACAGTTTCATTCAGTATAAAATTGAATGCGCATTTTGATTGTTAAACAGTATTCATCAGAATAGAAATGACGATTACCAAAGTAAATTAAATAAATTTAATAAAACAAATATAAAATAAAAATTGACAAAAAAATTAATTAACAATAATATTTAAAAAATAGGGAATCAATATTATAACAAAACGCTTCCTATACAGTATTTTATTTTATAAAATACATTATAAAAAAATATATATACATATATAATATTATATATATTATAAAATATATTTTAAAAATATATATTTTTATTTTATAAAATGAAAATAAAACACTTATTAAATAAAAACTTATATATTCCAATCCTATTAGGCTCTACGCTCGGACTTGCCGCCTTGCCTACATATCTACCCCTTAAGTAAAGTAGGATAAAATAACAATTTATTTCGCGAAAAACAGAGTTATCAAAAACCATGGTAAAAAAATCTGAAAGATTAAACGAAATTTAAACAAGATACGAATGAATGATTAATGGTTTAAACTTTAGAAAACGTTTTTAAAAAATCTAATTTTTTAAAGCTCTTGGATACAGGTCCTTTTTCGTCATTCAACAAGATTTTCTCAATCATTCTGTTAGTAATTACATTGCAAATTATCAATGAAATGATTATAAACTATAATGTAATACATATAATTACGGGCGCCCCACGCTTTTATTATTCGTGGTATAAAAAGTAAAGGAATTTTTTTAATAAATTCGTTCACTATACATTATTATAATTAAATGTAGCTGAGAGATCTAATAAATAAATGTTCACGTAAAAGTACATTCCTACCGTGAACTGCTAAAAGATTTACAGAGCACCATTATCAATTTTAAATGTTATTTGAATCGAAGAGTTTATTATAAACATTTATTCTTGATTTAATATGAAAGCAAAATTTTTATTTTAATGCATGTTTAAATATATGTGTATTGGAAAATTTTTCCAAACAATTTATACTTTAATTCCAAACTTTCCAAATATTGAAATTTTGGTAATTTTTTTTTAATAAAAGCGTATTTTTGTTACATAATTTTTAATCTCAATTAGATTTAAAAAAATTACTGCAACTAGATAATGTATTATTACGAAAATTCTCGGATACAATCTCAGGGAAATGTGTTAATTTATCAGTTTTAAATATATAACTCTACACAATTGTATACAATCGTAAATGGATTTCTTCTCAAATATAATGATGTAGAAAAATGAATAATCGACTCAATCAGATTTGTACGTAAATCTAAGAGCACTGAATCGCTGACACTAGTTGACAGCTGTTCATATACTCGTACAATATAACCCATCTTCACGTTATAGGTTATTCATTTTCTTGCTAAGCGGAATGCATAGCTGACTGACACTCTGCGTTGAAGTCTATCGCACGCATGCGCGGTTATTCGAATTTCCGTTTATTTCTATGAAAAAAAATATAATTTTCAAATTACCAATTTTCTATGAAATTTTATTTCATTATGGAATTCGTTTGTTAACGCAGTACACTGTCATCTTCAAAGAATCATGTGTACAAAATTTTAGCTTTCTGTCTCATCTGGAAGTAAGTTAAACATTGCTGCCAAAATTCTGGAAATCCCGTGTGACAGTGTATAGAGTAAGTTAAATAAATGCGTATAAAAAAGTGATTTGCAACGACTTTACCATTAGACCACATAGAGGTGGGCTATTTATAAATATCTAATTTTATATATTCTTCTACAATACGTGAATCAATAGGCTGACGATCAATCAAATCTTCAAAACCTCTATTTGTTCCTTGACCAAAATGCTGAAATATAATGCAGTTACTTAAAAAGTGATTAACATTGCAACAAATTACCAAATCTAATATTTTAATTTATTAGTTACATCAAAATAGTTTTAAATATTATTTTTAATTATTTTCAAAAATATAATGGTTAAGTAATTTAGTAAATCACAGCTTACTAAATTACTGCAATTATAATTTTTCTAAATGATGTATTTACACCGATAACGATCTGTTACATTTGATTAATTTTTTTTTTTTATATTTGAGAAAATTTAGTTTTGGTATAGGAAATCAAATACAATTAACGTGTAATAATTTCCACTGATAGAAATATTTATTGATATCATAAAATCACCCTGGAACAGTGCGAGTTTCCTTTGAAATCCAAATTCATGTAAACCAATATTCAGACAATGTTATCTATCCATTTCAACTGCACTTGTCATCGCGCGCGCGTGTGTATGGGAATGTGTGTGCAAAAATGTCTAACTAAATAGGTCGTTGTAAAAAAATTTCCGATAACTGAAACATTGTTACGTCAAAAACGTCCTGATGGCGGGAATTCAGTAAGGAAAGATTACGTATTAAGAAGTAATAATGACTTTTTTAAATTTCTATTTACGTGAGTGTAAAATGGACACACGTACTTATAACTATTTATACAATCGTGCTTCACATGACGCGCGTAAGCACACACACACACACACACACACACACACACACACACACACACACACACACACACACACACACACACACACACACACACACACACACACACACACACACACACACACACAAATATATATATATATATACACAGGAAGAATTTTAATCATCACTATTTTACATAATCAAATATCAGAAAGGAAGTTTCGCAACAACAACCTGTGATACACGCATAAAAATTTTTATTGTAATAATTAAATAATTAATAAACTGATAACTTAAAAAACAAAAAAATTGAAACAATTACATCCGTTAAATATTAATAATATTAATGTTATTTGGAAGAAATATTTAACAATTCACAGGAAATTTGTGTCAATGATTAAAACAAAACAAAAATTATTTAAATTAATGTTTTTTTTTCATAATTAAAGAGATGAGGAACTTTTTAATAATTTTTCTGGATTTTATTTCTCAGGATATTTATTTTATATAATGGAATTTTTCTCAAATCCCTTTAAAAAATTCTAGTTTAATAAATAACACTTTTTTATATCTATGTAAATATACATATATATTTATATATATATATATTAAATGGAACAGGGTAACGTATTTCTCACAATTAAGAAGAAAATAATAATGAAAGTAAGAATCCAGAAGGAACTGAAAGAGATCCTTTTCTTAGTGTAATAAAGTAACGGGTCCGTTTAACAATCATTTCTTTGTAAAACAGACAATGGCACCTCTAAAAGCTATTGTTCGACCAGAAGAGTTACCAGAATGGAATAAAAATTTATAGAAAAACGTAAGGGCACGCGGACGATGAAAATTATTACGCTTCACCAATTGCGGATACTGGTTCTGCAGGCCAGGGGAGAATCAGTAGTTCTGTGAGGCCGTGCTCAGCACAGTCGTGATAACAAGCGACAACAGTGAGTAGTTTTGCAAGCCCGAGTTCGACGCGGTTGCGGTGACGGCGGCATCAGTAAGAGTGTGGTAACAACGAGTGAACAGTAAGTCACGAGTGTCCCAGTGTGAACAGTGGGTGAATGCAGGAAGTTGTTCGGTGAGTTATCGGTAAATAGTATTGAAAGTGACAGTATTCTACTCTCTCATAATTGTTGGATAGTTTTATTGTAAACAATAAAAGTAATAATATTTGCAGAAAATTGAATTATATGAACTTTAGTCTTTTCTACTGTTTCTTGTTGTTAATGGAATATCAAGTTCTAGAAGTCATTATAACGTTTTTAGTAAATTAGACCGTATTCCGGTTTTTATAATTTAACTGTCTTTAAAAAATCTCCTTTTCATTTGAATTACTATTTTGTATGTTTTATTTATATAACATATTGACATTGTTATTATTTTTATTGTTATCGTTATTCTTATTTTTATTGTTTATACGTATTTAGGGTAATAAATTGTATTTGTAAGAGATTTTTACATTTGTTAATCTGTCAGTATCCTTGTCGAACTGCGAACACGCACCAAAATATATATACATATATAATTTACTAGTAATTATAATAGATTCAGAAATCGATTTTATAACTGGGTCAGATATTAGATAAGAAGAAAAAATCAGAAGTGAAGAAAATTATGAAGTTTATACTAAATCTGTTAGCAAAGGAAATACACTTGTGTATATATATATATATATATATATATATATATATATAGAGAGAGAGAGAGAGAGAGAGAGAGAGTGAGAGAGATAGATTGACTGAGGGAAAGATTAGAAGGAAGAAACGACGTGTAAGTTATACATCTATCAAACTTGTACCATTTCCATCGTTTTTCCTATGGGAAATATTCTTTACAGAGCAGAAATCAATGGCTTAATATTTGATAGCTGACCACGTTCATACTGAATTCATATACAGAAAATAATCTCTACATTTTTTTTCTTGTTTACTTAAAAAAACATTATTTTATTATTAAATATAAAATTTTTATGACTTGATTTTATTCTGGTTTCTAGAATTTATTTTTTTATTTTTAATTTGATATATCATTAATAATGCCTAATTCAAGTGAAATAAATCGTAATAAGTATATTAACTGACCTTAGATAAATATATAAGAGTAAATATGTAAGATAAATTACCTCGTCTACTATAATACAAATGATTCTGTCCAGTATTTGGTGGAAATATTACATAAAAAAATAAAAATATAATTAACTGAACCCCAACAAATTCTTCTCATTCATTTTTTTTGTATCTGATGTTTAACAAAACAAAATTACGTCGATAATTTTATGAACTTCTTATTCGGTTTTCATGTAAGCCTTATCTTATCTTCCAAAATAAAGTATATATCTTCATTTAATTTATCTAATGGCAACAGATTTTAAGTTGTTGTAACCTCATTCAGCATTTTAAACATATTCAACTTATCATTATGTTAACGGTAATCAAAATAGCAAAAAAGTAAGTGGGTATAAAGATACACTTGTTCTTGTTATTTAATTTAGACCAAAATAAAAATCATAGGCTATCTTACAATAAGCCAATATGTAGGTAACAGCAAAAATAAAGTTATTTTCATAGCTAAGCTCATTTAAACTGAAAATATTCATAAACAAAGCATCTCCCTCCTAAGGGCTACGGTAACTTTTAATGCATTTTTACTATAATGCTGAATAAGCTACCGGAACAAAAATTCTATGATGCAAAAACATAACTTTTTTTCAATAATATTACTTTTTTTTTTTGTTTTAAGTATATTTTTTTATTATTAAGTGCGAATTGGCCTACTGAGACCGCGCACAAATTCTTTTCATATTTCTCTTCTTTTCTAAGGTTGTTCTGCTTTCTGCCAATTTTGTCAGATGTTCGGCTGTTAGTTTTCTCTTTGATTTTTTCTTAGCCTCCTGGAGTTCTTAAATTCAGTTATTTACTTCCTGTACTTGCTTCTATCTAGCGCATCCATTTCTGAGAGTCCGAGATCGATTAAGTCTTTCTTGCTTTTTTTTAACCATGGGTTGGGATTTTTTCTTTGGCGTATAATTTTAATAATTTTTTTTTTATGAATCAACTTTTGTCCATTCTTATCAAATATCCAAAGAAAATTAATCTTCTTTTTCTTATCTAATTATTTATATAATAATACAAAATTATTATTATATAATAAGGATTTACTGAAAAGCCTTCACCCATTAATACTAAATTATATTGTCTCTGATTGTTGTTATTCATTTTAAATTTAAATGGGCTGAATTACAATTTAAAATTAGTTTTAATAAGACTATGAATTTTAAATCTACTTGCTTATTTCCATCCTAATTTAAAAATCAAGTAGTAGTTTTTTTGGGGGAGTGTAGATTCTCAAAAATGTCAAATGAGATTAGAGTTTAAGTATTAAATAATTTAAAAGAATTTTTTGAAACACATATTCCAATAGAGAAAATTTACAAAAGGTCATTCAATACTTTGTAGAATGATTCCACACACATACATATGAAATAAAAGAAAAAGCTTTCAGTGACAATAGATCTACAAATCCTTCGCTTTCTGTTTGTCTTTTAGTAGGTATGTATATATATATATATATATATATATACACAAAAAGACAAACTGGAAAGCCAGTTTTCTTACACAGTGTTTAACTTTTACACGACCCTCAAATTAAACAAACTTGAATGTCATAACAAAGACTTCTTAAAAACCTAATTCGCTTTACATGATTCAGCCAGAGACTTCTCTACTGTCCTATTCGTCTTAAGATCTCTTCATTTTGAATTTTACTGGCCCACCGAATCTTTAAAATCCGTAATATCAAATTTCTATAAGCTTTACTATTTTTCTTTTGTTTTCCTTTCCCTTGTTTTCCTTTTTTTTTGGACAATAGTCTATGTTTTCTACCTCTATAAACAATACTACCCCACACAAATAATTTCAAGTATTTTATATTTTTACTTTCCCGGCTAAAGTGATATATGCTGCTTTAGCAGCTGCAGCTATAACGTGAAATTATGTATAGATTGATAAAAAAAAAATCTGGTCTTTTTTTAGTTTTGTAACTTAAGGAAACGCTAAAAAAATAAATAGTTTTAAATAACTTGTAAATAATCTGCAAAAAAATAGTTTTCATTCAAATTCTCCCAATTTCAAAAATTTTTTTTTGTCGGACAGAAAAAAGTGGTATGTAAGTGTATGTGTTAACTTGAATTTGGTCTTATAACTCTGGAAAAAAATCGGTCAGTCCCGTTGACCGATTTTTTTTCAAACATGGTAAACAGTAATACCTTCAGAGGGAAAGGATGTATTAAATTTTTACAGAAATTGGTAAAAGAATTTGGAGGTATTTTAGCTGAAATAAAATTTCAAATCTTTATTGGGGTACTTTAGAAAAAACGTTTTCACACAAAACTTGAAGTTTTTTTAATCGAGATCACAAATTATCAAGGTGTTTATTTAACATTCACCTCTCTCCAGAAAACGACTTTATAAAATTTTAATTTTATAAATATAAAGGACTATTAAAGTCCTTCTGTGAAGCAAGATAAATATATCTTGCTTCACAGAAGGACTTTATAAAGTTCTTTGCAGGAAGGACTTAATGAAAGTTTTTTGCATATATATTTTCTACATCAATAGATCTTTAACCCACTACAAAAACTTTTGTCCATCCCAGTCCAAAAAATATTGTTTTTAATTAATTTTTTTTTAGTTTATTTTAAATTTAAATCTATATGTCAAGTTACAAGTCCCGTAACTTGCATTTAAAATGTAAAAATCATAATTTTTTATTCTTTCCCTTACTTTTTAATAATCTTTGAATAAAGTAATTAGCCGAAAATTTTTACCCACTTCCTAAAATATTACAACTTTGTTTATTTAGAATTTGCCTATTCACACATATATTTTTTTTATATTCACACATTTTTTTTTTTTGAAACCGAACTGGTTTTTACCTAATACACCTTCCAAATATCCATCTTATTTCCATATTTCCTTCCATACTTTCCTTTAATTTGTCAATTAAACTAGTCATTATTTTCAACGCATGAAATGTTAAACTAAAACTGAGAGAGTTCTCACATTTGTTTCTCATCTTCATTCTTTTTATGATATAATAAAAAATCACACTCATCAAAATCCATGGATATTCTTATTGTCTCATAAATTTTAGGCACAATTTATGAAGTTTACGGTAATCCTAATTCACCCAGACGATAATTCAATCTGAACATCATCAACTTTGTTTTTATTTAAATCGTTCAGAGAGCTGCATCAAATTCAAGTCGTGTTACATAACTAATAACGGTTTAACGATTATTTATAACAACTAAACAATCTATGAACAAAACTACTAAAAATAAATTTTATTTTTGTAAATAATTTTTAGCAATTAGGTATTATTAAAAAAAAAGATGTAAAAATTTTTATCAAAGATTTAATTAAGGTTGTTAGCCGAATTACTTTTTCAAAAACATAAAAAGAATTAACTGTAGAATTTTTTTTATTTATTCATAAATGAAAATAATTTAATAGTTCGTAATAGGCAGATCTCTTATAAAGTACTTCATAAATGTATTCAAATGGTTTTAGAATCGTTTACGATTCCAAACGGAGTACCCATTTGTATAACGATACGTTTGTACTATTACTATTGCTATACTTTTGAAAGTTTATGAGCTTTAGAGGCGTGATTCGCCACGCAACTGGTTTATCGCTATCACATCATTTACATACAACATTGTTTATACAAACTCTCGTAAGGCCTCTCGTTTGTATATCTGATTACGTTAATTTATTTTATATTAAGCGTTTCAATGGTTTTTTTTACGTTTATCATAATTTAAATAAAATGTAGTCTTAAGTTTACGATTGTCTGTTTAATACTTCATAGATAATTGCATTCGATATTTAAAAAATTTAATAAATAAATAGCACATGCGAGTTGATTTTTAACTATTTGTAGTTATATTCATAGATATTTTATTCCATATTTAAAATGTTACTTCAAATACTTGATGTTCTGTTGTTAATATTATTAATGTATTCAAGTACTTCGAAGTTCGATGTTATTTAGGCAGGTCCGTAAACAGCATGATTATGTTGTAACGTAAAACATAATCATACTTTGTTGTTAACTGAAATAACATAAACTAGAGTAGGAGTTACTAAAATCTCGTATTTAATAAATGCTTACATTACATACGCGAATTGCAGTGTTCTATTTTTTTAAAGTAATTTTTTATAAAAAAAATACGATCATTATTTTATATAATGTCTTCCTGAATGACATAAAATCTGAAGTAGATTATATATCACAGTAATATTTTTAAATTTATTATTAATTATAGGGGTTGGGTTTCAGACGATATATTGCAGCTGATGGATGAACGTAGAAAATATAAGAATGCTAGTGATGAAGAAAGTAAAAGGAACTATCGGAAATTAAGAAATGCTATAAACAGGAAGTGCAAACTGGTGAAAGAAGAGTGGATTAAAGAAAAGTGTTCAGAAGTGGAAAGAGAAATAAACATTGGTAAAATAGACGGAGCATACAGGAAAGTTAAGGAAAATTTTGGGGTACATAAATTAAAATCTAATAATGTGTTAAACAAAGATGGTACACCAATATATAATACGAAAGGTAAAGTCGATAGATGGGTGGAATATATTGAAGAGTTATACGGAGGAAATGAATTAGAAAATGGTGTTATAGAGGAAGAAGAGGAAGTTGAGGAGGATGAAATGGGAGAAACAATACTGAGATCTGAATTTAAGAGAGCATTAAAAGATTTAAATGGCAGAAAGGCTCCTGAAATAGACGGAATACCTGTAGAATTACTGCGCAGTGCAGGTGAGGAAGCGATTGATAGATTATACAAACTGATACAGAATATAATTGAAGAATACAGAATAATTAGTTTAACTAGTCATGCATCAAAAATCTTAACTAGAATTTTATACAGAAGAATTGAGAGGAGAGTTGAAGAAGTGTTAGGAGAAGACCAATTTGGTTTCAGGAAAAGTATAGGGACAAGAGAAGCAATTTTAGGCCTCAGATTAATAGTAGAAGGAAGATTAAAGAAAAACAAACCAACATACTTGGCGTTTATAGACCTAGAAAAGGCTTTCGATAACGTAGACTGGAATAAAATGTTCAGCATTTTAAAAAAATTAGGGTTCAAATACAGAGATAGAAGAACAATTGCTAACATGTACAGGAACCAAACAGCAACAATAACAATTGAAGAACATAAGAAAGAAGCCCTAATAAGAAAGGGAGTCCGACAAGGATGTTCCCTATCTCCGTTACCTTTTAATCTTTACATGGAACTAGCAGTTAATGATGTTAAAGAACAATTTAGATTCGGAGTAACAGTACAAGGTGAAAAGATAAAGATGCTACGATTTGCTGATGATATAGTAATTCTAGCCGAGAGTAAAAAGGATTTAGAAGAAACAATGAACGGCATAGATGAAGTCCTACTCAAGAACTATCGCATGAAAATAAACAAGAACAAAACAAAAGTAATGAAATGTAGTAGAAATAACAAAGATGGACCGCTGAATGTGAAAATAGGAGGAGAAAAGATTATGGAGGTAGAAGAATTTTGTTATTTGGGAAGTAAAATTACTAAAGATGGACGAAGCAGGAGCGATATAAAATGCCGAATAGCACAAGCTAAACGAGCCTTCAGTAAGAAATATAATTTGTTTACATCAAAAATTAATTTAAATGTCAGGAAAAGATTTTTGAAAGTGTATGTTTGGAGTGTCGCTTTATATGGAAGTGAAACTTGGACGATCGGAGTATCTGAGAAGAAAAGATTAGAAGCTTTTGAAATGCGGTGCTATAGGAGAATGTTAAAAATCAGATGGGTGGATAAAGTGACAAATGAAGAGGTATTGCGGCAAATAGATGAAGAAAGAAGCATTTGGAAAAATATAGTTAAAAGAAGAGACAGACTTATAGGCCACATATTACGGCATCCTGGAATAGTCGCTTTATTATTGGAAGGACAGGTAGAAGGGAAAAATTGTGTAGGCAGGCCACGTTTGGAGTATGTAAAACAAATTGTTGGGGATGTAGGATGTAGAGGGTATACTGAAATGAAACGACTATCTCTAGATAGGGAGTCTTGGAGAGCTGCATCAAACCAGTCAAATGACTGAAGACAAAAAAAAAAATTAATTATAGCGTACATATTAATTTCATGTACGTACTCTGAAAAATTCTATTATATATATTATCAGTGACTATTGTTTTGTTTATTTAAAAAAGAACCGATTTTACGACAACTATTGTTTAAGCTAATAACTTTTAAAAAGAAAAGTAATAAAATTTCAGTAATTTCATTAAAGCAACCAGTAATTATGCAAAATATAATTCATGGGTATCACTATACTATGAACAAGATATAATTAATTAAAAACTAATAATAAAAGGAAAAATATACTGAAGACAAGTATCGTTTTAATTAAAGTTTGGTTTTTAATTTAATTCTGGGTAATTTAATATAATTAGAATAAACAGCTGAGGAGCTGCTCTTTGTGTTATTAATACTTAGTATATTATTATATTATAAAATTACTATATTATAACTGTAATTACTATATATTACTACATAATAAAAACAAATAATGTATTTTTATCTCATTTCAATATTTAATAATTTTTAATTTGACAACATTTTTCTATTACGTAATAATATGATTTGATATGTTACAAACATTCATTAAGATATGACTACTGAAAAAATAACTAAACTCGTTATATTGATCGAGACTCGTAGATCAACAGCCCAACAAATAATACTTAGTACTCTAAATAACAAAACATGCTGGCTGCTACATATGTTTTTCTCTACCACTGAGTTCTGTTGATAACTATTGTGTAACCTACTGCCTAGAATCTGATTGCATTTGGCAACACCGACAGCGAGCTAGAATGGCAACTTCTCCCACATACTCTCTTGAGGACGCTTCTTTTATTAAAAACACTTTAAAGTAATTACACCACGTAGTCTGTACAAACTACATGAAAAATGAAGTCTGTTGTTAAATAAGTAAGTTAGGAATAAAAATAGAAGGGTAAACCAGCCAAGGTCACCACAAATCGTCCTTATCTTTGCACGTGCACATGCGCGCGCAGAGGCATGCAATCAAGACAGCAGCAGTGGTAGGCAAAGACTGCTTTAAGTGTGTTTATATAGTAATCATCTATTTATCGGCAATAAACTACTTCCCGTTTCCATGCGCGTTTAGAGGCTCACCTAATTTTCTTACCCACACATTTAAACTGTTAGTTTACGACACTACAGGACATACAGGGAACTAAGAGTAATCTTAAATTACTTATATTTGTAGTTAAAAATGTAACAAATTTATTATTAGATATTAAAGAATATATAAGTTTTTTTTTTATGGCAATGTGAAATTCAATCGAATCAATTCTATATTCAATTAAAAAAAATAATAATTAGCGCAATTTATATGCAATAGAACGTTTAATTAGTAGAGAATAATGCAGTTAGTTTAAGTTTTGAGAAAGTTATTTACAACTTTACTTTTAAAAATATACATAAACATAAATGATGTATTGTATTAAGCTGAATACTTAATATGAAAGAAGATGCAGTATTTAGTTAGTTGCATGATAAAATAAACTTTTAGTCCGAACGCTTTATGTAAATTACATTCAGCGCGTCTCGTCGCTTCTAGTGAAACTTGTACTTTGTTTTGTACTTTATACAGAGAGATTAATGAACGCTGTATTCACTCTAATGGTTTTAACAATATTTTAACGCAAATTTAACCCACTTATCTACGAACAGACGTACACATTTAAATATGCCACAGACTTTTGATGTTTTTGACATTTCCTTATCAACTAATTGCAAATGTTAAATTACATAATTATTATTATTATTATTACATAAAATGTAATTTTTTATAAATAAAGTTAAAATAAATATATAAATAAAGTATAAAATTAATATTTAAATAATTTTTGTTCTAAATTATTATCTGTACCACGTGATCTAATATTTTAATTTTGATCGGTAACCGAAATGAAATTACTCGAACCTCACGTTTGCTACACCTATAATAAATTTAAAAAAAGGGATTGAAACGGTATGTTTAAACGATTATTTTACTAGAAGATAGGTAATTAGCAAGTAACATAAAATCTTCAGGAAATAAGTGAAAGATATCAAATATTTATATTGTTTCTTAATTTTATCCCGTAAAGAAGAACCGATAAAAGGAATTAGACATTTTTGAGAATAATATGAGGAGAGAAAACAATGATTTTTGGGTATTTACATATTAACGGAGAACCATCCATTTTTCGCAAATTATCATAGATAGTAATTGTTGGTGTATAATAGGAGGAAAAAATGATTTGATAGCTTAAAGCATCGATGAATAAAGTCATTGATGAGAATCTATTATAGCAAAAGAAAATAAGCAAATATATATTATTTGATTTTCACAGAATTATTTAAAAAATCACAACAGCTATTTCGGTAGACAGTACCTTCCTACAAATAGAATACTAAAGCTAAAAGTACATAACTCACAAAAGGTTTAATTACTTTTTTCGTTTTACCTGTCTGCCGAAACAGCTGTTGTGATTTTTGTTTAATTTTTCTGAAAATCAAATAATATATGTTTGTTTATTTTCTTTTGTTTAGCTTTAATTATGGCTGACAAATGATAAACAGTCGTCGTTACAAACGTACCAGGTTGAGAGCGACATGAATTCGGCCGAGTACGACTGCAAACGGTATCGTGCCATACCGCGATCACTTTTTTTTTGCCACTTCGAACTGCCCCTAATACGTTCAATCTTTTGAATAAGAGCCCTAGTTCTAAGGTCACCAAAATTATACGTGTGACTGATATGTATCCTTCTTCCACTCCGTTATGCAGAATACTCTTACAGCAGTCTGATATTTCTGTTCCCTGAACGTTGTTATTTTTTCTCACATGATCGCTTATGAGCGGTAGGGGGCCATAAATACAAAACACTCGTAGGTTTCCCGACGTATGTCACCACTGATTATCCATTTCTGTGAAAGTAAACACACAGAATTATTCTTCCTTTTCAAATAAGCTCATCAATCTGGTTTTCCGATTAATGAACTGATTGCTTATTACCTCTGCGCACACTTCCCGCATCTAGTTGTCCCATTAAATTATTTTTTTATCGCGTACTTTTAATTTATGGAGACATCATTTAATAGTCGTGAGGTCTCAGGACCGATAATAGATGAATTACACAACTGTTAAAAACGGAATGCGTGAATCTTCTAGACGGTTACCTGCACTCAAATTAACCTTACTTCGAAATTGGCGTAATTTGTAGCATCACTATTCATGTAGACCTAGCTAAAGCATCGTATCGTAACCATTTTACATCTCATAGCAACAGGTAGGATTAAGTGTTGCTGAAGGAAAGCATTTTCCTTCGCTGTCGGGCAGACTCCAAAAATTTATCTCATACAAAAAAAGTTATTGAAAGCACTCAATAGACAAAACGTACGGATATTTTCAATAAATTACAACCGAATGAGTAAAACAAGAGATTTATATATTGTAAAAAGTAAACTTATAACGACGTAAATGGAATGATATTGTTATCTATTGTATGTTTTCAATTCTCTGGTTATTTTAATTGCTACTATAAAGTTATTCCATATACGTTATTGAAAACAGTAACATAATAAAAATTAATACATAAGTATCGTTTTTACTTCCTTGTACGAAGTAAAGGAAGTATCGTGATCGTGAAAAATTTCGATTTTCAGATTTCAACGGAAATATCCATTTTGACCATCCCTGAATTAATTTTGACTAGTTTCGGCGTGAAATCTGTACGCAAGTACGTATGCATCTCGCATTTCTCAAAAACGATTAGCCGTAGAATTTAGAAATTTTGGATTTAGGGCTGTTGTAAACATCTAGTAGTGCACCTTCCGTTTTGATTGCAATCGACTTGACCAAAAATGTCCAAAAAAAAGCCCAAAATCCAAAAACTTTGGGTTTTAGACTTTTTCTTAACTGCAGTAATAAGACCTCATTGAAAGATTTTCTACGACATATCAGGTGGCACTGATTTTCATTGGTTTCAGAGTTATAGCTAAATAATAGTTTGATCAATGAAATATTTGTGTCTTACAAGGGGAAGGCACATCGGTTGGAACCGACTTTATCTCCTTTTTTTTTAATTTAAATATATTGATTTATTAATAATTATTAACCTCTGATTGTAAAAAAAAAATACAATATATAATACTCAATAATAACAATAATTTTTTTTTTTTTTAAATCAGAAGTTATTAGTGAAATAAAAATGTTATGTACGTTTAATTTTAAAATAATGTGTGTATCTGTAAGTTAATAAGCGTACAAGGAAATCATGTGGTGTCCACATCAGATTTCTTAATTTCGGATTTCTTAATCACAATATTTTGTGTGATTTTGTTCATAACAGTTGACGAGAAAATTCTTTAAATTGAAAATTATAGTAAAAGCGATTTAAAACTGAAAAACATTTAAGCAAATTAATAAAACGGGTTTTTTACGTAATTAGTTCGATGTTAAGTTGAAAACCCTTTTTTGATAATATTCTTTCATCATAATATTTCATTAGAATTACTGATTATTTTAAAAATACGAAAAAACAACAACAGTAGTTAAAGAAAAGAACCACAGCAGTATAATTTCAATATCACATAGTTCCAAATTATTAAATAGAAAAGGAAAACGAGAGTCTTTACTAGGTAAAAATTAATTTTTTTTTCAAAAAGAAAAAACCCATTAAAGCACACATGAGAATCAATTTTATACCTCCCAACGTTTCTCTTTACGTAAACTGAAAAAAAATAAATTTCCAACAAGGCATACAAGATTTAAAAAAAGAAATTAATTTTGTAAAAGTGAGTAGAATTTCAAGTTTATCTTAAAACGAAAAACACAAAAAAGTTGAAAGAAAACTTCTGAAATATGTATGTAGGTATTTTGGCCCGTATTTTGATTAATATTTTCGGAAATGACTCAAAATAATTATATATATGAGACATTGATGGCATTAAATTTTATAAAAAATAAAAAAGAGAACGGAGCTGTTGATTTTTGACTTTCGGTATAATGTATGAAGAAAACTGACATTAAGACGATGAAAATAACTACGTTAAAACCAATTTATTTAAAATTCCAAGGTTTTAAGACTGATTTAGGGATGGAAAGATATTCGATATTATTTATAATCATTTTTTGCTTTAAATCATTTACCGAAAATCGATAACGAAAATAGCATAAATTTGGCACAAATATTTGGCCTGATTTTCAACTCCATCGGACAAGGAGGCATCATGGTTACTATATTTTTCCCTGACAAGGGAACATGTCGGTAGAAATCAAAAAACTTCTTAGACAAATGCCCTATCTCGCTTCACTTTCCCTCTGCCCATTAATTTGTGTTTTTCAATTAAAAATGTTCATCTTAATAACAGAATAAGATATTTCAATGAAATTTATTGTTCTTATACCAAAAACCACTCTACCAATTAAATAATTTTGGAGATTTTACCTGGGTAAATTCCAAAATGGCGGACAAAAATATTTTTTAATTATTAATAGCTCCGTAAATATTAGTTTTATCGAATCATTTTTTATTAAATAAAATGTTAACATTTTATTACCCAATAGTTAATTGTGAAAAATCCTCTTATTTGTTGAAATTAGTTGATAAACAGCCAAGCTGTTGATAAATCGGTTGATAAACGATATGGATGAAATTATTAAAGTAGATCAAAATGATTAAGCGCGAAAACAAGTAAATTTCTTACTTTTCATCTAATACCATTAAACAGATTTTATATTAAAGAGCGAAATTTAATTTAAATGTTTCCTTAAAAGATAATCACTCAACGAGTTAATTTTTACACTACGTAAACATTACTCGGGTAATTTCTAGGTTACATTACTCAGGTAAACATCACCTAGTGAAATATCACCAGAACTTATAGAAACCCTCTGTAATAATCAAATTCTAGAATGGTTTACTAAAGTCATTGTCTGAAACCGATTTCAATCTTGAGAAATAATAATAATAAAGCCAATAATATACAAAAACCCAGCAGCATATTTGAAATAGAAGTTCGTCGAAGGTGAAGACGAGAAAATTATGTAACTCTTTGCAAGCCCTTTTGTCATTTATTTACTTACTTGTGATCTTATGTATACATTTGTTCAATATTAACGATGACTGTTTAACAATCGAAATGATTTCTTCTATTATATTTTGATAAACTTTTGAACAAAATCCTTTTATGCAATTTTTTTTTAATCTTTTAATATATCAATCTATTTGAAATTATATTCTTTTAAAGTGCTAACAAAGTGGATTTTTAAAAGTAAAACATATATTTCCTTAAAAATACACTGTGAGCAATAATGATAAAACATAAGAAATGTACTAGACTTTTTTTTTAACCTAAATACAAATAAAACAGAAATATATTGTGTTTTTATAAGAATTTTTATAAAATGATAGGTTAAAATTTATTTTTTCAGAAACTTAATCTCAAGTAACATTAGCTTCAAACAAAACGAAATTTAAAAACGCTTTAATGAAAAGGTAATAGGTTACAAAATTATTCATAGACTGAAACATTTTTCGCACAAAAAATGTTTAATAATCGACTTTAAAAAAGAAGGTTATGCATTCAACTCGTATATTTTTTATGTTTGTTTGCGTGTAACCTTTTTCCTATTAATCTGATTGAAATATATTTTTTTTACAATCGACACAGCTGCTTTTTTCTGTGGTACCACAATACTGAAAAATTTGCTTAGATACAAACCGACTTCAATAAAGGAGGTTATGTATTCGACCCGTATATATATATATATATTTTTTTATATTTGTTTGCGCATAACTTTTTCCCTATTAATCTGATTCAAATAGATCTTTTTCAATCAACGCACCTGCTTTTTGCGGTGGTACCAAGATGTTGAAAAAATTTTAGCCGCAAAAAATAGGTCTGACAATTGACAAAAAAAACTTTTTCGCCGTTCGGCGGATAGGTAGGGATAGTGGGAATCCTGATATTCTGTATGTATACGCCGTAAGGTGATGTTATACGGTCTTCTGTAGGGCAGGTAATGTGGGTTTCTGCACAAAATTTGTGGCACTGTTAATAAAATATCAAAAATAGACATATCTCGTCTTAAACCTTAAAAACCCAATATACATTATTTATATTATACAGCATCGGCAGGGACTGTGGGAATCTTATAATTCTATGCACGTATATCACATTGCATGGTATTGATGTCGGTTCCATTTTATTTATTTATTTTAATAATTAAGGCCTGTAATAGGAATATTAGATAATATATTACAAAATGTTTCATGGACTAAAAAATTTAATAGCAAAAAAAAAGTTTAACAAAATCATACTATTTCTCAGAAAAATTTGAATAGTTTTAATTCGCTAATAATTGGGTGAACATTACTGAAAAATCTCATAAATATTTAATTCATTTGTATTCAGAATTAAAAACATAGCAATTTAATATCGAAATATTTAACAGTTCAAATAAATTATTACTCCGATTTATTTATTTATTTATTAGTACATTAACATTTACTACATAAAACATAAAAAGCAATAAAATTTAAATTAGTTTATGAAGTAGTTAATTATAATTTACTTAAATTAAATTTAGACGGGCTAAATTAATGTCAAATGGCAGTAAATGCCAAAACGCTAATAAATGAATAAATAGCTGTGTTGAAACACTATCGTCAAGCTCTCAATTACAATTTACAGTACGTGAACTCTCCTCGGCCCACAACCAACATGGACCTTAATATGTTTAATTCTCTGTTCCGACAACGAAATGGAACTACCCAAAATCGTGTAATTTAACGATAAATGTATGAGTTACTGAAAATAACTCATCATCATAGTACATGCTTCCCAATCTTTAAAAGCCAAAATTACTTTTAAAATTTTGTGCTGTAATAAAATGAGCAATATTTGTTGTAAAATAGCGAGTTAGAAATCAAATTAAACGGTAACTTAAAAATATATATTTATTACAAACAATTTTTACGGAGGAAGCGTTGTTTTCAAATTATTAAAAAACATAACAATTAGTGTTAACATTATATTTCAAAATATGGCATCACTGGAAATTTTTGTTAAAGAACAACCAGAAAAAAAACTAGGAACTAAATATATATATATATATATATATATATATATATATATATATATATATATATAATAAATATATTAAATTTTAAAATAATAAAATTTTAAATGCTCCTATCTCAGAATGATTTTTCGATGAGACTACTTCAATTATAGAAATGCTATAATTAAATAAGAATAATAAAAATACAATAATAATAAGATAAGATAATTACGGGCGAGAATCGAATAGGCAAATAAAATTATTAGGGTACTAATAAAGAAAACCCCCAAATGAAATGATATCAAATAGAAATTTTTATTTAAATATATGAAAAATCCTACAAGAAGACCAACAAACAAGATCACGTAAAGAAGAATCTGAAAAAATACTAGGGAAAGCTTTCGAGGAGAAATGATGATGAGGTAGAGTTCAGTAGCGTTGCGTGTCCAACCCCATTAGTAATAGGATAAAATGAATTTTTTTTACGCTATTATGATGAAGGATTTCCAACGGTCCTCTTGGTTCGATCAAGGAAATAATCGGGCATTTTTTCAAGAAGTATTTCGAACTATTTATATATATAAAATAGGTAGTCTAAAAAGTATTGACCCTTTTGTGCACGAGATAGATTTAGCATATTCTGGCAAAAGTCGAGGAAGACCGGCATATAAGCAGCCATGATATCACCAGTGACCTAAACAGCCATCACCAAACAGTGTTAAGCCATTTGCATAAAGCTAACTGCAAAGAAAAGCTCGATGTTTGAGTGCCACATGATGATCGATTCAGAAAATGTTTTTCGATCAAAATTCTACTGAGATGTAACCAAATCGAGCCATTTCTGAAGCGGTTGATCAAGAGAGATGAAAAGCGGTTAATCTTCGACATCAATGAGCAAAAATGATCGTGGTTGAAGCGAGCAAAATCTCCACAGTCTGATAAAACCCACATTGATGCCCAGGAAGTTTAAGCTGTGCATTTGGTAGGACTGGAAGGACATCGTACAACACGACCTGCTGCCGCCATGCAATACGATAGATCTCGTACTATCAACAATTAGCGCGATTGTTCTTAGCAATTCAAAAGAAACCTTCTGAACTGGTCAACAGAAAAGCTGTCGTATACCACTCTGACATCAGACCGCATACATCTTTAACGACCCGTCAGATATTGGGAGAATTTGGCTGGAGGTTTTAATGCATCCACGGTATAGCCCGGACCTAGCACCGTCAGACTATTATTTTTTTCGGTCTGCAGAACTCCCTGAATGATGTTAAGTTAGTTTCAAAAGAGACCTTTGAAAACCATGAGTGACAACTTTTTGACCAGAAACCACCGAAATTCTATGGCGACAGAACTATGGTGTTGCCGGAAAAATAGCAGGTCATCGAAAAAAATGGTGCATATGTGGTCTCATAATGTTATTTTTCAATAAGAAATATATTTTTAATCTTCGATTCCAAAGGTTCAATACTTTTTAAAAGAGAACCTAATACATACATACATTACACTATATAACAACCTAACTAAAATATTATTGAAATTTATAAGCTTTATATTCTGGATAACAATCTACAAAATATTATTTTCAGAAATGTTTTCAAAACAAGATTTTTAATAACATAAGCAAAATTAAACAGCGTTTAATTTTCATTACTACCATTTCCATTTACTGTCTTTTTGTTATTATTTTATTCTTTTTTTTAATTATTATAATAATATAAATAAGTTTAGTAGTCTCATATTATTTCTTATTACGATCCAAAAAAATTAATTTTAAAATAATGGAATACAGTAAAATATACGTGTTTCAATAACATTACAGTATAGTGTATCGAATACAATATAAATTCCTGCTTACGTGGATACATGCGAGTTAAACTCAGGAAAAACTTAATATCTTACCGTATAAAACTTCATCCTCACCAAGAATCGTAAAACAATGTTTTAGATAGTTAAATTATTAAAATCAAGAAACAGAATCAGTGAGAAAATTTATGGTTAATACCGCCTATTCAGTGTCGTGCAGTGAATAGCTCCTCTAAGTTATGTGTTTGTCCAGTGAAAACAGTAGCTAGGAGTTACATGTATATATGTACAACTACAGTGCATAGTGTTGTACCCTCGGTATTGTATTGAGTTTAATAATTGATAATGCTCGATAACAGATAGGCAATCGGTTGGAATACTGGAATCCAAGCCACGTTGTTTGTTATAAAATTTATTGCAATCTTACTTAAATTTATAGGTGTAATATTTATTCTACATAGTAACATAATAATAAAAAATTACCTTAGATCTTTTGGTTATCCAATTTATTTCTTTACATTATGTTTCTTTGTTATCTTTTGCTCAAAAATTATTTAGTAATTCTTTAAGAACTATAAAACTATTTGTTTATTATTTGTAAATAATTTTTAAAATTTAATTTTATAAGAAACGAACAACGAGTAATCATTCTTATTTAATAAATGTTTATGTTTTCTAATTTTTAATAAATCTAAAATTTCTTACATTTCTATATGTTTATGTTTATTAACGTGCAAAATATAGAAGAGAACAAAACAAGAGATTGGATTTTATTTGTAAAAACAAAAATATTGACTTCTACAAATCGGATAACATTATGTACTGAATCATTCAGGAAGAAACCGATAATTTATAGAAATAATTTGAGAACTGATTTTAGAGCTTGAAATAAGGAAAAACGTTCATACAAATATGTTAAAAACGATTTGCTATCGAATTACGACTAGCGACAAACTTCGCCCGGATATCAGTTCCCCGGTGAAATTAAGATCATATTCAAATTCTTAAGACCTTATATAAGGGATAAACTTATAGTTTCTTATGTTTTTGATCTGCAAAATCGAATAAAAAAGCTCCCAAAACTACTCGTGTATCTTATCTTCCGTAATTTTCATGAGATCCAATTTAACAAAAAAATTCGGTTACGAAAAGCACGTTTTTTTGAAGCGCAATAACTTTGTTAAATAACTAGCATATGCGTAAATTTTATTATAAAAACTTGTAGAGAATTTAATTTTGAGAGAACTGATGTAATAAGGTCTACGAAAAACATAAAAATCTACCTTTATTGTTAAAAAGAAAACAGAACAAAAATTAACAAAATCCGGATAATTTCTTCCCGAGACGTTGTAATATGAAATGGCTTATTAATCGGTTGTTGATCATGCCACACCGAACGTTCAGCGAAAATGTTTGCAGGAAATTTTGATTCAACTACATCATGTGGATTTTCTTCAGAACACAGATGGCTGTGATATTCTTGTGTTGTCTGCGATATTTCGGGTAAAAATAGCTACGTCCGAAAATGGTATGAACAGAATTAAATGGTAATTATTGCAAACTCATTGACAAAACCGCAATCGTCTGGCATGGTCACCAAACTGGATGTGTTCAACTTTCTAAACATGATAAAGACGCAGTTCGTGAATATGAAAGTCCTCCATACTGTACTATGTGGAATGTTAAGTCATGTAGACATTTTTCGGTGTGCTTGTTGTAGGTCTAAGCCGTGCACCTGAAGAATGTCTTCCCTTTTATCACAATGTACCTCGTTGATGTTCAGATGAAACATGAGCGCTGGAAAGTGTATTTTAAAAAAGGTTATTAAAAATTCTCTAAAATACTTTAAGGTTTGGAACTACTCCTCCAGGATACCTATGTCGGTGTTCTTCCACCGTAACAGGAGCATTTCTATCGCGAAAACCGTACACAAAAATCATATCAGCATATTCTGCATGAATGAAGAGACGCGGCATTTTTCAAAACAAAGAATTTCAAAACGGAAATTTTATTTTTTTAAAAATTCAAATCAATTGAAAAATGTAGGTGCAGTTTAGAGTATAATTAACACAAAAACACTACATAACTAGATTCTCAAAAATAATTTAACACAATCAAAATTATATAAAAAACAATTAAATCTCCTAACGTTTATTATTAACACGTCAAAATTTTATGACTACAATGAGTAGTATTCAAATTAATTTCGAAGCAAACAGTTAGTGTTGTCAACCTAATTTTTCAAAGGAATAAATTTAATTTACTAAAAAAACAACTGTTTTTAATTTTTACATATTCATAATATTTCTGTTATGTTTTTAATTATAAATGTTGATAATTTTTGTTTTTCTCATAATTCTCTATCTTCTCCTAATTAAATTCTCTGTAAGTTTTCATAATAAAGTTTACGAATTTATTAGTCATGTAACAAAGTCAATAACTTTGTAAAATGACTTCAAACCTAAAGTAAGGTGTTTTTTGTCACCGAATTTTTTTTTGAAGTTCGATATTATAAAACCTACGGGTGATACAGTTTTGGGGCCTATCTGTTTCGAATTTTCAGGTCAAGAAATATAAGAAACCATCAAGTTTACCCCTAATGTACCGAATCTTCATGGGAGGAACTGAAATTCGCATGAAATTTTTCGCTGGCTGTAGTAGCTCGATAAAAAAGAGTTTTCAAAATATGTTTGTATGAACGTTTTTCCATACTTCAAGCTTTAGAATCAGTTTCCATATTTTTCCCTTTTCCTGCTGAATCACTCCGGATAAAATAATAAACCTTTAGAATAAGAAAAAAGTAATTAATTTACTTTTTTAATAAAATACCTAACGATCTGAAAAAACGTTTTTATCAATTTATTTAAAATTTCGTCTTATAGAAACAATATCACTCTGTTGAGATTTTAAATAAAAGCTACTTATTGGTTGAACCTAAATATTTTTGCATTCTGTTAGTGTACGGTTCGGCTACCAAACAAAGAACGCTAATATAATTATACTAAACCGGAATAAGCTTGTATCGATCCAACTAAATTATTTCTTTTAATTTAAATTTTATTTTTGTATTTTATTAATTTTAAGTATTTAAATATGAAGAATACATTTACAAAATTTCTACATATTAAATAAAAAAATAAATTGTAAACACAGAAGTATTTATGTATTTTAGCAATTACAGGCTAACCACTCCGTTACAAAATTATATTAGACTTCAGTTTATTTTATAATATTAATGTATTAATAGTACTAGATATTATATTTTTATATTTTTTTAAGAAATAAGCCACAAAAGCGCGATAGCAAGAAATAATCCGGCTCAAATAGAAACATTCTGTATTATTACCTGTGAGAATTTTTGTGATGAAAAAAGAAACAAGATTTGTTTTTTGAAAATTCTACGGGACATTTTTTTTGGTCACCAGAATAATTGGTATAGTTTCTAATTAAATTGGCTTTCTTTGTAAATAATAAACTTAAATTTTTGTTAATATTTAAAAAATAGATTTTTATTTTATAATAAATTTATAAGTAATAAACTTTTGTTAATTTAAAAAAAGAAACAAGTATCATCCTAATCTTACACATTCATTAGGCATCTGCTTCAATAAGAGAAAACGTTAAATCACAGGAGAAGTGATGGATGTGAAGAATAAAAACCCTAAAGCATACTCTTATTTTAAATCATTGTTTATAAAATATCAACATAATAGATAATTTTTCATACTTATCTATTTTCTCAAATAATAACATATTATCGGCCAATTATTGTTACATTCGGGAAATGAAATATTTAGCGCGTAAAAAATGTCATACCTGACTACAATTCTAATACAAAATATTCCAGTTAATATAGCCGTATGATAAGCTACAAAACTACAAAAAAATCTTAAAAACATATCTGGAATAGCTTTTAATGCTGTACGATTTTTTCTACTAGCAGTATGTATATAACATTATTATCATAAAATCTTTCAAATGATAGCTTGAAAATTCAGTATCCTTATATTATTAACTAAATAAAAATTGATTTACGGAAAACTGTGGTTTATGTATAAAATTCATTAAAAAGTACATCTTTATTCATATTAAAAAACGCGTCCATCAAATGGAATATTAATTCTGTCGCTTTCTTTCCACGAGAAATAATTCAACAACGTTTTTATAAAATATTTTTCACTGAAATATAACTTTTATTATTATTAGGATGAAAAGATTTTTTTTAAAGATGCAAACAATGAAAAAAAGTTAAAAATAAAAAAAAACAGTATTATACAAATAAATGAAAATGCAAATAAATTATTTTTATTACGAAAGAACAGAAACAATAAAAATCACATATATACGAATTCTCTAGCCTGGAAATACTACAGGAGCTTTCAAAACCCAAAAAATATTTTTTATAACTTTTTTCGTTAAAACATCATTACGATCAATGATAAACTTTTGTTTATTAGACCGATCGAAATAATTCATTTAGAGGTGAAAAATTGTTACCTGGACTTTTATAATGGAAATGGTAATGGGGCTTACAATAAACGTAAAAAAAAAATAAATGCGTAAGGGTGGTGGAGGGTTGATTTGGAGGTTGAAAAGGGGTGAAAAATGGTATTATTGCGAATTTCGGCGAAAGTTGACATCAAAAAAATTTCTGGTTATTTAAGACATAGAAAGATATACTTTCATCAAGTTTCGTCAAAATTAAATTATTTTTGCGGAAATGGAAAATAAAAAACGAAAAAAATAAGAAAAGATTTTTCGCATTTTTCTCTGAAATTTTGAGGTTATGTTAAAAACAAAGCTACATAGATTTTTGCATGAGCTATAACTTTTGTATTGGAAATTTTTTTTTTCAACCCCCCCAATCCGCCAAATCACCTCTCAACATCTCCGCTCACAAATTTATTTTTTTACGTTTATTTTAAGCCCCTTTACCATTTCCACTTATAAAGGTCCAGGTAACAATTTTTTTTCTCTATGTGTATTTTGGTTGGACTATATATGTTAACGAGTAAGATGAGATAAGTGAAGAGGTAGATGAAAATATTACAAATCTTTACCGGGAATTGATCCCGACAGTACTTTACCAACAAGCCACTACGATTAGAAACCATGACAAATAGTCGAACAGATTTTATTATTATTCACAATTTATTACATTATTCATCACACGTGAGATGATTACTTTCCTGGCATCATACCTCTAGTCTAGAGCTATGCTGCAAAATGAAAGGTATCAGTCAGGAATGGGAGTGGGGTTTTTGCATTCTTCGACGTTTCATGACCCATGGACCCCCCCCAAAAAAAAAAAATTGGTGGTTGTACGTACCTACGTATGTAACCATGCATCCATTTGTACGTACCATGTATCCATTTGTTCGATGGATACATCGAACAAATGGAATTAAAAACATAAAAATAAAAACAAATAATTAATACAAAAAAAAACCAACAGAAATAATATAAAACACGTGTAACAGTGATAATAACAATTAAATAGATCATCCCAACAATCTTAGCTGCTCAAATAACCAGCCTCAAAATTAATAATAACACCAGTAATTATATCAGCAATTACAGGAATAGAAATAACCAAACATTAGTCTGCCAATTTTTATTAAAAAAAATTGAAGGAACAAAAAAGTAAAAAATTACAATTAGATCAATAAAAAAGGCATAAATTACCGAGCAAGTAAAGATAAAATTTACCCCAATATTCCAACTTAGTAACAACAGCTTAAAAAATATCTTTAAAGTATTTTATTGCTTGTTCGTTTATTTTATTTCTTTTTTTTATTACTGGTATTAATGAAATTAGGTTGATCTCTATTGATACTCATGTATATATATATAAAATATTATTTGACGAGATTGGTAATTACTCTAATTTGTGATTATGGTTGTTTTTTATATTTTTATTGAGGGGTATTTTTTTTATTAATGTTTTTCTTTTTTCATTTATTTTTTTTAGTCAGTTCGAGCTGTTGATTCGTGTATATGAGGCAATTTGTTGAACGTTTGGGGATCAATATCTCTACAGGCTAAATAGTTTTTTGGGGTCAATTTTCTCAATACACTTTATATTTAGTACGTGCGTGCATACTTATTTTACCATTAAAAAAAAAAATCATTAAAAAAATTAAGAAATAAATCTTAGTAATCTTTTACTAATTATACATTTTTAGTGGAATTCTTCTTAGTTTCTTCCATTTAACATAGTAAACATAGAAAAATTAAAAAAAAATTTCTTGGAAGGTGATTTTGGAGGTGGGGAAAACAGAAACGTATCTTTTTAATTTTCAAAACGTTTTTGGTTTATTTAAACATATATAACGATAATTCTAAAATAAAACTTCATCATAAATTACTCCCACCCCAAGAAAGAATTCATAGGTAACTTTATTCATGTATAATTATTTTTTCACAGTATAAGAATAAATAACCAATGCCAGGAAAGTAAAACAACTTTGTTATCAGATTTTTTAAACATAAATCTAACATTCAGTAATTTATATTGGCGTTATTTTTATTTTAAATCTCATCAGCTATAAACGTGACTGCTAGAGTTTTCCAATATTGAGGGTTGACGTATAAGAAATTTTACAAACCCCGAACCTGAACTCGGGATCTTCGAAGTAACAGGCACATCACTACCAACCAGACGGGGCAGTCTCCAATCTTCAACTTTGATTTTTTTTTTTTTTAGTAACTGTTTGAAAAATTTTTATCTTAAAAGCGAAATGAAAATTCATTTAACCTATCTACTGATTCAATTTAAGTCTAATCTAACTTTATATTCCTTCATATCAATTGATACGTTAAATTATACTAAAACTAGTTTCCTTATTTTTGTTAATACTTTTCAGACATTTTCCTAGATATGTATGTGTTTAATTAAACATAATAACCTTTCTTACATAATATTCTTAAAGAGCTCTGCAATATTTTAAAATGGAATTTCATCTAATATCCCATCCCACAGTTTATTTTCAGAAAAATGTTATTTTCTCATTTAAAAGATAATTTTGTTTATAATTTTATTTTCTTAAAATTATTATGTACTCAGCGTCATTCACGTGAATCAGACAAATAATAAAATATTTATCTCATGAAAACAGTTGCACACATTTTGAAGTTACAATGACTTAATGAAACCGTCTGAAACTCATACCTGGTGTTGTCGGGAAAATCCAACATAACTTTTTAGATTCCCTACTAAGGGAATGAATATAATAATGCACGTTTCCCAAGGGGTGGAGAACATTAATCTTGTCTTGTTTCTTTATAGTCTTTCCTGTAGCTGTGACGCATGTAAATCACCTGAAGTACAAGAGGAACTAGTAACACTTGTTTTGTTTAAAAAATAATGATATCTATATACATTATAAAACAAAGTCTCCTGATAGACTGACTCATCAATGCACAGCTCAAATTACTTACATAGGTGAATTTTTTAAAAGAATCGTTTTTATAACGTAGGCACCTACTAAGGATGGATTTTAGAAAAATCCTCCGTCTATAAGGTGGTGAAGAAGAGGGGCAAAGTTTTTCATAAAAATTCTATACCTCGGGAACCGAAGGTGTTGTAGTCATGGAAATTTTTATTTATACACGCTTTTGAAAATAAAATTATACGTATTTCATCAGTTTTAAAAACTCCAGTTAGGGGAATTTATTTTCTTATAGTTTCATGAAACTATATGAAGCCGATACATGTTATAGTCTTGAAAATTGATATCAAGATATTTTTTTGAGAGAAAAAAGGCTCACGTTTCAGCATTTTTCAAAAATTAAATTTGATGTAAAGAAGGCGGACCAAAATTTTAAAGAAAATTCTAATTTGATAAAGTTTTCTACAAAAAATCGGATTGTATTGTAGGAGCCGACTTCGGTCCACTTTCACCATCACTTTATCGTTTAAATTCGATGCGAAATATTTTTACTTTGTCGCTCAACTTATTTTTGCACAAGAGTTTTTATTTATTACTTTCTTGGTGTTTTTCTGTTTGGTAATGTTTTGAAAGTTTGTATAATTCCAAGGTGCGATTCAAAATTGTAAGCGTAACACACATGTACGAAAACAATTAATTATATTCGATGTAAAATCTATTGACGAATTCAAAAACTATAAAATCGTACGATAAATTGCAACTGATTTTTTTGCTTATTACATCGGTAATACGAGTAATACGGTGTTACCCGGTTGTGGCCAAGAAAAGTCTGTCTTTATTTCGCGTATATCTCTTATACAATCTGAATATTTTTTTGACTTCAAATACTTAAGTTTTCCCTAAAGCTGTGTTTCGGTATAATTATCAAGTCCCGGCAACAGACTATGGGGGTGGGGGTAAATTGACCTACCGGAAAGATTGATTCTCTAATGAATAGTTTTAATTGGCCTGTTTCAGAATGAGTTACCTGTTCATTCTAGCACCTGAAGGTAAAACCGCTAATGTAGTTTACAAAGAAGCTCTCAGATAGATTTTTCTGCAGTGTTTTCTACTTATCTAAAAGAAAACATCGACCGCGAACCATAAACACTGCTGGTCAACAAAATCTCCATCGTACAAACATTCCCAGAAACACCAAAAACTTTGCCGAAGTAAACAGATCATTTTGTCAGCAAGCCCATTAAAACACCAACTTTTATGTTTTGGTAGAACTTTAACAAAATTCTAATGTTTCTTTTTAAAACTTATTCTAGATACAAATAAAAAATACACGTGACCGAAGCGGTGAGCAACACCTAGTTAACTCTACAACCCATTGTGGTGAACTGGATGATAATTTTAATTTGTAGAGTTGAATATCACCTGCATTTTGATGAGCTTGGTATATTAATATTCAGCAGTATATTTGGCTCTGTAAAGAAGAAAACGGGAACCAATATGTTCCTCACTTTCCTTAGTAATAAGTTTGGTATGAGGTTATTGTTATCTTGAAAACCTTTCTACCAGTTTCTGGAGCGATCAGTATCTTATGTCAAATCGCCGATAACCTATTTCGTTTATGGAACTTAAACAAAAATAAATTTTTCTTAACACTGTTCAATAATCTGTTAAAAAATTAAAAGAAAAAACGTAAATTAATTAAAAATAACTCAATTTGAAATTATCGAATCTAATTTTTTTTTTAATATTAAGATGATTAGTCTTTTCTAAACCAAAATAAGAGTTAGACGACATTGGCGTGTGGCTGACGAAATGGAAAATGAGAGTGAATCAGAACAAATAGAGTGCCATTCAGCAAAGGGTGATTGTCCATGGTTCCACCTGAATGGCGTCTATATCCCTCACAGGGATCGGGTACGGTATTTTGGCCTATCGTGGATCTTCGCCTGACGTGAAAGGGCCACGTGGTAGAAAAAAGGAAAAATCTTAACATCAAGTGTGGGAAACTAAACTGTTTACTGGGTAGAGATCTCACAGTTATCATTATCTAATAAACTGTGGATATACAGAGTTATCCTTAAATCTGTCTAAACATATGGAATTCAGCTGCGGAGGAAGACAATTAACAGCGATATTGAGATAATTCAAGCATTTAAAAATAAATTCTCGAGGATCATAATAGAGGCGACGTGGTTTGTTTGGGGTAAATTCATGACTATCTATCTTCTGTTTACGAAGAAATTCAAAAAATTAGCTCGCGATACAAACACAGGTTAGACAAACTTATAAATTATCTGGCAGTAAATCTATTAGATAATAGCAATGAAATCAAGCCACTAAAACATTTCTGTATGCTAGACTTGGGAGATGTAACCAAAGGAGTGACCAGAAGAAGGAAACTAGGAGCGGGATGACTCTGTCACTGTGTAGTGAACGTCAATTTGAAAGTTTACAAATTACAACTATTTTTATTTACTGACGAATATTTGTTTTCTCTGTAGAATTGTTTTTATATGATGGTACTAATGACATTGTTTTTGTTTTTATCTTATTACTTTTTCTTCCTGTAATTTATTATTAGTGCTATGTTAAGTATTGAACTTTACCTGGACCCCCTGTACAAGAGCTTTTCCTGTATTTGTTGAACCTTTGTATGCTTTAGTAAGGGATTTCGTCGGGGACCTCTCTTCACAAGATTATCACGAATCAAATTTACTTAAGGTCTCTTATGAGATACCGATTGCAAATGCTAACATATAGATAAAAACAAATTTAAAGAATCGAAAACTTTTACCAGAATCAACATTACGTTTATTAACAGACGGAACTTACAGGCATTATTTTATAAATCAAAATAATGCAAAAAAAAGGTTTTATATATATTTTTTTGATATTTCTGAGAATTTTTATACAATGCATGATTTTATATCTATATATACGGACTAAAAAAAAGGAAGAAAATAAAGCAGTCACGAATTAATGGTTGTTAATTATTCTTTGTGTAGTAATACTAATTCTAATAGCAATAGCCTACTGTAATGTATGTTTACATTTGCGTTTTGTTAACACGATTCGCATATAGCATGCATGTAGGATACAATGAGAATAAGGTTATAGTAGTGTTACGTGGCGTAGTGAACTGGATAAGTACAAAGTATGTTTTTATGTGTTATAACCTCTACATAACTCATTCGTTGTTTAGTACTAATTTCTCCATGTGACATACCGTAAGATGTGTGTATGTGTGCGTGCGCGTGTGCGGGCTTGTAAATATATGAGAGAGAGAGAGATCGAGTGAGTAGGATTCTACCGACCAACCCTCTTTATTTTATGAATATGGGACTGCGGAGTTGCACTAACTAGCGTACCGTAGTGTAATTTTCAGCACGTCCGTACTTTGTTAAACTCTTGTTTAGCATTTTTAATCTTCGGCTTAGGTTAGACCACACAGTATATCATTCACAGCAACGTTGAGGGTTGGGTCGGTTAGAGGAAGGACGTTAAGGGAAATATGTATACAAAAGTAGTGTGCGGCGTGAAAAATGCTTGTATGGCCATTAGGCTTCTTTTATGAGCAAAGTCCGTAAAAGGATATAAATATTCTTCTCCTTAAAGCAAACAATTTTTATACACCAAAAGCTTGTTTCATCAGTATTTTAATTAAATATTTAGCTTACAGTATGCGAATATATGTATCTTTTAATTTATGAAATATTGTTATCCGGTAATCTTTATAGAGAAAATACGACTTAAACCGTAATTAAATTTCTGAACGCGAATAAACATTTAACTAAACTGCTACTTTAGCACCTCATGTTAAAACCTCCGTTTAAAAATATTATGCTTGTTTTCTATTTCACTTCGTATCTCACGATCAGTTTAACCAATATAATCGTAAAATTTTGTGCTGTAACTTGAGTATAAGATGAAATGATTTCATAAACTCGGATGACGGGGTGGAAAAATACCGAGGGTGTGGTCTATTTAAAATTTAACTACTGTCACATTTTTTATTGCTAATAATAACTACTTTAATAACACTTTACACTTTAAAAAAAAATTCTATTATCTCAACTTCTATACCTAAAAATTTGTTTTTAGTAATTTTAAAAATAATATATTTTAATTCATTAACTGAATATCCATTTTCATTGAAACGCTCTGGTTAATTTCTTAATTTTTCGAATTTATCTTTTACTTAAAAACGACAAATTTTTGTTAATTTTGTAAATTATTTTTAATAATCATGTTTTGTATTATTTCTACAAGTAGTTTAACAGTTAAGCTAATTTTGCAACCGCCGGTCAGGAAGCAAATGTTCCTTGTCGCCCATCCTCACTACACCGTAATATCAAGTTTTCACACTTCTGTAGATCCCGGTATTTATAACTATTGACTAAACAGGATTAAACCTACACTCACAAAACCAAAAATTTGGAAAGAAAGATAATTATTAAATTTGTCTGCGTAACGGTGAGAAAAATAATCTACCCAAAGAAAAATGATTTCAAATAATACTTATGAGACTTGAATGATGTTATTTGATTAACATTAATTTTACAGAATAGAGATCTGGACCCAGCATTATGGCTCATAATTCAAGCGTCAAATACTGGTTTAGACTTCAAGATAACGAATTTTTTGCTGCTAGTATTAAAAACTAATAGCGATTGAAGTAATGTGTAATTATAAAACGGATATGTCGAAAATAGATGAAATGAGACGAACAGAGTACGAGATCAACAACCCCACCAAGGCTAGAAATCTCCAGCCAGTACACCCTATCTCGCTCAGATTCCCTCCAGAGATCATAGCATTTATACCCAAGCAAGAGCAGTATATTATTAATAAGCGATTTGATGTTGACTGGCTTAAATGCATGTTTCAACAAAAATTAAACCCTTTTTCTACAGAAATTAAAAACCAGTCTTAAAATAGATACAAAATTCCTAAAGGAAAAATCTCGCTTACCCTTAAATTACTTGACGGGTGGATAAATCCAACTGAAATATGTAAAGTTTGTCAGACGCTAATTGAAGGATATCCATGTATGAGAAAAAAATATTATTTTTAAATTTCAATATCTAAAAAAAAATATTTTTTTTTAATAAAATTTTTGAAATAGAATTACTAATGTATAGATCTGTAAAACGATATATATAAAAATCAATGTTTGTTTGTCTGTCTGTTCCAACTTAACTCGAGATCTACCAGACAGATTTGTCTAAAATTTTGCACACCTACACTTTGAAGCCCTGCGGTTAACATAGGCTAATTTTATTGGACCTCCGACATAACGGTTGCGAGTTGTCGACGTTAAAGTTACTTTTTTTCCATTTTGGTAACATTGGATTCATTTGTTCGCATGCTTTAAAAGTTAAATTTCATGTGATTTTATTACAGATTTTCTTCTTTCTATATATATATATATATATATAAGATAGAAGATTACCCGTGCGGAAAAAATAAATATTACAAAATATTACATATTTTAAATTCGGAAGATTTCACATGCAAAGAAGTACCTAAGCAAAAAGAAAGAACCTGAAAATCTCGCAGGCAAAAGTAACTAATCTCTAACACTTTTTCATAAGCGATCAGAAAAAGGACTGTGAAAAAGCGCATTGCTGAATAAAGTGTAAAAGATAAAAAAAAAATAAAAAAAGTGTTTAACAAATTTACATATGGTTGCATAACTAAGACAAAAAGTTTTTTTTTAATTTTTTGAGTTGTACGCACGCCCGCAAAGGCTTCTGAAATAGTTCGGACCCTCTAGGTGGCACTGGAATCGAGATATTTTGAAAAATTGTATTTATGGTCCGATTTGGCTCATATTTGTCGAAAACGATAAAATTTTGGTCGACATACAATTAGTTCATATTTAACCATATAGCGCGGGCGAAGCCGCGACTGGGATGCTAGTTATATAATAATTATTTAATTACCTTCAAAATAAATTAATAATGATTTTAATGCACGTATGGGATAAAATAAAGAGAACGAGATAAAGAATGAGAGAGAGAATGGAAGAATTGTTTTCACTTGCTATTGAAGACAATTATTCGAAAACAGGGGACTAAGGTCAGGTAAGTCGCGCCGGACGGAAATTAGGTCTATTCGGTGAGAATAACAGTGTGACACCGCAGGGTAAAATTGGTAGTGTAGAACGTTTTGTTGTAAAGGGTGAAGGTGTTTTTGCTCTTAGTGTATAACCCTACCGTTCAAAGGGTCGAGGACAAAGTGGATTGCCGCTTAATGAGGTCATTACTATAGCGTGTGTATGTGTGAGTGTGATCAACGAGCCGACAGTCTGCCATATACCACTCTACACCGACCACCTCCTGAATTTCCACCCCTCGGGGGGTTACAAATACTGTGCACTTAAAGAATGTCGGTTCGGAGATATGGGAAACTAGCTAGGTCATTATTCAACACGTGTCCCTGGAGAAATTGGCAGTCGCAAGCACCGCCTGGGATTCCAAACAGAAAGCAATTCAAGTTAAGTAAATATTTCATCTCGCTACGCCGACATATACGACAACGAAATAAAGGTTTTCGAACACAATATAATACTGTTACCTTAAATATTACGTCTGTTATTATTATTTTCACTATTAGTACTTAAGAAGAATTTAACTCGAGTGTTATTTCGTTTGTTATTTCAACATTTCTGTATGCACTTAAATAATTTAATGATACCGTAACCTTACACTAATTTTGAAACAAAATTGAAAAATATGACATAATTATTAATTATTTTTTGTTATATTATGATTATTTATAGAAAGGCGTCGATTAAAATGGTAATATCAACAATTTACTAAGTTTTAATTCGAACTAACTTTAAAAATTGAAATTTTAAGAAAATTCTTTTTTTTACTTCAAGTTCGATTTTCCAAGTTGGTTTATTCACAAACCTAGCGTATGAATATAATTTTATTTCTTTTTTAATCTAATACATTTAAATTTATAATTACTGCACTTACAATGAAATGTGTTTGAAAGAAAGGTAAACGACGGTAAATCTCCATCTTTAAATTCCTTTAATATTTCAAGAAGTTATCTCAAAAAAACTTCTTAATACGGGAAAACTAGGGAAATTTCCCTAACAAAAATCATTAAAAAGTTATATTTAGGTAAAGATTAATGCTTGAAAATTGATCAATAAACATATCGGTTGAAATAAGTAGTCCCCTCTTTTTTCTGAAAACGATTTATTTTTAATCTGGTTACAAAATTTACGAATAGGATTTTAAATAAGAAAAAATCCAGCAAAGAGGTATGTAATTTTCCGGGCTTCGCCTGCGAGAGTTTTTTATTTCAAATATGGTATTGGGTTTTTAAATATTAAATGACTTGATCATTTTTACTTTAAATGAATTTTGAAATACAGAATCGAAATCGATTTATTCAGAATATCTAATAAATGATTTTAGAAATCGGTTCCTACAGAGTGTTTCTAGAAGTTCTAGTGATTTTTCATTAAATGATAAATGGCGCCAAATGTAACAATTTTTAACTCTTGTAAATATTAATATCCTTGTATAATCTATTATAAGAAAAACTTTTAAATAAATTTGGAGCTTTATTATAAAATCTGTAAAAAAAATTAATAAATGTGAAATCGAACACTGCTTTACCCGCTTGTTTCTAAAGACTAAAACCTAATACAAGTAAGATCTCATTCATAAAAAAAAAACAAACACAAAATGTCATTAAAATATATCAATCTCTTTGTACGATATAAATTTTTATTAAAAATACAAAATATGACAAACAGAAGGAAAATGGAAGGGATGGCCGCTTGTCTTCGTATCAAGTTTGGTCAACACATCACGGGATATCCGTATAGCTATAGCAGGAGGAAAAATAAGTGGATATCCACTCTTCCCCGATGGGGTAAAATATCAGGCTAAACTGGGATATATAAATATATAGTAAAATATTTGTGTCCAATTTCAACTTCTTTGAAAGACAGGTTTTCGACATATGAGGCGATAAACAATTTAGAAATAATACTGAATATTCTCCTTCCCTGAAATCCTATTGACTTTAAACTTTTGAATTTGAAATATCTTAAGATCATCAAACTAACGCTCAATTTTCTACTATTTCTGTACAAAGGCTCAAAAATTAAAAATCATGTAATGATGGAAGACCAGAAATATACTAATTTCAGCGCGCATCGAGCGGCACAAAACGAGTCTACTTTTCCCCCTACACTCTTTGCGTTGGTTGATGCAACAGTGTGCTCATATTGTGCAATTTATAAAACTTTTATTCCTTCATTTGTCAAATGGTAAATCGTATAACTGTGCATTTTTTGTATTTTAGATGATATTGCAATTTCAAATGCTACATGAAAACGTAACGCTCGATTCTATGGTCGGGGCCAACTTCCGGCCTAAAACGTAAGACGTATTCTACGTCAGAAATTTAAAAACGGAATAAAATATAATACATCTTAGTGCATTCCTAAGAACATAAGTTCTACCTCAGTAGCCATTTCTATATGTTATTTTTCTTATCAAGACTTGTTAGTAAATTTTTTACGAATAATTTTTTTCGTACGGGCATCGTTTTTTTACGTTAAAATGAAAAGTACATGTTTTACAAACGAATGATAAATTAATATTTTCGTTAGTACATTCGTTAGAAATATAATCATTCTTAAACAAGGTTATTTAATTAGTTTAAATAAAAACTAATCAAACTAACGGAAAAAAAAGCTAATACTCATAAAAAATTCATATCATTTGGTATAACTCGGGTAAAAATTTCAAGAACAGACCTAATACCTTAACAGATTTTGATACTTAAGATAATTTCAAAGATACAGAATATTTGGATGCAGACCTTCCCTATTCATTCGCATTATGTTCAGATGAATGTATGCCTTGAACAGACTGTACGTGTTAGGTGTGTGTAAATGGCATTCGCATAGTCCTTTTAACATAGAAATAGCATTAGTTCAGAGTGATTTATGTGCATATATTAACTCAAATCTGAGAGCTTCTCCGTTTGGTTTGACGTTCTGTATAGTTATAATAAACCAAAACATCGACAGTGTATTAAGTGTCGGCTTCACGTAACATTTAATGCGTTTTATCAACCGACCGCTTTATCTGTACTAAATTAATTAATATAATATATATATATATATATATATATATATATATATATATATAATGCATTTGTAAAAAAGTCATATTTAATTTAATTTTCAAATATATTTAATTAACAAAGAAATACGTGTCATTTCTATAATAACAAACAAATAAAATAGGGCTCAGAGAAAATATTCTTATCCGGAGAAAATTATGTCATGAGACTTTTAAGAAGGAAACAGAAATTATATACCTGTGAAAGACTGAAAAGCACAACTGAAAAATTGCTCTAATTTATCTAGAATGAAAATTTTCTTAAAAAAACTTAAGAGGTGAATCACGTTACACTTTTATAAATTTTTTTATAAAAAATATATAAAAATAATTCTGGTTATATATACTGTTAAATAACTTCTCTGATTATTCTCACCCAGGTTGAGTCTTCTTGTACTGACAATTTTCACGTTATCGGCCATATATTTATCAATTAATAGCTACTTCAGTCGAGAAGAATTATTTTAAAAATTATAAACAAAAATAAACTGGAAGATGACATTTTCTCATTTCCTGAATAGAGAATATTAAAATTAAAAATGGTACTAATTGCGGTTAAACGTTTTTAATATCTGTTTACTCAAAATGGATTAGATAAAAATAAACATCAACATCGAATCGTTCAGGTAAAACCATAAATTAATGAACGATACTCCTTATATTGGTCTAACGAAATTCGAAAAAACTAAAAATGACAATTATAAACTATTTCGTTGCCGTGATAATGTATAGTACTGAATGCTGACAGATAAGCAAAAGAAATAAGGAAAATTTAATTGTTTATTTATTGAAGCGATCCTTCAAAAATTTTAGGTAGAATGAATTAAAAAATGTTTACGTAAATATATGCAAAAACCAATGCGAATAGTATTAAAACTCGCCAACTAATTCGATAAGGACATACCTAGGAGGAAGGGGGATTGATAAATAATAGGGGGCCAAAGAGAATACGAATCATGTCAATTAGTTACTAGAAGAAAAAGGAAAGACCGTAAATAATTAAAAAAGAAACTAAGAGCGCCGTGCAGGATATATATATGAAGGCAGCTACAGAAAAAAAACCGATTTAATAGAAAAATAACTAACTGAGAACGAAAAACATCAAAGTCTGTGTAGGATTAGAGCAATGAAAATATATTATTCAGTAAACAATTAACAAACGAAACACAAAGCAGTCGCGCCAAACGATTGTTAAAATAAATTCAAAAATAGAAAACGCTAAAAAATACAGTTTTCAAAAACAAATTTAATTAAAATCTTAGTTTAGATGGCCAATTAAGTTGTTAAACAATACTGATACATATATGTATACCGAGATATTACCATTAAAAAAATACCAATTCAACATAAATAAAATTAAAAAAATAACAACGATGAAGTAATAATAAATAGCTGAATAAGTTCTTATGAAACAATCCAAATATATTTTTTACCCCTGTGTTTTAACATAAAAATAAATCCTGACTGTAGAATATATAAAATGTTTGTTTATTAAATACTATGGAGTATTAATTTTAAGCAATACCAGTTGAAAGTGAATTATAATTTTTAAGGTTCTAGAATCGAACACCGATCAGATTTAACATTAATTTTCATTTGTTACGCAACCATATACTGTACACCCATATTATTAATTGTTTGTATTTTGTACTCACTATTATATCGTTCTATAAACATCAACTTATTATGGTAAATAAATCATTTTAAAAAAAGCTGACAACAAAGTTGTAATACATTCCTGGCATTGCTTATTCTTAATAGGGGAGAAATGATGATACGTGAACAGTTACCCAAGATCTCTTTTTTAGAGTGGGCGTAATTTATGATGGCATTTTTTTATAATATTATTGTTAGAAGTTCATTGTTTAGGTTTTAATACTATTAAAAATTTAAATAAATCCATAAAGGTTTGAAAAATTTTTTAAAATTAAACTTTGATCAGCTGCCCCGCCTCAAATTTTCCCCAAATTTTTGTTTTTTTTTTTTTTTTTACTTGCACTACTACTTTTCCTAGGAAAACATAAAAAATCGTTTAAAAATATACAATAAATAGAGAAAAAACCTTTCTTTCGATTTTAGAAGAAGGAAGGAATTTTGTGGAAAACTTTTTTTGGTTGTATTTAATGGTAAGATAAGCATGCATGTAATAAGCTTAATATAAAGTGAGGTTGTGTTAGCAAAATTTTGAAAAGATTGAAGCCCCATAGAGATTATCCGTCCCGCAAAACTTTGTAAAATATTTCATCAAAATCGGTTTATCCAGTTAAAAGTTATTAAGCTTCAAACACGCCAACACACGTACATATGTACGTACGAACATTACCTCCCACGTTTTCTCTTTCTTTGGGTGACTGAGTCATGAAATGTTGAGATAAGAATAAACAACCTATACCCTACTTTTTCAGTGATAAAAAAATGGATTCTTGCAGCATAGCTCTAGAGCTATGACACCAGTAAAGTAAAAGAAACAAATTTTAATTGAAATCACTCAAAACTAGTCATAATTCCGACGGATGTCTTTTATAATTTTAATTTATAAAAACAAGTAGAAATACACCTTTTTTTAATATTTCAGCAGTATTTATTATATTTATTATAACCACTGAAATAATGTTTTATTTTATTTATAATATTTAACGTTTGGTTTCTTTTAATACTAATTGTTCGATGATGTTAAATATAATTCAACATCGGGACTAGTTTGATATTTTAATTAAATTTTATATTTTAAATGATTTTATGTATCCAAATTTATTAAATAAATTACAAAAGACAGGTGTTATGAAGAAAGGAGATTACAAATCGATGCACATATACATAGAATTAACTAAATTACAGATTAACTAAACAGATCTTTGACCTGCTAAAAGTTACAAATTCAAGCCCACATAGTTTTGGAAAACAGGAAAATATATGAAAAATGTTAGAGTTAACACAGATACAATAAATGGCAAAAGTTTTTTTTAGACAAGTAATTCAGAACGCAATTTTTCGGGATAGAAACAATCAACCAGTAGAAAGAAGTAAAGACAAGAAGAGAAGGAACGGCTGAACGCTGAAAGAAGTGTGGGCACAAAGGAGCATAAAGTTGATTTATTGTGCCCTCTAATAAGGTTATTCGAAAAAAATAAATATATAAAGAATGTTTAAGAAATTTTGTTTTCGCGCATTTTATATAGGAATAAATTCGATTAAGGTTAAAAGAGGTGTAAGGGTAAAAGTAACTAAAAGGTAGATTTTTCATTTTCCTGTCGATTATTAAAGAAAGATTTATGTAATGAAATGCAATGGTGAATTTGAAAATAAAAATTACTAGAATATAATATTACGAAGAAAGTAAATAATTAGGCTTCAAAATCGTCCGCAATGATATAACGCAAAATTAATGAAATTGAAAAATTACAAAATTCTGAAACAAGAAAAAATATTTATATACATATTGTTCCGGGACGTATTAGCCGAACTTCAGGAACTCAATCAGGACACCAAAATGAGCAAAAACGTTCATATCGACATAAGTCCTATTTTGCTTTATTTTCTTTCTGGACGCCATTTTGTGATTTTCAACAAAAAAATTATTTCTCAGGATCGAGTAAACCTACTTTAATTAAATTTGACAGAACTAAGATTTGTACAAGTCTGTTGTACAAGACTCTTGTTTTACAAAACAAAAATTTTGAAAACATCACCTTCAAAAATTTCAAAATGCCGGCCATCTTAATTTTTTAATCTTCAATATCTTTGTAATCATTTGTTTGATTAAATTGTTATTTATTACAAAATTTATTAAGAATTTTATTTTGAACAAAATGACACCTCATTTGCAAAAATCCGTTGAAAAACAATCGAGTTACTGTAGACAATTAATTACGCAGTAATTGTCTGCAATAACTAAAATTAGTAACTAAACTTAAAATAAAACTATTAACTAAAATTAAATTAACTAAATATGGCAGTACGTTTTCGCACCGTAATGCAAGCTCACAATGACACGACAAATTCTCTTGCGATGATTAAACCGATTTCGTTTGTAACAAAATTTAACCGTAATCTCTTTCTTTGAAGCGCCTTAATGAAGACCTTTTGTCATTATTAAATATTTATTGACTTACAAATATTCCCGTCAGAAGGATAATAACATCTCATACTGGAACTCCCTCTAATTTTTTTTGTATGTTTTGAAGCGCACAACGAAAGTTTGTTATTAGCACCCAGACGCAATAATATAAACAAACTAGTTCAACGTCACTAACGCTAAGTATAAGGGAGATATAAATTCTCTCTTCAGAACTTCCTCAAAAAGTCAGAGATTTTCATGATAAAAAAATGTGCCGTTAGGTCATTGTTTGGTGCTTATTACTATGAATCGTGTAGACCGATATTTAGTAAATTCATGTATTTATACAGAGAAATCATTTTATCGCGCACATCATTCGTCTTAAGCACACTGATATTGAGCAACCATGAGTAAGAGTAAGAGATGAATTCCATTAACCCTGATTTGCTACGAAGGATATCAAAAAAATATGTTTCAAAGGGTTCGGAGACCTGCCTTCAGGAAATTGGTGGACGTTTCCAACGCTTGCTGTAAGACATTACCAATTGTCCACAGCTACATTTCATAAATCAATTCAAACGCGAGTATCTCCGTATTATAGTCCATAATGGAATTATAGTGTAGAGTATCATGATTCGCACGATAAAATCTCACTATATTTTCGAATAAACAATCTTTGATAAGAACAGCCACTTACTGAAAATAACAATATCCATTCATCAAACTAGATTATAGAACTATTTTTGAGTAATTAAATATAATACTTCAGCTTACGAAAATTGCCTTATTATGCTTTCACTGCCATTTTTAGTTTTTAATACATCTTCCCATCAATTTGTTTAACATACTATTAAAATATTTAATAGTAATAATACAGAAATAATAGCTCTTAACAATAAAGGTTACTTTCGATGAATTTTTAAGCGGTAACAAAGAACCTGGATTTACTCACCTCGTTCAACGCATAAAAAATATGCGTTCAAATAAATTGTATTAACGCCTTCTGAATTATGAATTAGTTTGTAATTATGTTTTATATTTACTAATGATATGTTTACCTTAATATTATTTTATAGGTTTTATCTAATATAGTTTTTAATCGCACCTATTTTTTTATTTTATAATTATTTTTTCGCATAGTAAATTAATTCACTATAGAAGGTTACAGAGCAGATTGATTGTGGGCGAATGGGAACAGAATTTTGTAAATAAGACTGACCGGGATTCGAACTCGGGACTCCAGGATGTAATACCGAGACGCTACCACTCTGCCACGGATATTGGTGGACAATATGCAATATTAGAATACATAATTTTATGTATTCTGTGATGGTATTCTGACCAAAGTTTTACCACGGTTCTTCTGGATCCACTCAAGTAGATACCGATGCAAATCCTTTTTTAATACGTGGTTTAGCATACATACATACTCCTGACATGATCTATGCGAGTACTATTAACTACCGATCAGGGTAAAAGATTTAATTATGACATCTGTACATCTGAGGAAGATATTTTATGACAAAGAATTAAATAAAACAACGGCAATGAAATTTTATCAGCCAGATTATAATAAGAAATTGAATATTAATAATAATTATAATAGTTAAATATTAATAATTCTATGCAAAATAATTTTACATGAATTCGATGGAAGACTTTTTAAAAAAAAAACCCACATATTTTCGTAATTATTGATGACGTAAAAATTGTATAATTAAAATAAAAATAGATGTTTTATATTTTAAAATATATTACGTAGATCGCTTTTGAAAATAATTTATTGCTTTGCTGAGCTCCGAATTAAAAATGGGCGAAAAGATCGTGTTTATTTGTGTTTTTTATTAGAAAAATAAATAGCTTGTTTGCTATTTAAACAAATTTTTAATTAAATAATGTAGTACCTTTTAATTTGGTCAAACGTATACATATATATTTACAGCTCAAATTCCAGTGTTTTCTTTCATTAACAAAATTATAAAAGTATATTTTCTGTAATAAATTCTAGTATATCACGTTGAAATTAGATTTAAATTAATTTTCTATTCCATTTTAGTTTAAAGGTTGTTTTTTTTATCTTGTTATTGTTGTTTTAAGTAATGATTAGGTAAATTCAGTATTATGCCTAAGTAAAATACAAGAAAAGATAAAGCACATTTATGCAAAAACAACACGTAAATGTAATATAAAAAAATTAATTATGAAAGTTAGGCTATCCGAAAGAAATTTTTCTACAATAAGCTTATTTCTTAACTTTAAACAAGTTTTTCTGAAAAGTCTATATTAAATAAAAGAACAGCCTGTAGTACATTACTAAACAGAAAATAAGACTGATTTTTTTCTAAAATAAACTTGATGTGAAAAAGTATATATATATATAAAAAAGTTTAGTTATTTTAATATTATTGAAGAATGTAAAAATAACAATATTTCAAAAACAGGCGTAGAATATAATATGAATTCAAATTCAAAGTAACGGCCAGTACAAGTAAAAAAAGAATTAAGCAAGCGAAGAAAAAAGGGTACTAAATCACCTTACGTTAGAAATAAAAAAAGGTGTCAACTAAATTGTTTAATTCAAACTTTTAATGGAAAAAAGTTTTAAAATGTTTTAATATTTATGCCTTACCGTGAGATCAATAATTAACTGAACTGAAAAAAATGTTTTCCTTTCTTTTTTTTAACGAGTAATTAGATAATTGGAAAATTGTTAATTTGTTATTACTACAACTATAAAAGAAAAAAATTACAAAAATATATCTTTAATCCGTAACATTGATTTTATATACAAATATACATTTATTTAAAGAGATTTTATAAGTATATATATACTATATATAAGGATCGTTCAATAATCAGACAACAGACAAATTATTTGACGATGGAAAAGTTATTTTATTCAATTACGATGAAAATCACGTTAATTTTTAACATCCTCAGCTAAATTTAGGCACTTTTCCCAACTTTCTGTGAGTTTTCTTAAATCAGTAGTAATGAATTGTTCACCTTAGTGTATAAACCATTCTTGTACAGCATTCTTGATCTGTTCAACGTTAATCGTTGTCGAACTTGGTTTCGCATAAATACGTTTTGAAAAGACCAAAAAACCGAAAATCTGTCGGTGAGAAATCGAGATTATCAGGTGGACAATATATAGACTAACTTGGTGTCAACATCTAACCGGACTTTTGAATAGCTTCCTGTATCTTCTGAGCAGTGTAGGGGGACTGGCATTGTCGAGCAGAAGTATTATGCCTTTTGAGAGAGAACTAGATTGTATTCTCCTTATTGCGGTTTCTATTTATTCTCTACCATATCAAAAGAGTATTTACTGTTGGTTTTACGTTGTTCTTACAAATATTTGTAGTAAGTTGGGCTTTTATAGTCCAAAAATATCGATAGCATCATTTTACTAGCTGGAGTCTAGGTTTTGATTTTTTTCTTCACAGGCAAGTTATGCGATCATAAAAAAAACTTTCTCTAAAAACCGTTGTTTAACTTCCTTAAATATGAATTCGGGTGTCTTTTAAATCTACTATCTCGCACCCATATTGATTGCATTTAGCGATAATTTATCTGTCATGGATAATGTTATAGACTGACACTACAAATTTCAGCAATTTCCCAAATTTTTATGCGTCTGTCCTCACAAATAAGATCATTGCTGCTATTTTGTAAAACGACAGTTGAAACTTGGTCTGGTATTCTGCTACGATGAAATTCGGTACACTTTTTCTGACCGATTTAAACTGTTCCGATGTTCTATTCTCAGATGCAGCTGTTCGGATCTTTCATAAGACAACTGAATTAGAGTTGTTACAATTTTGCTACTTATAGTTAGCAAAATTAAACATAATTCCGGCCAAAATTCCTCACAGATGTTAAAACAATATGGTAAAAAGTGTATTAACCATGCAAATTTTTATAATTTGAGACGGTTATGTATATATATTATGTATAATATAATATAGTATATATGTTCGTTTCTATGATTTAAAACAAAATAAACTTTATTTGGTATATATTTATAAAAAAATAAAAATAAATGTATACCAAATAAAGTTTATTTTGTTTTAAATTATAGAAACATATTCAGTTTATAAAAATTTGCATAGTTAATACACTTTTTACCATATTGTTTTAACTTCCGTGAGGGAATTTTGGCCGGTTTTACAGTTTCAGAAAATAGAGCTCTTTCAAAACTCGCTGTTCTTCTATGGTACAAGTTTCAAGCGAAGCCATTATTTTGAAACAAATAAAAGGATTATAATAATGGAAATTATTTATGGATTGCTGAAATTTTCTATATCAACGCTGACAATTTGCACGTAAGAAACTTTGAGTTTATTTTATTAAATTAAATTAAAGTTTACCCTTTGTTGTCATTTGTCTCAACAACCGTGGTGCGTGTGTAAAATTTAAAAATTGTCAATTAAAAATATTTAATATATTTGATTCTTGTATAAAAAAATTACAAAAGATTTAATAAAATATTATTTGGTAACATGTATGACGCAATTATTTGTAAGGTTTTATGTACTTTAATGTATAAAGAAAGAAAATGAGATTTTATTTATAAATGCGCAGAAACCGAATTCAGCGCAGTAACGTACCTGTCTATTCCAATCTCTAAATAATTGGAAGAAATAATTGGAAGTGATTTATTACAGTAGATATAAAATGCGTTTTTATTAGTAAAGTTTTACTGATTATATCTTTTTATTAGTATTATAATATTACAATGATTAATAAAATCGCTGAACTCAAAGGCTGAGTAGTTACCGTCTCGGCATTTCGTACGGAGGTCCCGAGTTTGAATCCCGGTCAAGCATCTTTTCATACGCTAATAATTTCCACCGGGCTGTCATTAGACTACCAATGACCACAGCTGTTGATGCCCGCACTTTCATAACGAAAAATTAACTTTTTTTCGTTGCTGGCCCCTTTTACTCGTAGTATCGGGGACAGATATACATACAGAAGTCTTTCGATCACGGTAGGAATTTTGGTGAAACGATTCAGTTACATCGACTTTAAACAAAAGTGAAATAGATTACAGCACTTGACTTTTACTGTATACTAATAGTACTTCAGCGTTCTCTCTATCATTTTAATAAATACGATTTTAAGTGAATAGCATCAACCCTGTTAAGCAAATACATACAAGAAATAAATATTAAAAATTAAAAAACACGACTGCCAAAAAAACATTGCTCTTTAATACAGGATAATTAATGAGCGTGCGGGTGACAATTTTGTATTTTATAGTATTTGTATATAGTATAATTTTGTTTTCAAATTTTTTAAATTTATTAATTTACATAACCTATGACACTCCCGGTTACGTAAAGATTCCAGAGCGGGGTCATACATTTAAATCGGTTCTGTCGTTGACCTGCTACAGTGGAACAAACATACATCCATAAATACATACACCCTAAAATATTACCCTTTTTGGGGTAGTCTTGTAATAAGGTTCAAGCTACCAGCAGTTGAATTATATCGGTTATTGTATAGGGTTTCGCTTTTTTCTCTTTTATAAAATACTACAAAAATTAAACGCAATAATTTTTTATTTAAATTTCTTAATTGTTAGTCGCATTACGGTTAAGGTTTTAATGATTAATTATTTTTTGTCTCATAACACTTTATGCAATGTGAAGCTAACGATAATTTGTCGACTATAAAAGTAACATTTTTTTTAATATTCTTAGAAAACTACATGCTAGTACGCGTGAAATCTCTAAGCAAGAAATTGTTAACCTATTCAAAAGTAAAACGGTTATCGTTTTAAAATTATATTATAAAAATTATTTAATTTATTAATAATTTAAAAAGAACAAAGCAATTTAATTAATTAACATTTATTTACATGAACTATTTACTTATATAACTAATATTAAATTGATAATATGTGTTACAGGATCTCTCAGCCTCAAGTTAGTCAGAGTTGGAGTTCCCCAATATAAATTACGTGGAGAGTTGGCAGTTTTGGAGTGTCATTACGAACTAGAAGGCGATTCGTTGTACGCAGTCAAATGGTACAAAGAAAATGAAGAATTTTATAGATTTGTTCCAAAATCAAATCCACCTCAACATTCATATAAAGTAGAGGGGATTAAAGTTGACGTAAGTTAACCTTTTTTAACTAAAACTACTAATAAAAACACATGTTACAAATTTACACGATTATTTATTCAAAATATTAGAATGAAGTAAAACTTTATTCATTCCCTCTCGCGATTAATCGTTGAAATCTAAAAAAAAAAAAATATTTAAAATCCATTTAAAGTTTCTTGATAAATATGACTATAATTATATATACAACCGTACTTTTTACATTTGTTTTCTGTAATTACTGCTTGCAATTTAGAAAAATTAATTTGATAAATTACTGGAAATGAAAATAATGAATATATATACATAAATAAAATAAAATTTACTTAATAAAATTAACTTAAATAAATTATATATATATATATATATACATTTTAATAAACGGTGACTGTAAGATAATTACCCAAACCACCTGAAACTAAATAAAGGTAAACGTAAGAAGCATTTCACGCATTTGTTGTTATTTAAACAAATATAAATAAAATAATTTAAAACAAAATAAATTTTATTTGGTATATACAGTGCGATCATTTCATCGTGCACACCATGATACTATACACTATAATTCCACTATGGACCATAGTACAGACATACTAACATTTGATTTGATTCATGGATAGTACTTATGCAACTGGTAATATCTTACAGCAAGTGTTGGAAATGTCCACAATTTTCCTGAAGCCAGATTCGAATCCTTCGGACCATATTTTTTGACACACCTGGTAGGACATCAGGGTTAGTGGAATTCTTCTCTGCAGTAATGGCTCGCTTCAGGTTTTGTAGTGTATGTGGGTTTGATCGATATACGCGTCCTTTCAAAAAACCCCGGAGAAGGAAGTCTGATGATGATACGTCGGAAGAACGAGGGGGCCACAGACCTTTTGACACATGCGATCACTAAAAATTTCTTCCAATATTCCATAGTGTTACAGCATGTAACTATGTCTTGTTGCAGAGTAAAAATAGCAGTTAATCAGGCTGAAGAAGAACTACAAATTGCATAATTATATCCTCCTGGTGTGCCGGACCGTCAAGGGTTTCGAAAAAAAAATACGCGGGCCCATTATTTGTCGTCGAGAAATCGCACACCAAACCCCCGCCTTCTGTGAGTTTAGCGGCGATTCATTAAAGATGTGTGGATTTTGTGTTGACCAATATCTATTGTTCTGATTATTGATGTAATCGCTAAGGTGAAAATATGCCTCATCACTAATAAGCACATTATCCAGTATTCCTATCCCATTACTTTCCACCTGGTTGATAAACCACTAGAAGTACCATATTCTTTTAACATTGTCTGGGGGTTTCAGTTCCTGTACGCAATGTATTCGGTATGCATGTAGACCTAATTCTTTGTGATCTTTTTTGCACTCCTGTACGATATTCCTATCGGACATGATAACACTGGTCAACATAAAATTTGGAACTGAAAAGGGAGTAGATGTTCTATATAGTATTTTATATACTGAATCTGAATATGTATTCCAAAACAACCCATCACATAATGTTCTTAAGTTACAACCCCTTAAAAATTAATTTATTCCATCATTCGTGGAACAAACAATACAAATAAATTAGTACGTCTGTATGTTTGTTTATTCACATCTGATTTATACGGTGATGCATGTTGTAGACCTACATTTAAAACATAACAGTCGAATGATTTCATTTCATGTCAAGCCAGACATGTATAGACGTATCAGTGAGTCAAATATTCAACGGGATGAAATTTTCTTCAGTACGAGTTCTGCTCCTGGTATGACTTGCTGTGTTTTTTAGTTGTGGTAGTAGTTTTATCATACACATATTATAAAGATTGTTTCATAAGTGATTACATAAATTTACTGATAGATTTTTATGACAGAACAACGTTTGGTATTATTTTATTGAACATCAAGAAGATGTGTTAATGTGTTTGTGTGTGTTTCACGCTGTGTTTTATTGCGCACCACGGTGAAAATTTTTATGAAGTATTTTAAGAAATTTAGTAATTACTGATTAAAACTAATTTTTTTTTTTAATTAAGGAAGTATTTCTGTAATATTTTCGTTTACTTTCATACATTAAAACATTCTGAATGTAAAAATTCTCCCAATATTTTTTGTTAAGTTTGCGGAAACTTCACCACGAAAAGTCAACAAAAATCAGTATCGAATCTGCTGAAAACTGCTTACAAACATTATTTTGACTGTCCCTTGGGAGACCAAGATAAATCCTAGGCTCCATATGAAGCATACATCAAGTGTTACGTTAAACTAACCTCGTGGTTAAAACAACATGCAGAACTGCTAGATTCACGTCTTAAAGAACAAAATTTATTAAACAAGGAAATTAAAGAAATCGAAATCGAAATATATATAGAAAAATCGAAATGTATATAGAAATCGAAACGAAAATTTACTGAAATTCTTTAGAAGATATGGTTTAATCTGTCTTGCCATGACCTAAGGGGACTAATGTCTGAACTGAATATTGAATATGTTATTTTATTGATGATTGGTCTTTATTTATAGATTCATCAAAAAGAAGCTTAAAGGCAGTGTTGTTGTATAATTCGAATAAATTTTCTTCTATACCGGTAGCACATGCTGTAAAAATAAAAAAAACATGAAAATATGTCTAAAATGTTAAAAGCTATTAAGTATGATAAACACTCATGGCGAATCGTTGCCGGCCTGAAAACGAAAAGGAAAGCTTAAAAGAAAAAAAAAAGAGTTTTACCGTTTGGCGTACATATGATTTGGTGAAAGTCTACTAACCATTATGGTGACTGCTATTTATACTGTTCTTTAGCTGTGGTAGTGGTCTTATTATACACAAAGATTGTTTGTCTGGTATAGGGATTCTTCTTGGTCTCCAGAGTGGCTTTACAAAATATATGTGTTTCTTGTGTTTGCGGGATAGTCAGGCTACAGATAAACACTACACGGTTAAATAATGGCCAAAGAGAAAGTTGTTTACTCCAAGAAAGGAAATTGTTGTTAATATTCTCCTTGTCGAAGCAGATCGTATTATTTTACCACCTCTACACATAAAACTAGGCCTGATGAATAATTTAGTAAAAGCATTAGATAAAGATGGAGACGGCTTTAAATATTTAACTTAGGGTTTTTCACAATTAAGGGAAGCCAAATTAAAAGAGAAAATATTCATCGGATCACAAATAAGAAAATTATTTCGTGAAAATATATTTGACTGCAAATTGAATCCTAAAGTATTAGCAGCAGGGAAATTATTCAAAGATGTCGTTACTGATTTTTTCGGAAACAAAAAGCTGAAAACCATGATCGGCTTATAAATGAACTCTTAGTGAACTGAAAAAAATTAAGGCTGTAGAATGTCATTGAAAATTAATTTTTTTACATTCTCATTTGGACTTTTTCCCTTTAAACTTGAGTGACATCAGCGACGAACAAAGAGAAACGTTTCAGAAAGATACACTGCAGATGGAACAACGCAGCTGGGATATCAAGGCAGCTGGGATGAATCTATAGTGAGCGACTACTGCTGAATAATAAAAAGAGAAGACTTCACTGAACACAAAAGGAAAATAAGAAAAAAAATTAAGATAAACGTAAATGTCTGCAAAATAAAGGTAGAAATTTTATTGTAATTACTATTATTATTTTGTTATTCTATTACTTAAGAGGTTTCTCAATACTTTAAAGGGCGATAACTAAAAATCTGAGGGTGATGAAGAAAAACTGATTTAATTTTAAGATTCAATATAAAAAATACATTTTAATTCACCTAATTTTATCTTAGTTCCAGTTTATTATTTTTTTTTTGTTGATCTGTGTAATTTACGCTAAATTTTCCTTAAAGAGTATTCAAGTAACACATGTGCATGATAAAATGATTGCACTGTATTGTCTCTTTTTTTCTAACTATAAGTCACATTACCGTAGCAACTCCAACTCCAATGTCTTCTTTTGTCAGCCAGAGTATAATAAATATTTTCACTGTCATCTGATGTAATAATAGTTAATATCTTTGCATTTCTATTTAAATTCTTTCTTTTTTCAACCTCTATTTAATTCAGTTGTTTTCATATAAAATACTGTGATTCATGTGGAATATGTAAAAAGCTTTTATTATTATTGAATTAGGCGTGCTATAGATGAAAATGTTGTAAACTTGATTTCCGTTTTTATTTTCGTTTAACACCACTTTATTTATTGCTTTTCTTAACGGAAAGAACATTTTTATCTATAAGTTGATAAATCATTGCTACGTATCACTCTTTTATTTAGTTATTTTTAATTTTACGGTATGACTAAATTACCGGAAAAAATAAAACCCTTAAAATTTAGGACTTGTTATCTTACAGGGAGCATAACAATGGTGCGCACCTGTAAGATTTTGAGAGTGAAATCTATAATATTAATTTAGTATGAATATCTATTTAATTACAATTGAAACATTGATTTTAATATTATTTTAACCTCTAAATAGGGTGATAAAACAGAAAATGGAAAATGTGTTCCGAAACACGTCATTTTAATATATGCACTAACAAAATACCGTGGGTTCGAAAAGTAAGTGACACCTGTCAACATGTAACATTGACTAACCTTACAGAAGTTGTTGGAAACGGTCTTCATAATATCCAGACATATTTTCACGCATTTCTTCTTGTTCTTGGTAAAATCACGAATAGTAGTTTGAAGTTCCAGGAGATTGTGGGCGTTTCCTCAATAAGCATTACTTTTTGCATGACTGCAGAAGTAAAAATCCGGTGGGCGATAACAAAGTGGCCAGTTCTTACAAAATGATTTGATTTCCAAAAAAAATTCAGAATTAAGTTCATGGACTGCCTGGCTGAATGCGCAGTTACGCCATTTTGTTGAAACCAAGCGTTATTAATCTCTTAATCGATAAGCTCTTTCATGAACTGGTGAATGATTTCACGATAGTGAGCTGAGTTTATTGTTTCTGGGAAGAATATTAGACTGTTCTTCTCCTGGATATTGCAATCAACACTGTAATTTTCTGGTTATATAGACGAATTTCATATACGGCAATAGGTTATTGGCAGTCGATAAATGTGATTTCTGCACCCTGACAAACGGAACCATGCCTCATCGGTATAGAAAACATAGTCCCAAATAACGTCAGAATTGTCCGCTAGAAACTTGAAACCGTTCGCAGTATTGAATCCCCTTTCCACAGTCTGTGGCCAATAAATTTTTAACCGCTTTTATTTTACATGGGAAGAGACTGATATACTTTATTAGAACTGCCTTGTGTGTAATTACACCGAAGTTTTTCTCGAGCCAACCTTCGGATGAATTAGTACTACGTTGCGTAACACCTAATTGTCTTGCAGTTTTTCTTCAAGTACCAATGGTATTGCACTTCGCTCATAGTCTTTTACAGATCTCGTTTCCTAAATTTTTCCTTCGCTGACTGTTGCACTCACCATGCTCACGGAAGACGTATTCAACGAGAGATATTTACTGTTCTAATGTGCTTGTTCCAACACATTGTAAACGCACATGGAAAAACAACAAATACACAATGAAAAACAATAACCTGACACACCTCTTCGTCTCAAAGTCAGCTCCCTGACTGGCTAGCAGAAAATGCAGCTTTTCCAAACCTTGCCGTAATGCAGGATTACCAACTTTATGCAGAAAATATTACTCGCAGCGTACGGAATACAACCCATCAATGTATAATTGTGTTTATATAGGTGTATTGTTACTTTTCGAACGAAAAATTATTGTAAAAATTCTTTATTCGTAATGTGACTGGAGACTAGACGCATAAAAAATTACTGTTGTTCTAAACACGTCTAACTTGATAAAACCATATAGAATCTGAATTACAATCACAGTGTAATATTGATTACGATAGTAATGCGAAGTAAAGATAAGACGGTGGTTATGCTTAAATGAAATAGTTTTAATTTGGCCTTATATTTAAAATTTCTTTCAATTTCTCGGACAAATTTATCATTTTTGGTACATGAAATATGTTATGACAAAAGCTGTAAAATATTTAAATAACAGGTATTGTAAAAAAATTCTTTTAATTAATTTTTTTTCCGAGTTTGACTAACTGAGGATCATGTGAAGCACAATATTCAGAATTAATTTCTCTTTCTCTTTAACGCTTTCTTTTATTATTTAAAAAAACTGAAAAATATTGTTTTAGTTTAAGCTGGATCAGAACAACTTATAAAATTGAGTTCTAAATTATGGTATTTACATCGCATTTGTTTATTCTACACCTGAAGATCCATGACCAGTAGTACAGTTTTTATAATTATACAAATAAAAGAAATTACAAAACTTTTAAGAAAACTTAATGTATGAATCAATTAATAACACCAAAAATAGTGGAAGACAAGTATTAAAATAGACCATAAAATAAAATACAAAATATACTACTACAAAAATAGAACAGTGGCCTAGTGGTTAACTCGTCGTCGCAAATCAGTTAACACCTGATTTTCGAAGTCGAAGGTACTGAGGTTCAAATCCTAGTAAAAGTTTGTTGCTTTTATTTTATAAGGTTGGATTTGAATACTAGACAGTGATACCGGTGTATTTTGGTGGACGGAGTTCAATTAACCACACGTCCCAGGAATGATCGGCCTGTCAAGACTACACCTCATTTACATGTCATACATATCATCCTCATACCTCATCGGGCCGTTGTTTATTGTTGGTGTTAGGGGTTGTTTATTGTTCGCTGGTTGAACAGATTGCAACGTACACATTAGGAAATATAAGAAAACAGTGGAAGTTAATTTTGTATCATTGCTGAAGATACTAGTTTCATAGTGTATCAAAAATGCTGTTTACTAACCTTTTTTTTTTTTTTGTTTGATGAATTAATTCTCCACAGAAGCTTACAGAAAAGCTTGTATATGGGATGCCATGCCTAACCGGGATTCGAACCTAGGACCCCCGAATAAAACTATCCACTCCGTTGCTACCCCTCCACTGCGGAGATCGCCATCTTTTTTAATTTTTTTCATTTATTTACTTATTTTCTTATATATTTTTCCTCAATGTCCACTCATGACGATTGTTTAACAATTGAAATGGCCATCTACAGGTAGTTTTAGATTTTAAACAAAACTTTTGTAATGGTTTGAAACCGGTTGTTTTCTTTATTTACAATTTATGTTACAAATATTAAATATACTAAAGGTATGTATAATAATTAAACGTCTGATAACTTTTTTATCCAATTAGAATATAATTAACAAACAATAAGAGAAATTTAAAGTGTATTAACAAAAATTATTTATGCAAGTCAACCAGCTTAGTTTATTATTACGAGTAGTACAGCTACATTACTGCATTATAAACAACTTTTAAGTTAAAAATATGTCATAATATAAATGATTGAAACGGTCAACATGATTCAAATCAGTGTCAATCTTAGAATATATCATTCTAAATTCATTTAAATTTTTAAATGATAAAATGACGACAAACAAGAGATGTAAATATTATCCTATATAAATACTGTATTATTATATTAAAATAGATAAACAAACATTTCTGCACTATATAATTATACCATTAAATTATATTACAAACAACAATTAATGGCAACGAATAACAATATGATTTATTACATAAATCATAGTGAAGTTTCGTGTAATATAGTCTGTTATATATTATATATTTGTTTTATCGTCTTTTATAATATATCGGAAAATTAGTACTAGTTCAGTAAAAAAAAAAAAAAGTGACGTTTCTTCTCAACCATCCCCCCCCCCTCGGAATTCGGAATTCACATAACTCAAAAAAACATTATAAAATGTAAAAAAAAAAAGGAATATTTATTTGCTTCTATTCTATTCGGCGTCATATATCAGATATGTTTTAACCTTCAATTATGCATTTTGTTACGGTAGGTTGCGTATTAAGAAGATTAATTTAGTTAATTTTCTTTTTTTTCAATGAAAATGGCTTTCAAGTATTGAAAATATGAGTGATGCTCTATTTCGAGGAGAATTAGATCTCATGAAAAGTTTATTCGCAATTTTTATATTGTATTTAAAAATATCCGAAATAGCATTAAAACGTAAAAATTAAAAAAAAACTCTTTTTTTGAAGTGTTTACATCTATAGACTAAAATAAAAAAAATACAACACTAGAAAAACATTAAAAGTTTAAAAAAATATATATTCTCTATCAGAATGGAAATATTTTTTTTTGTTTTTAGAACGAGGTTAGAGTAACCTTTTAAAATACCGTACCAACAATCCTAAAAAAATAATTTATGAGGACGTAGTTTGGAATATATTTTAAACCATTAAAAATATTATTTCCATAATAAAACTTTGTTGGATCAAACTATTTTTCTCCGTATGATTCGTAAGAATAGTAAAGAGATTTAAAATTATCAGTACGATTAATATATTTACTCACTAATATTTGGCATTCTATAAATTGTTTTTTAACATTTTTACTTATTCAACATATAACCTTGAAACTTCTTTTTTTTTTCTTGACTGAAAAATTAATTCACCACAGAAACTTACAAAGAGGTTTATGCGTGGGAATATAAAAATTGAGATTTTTAGCATATCAAAAATGCCATTTCTGACCGGGATTCGAACCTTGGACCTCCGGATGAAAGACCGAGACCCTCGGAGGAATGATACTTGTTTATTATTTATTTTTTAATCATCGTAATAAAAATTTGATTGAATTTTAAATGTTTTTCAAATTTCATCACAGATGATAAGAAAATATTGTGGTTTTGCGTATTTTTAACTAAATTTTATTATTTCTTTACAAAAAATACTTGGTTAGCAAATTGAATGATTTTATTTAAGGTATGTATTTTTACAATTTTTTTTAAAGTAATTTTTAAAACATTTTAGAAAAATTTAGTAATTTTAATTTTTTTAATAATTCATTTGATAATATTTTAAAGTTATTTTCCTTTTGGTCAAAGAAGATTATTAAATAATAAAGATAATATGTAAGGTTGTAAAGATAAAAAAAATAATTCAAAATTTATCACTATGAAAATATAAATCTTAAAGCTCCCTAAAATATTATATGGAACTTAGCAACATCGTTTCTACCTTTATGTTAAATTCATGCTTATAAACTATCTGAATTCTAATCTGTTTTGATAAGTTTTTATTTGAAGATTTTTTTAAATTGTTTTATATAAAAGACATATTTAAATAATTTGATAATACTATTTTTCAATGATTTACCAGGTTTAATTTGGAAAAGCGACTTTAAAATAAAGCTTTATTTTAGATAAGGGCGCCTGTAAATAATATAAAAGAAATCAAAGTATTTGCATTGTTCCAAAAAAAAGAAATTGTTGGCTAAAGATATCGATTAGGGGATGAGTTGCAGAAAGGAGAACCTTTCTTATTGATTCATGTAATATTCATTAATCCTGAAAATATCGGAAACAGTTTTACTAAGTCAGGAAATTTAAGTGACTGCGTCCTTTTATATAAGTATCTTTGTTCTCCAAGCCAGTACCTTTTATTAATGTTAGAAACTTAATATATGCTGCAATAACAAAATGCGTCAAAAAGAAAATATTTACATGCTGCACATTAATATAAAATAAAAATAGAACAATATAAGTGAAAAGAAAGCAGGTGTATATTTTGAGGTGACTGAATGGATGAAATAAAAAAAAAACATTTTTGAAATGATAACGTAAAATTAACTAAATTATACCTTAAAAGCAGATAAAAGCAGAAACTGAACATAGTACAATTAATTACTTCATATGGATGAAGAAACGTGACTTGTATACATAGTTACTAAAATACAAATACTAATTAATATTCTACTGTATAAGTAAAAATACTACAACCCCAATAGAATTACGATTACTCCACACTTAAAGAGGAATGGAAGTAGATATTTCCAGTAACAGCTCAATTCTCCCTCAGCAAAACAGCATCGTATCACCTCTCTTACTCGAGGCAACCTGCATTTATACTTATATTTACAAAGGTAAAATCCAATGTACAAAGTGTAAATGCTTTGTCAGAATTTTTTGTAAAGACATTTTGAAGAGCGACATAAGCTGGCAGCCTATTGGAGAGATGCGCGGCATTATAGATGGGAACTTGTTGCTTGATGGGAAGTTAGATGGGAACTGAAAATGTTTTAATATTATATACGGTGGTGTATATAAATACTTATTAAACAAATTCACTTTTACAACACATCATGCTACTTTTTGAAATTGTTTCTAATTTTTTCTAAGTTTGTCAATTTTGTTTGTTTTAGTTTTTTTTAAATTTCATTTTGCTATCTGTAACAAACTTTTTTGTATTAAAGGGAACTGTTTTTTCCTACGAGGATAATTACATCGTGATAGTATTAGCAGTAATCTGTTTATTTTTTTATTTAGTATTATTTTACCTATGTATATTATTCTACTAAGATTACTAAGTAGTGTTTTTATTTCATTGATAGTGTAATGTACGATAATCACAGCCTCGGTGCAATTCGTAAGTTATGTTAATTATCTACATTAATAATGGCCGGACACTCAAATGTTCATTAAACACATCTTTTATTCACTTTATGTTACATCATATTAATCAATTTATTACATTTTGATTTATATTATTTTGTATTAATTGAGGTGAGTTTAAGTGTACAATTATCTTTATATTAAATCTGTTACAAGTTAATCTAGCTAGAACTGTTTTTTGTGTGTTAATAACAAGGTTAGATCATAGCGAACAATACATTTTAATGAAATAGAATAACATCATTAATAATATCAGTACTAATAACATAACATCTCATCATATCATATCAGCACTAATAAATAATAACATCAGTTAATTGAGTAAATGAGAAGAACATGACAGTTGTTTGTTTACATTAATTACGAAGAAAAAGAAATAAAATGAATCTTAACAGGTTACATTATTTCATCTTATGTTAATAATCCCAACTTTCTAGCTGACGATTTTTAAATTAAACTGTACAATCTGTGCTTAATATTGCGGATTATATATTGTAATAATTTTTTGTAAATAATTTATTTTAAAACAAAATATTAAAAATAAAGAGTTATTATTATTAACTGTTAATCAATAGAGAGCGAAAAATATTGTAAGTTAATAAATTCATTGGCATTCCAAAACAGACGCGAGATGAATAGTAAAAAAAAAAAACATACAAAAGAATTTAAAAATATATAATACAGATAAAAATAGATTAAAGATCTTAAGTAGGGAGAAAGTATAAATTTGATAAAATAAAACATAAGAATTCTGCTTATAAATGATGTTTTTAAACTAAGTAGATCCAATACGTCTTTACTATAACCACAACGAATATATAAGAAGATATTCAATTCAGAGAACAAGATACTAAAATAAAAATAAATAGAGCGTAAATAAACAAAGAGAATATCATTATCATTAATCAATAGACAGAACTATAAACTTGTAAATTCGATGAGTACTGTTTCAGTTAACTGTGTCGCCTTACTTCCATTGTCACGCCCTCAACACCAAAGTTTCCTTTACAAACCCAAAACAGTTCTGTTGCTTCCTTACATAATTTATATTACATAAAATCTAATTTAAATTTTAATAAATACGTAAATTAGGTCATCTCCAACATTATTTTGATATATTTGCCATAACCGTTCATAATAATAAAAATCAGAATAATCTTAGAATTAACATTATCTTAAAATATAGGGAGGTAATATGCAATAAAAATAAAACAGAAAACAATAGGTAAAGATAAATATTAACATACAAAATTATTAGTCTAAAAAATTGTTTTAATTAGTTAAATTTTCCAATGCGTAAGGTAATTCCCAAATTGTAATATAGTTTTGAAGATATACGACAAGGTGGAATTTTTCTTGGAATTTCAAACTTCTGACTTCAGTTTTGCAACAGAATCAAAAAGCAGTTGATTTGAATGTTACTTTCTGCTCTTCCTATCATTTTTCACTCTAACATCCGTAGTTGACGCGTCTCAGAGTACCTTCACTTACCTCCATTTTCAAAACACTTTTAACATTGAGTCATCCGGTGATGGAATCGTCGAATAAATAGCGATTTTAAGCTCCTCCCACTCTCTATTCCTACTGTCATGGCCTCTAGTGCTTTGGCTGTAATGTATTATTTTAATGGATTTTAAATTTACGTTGGGAATATGTCTTTTTCCTATCAATTTTATTGCAGAACTCATTTGATTTAAAAACATAACACATATTTGATAGAAGAAGGACATATTCCCAACAAAGTGATAAAATCCATGAAAATATTATGCATAAAAGGGGAAACGTTTAAATATTCCAAACAAACATGGAAATATTCAAGCTTAAGTTAACATGATAGGAGATAATTAATGAACAAATAAACACTCAATCCGATGTAATATTTAAAAATGTTAAATTGTTAAACTAAATAAACAGGATTAATTTAAAAAATTGTTTAACCGTTAAAGCGGGAGGGGCAAAGCAGAAGAGGCCATTACAGTAGGGATGGTGAATGGGAGGAGCTTAAAATCGCTATTTAATCAACGATTCCAACACAGGAAGATTCAGTGTTAAAAATAGTTTTGAGAATGGAGGTATGTACGTACTTTAAATATGTTTACTACGAATGTTAGAGTCCATTATTCTAATTATCGTTAAGTTGCTGTTTCGAATTTGAAGCTACTTATTTTTGATAAACACTGAAATGTTATAATCTAATCTGGCATTGTTCAGTCGGTTAATAACGAGATCTTTAATTTTTAATTTCGCTTATCAAAGCTTTCATAATTAACTCTTTCTTCTCGTTTTTGAGTTCATTCTTATTCGTTATTGAAAATATCGGTTAATTCCAAAAAATACCACTGTTTATATAATTTACCGATTATCCTGCGACTAACCACAAAAGTTTTGTTACAAAATCATTTTTTTAATTGAATAATTGTATTCATATCAGGAAATGATCAACTTAAAAATTAAAAAAAGTAAATTAAATACTGTTTTATTTAAAACGTATAAAATACATTTATATGCCAAAAAAAAAAAAAAAATGTAAATTTAGTACAAAATACACATTAAATTATTTCTTTGTAAAATTACTAATAAAAACTTCACTTGTATGTAAAATTACTTTATTTACAAAAATCACCTAGGTTCAAAGAAAACAAGGGATTAAATAACTTTTTTATAAATTTAATGTATGCTAACCGAAAGGTTTTAAATAATTTTGTTTGCAATATTCATCTATAATTTCATTTTATGAAAAATGAAAGCGCGAGGCTCCCAAATAACCGAATCTATTGAACGCATTTTAAATAAAAGCGTATTTTAAAAAAGCTATATTTTGATGTCCTGAATCAATCTCTTAAATTTGGCCAACATTTCCAGGACACGCAATAAGTGTAATGTAATAAGTGTAAACTATATAATGTAAGGTTTTTTCACATCGATTAATAGTTTACAAATTTCAAAATTTTATAATACATTGATGCAAAACAAAAGTTTATGTTTAGTCGTCAGAAATAGAAAATGTTATCAGTCGAAATAATTGTTTTATTATTAATATACAAGAACATAAATAAACATACAAATACACGTTGACTAAATAATTAACATTAATTCTGAATAAGCAACTGTTTATTACTACTCAACAACTGTTTGAGTTTATTACAACCGTTTGAGTAACTACTCAATAATAAACAATGGCTACAACAAATATTAACACAATAATCAACAATGATTCAATGGCAGACATATTTTAATTGGAGAACTTTGTTAATAATTATTAACATACGTACGTATACATATAAATTATATGAATGATCCACCTGAAATACCATAGATTGTTGTTTTACTGTTAATTATTTATAACAAATATTTTAAATATAAGAAAATAAAAATGATTTCAAATAAACGATTTATTTGAATAACACTGCTCTACAAAATGAAATAAATACTTCGTCCTGGCGTGTAAACATTGGTTACCAATTACCGTTTAATTTTAATACTTAACCTTAAATGTCCTACGAATTTTTTCCGTTAATATTTAGCAGTTTCTATCAGCGAAAGTATAACGCGTACTTAAATTGGAATTCTAAGCGTGTATTAAAATTATGTTCATACAAAATTCAGCATTGCAATTCCCAATTCAGGCTACTATTTTTTATTTATTTCATTTTTAAGTTAATCTATTATTAATGAGTAAATAATTTATTTAGTTTGGGTTAAGATATTGCATTTAGAATGTTGTAACAGGACCAGTATAACGAACCTTGGTAACGGATTTCTTCCAATTAAGAAGAAAGAAAAAACTAATAATGTAAAGAAGAATCTAGAAGGAACTAACAGGGATTCTTTTCTTAGAGTAACAGGTCCGTTTAACAATCTGTTCTTGGTAATACAGGCAATGGCACCTCCAAAAGCTGTTGTTCGACCAAAAGGGTTACCGGACCGGAAAAAGAATATATAGGAAAACGTAAGGGCGCGGACATCCTAACCCCGTAGGGGAAGACATCCGCCTTGTGACGCTTCCGGTCGCCACACCAACCCGTTCCTAGCCGGGTTCACTCAAAGTTCTTTTGAAAACCGGAATGATGGGAATCATCATGGCTGCATGTTCTTTTGAAAACTGGCTTCATGGGAATCCATGCCCTCGGCAGTGCAGTCGTCATCCCGCCGACAGTGATGTTTGCTCATTCAAAAACTGCCCTCGTCAAAACTGTGCTACACCTCACGGCTGCATGGTAACCCATACCCTCGGCAGTGCAGTCGCCGTTCCGCCGACAGCTAAGATTCAATAATAAGCACCACAATTTCTATCTAAGTGTGGCTGGATGCCAACACGCCTACCTCTGGCCAATCAACTGCCCAGGCGGTCCCTAGCCACCCGGGGTGCTACTCTACTATACCCCTTCAGCCGTCCTGCTCAGGGTAAGGGCGCGGACAATGAAAATTATTACGCTTCAACAATTAAAAGGAATAGTCGGGTCCTGGTTCTGCAGGCCAGAAGGTATAAATACTGCTGGGAACCAGCGGAAAGAGATAGTAGTTAGTTTTGTGACTGTATTCGGTGTATTCGGCGCATTCGTGATCACAGCGATAAGAGTAAGTGTCGGTAATGAGTGAAGAGTGCATCACAAGTATCCCTTTGTGAGTAGTGGTTGAGTTCGGTGAGTTATTGGTAAAAAGTAGTGAAAGTGACAGTTTTATATTCATTCACATAGTGTAGTTCTTTTATAAACAGCAAATATAATAATACTTTCAGAAAGTGAATTGTACTTCCTTTAGACTTTTCTATTGTTATCTTTTTGTTTATGTAATATGAGTTTCTATCGGTCATTAAAATGTTTTTATTATGCTGGACTGTATTCTGGTATTTATAATTTAACTGTCATTAAATAAATCTTGTCTTTTTATTTGAACTACTATTTTGTTTGTTATATATATTTATTATTATTATTATTTATTTTATTTTATATGTTTTAGAGTAGTAAATCGTACTTGTAAGAAATATTTAGTTAGTTAGTCTCCCAGTATCCGTGTCGAACCTCGAACACGCGACTATATATTGCTATTATTACATCTGATACGTTTAAATTTACCAAGTGGGACAAACTCTACAACGTGACATAGGTTATTTGTTATTAATCGAAAATATCATCCATATTGTTTGTACCGTATCGCCACCACCACAACTCAACCAGATAAGATTCAACGATTTATCAGCTTTGGTTCTGTTACTCTGAGCTACATACGATTTTGTCTTTAACATTTTAACAGAATAAAGGAAGTAAGTGTGAAGATTACCTTGAGGCGATCATTGTCTGATCGAATTATGATTTTTTTAATATTTAGAAGTTTATTTTAATGAAAAAGATCCTCCAATGCTTTTACATTGATGATGAAGTAGTGGATGAAAAATGCAAAAATCTATTCTTGGAATCAAACCCAACACTAACCGATTTAGAAACAAGTACTGTTAACTACTACACTAACTGATCAGTTAATTTGTTTTCAGTTGAATAAAACATGTTCATTATTCTAATTTAGTAATTTTAAGTACCGGTTACTAGAAAATTAAAAAAAATTAAGTGTTTAGATGAAGTGAGAAATGAAGCAAAATAAAATAAATAAATCATAAATAAACGTCTGTATAAATTCTTCGATTTGTTAAGGGCTCAAAATTTGCACAAATAAAACTAATTAGTTTTTTTTTGTATGATATAATGGGCATCGACTACTGTGTTCATAAGCACTTTTCGCAAGCTAAAACTTTCCCACCCTCATTAAAATAGCGATTAAGTCAAAAGACCAGTCTTGACATGCATATCATCTAGAAAACAGACTTAAACCCCAGAAGAACACGAGATGACAAGGGTGTATAGGCAACCCTTGTTACTTAAAAATATCCAATCCATTCCTGAAGAAATATCAAAACTCTCAATGCCATCACTTCACTAATCCACTAATGGACTTAAAAATTATTCTTCCACTAATGTTAAGATTACTCCATTAATTTTTAAAATTATAACTATTCATAACTTGTCAGATATACATATAGAAAATTTTCTTTCATTTAATACCTAGTTCAAATCTGCCCATGCGGATACACATATTGGCAGATATACATATAGAAAATTTTGTTTCGTTTAATACTTAGTTAAAATCTGTTCCATTTTGATATGCTTTTTTTATAAACTTCGAAATTCCTACGTTTTTCTTTAGTTTTTGTGGACTGTTTTTCGTACCATTTTACTCAGAATCAAATTCTCTACGAATTTTGCAAAACGTTATATGTGTTTATTGGTCATTTAACAAAGTTATTTTACACCAAACAAACAACGTCCATTTTTCGACCCAATCTTTTGTGTTTTACCCTAGAGTTTACAAAAAAATATTAAAAATACAGTTCTGGGACTTATTTTTTTTCAATTTCCCAGATCATATTTCACATAAACCCACAAAATTTATCCCAAGAATTATAATCCGGTTTAATTTTATCAGAGACGCAGAAATTAGAGCGAAATTTTTTGCCAGCCGACACTCGATAACGAAGCGTTTCCGAACCTATTTTTATATGAATTTTCTTCTTTATTTCCACCACTAGAATATGTGCTAAACTTTGTTAACATTCTTGTGAATCACTCAGTATACAAAATAATGTAGCTTGTATATTGTAAATAAATCATGTTAATACTTAACCGTCTAAAAAAACAGTAAAAAGGTTATAAAGGGCTGAAGAGAAAGACAAGAGGGAGGGAGAAAAAAAAGAGAAAGGTTAGTTGACATTCTTTCCGAAATGCGCGGTGTAGATTGATCAACATTTAATTTCGTTAATATCTAATTATTTGTGTTTCAATCTGTTACGTATATTTGAATTATTTTTTATACGGTCGTTCAAAGATTTGTAATTTTATTAAGAAATATAAAGGATGCGAAGGGATATTTATATATAAGTCTACTAGGAACGATGTGTAATCGTTTTTATGCGTATGTGAAACATGGGATATACATGAAAGAGAAGGATGCTTGATCCTTTTCCGAAGGATTAAGAGAGGATTTTTTTCTTAAAAGAGATAAAAATAAAAATGTTTAGCTATTGAAAATTTTAACTCATTAATTTTCATCCACTTTTTAATGGAAAAAAAATTAATAAAAAAGGCTAAGAAAATTTTGTTTCAAGAAAAGAGCTCGTGCAAATAATTTTATTTATAAGTTAAATTTCAGATTAAGATAAATTCTTCCTTAAAGGTTTCGTTTGATTGTATCGATTTTTTTGTCGGCTTACCTGCCCAATTACCATTTAAATTTATCACACATTTCATATTTTTTACGATAAGTAACCTGAATTTGTAGAATATAAAAGATCCCAAGATTGAATGAGATTCATTACCGAAACCTTTAAAATGAAAGTATCAGACGCTATCACACCACCACTGTGGTTTGTAGAATGATACATTTTTTTTTTTATTCTTCTAAGAAAAGATGAAAATAATGATAAAAATTCATTAATCTTAGCAATACTTCAATTTCCTATTAACAGATATTATTTAGAAATGAAAATCCTTACCCTGTATAAAACAAATCAGCAAAGTGGGTTGTATTATTTCCTGCACAGCATGCTTTTTCACTTTAAACACATACGTATTATCGAAATCAATATCTAATATACTTCTACCCAAGTGCATTCGGTTTGTTGAATGACTGTATAAAGTGTTTATCATCATTTTGAACCAAGTATAATTTATATATTATCAGCAATCTGAAAATCAAAAAGGTGTAGTATATTAAGAGATTTTAATCATGCACAGTATAATTACTTTAATGACTAAAATTTTTACCGTGTAGAGTTTAATAAATAATTTTTTTTTTCTGATCGGTACATAATAATATATTATACTCGTATAAATCATATCATTATAATAAGTAAAAGTATTATAAAGGTCAAAATTATGGATCCCGTTTTTTTAAAACATGCCTTAACGTTTTAAGGCCCCCTAATACAAAAAATGTGAAAAAATAAGTAATTATCTTCTATTATGGATCCACCTCTGATTTCTTTAACATTGAAATACATATTAGAAAAGTAATCCGATAAAATCATTTTTTTTTTTCATTTTAACAGTCGGAAAGATAAAATAGTATTGAGAAATATACAGTTCTCTGTACCTACCATTGTGATTAGCATTCTGTGTAATTCCTGTGGCTTCCTGTAAAGGCGATTTGTATCTACAAATTTCAAACTTACACTGACTAATTTCATTTTAATTTTGCAGAACGAATAAAAAATTAAATAAATTTTAAATCTGTTCTTGATGTATAAATGTAACCCCCTGAAATACAATAAAGTAATGGCTTTAAACGACGTAGATTTCCACTTTCATGTATTAAATAATAAACGGAAGAAAGTTTTATGATACAATGCAACGTAAAAATTTCTCAATCAATATGATTATTCCAAAATCAAAATTTTCCACGTGAAAAATTCGTAAATTTGTTGCGTTCTATGTGTTGTCAATTTCGCTTAATTTTTATGCGATAAGCTATATCTCGACAGACGTGTGTTGACTCTAACTTCAGGAAATTTGCGTGACAGTATTTTAAATGATTTCTTAAATTAGGAGCCCGGTTGAAAGAAATTGATGAGGCAAAGACCGGCCGCCAAAAGGACAATCATAGACGTACGGTATAGGATTAATGGATGTTCGGTGATAACAAACATGAATCAGGAAATTACTTTTTGCCCTGTTCCAATCCGAGACAACGACAGGTTACTTATAATCCATAAGGAATACAACCAACACAATAATCAATGATTGTTGATGGTCGTATAATTAACTTAATTAAAGGCTTTGTGCATCTTATAGTTAATCACACGTATAGTTTGTTGGTCGACACCAGGGTCCTGTGGCACGAAATGCGTTCCATTTTGCCTCGGCAAGAAAATTATAAGCCTCATTTTGTCGCCCAGCTGGAAAAATTTTTGTTTAAAATTAAGTATTTCCAATACGACACACAAATACTTTATTTTCACCGGAAATATACGACTTCAATCCAGTGTAAATTTCACCATCAGACAATAGCTTCTCATCGGTCAATTAGTAAAGTTAAGTAATGGAATTTTTCAATACCGCGCTTAAAAAAGTAGAAAATATACAATAAACGTTTTGTAACAAATCTATACTTTCAATATTCAAGGAATCGAAGGTGATTTCATAACAGTATACAATTGCTAAAAAATAACCCTGTGGGGTTATTTACATTTTGTATGTATGGACATATATATGTGGTTTTTATTTTTCTTAATATCTCTGGAAAGAGTGGAAGTAGAATCATGAATTTTTTATGTCGAATTATATGCAAATTTATAAAAAATAAATAAATATTTTCTTTGGTTTCAGTTTAAAATGTTTACATTTTGTATATAAATGAACAAATTTACACAAATCTTTATATTCAGAATAATAAAAAGTAACACATAACTTCCAGATAAATTACTTCTTTATTTAACAAAGATCATTTAAACCATGACATTTGAAACCAGGCCCATTACTGAGCATAGGTTTCTCCCCCAATACTCCGTGCTTTTCTATTTAAAGCTAATTTATAACAAATACCGGTATCCTCCTCCAAATCATCCTTCCCCGTTTCTTCTGTCTACTTCTTTTCCTTTTCTTATAGAAACATTTCCAAAACGTAACTTGTTTTGCCCATCTCCTATCTTTCAACCTTGCCAAGTGGCCAGCCAATTTGCACTTCAATTTCTTGAATGCTCTATATATTAGTTAATTACAATTAACTACATCTGCCACCCTAGTGTGTTGCCTTATCTGTTCACAATTAATTCTGTCTTTCCTTTTTATACCAAACACGCTTCTCTCCATTGATCATCCGGTAACCTTCATAATTTGTATGGATTTCTTCGGTAAAGATCAAATTTGTCAACCGCAGGTAAAACAAGGTGTAGCACAACAATTTAATTATTTAATTTTCTGTATATTATTCACATGATTGTTTTTCATAATGGATTTATGTGACCAATATTTTTCCAAGCAACTGCTATCCTCCTTTTGGTCTCCTTTCTTGTTCTGTACTCGAAGTTCACCAGTTGCCCTAATTAGATTGTTTCGTTTGCCAAAAGTAGTGGCTTTTCTAACAGTTTTAATCCTTTCTTACCACTATTTGTTAGCAGAACAGTTTTTTTTTCATCTATTAAGAGGAAACGTTTGTTTGTATGTTAGCAAAAATTTCAAAAACCGCTAAACTAATCGCTACCAAATTTTATCATTAGCTTCATTTTGTAATCCGGAGTGTTACAGGCTATATTAAGATTAAAGATTATTTATTAAAACGCGTAAATAGTTAATGATTCGTTGCGATGCTGCATAAAAAAAAATTTCGAATTTTTAATTAAAAAAATATTTTTGTTACCAGAGATCATTGGAGTGGGACGGGGAAAAACCTTTTTTGCAGTGACTTGAAGGCCTATTGATAAAGAAATCATACGCAAAAATCTCCCATTAACTCCTTTTCTGAACCAAGATATAGCTAAAACGGAAAAACATATGTCATTTTTGGGGGAAGGGGTGAATATTAAATAAAAGTTTTGGTAATTGTGTCTCTAATAAAAAAACTTCAACATTTGTGAGAAAAACGTTTTGTTAAAGCGCCCAATAAAGATTTTAAATTTTATTTTACCAAAACACAATCTCCCTTTCTCCAATTTTTGTAAAAATTAAATATTCATTCTCCCCGAAGGTAGTATCTGTCAAGTGGTAGAAGGTAGAAGGTTCAAGTTCGAAGAAAATCGGTCAATATGATCCAGAGTTATAAGACCAAATACAGGCCAATATACATATGTACGTACACGCGCACAAACGTCCACCTGGAAAAAATAGATTTTTTTTTAATTTAGATTATTTATAAGTTCTTTAATTCTATTTATCTCTCATTTTTTTAAGGATTCTTTTAAATGTCTCCGTAAGGCACTACAGCTGGGAAAGTAAAAATTATTATAATCTTATGTTAAATACCGCGAGAATTTGAAAAAGAAACTACAGAGTTCAAAGAATAAATACCACCAGTAAATTTTAGCAAATTAAGGAGGAAAATTTGAAAAGAGATAGCAAGTTATCAATAAACTATTTGGAGAACATAAACCAAATAACTAAATACGTCTACTGAAACAGATCACCAGAGAACTATAACACATAAAGCACTAATTGCAAACGAATTGAATGATCATTTAATACAGTTGTTTAACTTATCTCAATCTAACATGAATAAACGAGATACGGATAGCATATTTCGCTACAACACGCTGTTCTCTCTAGCAAATTGTAATCCCTCAATGTTCTTCACCTCAACAACAAATATTATAATACTTAACTTAGTTAAATCCTTTAAATACAGGAAAGCACCAGTTATTGATGAAAGTACCAGGCATTATGTTGACACCATTAATATGGTAATCGATTATATTTCAGATGTTCAGCGTTTCTTTACAACCTCAGTATGGCAACAGGCAAATACCCTGAAGATTTAAAAAATGCCGTCATCGTTCCTGTTTACAAAGAAGGTTACAAGGACAACACGAATAACTCCAGACCTATCGCCTTCTTACCTGTATTTGTAAAATTCCTGGAAAAGATAATTAGAAACAGGCTGTCTAAATCTTTAATCCAGAATGAGTTTAATAGCAAAACCCAATTTGGATTTACAGAAGGACTAAACACAGAGTATCCTATGTCAAAAGTGTTGACGTACATTTATAATGGTGTAAAAAAAATTAAAAATGTGTTTCTTGATAGACAGAAAAGCGCTTGATTCTGTTGATCACGAAATTCTATTAAATAAACTCCATAATGCAGGAATCAGAGGAATGTGTAACGGCTGGATTGGGAGTTTTCTCTCAGACAGAACCCAGCAAGTCAAAATAGATAATAAATTTAAATACTAGCACATCAGTAAAATTTGGAGTCCCTCAGGGTTCTGAACTTTCAGCGGAACTGTTTCTGGTGTATATTAATGACCTTTGTGAAGCAAAACTAAACGAATTTATAACAAAATTTGCATTTTACGAACATAGAGCATCAAACAGCCCAAACCAAATAAAAGATATTTTTCGTAAATTCTATCATTTTGTCGACCTGAAATCTTCAATGAATTTTCAAATAAGTTTAAATAGGATAAATATAATAAATAAAGTCAAGCACATTAAAATGAATAAAGTAACTAAACACATTTTCAGAAGTTCAGATCATCATTCTCCACATCATGAATCATTATACATCACAATAATTTCTATATTTTTCTCTCTTTCGAAAAATTGCTTATTAATATAATATCCAACTTAATTATACAATAATTCAATTTTCACATTTTTTAAGTTATAAAATTGCTAACTCCCATATAGGATTTCCTTGGGAGTACCTAATTTCCATTCTTTTACGATCTAAAATCGTAATATATCAAAAATATGTTAGAAAATGTTGGCCTTTTTCGGTAAGGGGATACCACTCTTTTTTTTCATTTGTTTAAAAAATAACAATAAAAACGCGAATTTTTACATTTATAAAATAATAAAAAATTAAATCAATAACCTAATAATTTTTTTTTTTTAATAATTACACTGGTCAACATAAAATTTGGAACTGAAAAAAGAAATAGATGTTCTATATAGTATTTTATACTTTTATACGCTGAATCTGAATATGTATTCCGATACCAGCAATCACGTAACGTTCTTATGTTACAAACCCATAAATTTATTTGTTCCATCATTCGTAGAACAAACATGATGAAATGGTGCTGCTTGGATAACATTAATAAGACAAAACAAGACCAGACAAGACAAAAAACGTTTTAAAAGATTCAATATTTTTAAACTTAGATCGGTTCCTCCACACCCTAGCACTGATCCCAAAGTATTTTTTGGCCACTTGTACTGCTACTTTACTTAGGAAGACATAAAAAAAATTGGTTGAAAAATATGCAATAAATAAAAAGATAGCGTTTTTCGATTTTTAGAGAAATTTTTTTTTAAATTTTAAGATAAACATACACGCATTTACTGAGGCTAATATAAAGTGGGGTAATGTTTGCAAAATTTTAAGAAAATTAAACCCCTGGAGATATTTACCTCAAACTATTACCAACATATTTGCCCATATGCACAAGTCTCTGTGCAGAATTTCATAAAAATCGGTGTTTATCCAATCAAACATTATTAAGCTTCAAACACGCCAACAAATGTACATGTGTACGTACTACAAATAATTACCTTTTTTATTTTTTGGGGTCCCTGGGTGATGAAACGTCGAGAAATACAAAAACACCATACCCCATGTTTGACTGATTACCATACTTTCCTTTTTCCAGCATAGCCCTGATTATGATGCTAGGAAATTAAAAATTAAGCTACCTCTTGAAAAATTTAATTTTATTTAAACTGGTTACGTAAATAATCAATGATAAAAATAATTAATGATTCTATTTAGATTAAAAAATGGAACTAATAAAACAAAAAAAAAAAACTTGTTAATCATATATTCATGAAAAAAAAATTCATATTATATCAATACGCTACCGATATATTTTCATCACTTTTTACATATTTGATTATTTGATAATATCCCTAAGGGAAAAACAATCCTCATGGCAATAACAAGTTATCAGAAAGGAATATACGTGTGTGTATGTATTTGTAGAAACCTTTATATCAAAGGAGAAATTTGTGGTACATTATAATATCAATTCTAAATATACTACAATGCAGTATTTCTCTTCAATAAATAAAAGTACGTTTACAAAGGTAGACCGAATGAAGTTCTGATTAAAATATATTACAAAAGAAGTGAGGAAAAAAAGAAAAAAAAGGAATGAAGATAAAGTGAAAAACTGCTGTCAACTTCTGTTTTTGAACAATCATCTGCTTTTCAGTTCGTATGTAGATATTCACTAGAGGGTTATATTGTCTGCAAATATAAAGTAACTGATAAAATATAATATGAGCTGTCATTTCGTAATTGCCCTGTTATAGTATTTCTGTCAGGTATAAATTACATAAAATTTAATCCAAATATCGAAAAAAACGTATACATACTCGTACGTACAGTGTGTCTAACAGATAACTTTAATAAAATTGCTTATGGATTTACATGCCTACATGTTGTGAGTGTGTATCCATATATGTGTGTGTATTATGAAAAAAGCTGACAATCATTTGTAAAAGATGACAATACTACTAAAATTACTAAAATTTTCCCAGTTTTTTCATGAAGCCTTAAAATTTAACCATTCCCAGTGACAAAATTGAATATTATTATTATTACCTCATCACTTAAATTAATTTATCAAAAGAAAAATAATAAATAAAAGTTCTTTATGAAATTAAACGTTATAAAAATTAACAAAAATTCAATTTTGAGTAAATATTCTTTTCTGATTTTTTGTTTAAATAACCACAGATTCTGATTCTTAATAACACCGATTCTAATTATAAAAAGAAGTCTGAAATAAATTTGGCCAACTTTAAAACAGTGTTATATTTTTAATCTAACAATAAACTCTATCTCAATGATAAAGGATAAAACTAATAAAAAATTAAAAGAATTACGAAATAAAACAATAAAAAAGGTAGAAAAATTTTTACAACTTCCCTAATTTTAGGACTAGATTGTTTATTACTACCCCGTAATTTTTTATAAGGGTTTAAATATTAAAATTACTTCGATCTTAATAATGCTTCACAAAAAAATAAAAAATAAAAAAAGATTTATTTAATCTTAAAGCAGAAACAACCAGTTTACTTCTAGTTACAGTCTCTTTAAGATAAACTAATTTTGTAGCGTATGAAAAGTGCCAAGTCTGACCAAGTCACAACCCCATAACGTTATAGATTAAAGCTAGAGACGCTATGGAAATCGGCAAATAATAAAAATAAAATTCGAGAAACGGACTGAAAAAATTAAATTGTTTTTTATATTTTATTTATAATTATTCTTTTATAAGATCCGTTATGAACTTTTTTTATAAAATATGTTACCATAATTTCTAATGAAATTTTTAAAAACTATTATTATTCTCTTCTGGTAAACTAATCAGTACGTACGATTTTAATTTTGTAAGTTCAACCTCCTTCCAGATACAGTACCGATTCCACTTCACTGCGTACAAAAAAAAATGTTATCTATCAGTTCAATAATACATAATCTCTATAAAAAATTACATGATTGTATGACGAAGCCGACATATAAATTATATATGTCTATAATTTTCCAAAACTGAAGACATTCCTTGAATGCTTATGTATTAAGTTTATGACCTACAACTTTTCAAAAAATCTTAAAAACATATCTAAACCAAACGAAAACGAAAGAAAACCGCATATTTTTCCATTTTAAGAGGTGAGGGTTAACTTTTTTTATCGTTTATAAACGCATTTCTTTAAAATGCCTCTGAAGAAAATCGAAACTGGTTTTCTCGCGATATCCCCACTCCTTAACAAACATTGAAAAAAGATTACTATGATCAATGCTTGTACATAAAAATATTTGAGCCAAATTGAAGAAAATCGGTTTTGCCAAACCTGAGTTATAAGGCCAAAAGCAGTTCGACACACATACAAGAGCTGGATCATAAAATTAGATACACCCTTGCCGTGTTCTTAACTGAAAGGGAAATTTTAATGTCTTGTGGTGGCAGCACTAGCGACTGAAAGTTTTTACAATTTAAACATTGAGGGTCTGTTTGACTTTTATAATAAAATAATGTCACCTTCTCATAAAACAATAACAAAAATGTAACTTAATAACTTAATAACTTAGTAACTTAATAACTTTCTTTGTAACCAAATTTTTTGTTCTTAATACGACATAATAATGTTAATAGTTGATAAATGTTGAAAAAATAGAGAATATCTTTTATGAAAATAATGAAAAAATTGTTTCTCATTCTCAGTCCGGAATATAATGTAGATTCCTAAGCTACTTTAATTATAACAGACTTTTAAGTGATTTTTAAAGATTGGGAAATAAATTTTAAGAAGTTTTTCTAAAAATATTCAAATATAAGCTTTACAAACTTACTTAAGCAAAGTTTTCTCTAAATTTAACATCCCCCTTCAACAAAAGCTAAAGTAAGAAAAAGAAAATTTTCAAAAAAATGTTTCTGCATATCAGGCCCATTTAACAAAATTATAAACATTTCTTGATAGTTTTATGTATGAAGTATACATTTTCAAAACAGCTTTAAAAAAATATTTAAACCGAAGGGAAATAGAGCAAAAGAACAAAAAGTATATTTCAATTTTAAGAAGTCGGGGTTGATTTTTAAAAAATCAGTTTTGGATTATTTATACACATTAAAGGTAAAAAATGTGTTTTAATAGATTTTCTCTGAAATGCCTGAGGAGGAAAATTGAAATTGGTTTTTGCGATATTCCCCCAACATTCTTAACGAATTATGAAAAAAAAAAGATTAATGCCTCATATGTAGAAATATTTGGGCCAACTATTAGAAAATCGATTTTTCAATGCTGTGATATATTATGGCAAAAGTATTGCAACACACTTTCGGACATATTTTTGCACATACATACATACGTTTCTTTGATCTAGATGAAAATTTTGGATCCTAAAACGTAAAGATTTGTAAAAAAAAACCCGATTTTTGACATCATCAACATACTCTTCCCTTTGATATAGCCATTCTACCTATATTCACCGGGAAAGTAAAAACGAGAGAGTATAGGTTTTCGAAGTGTAGTTATGAGAGGAGAATCTTAAAAGTGGAAAAGATTGATAAAATTCAATTTGGTCTTACAACGAATAACATAAGAGACAATTTTCTGGACGACCATGATAAAGATACAGACTGTTTTGCCTCGCATCTTAAGACGACTAGGTTTAATTAGTTTGCAATAATAGGGATGTATAGAATTTACAAACTTTAAAAAGATAAAACAGGAATAGGTTAAACAGATAACTAAAGATGTAGGATATAGTATACATATTTTCAGGGTAATTTTTTTTTTTTAACTCTTTAAATGAAAATTTTCTAGATACTGATGTTTTTGGAAAGCCAAAAATTACAACACATATCTCTTGTCTTGTATCGAATAGATTTAGGTTGTTGCCTGATAATTGAGATGAAAGTGAGAAGGAATAAAAGAGAATTATTGAAAAGTTTTCGAATTAAATACAGAAATATACTATGAGTTATAGAGTGAAGTTGAATATTTATAATATGAACCATGCTTCTGACCTTTTTACAACTATTTAGAAAAGGGAAAAATTTATAAATAAAAAGTTAGAAAAATATAATAAATGGTAGGAAATAGACAGTATTTTTAGATGCATAGCACCTTAAAAAAATCCTATTATAAAACCCTACTGGCGCTCATATCAATCGTTTTATCAGAAATACTTATTAGTAGCAGTATTTTGTGATAAAACCTAATAAACTGATCTGATTTCATTAAAATCGGTTCAACAATTAGACTTACACTGACACCAATACAATGTTATTTATTGTACTTGTTTGACAATACTTGTACTTGTACAATATTGTAGGTTTTTTAAAATCATAATTATTACATGTAATACTATTTATCCAAGGAAAACTTTAATAAGTTTAAAATGACAAATTTATTATTTTATTTTACATTTTGAAAGTTGAGGTTTTGATATGAAATGTCACGAGAACTTTTTTGTATTAAGAAGAATTCAAATCCAGCCAGTTAGCAACAAAGTTAAATTGAAATGACAAAAACTATTTTATAAATAGTTTCAAAGTCTCAACAGTTAACGTAAAAATTGTAATTTTTTTTGACAGATATATATATATAGAGCTTATTAAGAGAAAAAATAAACTACAAAATTTTGACAGAGGATGATTAAATATAATACGAGTATAAAATCCTACGAATAAATAAAGAAAAATATAGAGTAGAAAAACGATTTAAAAATTAAGTTAAATTTTTATGACGTCAGTAAAAGTTTAATATGTTACTACAGAGAATTATTATGCGAACAGAAAACATTCTGTGAAGTTAGCATTTAACTACGGTAAATTTAATTTTAGTTGACACCTCATGAATGAATAACTACTGCTATTAATACGTTTGTGGGATTGTAAGATTAACTTATACAAAATTGATTTTATTCCGAAATATATATTACCAGAGTGTAATATATAAAGCCACTGTATTACTTCCGGGTTCATGAGAGTTGAAGCTCTTAAACGTTTAAATCTAGCATTAAATTCAACACATCAGTTTATATTTTAATTATCTTTTTTTCATTTTAATCTATTACTGCTTTTCTGTTAAAAGTAAATAATTTTATGTTATGTTTTAATTACTTTAAAACTGCTCTTTTTTGCTGCACTTCAAATTTCTGTTTTGCAAATAGCACAAATTTAAAAGAAAAACGGAAATTAAGACCTTCATATCATTACTCCTGAAATTTTCAAAGTAGTTTTCCCGTAGGGAGGGAAGAACAATTTTCTTAATTTCTTACCTTGCTTCTTATTCACTAGTTTCCTTAACGGAAATCGTCCAATTCAATTAAGAAAAATCCGATTTCCATTTATCCCAGCCCTTGTACTGATATAAAGCAAAAATCCAAGTCATAAATGAAATAATAAACTATATATATATATAGAAAACTAATTTTTACTTAATATTTTTCGGTAATTGTACATCCTCACAAACTCCCAGTAAACATTTCTGATACAATTTTAGACATCATTTTATATAAAATCAAACTTGACCTTGATGATTAATTATATGTTCATATTAATCCCATTTAATGGATGGATTAATTAATATACATCAGTACTCTTTCCTTATGCATCCTCAAAATTTAGCTTTTCTAATACTCAATCGTTCATTCCACAAAAAAAAACTTTTTTTATTTAATGTATAATTTTACTAAAACAAAGTTAGTCAGTATCTACCGCTTTACTATAACGGTCCTTTTCAAATAAATAAAACCATTAATATCGGTTATAGACCAATTTTATGTACAACGAACCTATATAATAGTCACTTTTTGGTAATAAAATAAATTACAGAATTAAACAAAAAAGGTCATTAAGAATGAATAAGTAATTTCGTAGCTCACATTAAAAAGATTTAAAAGGTAGTTAAAAAAAGAGAGAACTTACAATTGACATTCAATTGTTAGTATAACGGTAAAATTGTTTGAGAATAATATTTTAAATTGAGGGAATACAAGATTTATAAAAGAATTGATTTTATTTCTTGAAAGAAGATATATTGGAGACTGCTAAACATAAATAAACTTTTAAACACTTTATTATTACTATTATTATTTTATAATGAACTTATTTGTACTTTAAACTGTATTAAAATACATAGCTTTAAAACTATAATTATTGTATGAATGAACTTTTTTTACATTTTTTATTCATGTTAACAAAACAAATTGAATTTTTTTTTTTTTAAACTTATTTACTACAATAAACTCTTACCAACTTTAAAACTAGTTTAAAAGTATATCCTATACCTATTTGATAAGTGTTGAAAACTATTATTAAATTTCTTTCAGGAAACATATAATAAAAAGTTTCAAATCTATAATAACAGAAAAAGTGGAAAAAATTTATTTGCTATTTTTAAGAGTGGGGGGTTTATTAGGTTTAACACTCTAATAAGATTTTAAAGTGAAACACGTTTAAAAAAGTGGTAAAGTTTTACGATAGGGAAACCAGAAAAACAAGTTACTGTGTAACGTAATTTTCAGTAAATTTTAAAATTTAGGAATGTTAATAAAGTAGGAAATAAAAAAGGTTTGGAAATTAACTAAGTAATTAAACATTTGTGGCTAATCTTGTAAAACTTTTAAGCTATATATTAAGCGATGCAAAGTATTGAAGTGGTTCTAGAAGAAACTGTTGAGATTAAAAGTTGTAAAAGAAAAGAGAATAGCTGAAATATTTAATATAATTCAGAATTTACGATGCGGAAGATACTGAAGTTAACAGATTTTCCTAAAATACAAGGAAATGATCTACGAACGTTTTTCAATAATTAAAGAAACAAATCCCCGTAGAAGAATTATTATTTATTCAATGATACCCTGCTACTTTTCAACATAATTCCTGGCTATACATAAATACTTGTGCTTTCTGATTCCAGTTGTAAAGAATTATTGACCTTGGTGTCCGAGCCATTCTAATATACAGATCTATCACGAAGTTCTACCGGGACCTTCATAATCTATTCTATTCGTAAAACTAATGAAAAAAGTTATTATAAACATAAGTCTTAAAATGCTTCGTTTGCGAGTTACGGCTGGTGAAAGACATCTCTCGGATTTCAGCTACCCCGATGAAATGAGGTCGTACTGAAAATTTTAAAATGTTAATTAAGGGGGAAAATAGGTGATTTCTTATGGTTTTATTCTAAAAATTGAATAAAATAGGTCCCAAAACCGTATCTGCAGTAGTTTTTGAAAAATCTGTTGTGAAAACCTATTAACTGGGGAAAAAACGCTGGTTTTTACGTTTGACATACAATAACTTTGTTAAATGGGTAATAAACACAGAACTTTTAAACAGACATGTAGAGTTACATAATGAACAAAATGGTTTAAGATTGGTTTCGAATTTTATTAAATGTTATACTTATTTAATGTAAACGAAAACCAAATACTACTTTTGTTGTTTTTTTAGTTCTTCAGTGCTGTCCTTAAGTTGCTCAGCCGCATCCATAATGAGGATAATCAATTCCTCACGAGAATATATTTTGTTTTTTCTACAATATTTTCATCCATTCCCAGACGCAAAAAATGTAAAGCTGTTAGATCAAGCGATCTTGGTAGCTAGGAACGTGGACCTCTACGAACGATCCATTCCTCAAGGAAATGATTTAAGTGAGCGAGTGTAAACGGCAGTAGATTAGCGGGGAGGGGTGCCATCGTGCTAGAAGTATACTTTGCGACTCAGCGCTAGATGTACATCTTCAAGCAGCTACGACAATTCTTCTTGAAGAAGGTGCAAGTAGACCTTTGCATTTATGCGGCCAGGTAATATGAACGGTCCAAACGGCTGAGAAGAAGGCCGCACCATACACTGATGCTAAATCGGTGTTGAAAATCATCTTCGACAGTTTCATGAGTATCTACTCAGATCGGTTCATCTATGCTCAACGGTACAAGTTGTTGACGTCTTCTCGAGTGAAATTGATTTTTATTTTTGAAATTTATTTTAGTTTTATTCAACTTCTCTTACACCATTTTATTCAAAATTTTGTTAAATACTCTACTAGTTTTGTTTTATAACTTTATGTGTTTACTCTTAATTGCAATTTTCTCTTTAATTTCTAGCATATCCAAATAGTACTCACTGTTGACTGCACATTGTTCTTCTTCAAAATTAAACTAAATTGGGCCTTTATAGTCACAAAGCAAACAAATTGGGCCTTTACAGTCTCATGAGCATCGCAAAAGAGATTATACAGAAAAGAAAGTTCTTTTCGAATAGTGGATATTTTCTGTGTCAGGGGTGCCAATTAGGACATCATATAGTTTTAGTTTATGCTGAATTAAATAATTAAATAGTTTTTCCAATATTGCCATTTCTTTCTGTTTTATAATTGAACGAGCCTTGTATATCAAAGTTGTCAAAATACAATTGTTATAGTAAATATATATATATTTTTTTTAATATTAATTTTAAACTGCAGCATCATTATAATTTTAATATTTAGTGATTTATAACTAATGTAATATGGTAAAAATAACTTCTTTTAACCCAAGCCTTTTTTGGGGGGGAATCATTATTTTCCGGTATTACATCTCCATTCGTTGCATTCTGATTAAAAATTTATTTTCAGATAAGATGCTGTAAATTATACTCAAGATTTTTTTAATCCAAATTGCCAATTCAAAACTATGAACTGGCCAAATATTTTGAAAACTCACCACATTACTTTCCCGTCAAATATAGCTAAGAATAGTTATAGTTTATTAAAGGTATTAAAGGGGGAAAGTAGAATCATATCAAAAATGGGGAATCGGGTCTTTTGCAAATCTTTATGTTTTAGGATCCAAATAATTCACCTAGATAAAAAAAAACATACTACGTATGTCTCACTACACTAGGCCTTATGTCAGGATTGACCGAATCGATTTTCTTCAAATTTTGCTCAAATATTACTGTGTATGGGACACTGATCGTATTAATTTTTTTGTAATTCGTTAAAGGTGGGGAATATTTAAAAAAAAAACCGATTTCAATTTTCTTCGGGGGCATTTTAGAAAAATATTTATTAAAGCAAATTTGTTACCTACGATGTATAAATAATCCAAAAAAATTTTCCATAAAATCAACCCCCATCTTAAGATTGAAATATATATTTTTTGTTCTTTTACTCTATCTTCCTTCAGTTTAAGTATTTTTGAAAAAATCTTTTAAACGTTTAACGTCACATATAATGCTATCAAGCAATCTCTACAATCTTTTTAAATTACTGACCCCGGACTTGCAAAAAGGTATTTTTTTTTATTTTGTTTTCCTTATTTTAGCCTTTATTGAAGAGGGTTTTAGATTTAGAAAAAAATTACTTAAGAAAATTTGTTAAGTTTAAACCTATATAAAAATATTTTTAGAAAGATTTTTCTTAACGTTTATTCCCCGCCTCAAAAAAAAATGTATATTCTGTTTTTATTTTGGCTCTAACTCTTTTAATCTTTATAGATTAAAAAAAAAATCTGTTTCTTTCTTCATCACTTAGAGAACTAATAAAATGTAAAATAGCTTTGGCACTATTATATGCCGGGCCCAAAATGAAAAGCAATTTTCAAGTTATACTTGACCTGTTTATCTTCATGCTATTTCATTTCTATATTTAATATTTTATTATAACATTTTGTTGTTACACTCTGTAGTACAGTGGTAGATTAAAATACAAAGATTACAAAAAAAAACTGATCTAAAAGTTAATTTGAATTATTTTTAATTTCCTGGCATCATAGCTCAAGAATTACTTTGCGAAAACGAAAGTATGGTAATCAGTCAAAAAATGGGTATGGGTTTTTTGAATTTTTAGACGTTTTGTAACTCAGAGACCTCAAAAAGCAAAACAAAAGGTGGAGGGTAATGTTTGCGTACGTATGTACGTGCGTTGGCTTGTTTAAAGATTAATAACTTTTGACTGGATAAACCGATTTTGATGAAAATTTGTACAGAGACTCATGTGTATAGGGTAATTTGTTGGTAAATTTTTGGATGAATATCTCTCTAATCTCTATTGGTATAGATAGTTTCTTGGGGTCAATTTTCTCTACAAACATAACCCCACCTTATGTTATGCTCAGTTCATGCGTGCATGCTTACGTTATTACTTATCTTTTTTTTTTAATTTGCCTCTAAACTCTCCCCTTCGCCATAAATTGAAAAAAGCTATATTTTTATTTATTGCATATTTTTCAATAAAATTTTTTTATGTCTTCCTAGCGATAGTAGTAGCGCAAGGGACCCAAAAAAATACTTTGGAGGCAGTATTTTGAGTGGGGGAGGCGATCAAAGTTTAAAAATGCAACTTTTTAAAACTTTTTTTAGTTTTATCTTCATGTACCATTATTTTTCCACTATATAAGAATAAATAACCAATGCCAGGAAAGTATAACAATTTTGTTGTCAGCTTTTAAATTAACATTATTATTTTTTTTTATAAGTAATGTTTTTAACAGCTATTACTTTTTCCCATATTCTTGTTTCATAACTGCGTGTTTAAATACATGTTCACTCAAAAATCAAGAATCACTAGATCAATTAAAATGATCTTTTATATTTAGTGAACTTTAATAAAGATTTTGGGTTTATTTTTATAATTTCACGATTGTTTAATAATAATAATTATAATAACAGTATCGTCTTTATATAACGTAAAGAAAAAGTACAACAGTTAAGAACAAAATTAATTAATATCGATACTTAAGTAATTAAATAACAAAAGAAAGATACGCTTAACGATACTGTCAATTGCAATAAAACTAAAATTACAAAAAGCAGACTTTATCTTCATTTTCAAAAAGACTGTTAAGGGAGGTTGGCATTAACATTTTGTAACTTTAAGTATTGTAAAAAAAAAATAAAATAACAATAATAAATCCATTATGAGGAAGAGGAAAAACAAAAAAGTAAGAATAGAATTTAGCGCAATACACAAAAACAATAACAGTAAATAAATTTAAAAAACACTTCAAAAATATTTACAATAAAAAAAATCTGAAAACGAAGTTGTAATATTTTCCTGAGTAATATGCTTGATGAGTAATATTGTTTATCTTAGCGATCAAAATTCTTGTTATTTATATTTAAAAAGCGAAGTTTTAAGTCTAAATTCCTAAATTGGGCTTTTGAATTATATATTTGTGTTTCATACGAAAATAACTGAATCAATTTCCTAATATTTTTACTTGAATTTTGTGGTTAGCCTACATTAATTATATCTGTATATGATCACGCTATCCTTTATTTGAATTCGAGTTTTGTTTTCGTATCTGGCATCACACATAAACAAAAAAAAAAAACATTTTTAATGGAATTTATAAAATTAATTAAAATCTTCACTGTTTTCAATTACGTTATTTACCATAGAGACCAGCTCTCTTTAACAAATAGATTTCTCACGTTTTTTAGCTCATGAACTGTATGATAAAACAGTTTAATAAATCAGAAGTTAACTTAAGTTCCATAAAATTTGTTACTAATTTTTGGGAGAATTTTTTTGTAAGTTTGAAATAGATCTTAGATCCTCTCTACTGCAGTTGAAATCAATTTTTGTGATTATTCTCAAAGGATTCATTTAAAAGAAGGACTTAAAGGGACAAAAATTAAATGTAACTTGTGACACCTTGCTGCTCCGCAGCGTTAGTATTACGAAGGAATGTTGTATATCTAAAAAAAATCTGCTAAAAACCTATTGTGTTTACAATATGTCTCACCCCCAACTCCCTTATTTTTCTCTTTCCTTTCCTACCGCAGGAAAAATGTGTGCTTAAAACCTATTTCCAGATCGTCTAGACGTTCTACAAACGGATCGGACTGATACATTTCTATTCTGCTCGGAGTGGCCTGCAGATATGTCATCAAGCATCGACGGACCTTCAAAGTGATTTTCAAAGAAATTTCCTCAATTAAGTAATAAATGAAGATTTTTTTAAGAATTCTTTGAAGAATCTCAGAGGGGATTCAAGTTTGGGGTCCGATAATCCTTAATGCTATATCTGTGAGCAAAATAAAATAAAATATCAGCACTATAGTCTAGTAGAACGCCCACACGGACTGGGAATAGGTTTTCAGACCAATTTCTTAAATAATAATAATAAATATTCAGATAATATAAATAAAAGTTTGAAATAACTACATATATATATATATATATATATATATATATATATATATATATATATATATATATATAATGTGTGTATGTGAGTGAGTGAGTGATTGTTTGAGCGCGTGTGTTTGTGTGTACGTGCGCGCGTATATGAATAATATTTTTCTTTGATTTTAAAAGTTAAAAACTGTTTTCTTTTCGATCTTAATTTACCAAATGAAAACGGTAAAACCGAGACAAATCTTTTCCTTCACATTTGTGAAAACCAGTGCAGCTGTAAGCATTTTTGTTCGTAGATACAAACAAAAATATATCATCCAAACATAAATAACTTCCAATTGACATTGTCAAGTAAAAATGCATACTTAATAAAATTTTCAACTTATTTGATACACTGCCCAGAAATGAAACTTGCAATTGAGTACAAACTAATACGTTATTTTTATGAATAAAATTTTATACAGGATATTAAAACTCAAAATGTACAATCTTATATTATTTAATGATATTATTTTTCTCATTAAAATATCAAAAACAGTAAAATATTTTTTTAATTATTTTTTTCTAAATGAAATTAGCGGAATAAATTTATCTATTTTTCAATTGAATGGTGTACAAAAAAAACTGTTATTAATAAATAATAAAACTTTTCACGTTAATAAAGGGCAGTAATGGAAATAAGTATCTCCTTTACTGAAGGACAAAAATAATGTGTTTATTTAATCGTATAACTTAATTCACAGATTACGTAGAAAAGCCCTGGGGATCGGTGTTGGCGCTGTCATCGGTTGTGATTGTCATTAAGTGGGTGAATGCGAATAAAATGCTTTATAAATTATTAATAAAATACTTTGTATTTTTACTTATTATTCTGTCTTTCTTTATTTTTGAATTGTAAATTAATAATTTTTTTTAAATTTATTTACAACTATTTTTGTATTTATTGTAATGAATAGTTTCACTGAAATTTCTTGAATTTTTTTCACTGTATTAGAAGATTTCCTGATAGAGTTTAATTTAAAAAAGTAAACTGTTATGCCTTAAGGTTTTCTTCTAAACAAAGGTAGACAACAGTCGTTTTTGTGATGTTATAAATTAATTTATGATAATCCACTAATGAATGAAAAGAAGATTGTAACCTACATAATACGTTGTTTCCCAAAGGAAAGTGTAATTTTATTTGTTAATTTACACAACCTGCCTCACTCTCTTTTGTCACTGTGGCTCTTGCAAAGCATCGGAGTTTATTCATGAGAATGGAATGCTATTTTTGAGTATGATTGGTTATACATACTAATTTTCCACCCACCATTATTATGATTATAAGACCTAAACTACACTGATATTTTGAGAACCTAAGATATTAAAAATAATACTCTCAATTTTGAAATTGTGCAATTTCTTTTTGTTTTATGATTTTATGTTCTATAACTGTATCAATGAATGAATTATCAAAAAACTTCCATTTTAAGTCCGTTAAAACTTCCTGTTGGACTTATACCACTTCTAGACTACTAGAATTTTCTGAATACACTCAAAACTCTCAATACATTCTTTATCTATAAGTATGTGTGTCCACGTGCGCGCACATATCCACTCTTGCAGTGCGATGACTTCACCTATGAACATATAAAATTACTAACAAGTAATATTTTCTCACTAAACTCATCTAATTACGGCGTTATTGAGCAATTATTTTCCAATTATCAGTCGTTTTAAACTACTATCTTTTTAGGAGTTGTTATATTGGAAAATGAAAAAAAAACTATTATGTCGATTTTGATGAATTAATTACAAGAAAATATTTGTATTATATATGATTTCTGGAACTAAATGATTCTAAAAAACAATATTACGAGTAGATTAATTATGATGCGTTTAACGTTATTTTTTTGTCAGTGTTAAAGATGTTTCGTACGAAAATAATTACTATCCGCTTTTTCTTTTTTCCAATATAGTAGTAAGAAAATCCTGAAAACATGAAAATTGCAATAACTCGAGACTATTGTACAAATTTATTTATTATCTTTTTTTTTTTTGTAATAGATATATTAAAGAATTTCAAATAAATGGAAACAATGATTTGAATAATAGGTTGTTAAATCCCAGTTAATAAAATTACACGTACAGTCGGGCAATGCTATACAAATTCCAGTAAATGTTATATATTCTATAAATTTTAGATGAAATTCTTTAGCGGATGGAACAGGCGCTTTTATAAATGAAATTTACGATTTTTTCTATGTTAATCGAAGTGAACTCTTTCATAGCTCCTTACTGAAGAAATAGATCCTCCAATACTCCAATTCCCTGTTTTTAACAGCTAGAAGAGATAAAAGAATAGTTAAAAATAATGGAAACAAAATTCATCAATTTTTTCCACTCAACGCTTTTTAAACGCATATTTTTGATCCGTACTTCTAAGTTTATGAAAAAAGCTATAATTTACAATTGAAAACAACAGTTATTTTCTAAAACATTTTTATCAAATAATAAAAACTACAGATTTTAATAAAAATGTAATCTTTTTCTTCATTTTTATTTGTAGTGTTCAAACATCATTTGAACGATTAAAATATCATTATTAGATAGTTATAGTTAGTAAACAGTTTCAACGGGTCTGTGAAATCATACACCAAGGTTGGTAATTAAATTTATCCAGTTCCATTAATTCAAAAAATATACTTATTTAAATATACAAAAGAAAGATAGAAATTCATTAAAAAATACAATAAAGTAATTAATTGTTATTAATATTGATGATAACATGAGCCTAATAATTTGTATTAATATCCTATAATCTATTTTCAGACAGAATTGAATAAATTGATGTAATACATAAAGTTAATTGAAATTCACTGAAGTGAGGTAAATCATACAATTAATTATGTATCTTGTCATTAATACAATTCCTGATTGTAGAAACTAATCATTTTGTATATAAGAGAGAGAGAGAAAGAGAGAGAGAGACTGAGAGAGAGAGGGAGTGAGAGAGAGAGAGAGAGAGAGAGAGTGTGTGTGTGTGTGTGTGTAAGTTTATGTGACAGAGAGAGTGAGAGCGAAAACAGGTGATAGATAATAAGATTTGGTTAGGTACTAAGTTAATTTAACGTATTTTAGGTTAGTTATATAAAATGAAATTCTACATGTTAATAGCAGAAAAAGAATAAATATATTTCTTTCAATAAATACATTTTAGATTTAAATAATTGTTCTGAAGAGTAACTTCTAAGATTTTGTAAATAAACGATAAACCATTTTACGAAAATATTTTGTATTTCACTGGATTAGAAACAATAAATTCAATGTTCGTTTTATCCATACATAATGTTAAGTCTGTGTACAATCTTAAAATTTTGTAGTACACTCATGAAAATTTCTAAACCAGAAAGATTACATGGAAACATACAAAGAGAATCAATTCAATATAGTAACTATTGAGTTCAAATATAAGTATTTTTTGCATTAATTTTAGTAATTGTTGTAAGAACTTTGTAAGAATCTTCTCCAACCTAAGTTAGACGTTGGTAACATGTTCTCTCCTCCAGAGCGGGTAATTTTCCTTATAATAAAATACAGATCGAATGGAAAATAATTAAATTTATTCATAAATCTAAATGTAATATTGAAACAATGTGCAGGGGATATTCATTACTATATCTATAATTACTTTTCATTCTTTTACATTTCCTATTGTACTATCTCTTATTGAACTAAATAATTCTACTCGTAAAAAGTAAAAAATAAACAAACTTAAGAAAACTATTACATATGTACAACGATCTGTCACCATTGTTTTTCTGTATACTCTTGATAAGCTGTAATTGTATTCCCCTTTTGATTAAAAACTATACGTAATTTCTTGATTATTTATTTACTTATTTTCTTTTTAAAAGATGCTATTTTGTTAATTCTTTAGAATTTTTTATAAACTCTAAAAAAGTACAAAACTAATATAACGAAATTAATCTCTGTTAACAAACTGGTTTTAAAGTATGTAATAGTACTCTTATGTATTTATTTGAATTATTCATAACTGCAATAATCCTTTCAATTATTTGTTTCTTAAATTTGTGAAGTGATTGTGACAATGATTACATAAATTTCCCAGATCAAAAACTTAAAGAAATTATTTACAAGAAAACAATAAAAATATGTTTACTTGAAAATACATTACGATATCAATAAATTTTTAGGTGCGTAAACAAATTATTGTTAAATAAAATAGAGTACCAAAAATAACTCAAATTGGACTATTTTAGGCGATTTTAGAAAACTTAATTTCAAACTTGACAACGTCTCATTTGTAAACAAAAGCAGACTGATGATTACGATGTTTAAAATTTAAAATATCCCTTTCGGCACGCCGGAAGAAGAAGGTAGATTTCACCGGTGCTAAATAAGGGATAAAAATGATTTCCACCTTAATATTAAGAAAAACTTCAAATTTACTCAATACGACAATGGTTGTAAGTGAAAAAAGTTTCACATGTTTAGCGTACGACAAGCCCATCTTCTTACAATTCCAGCAATACTTTGGTCATCCCTTGCCGTAAGGGTTGGTCATATCAAAACTTGTTTCAGACAAAAGTTTTAGGTAATGTGTAGAGGACAAACAACCAATTTAAACCGATTCGATGCTGTGCCTATTAAGAGAGTTCTGATTTTTTTTGTCCCAATTTTTTTCCAAAAAATAGTAGGAACTTTAAACGAATTCGATATTTTACTTAATAAGAAAGTTATTCGATATTTTGTTTAAATATAAGTTTTCGTCTTTGTGGAAGACTTGACGTTGGTGATTTCAGCGAGACAAGTGGACGAGATGGTTGCTACTGCCAACGACGTCATTCGTCGTACGCATGGCTGGTTGAAAGATGGAGGGCTGACATTCACCGTGGATAACACATCATTCGTATGTCCGGCAGGTAGGCGCCCCTTATCATCACTACGAATTAGGATTGGTAACATTCTTATATTTTAGGTGGAGGCTGCGAAATGTATAGATGTGTGGCTGGATCACCGCCACTCCTTCATCGTGCATGTCCGGAAGGCAGGATTAGAGAAGGCAGGGACGATTGTGACTGCCTTACATAGGCTGTTAGGAAATGTGGCCCGCCCTCGGGCCTCCAAACGGGCGCTTGTAATGGTAATGTGATCAACTCGGTACTATTTTATGGTGATGAGGTCTGGTCGCAGGCAGTGAGCAGCGATAGGAATAGACGCATGTTTGAGAACGTGCAAAGGAGGATAGCTCTCCGCATAGTATCTGCGTACTCTTCTCTCTACACTGAGGCGCTGCTGCTTATTGCGGGGGTCCCCTCAATTCAGCAGCTTGCCGCCATGCGGACCTTGGAGAAGTTGAAGTATCTCCAAGGGCTGAAAAGTTCCTCTTCTCCTAGGGGAACTTGTCAGAGCTTCTCCAATGAGGTAAGGCTGAGATGCAAGATCGGATGTTCCAAGATTGGCAACCTTGTTGGGATAGCTTTCCGTTGGAATCAGGCAGTGAGTCCACCGGGCGGTGACCTCACCGCCTGATTCCGCAGGTGAAGCTATGGGTCGGCCGTAGGTTTGGCGAGGTCACCTATTGGCTGACCCAGTTCCTGTCTGGCCACGACGTGTTCCGGGTATATTTGAACGTACGACAGAGGGCTGATGACCCCTTTTGTTTATCCTGCGGGGAGCTCGGCTCGATACTCCGGAGCACGTCGTGTTTACTTGTCATACCTGTGACAGGGAGCGTTTGCAATGTGAGTTGATTACTGGGCCATTTACGGTGTAGAACATCGTCGGTATGTCGGTGAGCGAGGTAAAATTCCGTGCTATACCTGATTTTATCACACGAGTCCTTCAACAGAAGGATAGGGCTGACGGGGCAACGAGGGGATGAGGGACAGCTCGCTGCTGAGCTGCTATTCGTTTGTGAATGCACAGATGGGTAGCAGTGATAGGCACGGGGACTCTCTCGTCTTGTAGAAAAGATCGCAGTCCCGGCGAGAATGCTCTTTTGGGTGTTCTCGTTTGAAGCAAAAAAGGCATAAAGACCGAGGCCCGGCTCCGAGGATAGAGAAACAGGAACGACATGGTCGGGCCTGGTAACCCTACTCTGGGTATAGAGGCAGGCATTAACAGTTACGATCCAACCGACGAGCCCTGCCCAACCTGCCCTGCCAGACGTACTGCCGCTAGACGGGGAGGCTCGTTAGAGAAAAAGAACACTCCCTCGGAATGCGTTATGCTTCACTATGGAATCCGATCCGGGGGTGTGAGAGGGAAAAATGGTTATGTTGACATTAATCCATCGGGTTAGTCTAGTGGTGAACTCGACAGCAAATCAGCTGATTTCTAAGTCGAGAGCTAGGGTTGAAATTCTAGTAAAGACAGTTACTTATATACAGATTTGAATACTGTATCGTGCATACCGGTGTTCTTTGGAGGTTGGGTTTCAATCAGCCACACATCTCAGGAACGGTCGACCTGAAACTGTACAAGACTACAGTTCATTTAGATTCATACACATCATCCTCATTTATCCTCTGATGTAATACCTTAAAGTGGTTTCGGAGGCTGAACAAAAAAAAAGAAGAAATTATGTTGATGTCATACGAAGCTCAATATACGGAATAGTTACTTTACCTTGACCTAACCTTAACCTTACACTTGACCGAAACCTTACTAAACTCAATTAAACTTTACTTAAACCAAGCTGTTTACTCCATGAATAATGTATATTGCACATTTACCAAAACCCATACCTTAAGCTTATCATAAATTAATTTAGTCTTAAGTGAATCTAATCTCATTCGTAACTTAATTTCGCTAAAAGCAAATTATTTAGAACGAAAATAATGAATATTACACTTGTACAGTGCTGAATTACGATATTTTTGTTCACGGTATTGTGTAACTTTGAAGAAACGTTACTCGGTTGAAAGGTGTTTCCGACGAATAATTTCAATTGTAACGAATTACATAGGTGTTGGAATTAAATAAGGTCCTTTTCATAAAAATCAGTGGCTAGACCATAATTGTATACTATAATTATCAATAAATTTTTAAGAACATCTTTAGTGTTTATGTTGCATTACCATTACTGTTATTGTGTTATAATTTCAATTTTCTATGTAGTAATAATTTTTATTCGATCATATTGAATCATACGTTACTCAGCGTCTGGTTTGGTTTCATTAATTATAGTTATTTCAATTATTTTTTACAGTTTTAATATTGAAGCTTATGAAAAAAGAAATATATGTATGGATAATTATATTTTAACAATAAACATTACAATTGGTATCTTCCATTCGTTAGTTTGTTGTATTAATCGAAGGACTAACCTAAATAATTGTGGTTATTTAACAGAGATGGTACAGTAATATTGATTTTAAAAAAACAAACAAATACACTATTACAAAAATGAAGCAGTAAAGTTTGCTTAAAAAATTCAATCGATTCTCTTTAATCATAAGATTGAAGTAGGAAATAAAATTGAAAAAGGAATTTGATTGTGAAGAAAATGTGAAACTTAAGACTTAAAAAACTTTTTAACATAAAACCTATGAAAAATATTAATATCGGCGTTTACCTTATCTTTGCACGAACTCTATTTATATTCAATAGCATCCGGAGAATCTAATTTTAACTATTAGAATTAGTGCGTTAAGTCCAGCATTAAACCTTTTAGCGACTTTCAATAAATCAATTGTAAAATGAAATAACCCCGAGATGTAAGTGGATAAAAACGTTTTAAATTCATTGGTTGAAGAAATAAAAAATTAGAAATATGCATATAGAAATTTTTTACGTGTTTAAGATCCTCGTAATTTCTTATTAAGTTTAAAATTATTTCTACGTTAAACAAGTTTAAGTGAAAACATAATTGTATCATTTGACTTGTGTGTTATTTTCTGCCATTCGTAGCGTAGTCGCTACGAATGGATTAATCATATGAATATATGAAGATTAATCATATAATAATAATCAGATTAATTTTTTTATGATTAGATATTTTGCAGTATTGGTAAAATCAATTTCATTATTTTTCATATAGAAGAAAACTTTGTTCAAAATTAACATACAGTTCTACGAATTTAAATTATGGATATATTTCTATAAATTAAAATTAAAATTATTCTGTGTATTCAAAATTAGTAGAATGGATCTATATTGTTTACAAAAGATATATTTTAAATTATTATCTCTTTAAAAGTATATTTTAATTAAATATTCACACATGAATTTATTATATTATTTCATTAAAATATTATATTTGACAAAGAGTTGTAAAAGTTCAAATAAAAAGGTCAGAAAAATTGTTGAATTTTCCTAATCATTCTTAGGTACGGGATGTGGGTCTAACAGTAATTTCTTTTTTGTTAATATTCTATTAACATTTTTTTATGTTTTCCTTAACGTTAAGAGTGTCTTTTTTAAAATTAGGTTTAAAAAATTGCAGGGTCCTTTTATTATTCAGCAGTATACTATTTCTCAATATCAAACTCTTCAACATGTCTTTATTTCCAGAAATTTATTTTAAGTGATTTTTTAATATTTTGGCCTAAAATTACGCACACATAAATAAATAAATGGTATTTATGTTTCATTTTAGATTCAGAAGTACTTAACTGTTGGGAAGTAAAAGAAAAAAAAAATAGATGGGGAAAAAGGAAAATATTGAAAAAATCCTAAGACCAACAATAATAGGTAAAAACGAATACAAAAGCAATAAAGTTCTTTATAAATATTGTGGAATTGAAAAAATGTCAGATCTATCAAAAAAAGAAGAGCCAAATTCTTCAGCTAACTTATGAAAATGAATGATAACAGGCTTACAAAACAAATCTTCAACCGCATTAACAACAAAAAAAAAAACCGGAAATCAATGATCTGAGCGGTTTAAAACGATCTAAAAGAAATGAGAATAACTAAAGAAATCGTACAACATTCAGAAAACTGTTAAATATGACAAATAGATGGAGAAACAAGAAACCACGCCCAGTAGAAAGAGAAGTGAATGCAAAATATTGCATCACGTGGTTCTTAGTCAGCCAATCTCGAAAAAAAAATGGGGAAGGAATGAAACATTATCCTAATATTATCTTCATTATACATTTTAGGAAGGTATTAATTTATAAAAAGTAATCATGAATGTATAAAAAAAAACAATATTATTTATATATTAATTTTATATTAAAAATTAACGTAACTGTATATAGTATAAAAAAATTAACTAAATCACCCACAGTTGTTTACAGAATATTTAAAAACTAATACCAATAAAAAAGGATAAAAAATGAATGCATACTGTAAATTATTAATTTTATATATGTTTTGCACTTAAAAACTTTTTACTGATAAATATTTTGTCATATTTTTTTGATAATTTTTCTGGCTTCTTTTTTAATTTATTTACTAACAATTTTAAAATTAAAATTAAAATCACTTCAAGAGATTCCCGTCAGAAATTATATTTTTTTTCATTTTACTCTCCTGGCATCATAGCTCTAGAGCGATGCTGCAAGAAGGAAAGTACGGTAAATCAATCAAAAATAGGGTGCGTATTTTTATTCCGTTTCTCGAAATTTCATAACCCGGGAACCCCAAAAAACAAAAAAGTGGGAAGGAGGAAATGTTCATACGAATGTATGTTGGCGTGTTTGAAGCTTAATAACGTTTAACGGGATAAACCAAATTTGATGAAATTTTCCACAGAAACATATAAGGGCAATAAGGGGTTTCCACGGAAATATATAAGGGGCAATTTGTAGGTGAAATTTTGGGAGTCAATATCTCCAGGGGGTAGAATAGAGTTTCTTTGGAATCAATCTTTTCAAACATAGCCCCATTTTATTATATTATTATACTCAGTACATGCGTATATGCTTATCTTACCATTTGGAAAAAATTATAATTTGCCCCCCTAATTCTACCCTTCCGCAAAAATCGAAATGAGCTAACTTTTTATTTATTGTATTTTTTTAACCGATTTCTTTATTTTCCCAAGTAGTAGCGCATGTAGCAAAAAAAAATTTCGGGACAATATTGGGATGGGGTCGATCAAAGTTTAAAAAATCGTTTTTTCTAATTAATAATTTTTTTAAAGCTTTTATTAATAATATTACAATGAAATTTTATCACAATTCACCCCCCCCCCCTCAATGCCAGAAAAAAATTCTTAGGTATGTTTTTATTGGTTCTACATTTTTAATGGAATGTTTTGTTTTAATTTCTTCTATTTACCGTAGTAAACGTAGACAAATAATAAATTTTCTTTGGAGGTGATTTTGGGTGAGGGAGAGCAGATATAATTAAAAAATATCGATTTTTTAAACTTTTTTCATGCTTCCTTATTTTTCCACTATATAACATAACAAAACCGATGCTAGGAATGTATAACTTTATTGTCAGCTTTTTTTTTCTTGTCGTCATAACAAATATTTATTTATTTTTGGGTTTGATGCATTGAAATAATTTGTTAAATATCTACAATATTGTGTTTTTTGATTAATTTTTAACGACCTAAGTGATAATTTATTAATTTTTTTTATTTAAAAATTTTATTAATTTATAATCTTATATATATTTTCTTTATGGTAAAGTTTAAATTCAGAAGTTTTGTATAATTCTTCATTATCTTCTTTTTTTTTAAATAACGATCTTAATAGAGTGTTTTAAAGTTTTTATTGAAAAGAAAATATTATTTATTATGATTTTAAGTAATAAGTAAAATGTATTCTTATAAGCTTATTTAAAAATAAAGTTTAGAGAAGTTTCTGCCTTGAATTGTATCTTAAGCTATGCAAAAGTTGATAAGTTATAAAGTTGTTTATATTAAGATATGATCCTATTTTGTGAATTTCCATTATTAATTGTCTCAAAAATAATATTTCCATTATAAATTATTTACGTTAATCACTTGTATAAAAACCTGGAAAGTGATTTGGTTGGAAAGTATATGGATTTTGGTGAAAAGTACTCTGTTAGATTTTCTGTAATGAATCGGCTTAAAAATAATTTTTAGTAGCTATTCAATGTTGTTGAATTGTCTAACCTCTTTTTATTTTGATTCTAATTTTCTTTAATTAGGTTTACTGATACGTTGTTTTCTGAATAATTATTTTATTTACCTTAATAGTATTACGAAAAATATAAGTAGATATTTGAATACAAGCTTTTAAAAACCTCAAAATAAAAAGAAATTTTAAACTTGATTTGAAACCTTATTAATAACTGGTGATGTTTAGTAATTGAATTATATAACTAATTTTATACAGATTCATTTCTTCACCAAATATATAATTTATTATGTAGAATTATATATTTAATACATTAAATTCTTAAAATAATTTGTAAAATAAATTTTTTTGTGATTAAATATTAGGAAGAAATTTCCATGATTATTTAAACGTCTGACGTCAATATATATAAGAGATACCCATACAAAACTGTACAAGCAGAATTCATTTTGTTGCTATTATTAATGGCTTAGCTGAAAAATTACTGTACAAAAACTGCAACTTCTTCAAAATTATTTGGAAAGTTCTCAGCTCTTAAGTACGAGAGCCATCCAATAATCAAAGACACAAATTATTCTGAAGCTAAAACGGTTTATTTAATCAATCTGATATTTTATCGCTTTTCAACATAATCTAGAGCAACATTAATATGCCTTTCCTATCTCATAATCAGCTTACTTATGCATGCTGCATAGAAATCTTTGTCTTAACGTGAGAGCCAATTTAGTACATTTTCTCTGATGTCATTGCCATTAAATTTCTTATCACGTAGCGTCTTTTTGAGTGAATCAAACAATTGGAAATCCTACGGGGCCGAGTCAGAACTGTTTCGGGCATGAATTAGAACATCCTATTGCAATTTTTCGTATGGTTACTTAAGACGTATGAGGTCGGGCGTTATCGTAAAGTAGAATGACACCTATGCGCTGAGTTCCAGGGCGTTTTTTCAACGCTTATTTGATCAGCACGTCACAGTAGTATGCGTTGTTTATTGTTCTCCGATTTAGAAAAATGAGAAAAACCGAGCCTTTCGGATACCAAACGATTATCATCGTGATTTTTCCTTCTGATTATTGGGTCCGGAACTTTTCTAGACAGGTGAACTCGTGTGCTTCTACACCATGCACTCTCTTTTTTTATTTCGGTTCGTAATGGTGAATTCATTTATCATTAAGGTTAGAAAACTGTGCAAAAAAGCCTCACTATCCTGCTGATACCGTTGTTTCAGCTCTGTGCACAGGGCCTCAATTGATGGCTTAAAACCTTCCCTGGGATAACACGAATGTATCCTGCAAATTTGAACGTAATCGGTCGGTTGGTTCTCGCGTGATGCGATAACAAATAAACGGAAAAACTCTATATATAATATATATATATATATATACACATTCCGAATAACCGTGATCTCTTAAATTGAGAGTGTGCCTGATGTAAGCAAAAGTTAGCCTTCAACCTACTAACAAATACTCCCTTGAATTTTGAAAATCGGACTATTGTTTGCGTAGATATTATAAGAGAACCCCATTACACCTCCCAAAACAGTGACCCAGGGGCACCCTGTTCATTAACAGTTGATGGTTATGATTAGTCTAGCCTCCCACGAGATCCTCGCATATCATTCATTACAAACCCAGCTCACACAATGATAGAGACTCACAGTTCACAGTTCATTAATTCAATTCATTTAAGTCTGTGCTTCAACTGGCAAACCACACAGCTATCTTTTCAGTTACGATAAGAAACATGGGTAAAAACTTGGTTGCGATTGACCGAGCAGGTTTTTGTTTACCCCGAACAAACAAAAACCCTCTTCCTATAGTAGTATAGATACAGATATTTCACTTCCTTCACTAACTAAATTAAAAAATAATTAATGCTACGTTCTATTATTTATACTAGTAATTATTATTATTATTTTTTTTTTTTTTGTGTATTTTTACGGGCATCGACTACTAAGGTCATTAGCCCTCGTCACATTCTTAAAGGAAATTAGTATCACCATCAGGCTCGTCATATGTAAGGGTGTAAAGGGTCCTTACATTTTATTTAAAAACACAAACTACACAGAAACATTAAAACACCACAAAAACAAAACAACACTTATGGGGTGTAAAGGGACCCAAAATTAAAATTTGAGATAAAATTCTCAAAGAAGATAAAAGTAAAACTATAAAAACAATACCATACCATTCCATTTATTTTCTTATACCCGTCTCGTTTAGTTGTTAATTTTAGCACCCTCGGGGCGACAAGAACCGCCGTAAAGGAGTATATTAGTCGCGCCAGGATGCTGTGGCAGTTGACTCATAAACAGGCTAACGGCACCCATTGCGCTTACCCATAGCTCGCGCCCTCAGTCCACCCTTGAGGGTCCTCCATGCCATCATCGGACACACCCCGACTCACTGCTCTTGAATGTAGACGAGCCAGGGTGGCCTAGGCAAGAGGGCTACCTCCCGTCACTATACGTGCCACGCTTCGAGACTCCCATATATAAATAAATGAAACTACCTCTTAGAGACTCTTTATCACAGCTGTAAATTTTTCACTTTTACAGACTTCTAAGAAGTCCACTGGCGTGTAAAAATGCAACTATCTTTTCTTCATTATATAATAATGTCTCTTTATCTATATATATCTATATAATAATATATAGATATAATATCTATACAATAATAATATCTCTTTATCTGAGCCCCAATTGATATTCGATAAACATTTGATAATGTTTAGGTTTTTTTGCATCTAACACTCAAGTCCTGTATGTGTAATCCCCATGTAAGGGATTTATCCAATACTAGTCCTAAAAATCTCACGTTGTCTTTATATTGTATTGGATCATTGCCGATTGTCAACGTAGGACTTTGATGAGGAATTCTCTTCCTACAGAAGTGTACACAGCACGTTTCTTCTGGTGAAAATTGGAATCCATTATTCCTTGCAACTTCATTTAGAGCGTTGATCGCTCGTTGCAATTTGTATTTCACCATAGCAGTCTTGTTGCTGGCATACACAATTGCCAAATCATCAACATAGACGCTTTTGCTGATTTCTACTGGAATGGCTAATATCAATTTATTAATGGCGATCATAAACAAGGTACCGCTCAACGGCGAACGTTGTGGTATGCCATTTTCCAAGATTTTTATAGATGAATATTCGCTGTTGACACGTACTTGGAAAGTACGGTCATTCATATAGTTGCTCAATAAGATTGGCAGTTTGCCACGAATGCCCCATTCATGTATCTGGAGCATTATACCATGACGCCAGGTCGTATCGAAAGCCTTCTAAAGATCAAAGAAGACTCCGACACAATGTTTCCTTGTAATAAAGCTGTTATATATAACGTTCTCTAAGTTGATTATTTGATCAGTGGTAGAATGGTATTGCCGAAAACCTGCTTGATATGGTGATATCAGGTTTCCTTTTTCCAGAACCCAAACGAGTAGATTATTAATAATTTTTTCGAAAATTTTTCCCATAGCGCACGTCAAGGAGATAGGACGATAGCTATTGGGATCTGTTAAATTTTTATTTTTCTTTGGTACTGGAACAACATCAGATGGCGAGGAATCCTCACGAGATATTCGAGCGTCCACTTCTCGATGTGAAAATTTATGTTTGGAGTGCCGTTTCCGGTAATCGTATAGTGGGATCAATATTTTTTGACCGGACTGTCAATACACAAGTTTACCTCACAATTTTCGAAGAATTATACACAATTAACTGATAATAAAAAAGAATAGTTTCTTCCAACAAGACGGAGCAACAAAAACATCAAACGTTTTGCTGAATCGCGTTCATGCAGCTTTCACAAATGAACGAACTGTCAGCAGAGGACGGTGGCCTCTACGTTCCCCAGAGTTGCCTACTTGCGATATTTTCCTTTACTTAATGGAGAAAGTCTATGCATCTAACCCCCACAACATTGATGAACTGGAGATGAACAATCAACGAGAAATCAATGCAACTGACAAAAACGTTTTGCGTCAGACGACTCTCAATATTATCAGTCGAGCACAAAAGTGCATCGATACCGAGGGTGGTAATTTTGAATATCTTTTGTAACAATAAGGTAAATAAATGCAAAATTTAGGTAATAAACGTTTTATGTTATTCTTATTTAATTTATCTGTATCATTCATAAAATTTCATTCCAACATAACCTACTGATTCTGCAGCGGTTACGTTTTGGGTTCGGTTTTATGTTGCTCACTCTGTATAATAAGAAATGAATTCTCCTAAAAAAAAAATTCGAAAAGGTAGAAAAACAGAATTTTACATATAAAATATATGTATTTGTATTTATTTTTTTTTTAAATCCATTAGTCATTAAGTAACAAAAAGATTTTAGTTTTTTTCAGCTAGGAAAAAAATGTTGTTTTTCTTCTATTACTGTTTTTTTTTTTTTTTTTTTTTTAGGTGCAAATTTGTTACTTTAGTTATGAAGACAAAATATAAATATTTCCATGAAATTAGTGTAGCCATTCTGGAATTACGGGATACAAACAAACACAATTCCTTAGGGTAAAAATTCCATTTTTATTCAGCTCATGTAAATTTATCAATTAAATGTTTCTTTTGTCGATTGACTGGATAATTTTTAAATTAGTTTGATGCTTCTGCATACCACATAATTACAAAAAGAGGTTTGATTATACCTAAACTTCACGAGTATGAGGAAAGCCTGATTCTGTTCACGGCTCTTCAGTTTTTATAATAAAAAACTGATCATTTTACAGAATATATTTAAGTTTCTCAAAGCACAATTGTTAACTTATTATTCAAATACTATATAAAAAAAAAAATTTATTGACTAATAAACCATCGTATTCTTGGGTTTATTCGATCAATCGTTGTGGTTACAACAATTCAAAAAGATCGTAGAGTTCTCACCACCTACTCATTTCCTTATTTTTTACCCTTCTTTTCCGGTTATGGATTTATCTCTAAGCCACCGGTAATTCTATGACAAGCATTTGAAAATCTATGAAGCCAGTCACTCGGTGTTATTTAATGGATAAATGGCTGGTTTGGAACCGGTCATGAAGTTATACAATAAACCTGATTGCTGAAGTTTCTAACGGATAAAGCCGAATCTGCTAATACAACAAATTTAAAATTACAATATATGTTTTGTGTTTATTTAAGTTACTGTACTTAACAGAAAATCTTTTAAAAAGTTTATGATAATCTTTAGGTCTGACTGCAGATTTTTTAAATAGTCAGAATGTATTTTAATTCATGTAATTAAATAGTTATAATTTATGAAATGAATAATAAATATAATTTTTTTCTATCTTATCTTTTTTTTCAGCATCAACTATCTGATAGTAAACAAGTCGCATTAAGAGGTGTCAATCTTAAATCAAGCGGAACTTATCGTTGTGAGGTATCTGCTGAAGCGCCATCTTTTGTTTCTGCTCAAAGTGAAGGCCGAATGGAAGTTTTATGTAAGTATAAAAATCAATTTTTTGAATCTTTTTAAGTGCTAACGTATTTTATACCTCAACTTAAACTTCGGTGATCTACTGGAACTTGTGCATAAAATATTGGATCATTCACTGGTATTTTTCATCTATATTTCACAAGCATTTCATTTTTTGGGATGCTACTGCAATTTTGTTTGGATGTTAACTATCAAGTTGTAAAGGGTAAAATTAACAATTTTCCCATTACTCTCTCTTAGTTTTTCACCCCGTTTCTTACACCCTGTCTTCTAAAAAAATATCATTTTTTTCTTTATTTTTCCACTACCGTACCCTTTCCCTTTATTTATTCAATGGTTTTTTTTTTTTTATTCCTTCACTTCACTTTTGATGATTAGTTTATCTTCTTATTGCATACATACTTTATGTTTCCCTTTCTTCTCTCATTCTCACTTTCATTTTTTCTGTTAAAATTTCTTTTCTTATCTTACTTGACTTTATCCATTTTCCTTTGTCTCATCAATAATTTTTTTAATTTAAAATAAAGTACTTCTAGAACTATTAGGTTGTAAGGAATCCATTTTCCTAATTTATCTATTTTTAAAAGTTTTTGTAATGTATTCCTTGGTTTTTAAAATTTGTCATAATTCTAGAATCTGTTTTGTGTCATTGGTTTTATCACTTTTTTTTTAAATTACCAATCATAAGTTTTATTGATAATTATAGTTTTGTGTACACTCAAATCAACTCCAATATAATTAATACTACCGTAAAAATTCCGTGTAATTCCAGAAAAAAAGAATAAGTAAAAAAAAACGAAACTAATTTAACTGAGAAATCTATGAAATAATTTTGTAAAAATTAACATTCTATAAAGGTGAAAAAACAAAATGTTTACATATCTTTGATGTTTTATAAGAATAAATATATACATACCTTCATTTTTTTTAAATATTTATATCAGTGGATTCATCCTAATCACCAAATTTAAACAGTCATTGGAAATTTTTATAAAAATAGGAGTAAATTAAAAGAAAACATGAGTTTTCTGCTTTTTTTTTTGTTGAGTTCATCAGTTTTTATCCTCCTGCTGGAGCCGGACCCGCAGCCAAGCATAAACACAGCTCCAGTGCCATCATCTCAAACTGCCTAGTCAAGAACTGACGTTCCCCCCAAACAGCCGGGACTCCTTTTTTAATCAGCCGCCATGCTTCTAATGAGGAGACCTAGTAGAGATCTCCCCACCGGGAATCCGGTCGTGGTGCCACGCCTCAAATGAGGAACTCCAAAGGGATCCCCCACCGGGACGACAGTCTTACTTTGCCACCCTCATCGAAGTCCGATCGGAACACTACGGGAGCCCCTGTCCAATTACCGGCAGCGGGACACCTAAGCGGCCCACCATCCTGGACAGAGCTGTCCCAACCCAGGTCTTTCCCAAAACACAGAAAAAGCACCTCATTATCTGGTCTTGGCCGTGCAGCCGCGTCCCCTGAGAATTACAAAGGGTACATTTGGCCTCCGTTGGGCAATCCTTACGTAGATGCCACGCAATCCCACAGTTGAAACAATGTCCTCGCCTATCGGGACCCCCGCAGGACCAAGCCCGGTGACCAGTTCCCCAAAATCTATAGCAACGCTCTTCAGCTGACCTCCTTGAAACCCGGCAAGACACCCCCACGATACGGCCGTCCTTCAGCAATTTATCCGCGAGTAGAGGCGGAACCGCCACTTTTGTATAACGCCCCAACCGGCCGTAACTGTCGTGCCCACCACCTTGTCCAAAATTTGCTGGCGTAGCTGCTCAGCAGCGTCTCCAGTGTCCGTAACTCTGATGTGAAGGTCCTCTCCCTGATATCGACGCACCGAGAGTATACCTGCTTCGTCCTGCGACACGAAGTCCTTTACAATGCGAAGGAGATTCGTATATGTGCGGCCTGCCGCCTTCACCACCACTGTCGCGGTCGGGACTCAGCAGATTTCTTCACTGAGACCTTACCCACAGTAGTACCCACTGATGACATGTCTGTGTGCTCCCGGAGCTTACAAGAGCGCCTCCGAGCCACATACTCAATCACTCGATACAAAAGAAGCCCCACCCTCCCGTGAAGCCCACAAAAACAGGCATTGGCATTTTCAACCAACACCAATCGATCTGATTCCATCAAGCGATTGACCAAACGTTCCTCAACTTCCGATGAGTCCATTAACACCAAAACATTCAGTCCGCCTACGTCCATTAACCTACCGGCCAATTCATCGCACGGGTATTGCCAGCAACAACCTGACCAGCCCGATCGAAGCATCAGGCTTGCCCAGGGCATCTCCCCCAACAACATCGAGGTGGCCCAATAATCTGCGCCTCGTGTCAGGTCAACCACCCACGCTAGACCATCAGCTCCACTGACATTCTCCAGTAACACAGTGGACGTAAATACCTTGGGCCATCTTTGGAGGATCAGCCGGGACAATTCTCTGTCAACTACCTCACTTACCAGTGCCTTCCGCACATCTATCCCAGGAGTACCTCCATTCGTACCTCACTAAGAATACCTAATTCAACAATTTTAATTTTCGTAAATGTGGTATTCTTTTTCACTAATTAGGAGAATTTTCAAAATCAATTGTGTGACACTAGATAAATATTGATTTAAAAACCTAAAAACCTTTCCAAAATATTATCCCTGAAGTTCTTACACTACTTCTAATCAAGAGAACTCCGCTTCCTAAATAATACGTTTTTCTTCTTCCGCTTTATTCATAATAAATAATAAACTATTCTTTTTTACATCATTCATTTGAAAATACGTAACAAATTAACGATATCTAAAGATATGTTGAAAAACTTACTCTACAAGCAGTGTTAGTAGCATATTGTACCAGTACAATGTAAGTGATCGTATCTGTTACTTTTTACCTTAAGCAGAACAATAATACAATATTAGAAGATGTCACAAATTATAAGACTATCGAACTAGTTAACAAGCAAATCTCGGATTTTTAATCATCTAGTACTTGTACACAAATAAGATTAAAAATGATTAACAAGGATATTTTTTGCTATGATAATAACAATAATATTGTAGTAATAGTAAATTTAATAACAAAAAAAAGTTAATAAGTACTACTGAAATATGCTGTATCAGTATAAATGTTGTTATATAATCTACATGACAATTATAATTTGTTAATTAATAATTAAAACTTTTAATTGGCTCCTAGAGTTGAGAATTTGCACATGCTTTGAAAATTATAATTTAGATGAAGACACATACGTACGTTAACGTGAATCTGTTTAAAAGCGGGAAAGAAATCAAATGAATAACGATTATAAACACTGTTACAAACCTTCCAGATATATAGGGTGAGATATGATAAGAGTTCATATGTATAGAAAGTTTAGGGCATGACTATGAAGAGGGTAAATCGTGAGTGTAATGTTTAGAATGGGGGTGGAAAAAGAGGGTAGAAATCATTCGAGATACATTGTAGCCTACATAGAGAAAGAGTTTGTATATGTCTGATATTCTTTACAGCTCCGATAGGATATAAGTTAGACTCTTTTATACCTCGTATCGGATAGAAGGGTTTATTGACGACCGGGGAGTCCCCCTAAGGGCACAGCTAGAACAAGTTATAAAATATAGCACCTGCTATATTCCCTATATGACTTGAGAGAATGGAAAGGAGGTACCCTTCTAAGATTAACGGGGCCGACTCCAAAACTTGAAGCTAACATTTCATTTCTGCCTTCTTATGCAACAACATTTCATCCCCATCAGTTTGTAAGCTTATCTTTCTTCTCTTTTTTTTTAAATTTACGTAATAAAATATATTGGCTGTATGAAATATGGATAAATGGACACAATAATAAACTTAAGTTAACTGAAAAATAAACATCCTCAAGAAAAAAAAAAGTACGTTAAGTTTAACCAAAATAGAATTGACATTAATTTTTTTTTTTTGTTATCGACTAAAAGTAATACTTCTAAATTAATGAAAATAATTATTTTTGTACGAATATTGATATCAAGACTTTGTAATATATTTAATTAATTGTGACTTAATATTGAAATACTCATTACAGTCTAAATTGCAAAATTAGAATAAATCTGTATTTATTTTATACGAATGACTTATTTTTTATAATCAAAATATATTTTTTGGCTTAATTGACTAGTTTATATAGCAAATCTGGAGTAGTAGGTAAACATTTTGATGAAAATTATTCTTGGGTGTACACAGTAAACGAGTGTGACTCGTTTTAGCCCATATTGCCGAAAATATAAATAGCAGAGTAATATATATTGTGATTCTGACAAAAAAAAAAACTATACAATTCTTGAAAATTGTAATATTTATTTCTAGATTAATCTATATTAAAAATCATTTTAAATTCACTCTAACTTTACAATATATCTAAATAGATTTTATGGAAATCAAAAGTAAGTAGATTTAATCAAGTACGACATAAAGATAAGTTATTTAACTTTTGTTTAATACGAAAAAACAATAAAAATCATAATACTGTTATTTTGAGAATAGTTATAAACTATTAAACAATCTGTGTTTCTTTATGGTTTATTTTAATACTTTAATATTTCAAGTAATGATTTTTATAAAATAAGACAAAAAGTTTCAATAGTTCCTTTGTTTTGTAGATAAAACAAAACTTAGGCTGTAATATAAGTAAGTTTATAAAGCTATAAGAATACAAGTAAAGTATTTTTTTAATCCTTAAGCTGTATTACTTTAAAATGTGGATTTGCTGTTTACCTTTATAATTTTATTGTTCAAATAAAATAATTTGGTAACGTAGATATAATTTTGTTATAAGAAGACTGTCTTTTAATCAAAAATGAGTTTTTTTTTTTCTGCCGAGTAATAATGTAAATAAATCGAAAAATATAATGAATGCTTCCACGCTATTTAGAAAGTACAAGTTTTCATTCAATTGTATTTATAAAAAACAATTTTTCAAATATATCTGGGATCTGTGAGCTGACCCCCCATCCTAATTTAAATTACTTGAACTAGGGATTTATTGAAATTCTAAAATATTACAAATCGATACGTCACATAACACCATTTATTTAAAATTGAACAAGAATTCGAAAAACCTTCATCCAAGGTTTCAAAAATCTTAAATTTCTATCTACGAATTTTAAAACTTATAGATATAACTCTATTTATCATACATAGAATATTATCTGGTAGTACATAAACAAAAAACTAAAATATACGTATAACAGTTAGTAAACGTCTAGCTAACTGTTTTATAATTTCTTAAACATGATGTTTAATTCAACGTTTATAAACCCAGACAATTCCGAAGAAAGGTAAAAATATTCTTTTTAGAAAACCAGCATGCTCTCAAGTGATTCTCAGTTTCTGGTAAAAAAAAAGAGTTTTTATTATATTTTCAGGTAGTAAACAAAAAAATCTTGATCTTAAATGTTTTTCTCCTATCCTGGGTAGAAGTATTTTGATTTACCTGTAATTGTAAACACAAAAAGACATGTATTGATCTGAAGGAGGACTGAAAATAGCTTCTGAGTGAAATTAATTGTCTCATATTGTAATTTCTTCTTTTGATTTTTGCTATTTACTATTTTTCCTTACTTTTATTCCATTCTTCCTTGTGGTAGTTATTTAGATTTGAGATAAGTCTTCTGCTTGACCAATGGTCCTGATCGTCCTGTGCCTGATAACATGGTACGGGGTAACCTTTACATTTATTTACACAGGATCGGTATTTCTATTAACTGGCTGAACAATATTACCACAACGCTTTTCTGGTTTGTACACAATTTTCAGTTTGTCGAACGGAAAACAATTGCCAATCTTGATAATCTATGCCCCTTTCATTTACTACAATATACCAAGTACTATGAAAATCCAAAATATTTTATTTATTTGCAGCTTATGTCTTATTCAGTACTTCCCAATAAATAAATATAATAATAAAGCGTAAAATAATTATAATAAATAAAACGTTCAATAACTGCAAATAATCTCAAAGCAAAATTTCTTTTTTTAGAAATAATCCTGTAATAAAATTTCAAAATACTATTTATTTCATAAATAAAGGTCAGCTTCAAAATTTATTTAAACTAAATTTAGAGTTTTATATAATAATTGAAACAAAAAATGTTTACTTTTATCTAAACGGTTAGACTTCAGTTTTTTATCTGTAAAAGTTTTATTACTCAGATTAAATTTAGAAGAATAGAGTAACGAAACAAATTTTATCATCTAGAATGTAATAAAATGTTTAAAATAAAAATAATTCGGAAGTATGTATAAAAATAAACTATAGTTAATTTAAATAAAAAACAGGTGTCTATAAAAACAGTAGAAAAATAAAAAAACTCTTGCGCAATTCTGCGCAAGAAGGCCGACTTTTCGTTTCCGATGGCCTCATTATTTTGCATTCAGAAACCCACTGATTTTCATAGTACAACGCGCTAAATACATTCGATTAACGAGTACAGCCTACACACAAACATCAAGTTTAAACTCACCACCGCTGTGTCTCGCTGAAAAATAAAAATAAAAATTCATCATGCTATCCGTTGTCCACCTTAAATTGAGCGTAACTGAATAACTTATCTTCATCAGATTCTCAAACAACAACTTCAGATACACTAATAAACCATATCTAATTTCAATGAGTTGATGTAGTAGTTTTGGGGATTTTTGAGCTACAAATTGTTATATAAGAATGGTATTTTCGTAATTCTCATACCTCAGAACGTAAAGAAAATTCATTATTACCTTTCATCTCACCATGCGATCGAAAAAAATACCGTACTCTTCTTTGAAAAGTCACTAAAAAGAAAACAAGCTTTAATACAGAAAACAGAATCAACATTACTTTAAATCGTCTGTATAACAATTAAGCATTAAAACAATATTCTTAAAATAAAGTAAGAGAATGGGGAATTAAGCAAAAAACTTCTTTTTTTTAATATTTAGATCTGCTGTTTATATACTTGTAAAAACATTATTAAAATAACAATCTTGACTGGAATTATTTTAGATCATTCTTAGGAAAAAATTAAATTTGAAAGAAAAAAATAAAATATTAAAATAAAGGTAATAAAGGTAATAACAATGCTATATTCAGAAGGATAATATGAATTTAAATGTACTAAGGTAAAAGGATACTAATACATTAGATTTACTGTATTTTGCTATATTTAGGTAGTGTAATAGACACACAGACGATATTAAAAATAAACTAACACAGACATATACCAAATCAAGAAAGCTTTTATGCAGAAAGTAAATCTGGTATAAGAAATATGGATTTTGGGTTTATAAAGAAATTTTTTTTAATATTTGTATGTACATTACTTTAAAATAGAGAAACCAGAAAAACAAAGAGTATATTTTTTGAGATGCAGTTTTAGAAAAGTATGTTAAATTTTAGGTGTTAATAAAGTAAGAAATGAGGGAGGTTTTAAGAAAAATTAGACAAGAAAAAGGTTAGTGGCAACGTTGTAAAAATAAGATCAAACTGGTTGGTCATTCAAGGTTAGAGAATTTGTTTCTAAAAGGAAATTTAAAAATAAAACAAATAAAAGAGTATAAAAAATGGAATACAAGAAATTGAGACTATATGATGAAAGAAATATAAATGCAACAGATTAGAAAGAATTGTAGATATCCCTTAAAGTAAACAATTGACTGAAGATAAAAAATGATTTAATTTTTTTTTTTAAATAATCAACGAAATCTCTCCTTTTTTCTTTAAGTACTTGCTACGTTTCATAAAATAGACAGTAATTACTTTAAAAGCCGTCATATACCAAGTATTTATTAATAACTGTTTTATAAAGAACAAACTTAAATGTTATAACAATAAAATAAATTACAGTTTAATTAAAATTTAATAAATTAAATAAAACAAACAAACGGACAAAAAGGCAGAATAAATGAAATCATAAAAAAGTAAAAAGTTGTTTCTTTGAAACACTTAAGATATAAAAAGTTATAGCATAAAACTGTAAAGAGAAAAAAGCAAGACATTGAACAAGAACGATTTAAGAGAAAGTTAAAAAAAATAAGGAAAGGATTCAACAGCGACAAGAGTACGTAGGAATAAAATTGAGTTGAAAGAGTGGGTACAAACTGCCTGCCTCTTCATGTAGACTACAGTTTCAATCTAAAGTAGTTAGAACAATTTCATTTTATTTGCTATAAACTTGAGATGAAATAACATTTTCTTGAAACTAAAGGATTACACTGATTTCACAAATTCAAAATTACAATACATAGAGGGAACCTAAATGCACATTTAATATCTTACTTTGTATCAAGAAAAGGTTAAATTAAGTTTACAATACACTTCTTCGTAAGTAAAAATTCCTAAATATATACTTAATTAGCATTGCACTGTATCTTATTTCTATGCTATATTCCAATATAATATTATTATATTATATAATAATATTATAATATTCTATTCCAGTTTTTTAATAAATATCTTTTTTAGATAAATAATATTGTCGGCGACAGTAATTTTATATAAATTATAGACATACGAGTATATAAAACAAATACCTTTTTCAATGTTATTTAATAAAAATACGTTCTTCATATAAGCTATAATAAAATTCAATTATTATGAATATTCATAAATTGAATATTTAATTTACGGTTCATTTGACAAGACTAATTAAATTCCATGTAATTTCTGTCAGTATACTTATTGTAAATGTGTGTGTGTGTGTGCGTATATATATATATATATATATATATACATATAATTTAAATGTTGAAGCTACTTTAAACATCAGAACTTTCACAATTTTAGATTGGATTATATCAAAACATAAAATAATTATTTTATCGGAGAACCCTGGCTATCAATTAAAGTCCAACCGAAAAACAATGAAATTAATTGAATATAAACAACTAAATTACGAATTTTTCATTTGATTCATCCATCAAAGATATAAAGGAACGCCGCTTTCAAAATCAGTTTTGTCCGACAAAATCAAATTATCAGTTCTGCTTTTTAACCATGACAATTTACTATAAATTCCAAATCATTAGATACCCGAGATCCCTGTGACATTTGACAGTTGATTGTCTGTCTAAAAAGACTGTCCTGTGATCAATATCTGAGGATAGACTTTCTTACTCAGCAGTATGAGATTCTTACATAAGTTTAAAAAAAAAGTTAAATTAAAGATCGGTTATTACCGTTTATAAAATTAATATTTTACTATTGAAATCAATTTTCACTCGAAACGATTTTTTCCAGATTTAAGGGATTAAAGAGTTACTATTTTTGTCTCCACCAAAGCTACATGATTTTGATGCTTGCGATGGATATGAATACTTTCCGTAACGGTTAAGTAAAGAATTGAAAATTGTGAAAATAATTAATACGATCTCGCAAAGCAGCTTTTCTTTTTATTATAGATATAATTTTTTTTTTTCAATTTTATCAAGATTTAATCAATTTAATCAAGATATATTATTATTTTGTACATTCTATAAAATAGCTTTTCAATCACAATTTAAGAGCCAGCTGTTTTTTGGGATAAAAGATTCATAGTTTAAATAAATACAGTATTAGAAGTATAAGAACAAGTAAAAAAGGAGAAATCATGTTAAAAAAATAGTAACAACAAAAATCAGGTTATGATCAAGATGGTAAAGAATTCCTTTTTCCGTAACATCTTAAGAGTTAAAAAATTTTAATTTTTGCAAATGACAAATTCAATCATATCTAATAATAAAAGTGTTTTCAAAACATTGTCAGTTGCTTTTAAGCCATCGTCAGACACCGAGGATGAAGATATTGCTCTGTTTCACCACTGAATCTCATTGAGAAAAACATAGCAAATTATGTAATAGATTTCAGAAAAATAAAAAAATTAAAAAGTATAAAGAAAAGATGAAAACAATAAAGTCATAATTACTAAGCTTATTCTTATGTCACCAAACCCTCATACTAATTGTAATCTTTTCCTGCAAACTGTAAATTGTTGGAATCTTTTAGGCTAATGAATAGTTTGTTTCGTGGCATGACGATAAATTTAAATCAGTAATTAGTTCTGAAAATTGCATAAAATACCAACAAGAATTCCATGATTTGCTTGTTCCACCGTAGTAGCTCAATGGTTGAACCGATTTATATGTATGACCTCGCGTTAGAATCTTACGTTATCGGGAGTGTCATAGGCTATACATACATATTAATATTTTTATATATATATATATATATATATGTGTGTGTGTGTGTGTGTGTGTGTGTGTGTGTGTGTGTGTGTGTGTGTGTTTAAATAAATTTAAAAAATCTGAAAAAATTACACAATATACAATATTGTCACCCGCACGCTCATTAATTATCCTATATTAAAGTCAATGTTTTTTTTATTCTTTTTGGCAGTCGTGTTTTTTTTAATTTTTAATATTTATCTCTTGTTATATGCTTCATAGTCATAATTAAGACTGAGACAAATATGAAAAAAAAAAACAAATTAAAATTACGTTAACCAGAAGTTAATGCCTTTTAAGTGGAAAAGAAAACATGAAATCATTTAAATTAATAATTGCAAAAAATACGAATACTAGTATGCAGATTAAAAAGACTGAGAAAAAGAAATTTAAAAGAAAAAAAAAGTTTAATAACGAATTTATACTATGATTTATCTTGTTAATGCTAAGAGCAAACATTATTAACTCTAGAAAATATCTGAAGTGAATATACACATAACTGTATAAGCCTGTGGTAAGCTTTATCTTCTTAATTTTCGTTTTTTTATTTATAAAAGTGTAAACGGTAAAAATCCTAGGGCTTACGTAAAAATTAGAAAATTACTTTTTATGTATGAAATCGTCAGGTGCCAATTCTCTAAACTGAAAAAAAAAAATATCACACCTCTACACATCACTCATGATAGAATGAATTATTTTTAGCCGACCCATCACCTGTAAATATTCTCATGAAACAACTTCAACTTTCTAGATTATTTCTTTATCTTTATTTCGTTTTTTTATGTTATATATATATTTATATGTATATTTTTTTTTTCTTTAAAACAAAACGATAAAATAACTTCAAGAAATGTTTAAAATTTAATTTTTTTAAAGTTAAGAATAAAATAAATAATTTTAACATAAAAGGTGATTTAAAATAATCCGCAAAAGTTTCAAACAGTTGAATAAAGTTTCTTTTGTATAAATAAATAGTCATGACATCAATATTGTGCCATAGCGCTCAACAGAGAATATGAGAGAGAAAGTAGAGCCAAAAAACGAGAAGAGCGTGATAAAGAGTATAAGAGGGCTATGTAAGAGAAAGAAAACTGCAATATTAACTTTGAAGTTAAAAGACATTCACCATTTTAAAATAGCAGAATACTCCATACAACTGCCATAGAATACTATTTCTAAGATTCCATTCCATGGAGGTGCTTTACTTTACTCACGTTGTTCTTTTCTCCAACATCTCATTCATTCAGTCTTTCATCACGTAAATTGTTCTACGTCATGCTATAAAAGAAGTAAAACTTTTTTCTTTTTCTTTTTTTTTACTAACTTAAATCTTTTTTTTTCCAGCCGTTCACGAAGTCAACTCATTTCTACTTCAACTGAATTCTATCCATTTTAAAACTTAAAATGGTATACTTAAAGAACATTTTCTAATACAGTATTTTTTAAACCGTTGGAGATTTTACAATTTTATAAAAAAAAAAAAAAAATGTTAAAAGCAACTTGATTATGTAACTTCTATCTGATTATTTATGCCATTACGTTCATAACTTTTATTAAATACTTATGAATCTTTATTACATTCGATAACCGGCTTAAAATCTATACACCTGTACTAATATCTATTGCTATTCCTTTGGATGGGACCTCATTTTATTATGAACACAGCCCCAAGGAAAAATCAGAGGGATGATTGATACCCTCTGGCATCCCTGAGAATGATGTGAGTGATATTGACATCCTCAGGAAAGACTTCCCTGTGCTGCAAGATTACCTATCGCGATTGAACACGGTGTGTTCTGCGGTGTCCTCACTTCTGCAATAATCACACTCAGTGTAGGATCTTAATAGCCGCACGCACAGGTATGCTTTGAAGGAACCGGAACAACTTGTACCCCAGTTTCTCATACTTGCGGCCTGGCTATCTCTGGAGGTCTGAGCCTCAAGAAAAGACGAAAGGTAGTCTACCTTTTGTTGACTGATCCCATCTCTCTTGCCAATTGTGAATAAACAATGCCTCCGCCTGCATCTTACTTGCCTCCTGGTACACTGAGTATCGTGCGGATACATTTAAATATGCTGCGACTACAGAACCATCTCGGGTGATGCCGCCAGCGTAGTGGCAGGACTTGTATCCCTAAATTTTCTTGTTCGGAAGAGAAACGCGACACACTAGAAAGCAAGTAAGGCAGAGGCGGAGGCATCGCTTGTTCACAGGTGACAGGAGAGATGGGATCAGTCTACGAAGAGTTGATGGATCCTTAAAATGATCCCGGATCTTCAGAAAAGGCTGAATCGCAACCACGAGAAAGTAGGGTTTGAGTTAATCCAGTTCCGGGCCGGTTATGGTTGCTTAAAGCAAGCTTGTTGATATTGTGCGGATATTAAAACCCTCTGTTGAATATCAGAAGAGAAGACGCTTTAGAACACACCGTTTACAAGTTTCTTCAGCACAGGAAGGCACGCCTAAGAAAATTTGGCATAGTATTTCTCGATTATATCAAGAGGGCTATACTGCAGAATGAATGGATGTAATACGTGGTGTCGAGGGTACTGGTGTCAATTATCCAAACAAAGGTGCCAGAAGAAGTACGGGGATAAATATCTTTTGTTTTTTATTGGGGTTGGGTTCATAACTAAAGCAGGTCCGGCCATAAGAAGAATATGATATCAAAAAAATAATAAAAATTTCTGTGTTTAATAGTGCTTACCTTCCTTAGCTTAATTCTTTTATCCCTTGTTGATGCGTTTCGGAACCCCTTCATTGTCAAAACTTATTGTACTGATGCTTTAAATTTCTGTTAATCTTTATATAGCGTTTAGTCGACGTTTTATTATTACTTTTTAATTTAAAGAATTCTAGATTTTCTAAAATGTGAAAGGAAAAAGAATGAACATTTTAGAAAACCTAGAAATCTTTAAACTAAAAATAGTAGCGATAAAACAAACATAAATGAACAGATCAATAATCAAGCGGATATTCTTCGAAGCACCTCAATCCATTGAAAGAAGGAAGAAGATAAATAAAATTAAAATATAAGTGTAACCATTAATCAAATGTAAACAAAAAGAAGCCCAGATAAGGACTGACATCAAATATAGAAACCGACATTGACTAAACTCTATATAAAGATTAACAGAAATTTAAAGTATCAGTACAATAAATTCTGACAATTCAGTGGTTCCGAAGCGCGTCAACAAGAGATAAAAGAATGAAGCTAAGAAAGGTAAGCAGTACTAAACATAGAAATTATAGTGATCTTAGCAGAAAATATAATAGTAATTATTATCTTAACAACAATCATTTTAAATAATAATAAAATCTCCCAAGTCTGGTTCCCTTAATATCCTTCTGTAAACTTAATATTACAAATGGACTGTTAAATACTGAAAAGGTTGATAAATTATGAAAATTTATCAAAATTTACGGAAAACGGAAAAACTGCGAAGAAAAACTGGTATAATACACATTAAGATAGCCATGGTTAATTGATTTGGTATTAGATGAATATGTGGATGGGAAAACCATAGAAGAAGATTAGAAAATATAAAAGAAATAACGTAGGATATAAGATATATTTAAATATATTGTACAAGATAACACAGAAGAAAAGAAATAGAAAATCAAAGAATTCAACAATTGACTAATAACAAAAGAAATAATAAAATCGGGTGGGGCTGTGACGGGGCGCACGGCCGTTGGTTTAACGTTAAATGTTACAGACCTTGGATGAAGTTCCTCCGAGATACAGACCGACCAACATATCTGTACGGTTAAATGGGAGAGCCACCGTCGTATTTCTTGAACAAAACTGGTAGTCTTCAATGGAAAATTTTAGTTCCTTCATTTGGCCAACTCTACAGATAAATTGGTCAGTCTGTATGTCAGCGAGTCACTTTTAGTGTATCGGATTGAAATAAAAACGAGACACTACTTAATTTTAACATAAAACAGTCACTAAATGGTACATGATAACTAATATTCGACGACAATTTTGTTCAACATTGGTCTGTGATACGAGAAGTAATAGATATAAGGCATAATAAGCAGCGGTAGAGGTGCTCGCTTCATCGGCGTCGTTCACTGAGCGTGCCGTGCCAGCTTTGCGACGCTCCCCAAACAGTCTCACTCGCTTGACAGCCGAACATTGGGGTACCTATGCGGGACTCATAACCGTCCCTTTCCAACGATACGTGTAATTTGTATTTCCGGCTCGCTTTTGCGGGGGCTGAGGCTGACATATTGAATTTTTATACTTTTTTACATGTTTACTTTAATTTTTTACACATAAATATTATTCAAAATACACTTATTATTACTTAAATCGATCTACCTCGACAAACTCTAACCATAAACACACGAATCACCGCGCTATCATGTCTAAGTCGTGAGCTACGCTAAATGGAAATGAGTGAGTGGGGCAGTTTTGGCCGATTTGCGCTATTCCCGCTCACCGCCAGCCCGCTCGACAGTGACGCAAAATAAGATTGTATCGGCGAGATGACCAGGTAAGTTATAAAATGACACCGTATTTATGTCTCCGAGACTAATATTTAGGGAGTTATTAAGGCGGGACGATGAAGATCTTTTCGTTACGCTACAAATTTCTGTTCTGGTACCCGTATGTTTCGGTGTCATTTTAAATACGTTTCACGTCAAAAATGTTAATTTTTATTTTTAACGACGTTATATCAAGACCGATATGGTTTTATTTACAAATATTAATTTGTAATATCGATTAATTTAAGCGTTTATTCTGAATTAAATAGGTATCTTGTCGGATTTTTCAGTAGAGATTTAAAAAAATTAAATAAATACAAATATATAAAGAATGTCAATTTCCACACTTAGAATAATTAAAATTACATTTAATCCGATGCAAAAATAGATAAAAAAGAAAAAAATATCCATGACAAATGTTATTACCAAACTCAATACCACTTAAAGCAGCAACATTTGAGTGTATCCAAAGAGTGCAAATGCTAGTAAAAGAACATTCAAGTATTTGGCTGATGGTGTTGCACAAGCATTAAGTGATTGGTTGTCGGCTAGCGTTTAGAGATGGTTTTACTGCGGTAAGCTGGAGACGAGGAAAGGATCTCAAGCTTGAATTGCCGTATTAAGAACTCCTTTATGAGATTAACCCACCTACAGTTACTTACTAAAGCTACGTAAGCACTTTAACTTTAGGATTTTGTAAAATTTTAACTAATTCTCTTCACTAAATAGCCAAAAGAAAATATATACTACTTTCCAAATGTTTTAAGTTGTAACTAAGTTTGTTTAATATTCTTTAAACTTGGAAGTTATCATTTACATATTGAATTATACAATATCAGTGAGATTTATTTAAACACGGTTACTTTGTACTTATTTATTAGTTATCATAACCGATATTCTTTTAGGCGACATGACAAGAAATAATATATTACAATTATCTTGAAGAAAAAAAGTATTCCACAATAAACTTACTAACATATAAGAGGCGTCAAAAAGTGTTTTTATATAGCCTACTAAACTGAATATACTGTTTCATATCAGTCAATCGTGCTTTAATTTCATACGATATATAGTCACACGAGTTTTTATTTTATTCATTACAGTTACAGTGCTAACTGTTAAAAAGAAAATATAATAAAACATCATTACTCTAAAAGAAAGGAAGCGTGATTAAAATTTATTTCTCAGGATATTCACATGAGTTATAGGCATAATAAAAACGGAGTAGAATTACTTATTTTCTACTTTACGAATATCTAATCCAAACAATAAAATATATTTTATAATTGGAAACATCCGAGCTTCCTATGAGTATTAAATTTTATTAAAGTATTATACCTCTACTACCAAAATCGTTCTCAAATTAAGCTTATTATTATGATAACATAGTAATTTAAAAACCATTTTCGATAAAAGGTCACTTCCAGTAAAGTATTAATAGTCAGTGGGCGATGAGAAAGGCAGACAGAAAACGAATTGAGGCTTTTGAGACGCGGGTGTGGCGCAAAATGATAGATTTCAGACCGCAAGACAACGTAACAAATGAAAACTTATTGAGGAGAATCGGAGAAAACAGGAAAATGCTAAATGTAATTGAAAATAGGAGAAGGAACTGGCTAGGACATTGTATGAGATGGTGTTTATTAGCGGACAAGATATAAAGCTTGGTGAATGGAAGAAAGGGAGAAGAAGGAAGAGATTTCAAATGATGGATGGAATTATGGAAAAGGGAAAATATAATGAAACAAAGAGGTTAGCAAAGGATAGAACAAGATATAATAGCAACAGCCGTAACAGGACCTGCCCTAATGACAGAAAACTATGAATGAATTAAGAAAATAAATAAATTTGTAAATTTGCGAGAGTATTCTGCTATTATGATTATCAAACTTGTTACTGGGAGAAAATGATTAAATTCTAAACTCTAAAAAAATACCGGGATATTTCACCAAAAATACTGTCAGATTTAAACGTTAAAAAAAGGTAAATTTCAGCTTTGTGTAGTAAATAAAAGCTATTAGAATATTAATAATATATTTGATTGAAAGTTTATCGAAAGACTGATTTTAAGCAGCCTTGATAGTTCTGCAACAATTTACACTATTAATTAATATGACCGGACACATTAATTTTATAAAAATCACTAAGGTGATATATAACAAGCAAATTATTGGATCGTTACTTTCGAAATAAATTGATTACTTTTATTGTTACTAAATAAATAAAGTTTTAAAAATAAATACTGTTAAAAGAAAAGTACGGTTGGTTAAAAGTAAATACTTAATAGGCCATATATTTAATTAGAAGTATCTAATCAGACATGGTAAAGGATAGAATTCACTACGTATCTCTGGATTCTGGATTCTTGGAATTCTTTAGCTAATTCAGTATTTTTATTACTTGTACGTTACTCCAGCAATAAGAATTTTCATGTACACTAAAATAAAAAGGAATCCTGTTAATTCCTTAAAAGCTTATTAAACCATTTTTATTTTACTTTTTATTACAATCTCCTTAAAAGACATAGAATCCTAACTAGGATAAAATTCCATAATTATTGTGAAAATCGTTTTCATTGAATTACTAAGTAAACAAAACCAATTTGAAAAAAAATTGAAAAATAATACTTTTTCAATAATTTCCCTTTACGTTTCAACTTAATAAAGTTAATATTAAATTAGAAATAACTAATGACAATAAATTAAGTCACAAACTTCAAAGGAATGAAATTTAAACACTGAAAAGTTATTTATTCTTTTTTTTTAAATTGTATAATTGTAATTATCATACTATTTATTTTTAAAAAAATAATAATAATAATTAAAAATGTGCAGAAAATAAAATAATACTAGTGCGACTAAAGTCCTATGGAGTGTGTGAATATATAATATATTTTTTCTATAAGTCTCTCAATTAATCTTTAAGTGAAAGTATTTTAATTATAACAATGATGGCATGTTACGTATCATTACGCCCAATATAGATAAAAAAATTTCAGTTTTTTTTATTATTGATACAATTTGTTGGATTTTCAATTCACTGCTGTTTAATTTCTGGTTTAAAATTAAGAAATGATTATTATTATGTTAATTAAGATATATTAAAGTTATTATAAAGATTATTAGCTGAAATATAATGGAGACCTTTTTAAAAATTCTGAAGCTAATTCAAACATCAGATCTTTCACAATTTTAAACTGGATTATATCAAAAGATAAAATAATTATTTTATCGGAGAACACTGGCTATCAATTAAAGTCCAACCGTAAAACAATGAACTTAATTGAATATAAACAACTAAAGAGATAACTTAAATTTAAATTGCCTAGGATTTGCCGACGACTTAGCTTTATTGGCTGATAGTATCGCAGAAGACAGAATACAAATAACAAGTATAGAAGAATTTGCGGATAAAATTGGACTTAAAATTGCTTACGAAAAAACTAAAATGATGGCTATAGATCCTTTAGTTATTAATTCTGTGAATATTAATGGAAACAAAGTAGAACTAGTAGAAAAATTGTAATATCTTGGAGAGATCATTACTTGTAATGGTAACGAAAAACAAAATTGGACTGAAAGACTTAATAAATTATTTAATATACTACAAGTAACCAAAAATACTTACAACAAAAAACGCTCTCGATTAACACTAAAATTAGACATTACAAAACTGTGGTTAAACCAGTAATTACTTACGCGAGCGAGACTTTATTTAGATTAAATCAGAAAAATAGGACTGAACCTTTGCTTAAAGTTGAACGCAGGATTCTTAGAACATGCATAAACAAAAAATATAAACACGAAAATCAGTACAGATTATCGCCTAATAAATTTCTGTACGAAAACATGAAATCCTTAATTGATACTATGAAAAAGAAGCGAATTTCTTTCTGCGCACACTTGTTAAGATTACCGCAGGATAGGATTACTAAGAAAATTATCGATCAATTTTGGTTTTTAAAAAATCCGCCATTATGGATCAAGGAAATTAAAGAAGACATGCAAGAATTAAATTTGACTTACGAAGATTTACTTAATAAATCCGAAAAATTAAAATGTGTTATTAAAGATCCAAATACCATCTTTAAAGTAAGAACCTTTAATTATACAAAAAGGGTTTATCAGAAGAGGATCGTAAAGCAAGATCATTAAGAATGACTAAATATTGGGAGAAAGTAAAAGCTAAGAACTTAAAGGCCAAAAGATCAGCAAAAAAGACTTGAATTATTTATTATTAAACTAAAGTGGTCCTTTGCGGCCTTAAAAGTAAAAACAAAAAACTAAAAAAAAAAAAAACTAAATTACTAATTTTTCCTTTGATTCATCCATCAAAGATATAAAGGAACGCCGCTTTCAGAATCAGTTTTGTACGATAAAATCAAATTATCAGTTTTGCTTTTTAACCATGACAATTTACTATAAATTCCAAATCATTAGATACCCGAGATTCCTGTGACATTTGACAGTTGATTGTCTGTGTAAAAAGACTGTCCTGTGATCAACATCTGAGGATAGACTTTCTTACTCAGCAGTATGAGATTCTTACATAAGTTTAAAAAAAAGTTAAATTAAAGATCGGTTATTAACGTTTATAAAATTAATATTTTACTATTGAAATCAATTTTCACTCGAAACGATTTTTTCCAGATTTAAGGGATTAAAGAGTTACTATTTTTGTCTCCACCAAAGCTACATGATTTTGATGCTTGCGATGGATATGAATACTTTCCGTAACGGTTAAGTAAAGAATTGAAAATTGTGAGAATAATTTTAAAAAATCTCACAAAGCACCTTTTTTTATTACATATATAATTTTTTTTTTTAAATTTAATCAGGATAAATTTTATGTAAATATTTTTTCATAACTACGTAATTTTGTAAATTTAATTATTTTTATGTTTGCGCAATTCAGATTTTTTATTGTATAATGGCAAATATTTAACGTGACGTTCATATTTTATTTATTTAAAAAAAGATTTCGCATATCCGAAAACGAATTAACCCATATTATTCCAGTTAAACTTGACTAAAATGCATTTTCAATTTGTATATATTTAATTTTTAAACGGTACGAATTAATGACTGTAATAAATGTATAAATTTAATGGCTTTATATTAAGGGTATTTGTCGACATATTTGTCAATTTTCAATAATTTGTAAACGGACAATAACAACTGACCGAAGTTTCATTTAATAACAAATCAAAATGCAATCTGTCATTCATATTTTAACGAACATTTCACATCCATTTAAAGGGATTCAATTATTAAATGAATTTGAGATAACACGATTTTACATTTCGTTATTTATTTACAATGTCACAAATGAAATCCTTTGTAATATCGGCTTATATTACTTTTTGAGTGCCAAGTACTCATAAAAGTCAAACATATTTTATAATTAATTTAAATCTTAAATAAATCAATGATTAATGGCTGTAATTTTATATACATATAAATCATTTTTTTTAATATGTTTCATACGAAAAATTAAAAATATATATGAGAATAATCAAATACTTACCGGGAATATACTTGTTTTTCATATCCCAGAATTTCACTATAGGCCAAACATTTTTGGCTGGAGAATAATTATATTTGAAGGAGATCCATGATCTCCCTAATTTTCTCCTATAAAAATATTGTTTTGTTAAAAAAAAAGTTATTAGTACAGAGATTCTACAGCTGATCAGAAAATAAACAGTCGTTTCATATGTACTTATTTTGTTCTTATTTTTTTGTTTGTATTTTTTTTTTTTTAGAGCTGGGGAATCCATTTTACAGACGCCATATGGTACCCACCGGGTTGGTCTAGTGGTGAACGCGTCTTCCCAAATCAGCTGATTTGGAAGTCGAGAGTTCCAGCGTTCAAGTTCTAGTAAAGCCAGCTATTTTTATACGGACTTGAATACTAGATCGTGGATACCGGTGTTCTTTAGTGGTTGGGTTTCAATTAACCAAACATCTCAGGTATGGTCGAACGGAGAATGTACAAGACTACACTTCATTCACACTCATACATATCATCTTCATTCATCCTCTGAAGTATTATCTAAACGGTAGTTACTGGAGGCTAAACAGGAAAAAGAAGACGCCATATGGCAGTGTCGGGGTCGCAACAGGTTCCGCAAGATTTTGTTAAATGCGTATGTGTTCCTGCGCACTACCAACTAAACCTACATCCCTGACTACCAGCCCTTCATGGAATTGCTTAAATAAGCATTACTTCAGGAAAGGGGTGATGCGCCCACTCACACATTCATTCACCACAATGCAATACATCACCGTCCAAACAATACATAGCAATAACATTACGCCAAGAAAACACATCCAACAACAGACAATATAAATCATCATCAAACAAAATCAATTCAAAACAGAACATATATACAACAAATATAACAAAGAAAACTCAGACTAGTTCACATCAAACACCGCATGAGGAAAGAACATATTTGCAGACTGTACATCAAAACTTTTCAAATCAGCCCCTTTCAGAGGTCATCATATGTACAAAGTCCCACGATCATCCAGACAGATCATAACAAGGTTCGGGAACAAAGAAAAAAGATAACATAATACATCAAAATAACATAATACATCAACATCATAGTACATCAACACAATACATCAAAAGGGACAGTCAATCAGATCAATCAGAAATACAACAAAGATAGCAAAACTATACAGAAGATATCTCAAAGTCACAAAACAAAGCACATCAAGATCATAATAAAATGTAGCAACTATGAAAAGAAAACATCTACATACAAACAATTTTAAAGTGTAAATAACATTAAAAATTACCGTCTTAACCAAAATCTTACCCATTCACCATTAGACAGAATTTTTTTACGGTCACCATCAATTGCATGAAAGGAGTGCCCTCAGCCTCTTTGCATTCATACGATCCCCACATGCACGAGGAGCCCCCTAAGCACTCAGCCGAGAGCCTGTCTCAGACGCGTCTTCCGGGGACCTTCCTCTGTTTCGGGTCTCTTTATAAACATGTAACATTCGCATGACAGTTTTGGTGTAGTCCTCCACCGCCCTCCAATGTGCCTCGTCCTGCAGAAGTAACCTTTGCGTTTCACCAGGGTGAAACATACGTGTTCGGTTCAGTCTGCCCAGCATCTCATTTTGTGCATCGGAAAATCTAGGGCATTCAAAGAAAACATGTAAAGGGGTCTCCTCCTCTTCAAATTCCGAGCATATGTCAGTGTGATCAACTCTAAATCCATACAGGTACGACGGGAAGCCTCCATGACCCGCCAGGAACTGTGTTAGTACATATCCTAGTGAGCCATGGACTCTACGACACCACCCCTTGATGTCTCCTATAAGTTGGAATGTCCATCTGCCATTCGTGGCCTGATCCCATTGCTCCTACCACATTTGTATCGTCTCATCCTGTATTTTCTGGGTCCGACGCTTCTTTTCATCTGTAGGCAGCGGGCCCAGATCCTTTAGCCTACAGCGCTGCGTAATGATGAGGTCTATCGGCTGTAGTCCAGCTAGGACCTCTGTAGCTTCTCTTGAATCCGTCATATATGCCGATATTACCTAAAGCAAACACCTCATATGGACAGACTCCATTTTTTCACTATATTTTGCATATCGTAAACTCCCGACCACAGCTGTACACCGTAAAAGAGGGTTGAATGCACCACTCCAGTAAGCAGTGGCCTTCTCTGCTGCGTGGGCACCCCTGTGTTCGGTAAAAGCCGTGTGATCAGTTCCCTCGTCCTTTCAGCCTTCTCAAAACCCTGAGTGCATGGGCTCCAAAACGGAGTCTAGTGTCTACCCATACACCCAGGTATTTAATTGTTAATTTTCCCACTGTTAATTGACAAATTCCCAATTTTTATCGCGTCATGGGAGCTTTAATAGCTATCTATGCGGCAGGAAGAGACGGTCGTCTGAAAGCTGCCAGTATTGTGGAGAGCGGGATACCGCAGAACATACTGTCTTCCAGTACCCAAAGTGGGCGAAAGGCAGGATGATGATGCGGATGCGGCTGGGAGAGGTTACCGCAGATAATACAATGGAGGTAATGCTTCATGGTGAGTGGAACTGGTCCATTGTCAGTAAGATAATAGGGAATATTATCCGAAAGAAGACCATGGAAGAAGTGGAAGATGAGTGAGGGGAGTTAGCATTAGGTCAGGAAGGACAGCCCCGTTCAGGAGGGGTGGGATGCTCCGGCGTCCCACCTTCAATGATTGAACGGGGACTCCTGGGATCCTTAGGTGGGAAAAAGAAAGACCGAGACCCGGTCTGGGGCCCCGGTAGGGGACCCCGAATTAGAGGCAGGCGCTTATTAAAAGACTGAGACCCACCCACTAGTGGGTGGGGGAGTAGAGGCAACCGGCACCCTCAAGGCCGTGTTATACGCGATCGTGGATCGGGCCTTGAGGAAAAGGGAGAAAAAAAAATGTATTTAAATGGCTCGGCCTCCGTGGCATGAGTGGTAGCGTCTCGGCCTTTTATTCGGAGGTCCCGGGTTCGAATCCCGGTCAGGCAAGTCATTTTCACACACGCTACAAATCATTCATCTCTTCCTCTGAAGCACTACCTAACGGTGGTCCCGGAGGTTAGACAAACAAAGCAAAAAAAAAGTATTTAATTGCAGGCTGGGAGACTATCTGCTTGTCATCTAGTGTCACTCATCTCATCTAGTTGGCCTCCTTCAAGTAGCGGAAATGGCAATCAGCTCCGTCTTTTCTGGGGCCAGGGTTAGTCCAGCCCAAGCCATCCAATCACTTATCCTATCATAAGATGTTCGTAGTTTATCAGCGGTGTCGCGACGCATGTCCGCTGTTGGTAGGACAACACTGAATACGCCATTATATGCGGTAGTCCAAAGTTCGGTCGAAGGACCGACCCCTGCGGGATCCCTCTATCCAAATTCCTCTCAACTATCCCATCCTGCACCCCACATATTAGCCTATGGTCGGTGAGATAGTGTCTCACCATCCGGCACAAATATCCAGGTACCCCCAGTTCTTCCATCGATCTTATTATTGTCGACTGCAGGATGGATTTGAAAGCGTTTCTGACATCCAGAGTGGCAAGGGCGCAGACCCTGTCATTTCCTCTTCTCAATACTCTTCCAACCGCTTGACAAACGGCAGCAACTGCGTCAAGTGCGGACCTGCCCCTGCGGAAACCAAACTGGTTCGCAGAGCGCCCGCCACGCTCCAGCAATTTGAGCCGGAAGCATTCTTTCAAGCACTTTTGCCAGAGCATCTGTCATGGCTAGTGGCCGGTATGAGGAGGGACGTGTAGGATCTTTCTCGGGCTTCGGTACTAATACAAGCCACTGCCGCTTCCACCTACTCGGGAATACCCTCTTCCTTTAGACACGTATTATACGTCTCGAGACATACCTCCGGTGCCACCCGTGCCGCTATCTTGATCACCAGGTTCGGCAGCAGGTCCGGGCCAGGAGCCTTGTCAGACAGTGTTCGTATGATCGCCGCCTTCAGCTTCTTATTAGTAAAGAGTGGAGGAGCCTCAGCGCCATTATCCTCCTCAGGCAGTGTTTCGTTCCCATGAGGGAAGAGCCCATCCACTATGTTCACTGTCTCATGCGCAAACGTCAAAGGTGGTGCCCTTGGTCTAATTACACTTCTAACCAGTATCGCGTAAGGCCTCCCACACGGGTCAGAGTTGACTTCTTGTATCAATTAGCTCCAGCATCTCCCTTTTGATTGTGTGATTATATGAAAAAACATAACGTTTTGAGTTTTCTATGGGATAAAACATTGAATTAAGAAAAAAATTATTGAAAACTTTTTGTCTCCTAAAATAATTCAGAAATCAGTCTAGACACATGGTTTCGATAAGATGAGATGGCCAATCAACAGGATGAGGTTACCAATCATTTATAATTGGTGAATTTTCCAGAACACATTATATTACAGACACCACAATATTCCTTGGCCTCACGATACCTCAATGGATCTCACCGTATACTTTTTATTTTTCAACTAATTACAGAGTGAGATATTTAAAGATAGATAACAAGGATAGATTAACTTAAAAAGTTAAGAATAAAAAACATCGTCACAAAAATAAGCCACCACTCACCAATTTCTGTAGTTATGCTGGTGATAGAAAAAACTCGTAAAATTTCACTTGAATAATATGTGAACTGAAATGAAGATCCCTTCTAGAATGTATAACTACAATATTGAAGCTTAGAATGTAAAAAAAAAAGAAAAAAGTTAAATGCTATAAAATTAATAACCAATTGAAAGACTTAATAAATTGTTTTAAGCGCTACAAGTAACCAAAAATACTTACAACAAAAAATCGCTCTCGATTAACACTAAAATTAGACATTACAAAACTGTGGTTAAACCAGTAATTACTTACGCCAGCGAGAATTTATTTAGATTAAATCAGAAAAATAGGACTGCACCTTTGCTTAAAGTTGAACGCAGGATTCTTAGAACCTGCATAAACAAAAAATATAAACACGAAAATCAGTACAGATTATCGCCTAATAAATTTCTGTACGAAAACTTGGAATCCTTAATTGATACTATGAAAAAGAAGCGAATTTCTTTCTGCGCACACTTGTTAAGATTACCGCAGGATAGGATTACTAAGCGAATTATCGATCAATTTTGGTTTTTAAAAAATCCGCCATTGTGGATCAAAGAAATTAATGAAGACATGCAAGAATTAAATTTGACTTACGAAGATTTACTTAATAAATCCGAAAAATTAAAATTTGTTTTTAAGGATCCGAATATCAACTTTATAGTAAGAACTTTTAATTATACAAAAAGGGTTTATTCAGAAGAGGATCGTAAAGCAAGATCATTAAGAATGACTAAATATTGGGAGAAAGTAAAAGCTAAGAACTTGAAGGCCAAAAAATCGGCAAAAAAGAATTGAATTATTCTGACTAAAGTGGTCCTTTGCGGCCTTAAAAGTAAAAAAAAAAAAAAAAACCAATTTGTTGCATTGTTGCAAATTTTTTAAACTTAAATAAAACATTATGAATCCTTTAATATCACTTATTGACTCACTCATTAATATTAAAAAAATACTAGTGTCTGTGTATTTGTGTGTATGGAAATCGTTTACTATGAAAAATTCAATTTTTTTGTAAAACTGTATTTATTAATAGTGCTTTAGAAAGTATAATATTATATAAGGGATTATACATACGTAATTAATGCCAAAAGTTTATGAAACGTTAGAAGCAAAAGTATATAAAGCAGGTGACTTCAAAATTAGGTCATAAGGAAAGATGTTTTATACAGTTTATAAGGGTATATTATATAAGACAGTACCTTTATCAAGATACACGAATATATATATATATATATATGTATATATATGTGTGTGTGTGCTACTATTCATGTTATATATATATAACTGATTATGAGATAGTGTTGCAGTGTTTCTCTTTGTCTTTAGTGTATTCAGTGTATACACACATATACACCAACATACCTCTCTATTTTAGCCATTAATTAAAACAAACCCTAATGGAACCTTATAGTAATTTATTGCCAACTCTGTGTGTATACCATAAAACAGTTCACGTTATTATGATAATTGTAACTGATAGCCATTACTCGTCGACATACAACATAAATTATGTTACTTAATTAAATGTAACTTACATGAAAATTGTACTGATCATTCATTGGTCATTGTATTTTAACCGTATGCAATAATTTTTCAATCAAGGAATAGATTGTTCTACATACAAAAAAAAACTATGTTACACCGTTATTGAGACAAAATAAATAATCGAATGCTAAAGAATAATCTATGTAAATAAATATATAAAACTACTGCGCATTTAGATTATTAATAATCATCATCAACAGTTATGAAAGAGATTTTTAACACAATTAAATGTCCGTAACCTGTTATCTCGGAATAATCGATAAATCTGGTAACTGATTTTTTTTTTTTTATAATTGGCTTGAAGGAGAAAAAATTCTGAGAATAATTAATTTCTGTATATTCCGTTTACTGTAGCTGACATCCTGTTACAGCTGCCAACGAATGATACATAATGAATTTTTTGTAGCGTATGAAAAAAATGGTATGCCTGACCGGTACTCGAATCCAGATTCTCCGGATAAAAGGCAAAGACTCAACCATTCCGGCATAGAGATCAGCATAAAGGAAATAGTAAAAATAAATATAAATGCAGCGATGTAATATAAAAAATTATAAATAAGAAATAATGCCTATGAAATAAATTTAGAAAACTATATTTATAAAATTAAACAAATTATAATCCATTCACGAGCAGTCCAAGGTGAAAGAAAAAGTTTTAAATATTGTCTTTACTAACTTATAAGGAGTGCTATATAGGCATACATTTATGGAAAACCTTTTTCTTCTGCATCTATTTAAAATATCGAATTAAGCAAGAAAAAACCTGAAACCACTATTTCAATGTACTCATATGAAAATTATTTAACTCAAAATAAATTTTGCTATCATCTAAAATTAGAATTCGTGTAGTACAGATGATGTTTTATGCTAAATTTGACTTTTCACTTGGACGGTTTTCTTATCTTTTTTTTTTTGTTACCTCCAACTTGGGGCCGGTCCTGCTATAATAGGAACACAGACTTAAGAGACAATCAGGAGGAATTATTCGCCCCTATACTTCTTCCACTATCTTCGTACGGATGATCTTAACCGTATGCTACTCCCGTTTGGTCTGCAGCAAAGTCCCATAATGTTGTCCAGGGAAAGCACGCCCGATTCCCTTCAGCCTGCTTCATGATGCAGGTACCGATCGCACACGAACACCGTGTTTTCTGAAGTGTCTTTCTCCCAGCGATAGTCGCATTCCACAGTCTCAACGTTCACGAGCACAGATATCTTTGAATCGCACAACGGGGCGGTAGAGAGTTGGGTCAACTCATACGCCAATTTCCCCGTGTTTACAGTCTGGCCTTCTATGGAGATCTAGGATCAGCCTATGGGTCCATCAAAGAATTGAATAAACAAGATCTACATTTGTAAATCTAGTAAGTTTTTAGAAAATTATTGTGAAACACAAAAAATGGTGTCATAAAACACAATTTTTTTTTTTAGATTTAACATAAAATACCGTCGTTAGATTGCCAGTTAATAAATCAAATTGTTTAACAAAACTTGTAGAGAATTTAATTCTGAGAAAATTTATTTAAGTGCAGTCGACTAACCGCAAAGAAAAATATATGAAATTTGAATTTTATTAAAATTAAAATAGACACTTAGTAAATAATTAAAGATTGATTAAGGAAGTAAAAAAAAGATTTTGAAAATGTTTTACTCCCCCTGGAAAAATAAAACAACATATAATTTAACAAAATTTTACTATTTTTTGAAATCGGAAAACTGAAGAAAAATAAACGATTTCAGAAGGTAAATCATTTTTTGACTTGAACCATACTTTTCTGTTGTTATACCAAATATTAGCGGGTAAAATAATATTACAACACTCTACATAGTGTTCTACATTAAAAATAGTTAATTATTCAAAAATTTGTTAAAATCAGATGCATTATAAAATCTGATAATAATTAACTTAGTATTTAATTTCATATTAATAAAATTATTAAAACTAGATTCTAAACTGGTACAGCTATATCATAACAGAATTACACGTGTTATCTAATCTTAGTCTGCGCTCGTATGATTGTTTTAACATCGTTATCAACAATAGCACAACTTTAGCCTAACCTTGCAAGTTATCTCGACCAAGTTGCCTCAAGGTAATGAAAACTAACTAACTCACTGTATATGGCTAACACTGGTCAACATATGAATTAATGGCTAATTAAAGATCTGAACAAGCAAAGTCAAAATTGGAGTAAACCAAACAACTAAAGTTCATCAACCAATGATTAAATTATAAATAAACAGTGAAATAACTTTTAATTATCATATAATCAAATTAAGCAAACTTTGTAAACATAATTATCATAGTAATAAATTATCAAATATACCGCAAAATATATATTTAATATATACATTATACTGGTTTCAGGAACAGTTTTATCATTTACCGTTCAATGTTTATTTCCATTTTAAAAAAATGTAAAAGGAAATCATCCGATTATCTGTGCATATTCTGTTTTGTTTATAATTACCCGGACTGAAATTTTAACAATGACAATAAACATATATTTTTAAGAAATATATCTCAATATGGTTGAAAAAATGGATTTTTTTCATTAAAAAATTGTTCTAATAAAAAAATTCTCAAATCTAAAACGAAATTTTAAAAACATTTTATCCGGTAATTTTTTATTTATTTCCGGTTTATAAATGCATATAGTGCTAGCTGTAACGAGAAATATATGGATCGGTAAAAAAAATTTGTCATGTGCGTATGGAGAAATTTAAATATATATATATATATTTAAATAAATTGTAAATAATCTGCGAACATTTTTTTATTCCAATAATCCCAATTCCAAATAATTAACTTTCGTCAGACGGACATATGTACATACGTACGTATGTGTATTGGCCTAAATTTGGTCTTAAACTTTGGATCACGATGACAGATTTTATTTAAATTTGGGCTATAAAGATTTTCATCTTCGGGGAAAAATAAATTTTTCTAACAAAAGTTAAAGTTTTTTTTTCAAGATTAACAATTTTCGGATCACAATTTTCAAAATTGTGATCATAATTATTAGGATTACAATTTCGAAAATTGTGTTCCTAATATATTAGAAATGTGCTGTGTATTAAAAATTTTGTTTATTGCTTTATTTGGAAATAATTTTATTGTTTCATTTTCGAATTTTGTTTATTGCTTTATTTTGTTTATTTGCTTTGTTTTTGAGCCATGACTACTTCAAAAAAATATTAGAAGATTATATGAAATCAATGAAAAATCTGAAAAAACCCTTAGATAAATTTCAGCAAGACTTTAACCAAGTAGGCAGTCATGCATAAGGCACGTCTGATTGACATATCAACAAAAGTCATTCTGTATTTATCCATTTAACTACGTATCTTAAAATAAAAATAATTTTTTTTTACATAAAAATGTGAAAAAATAATTCATAATTTTGCATCATTGCCTGATTTTTTTTTAAGCACTCGCAGAGAATACATTCTAAGAGTATTTTAAGAAAGAAAATTTTAATGACAAAATCTGTAGAAATGTTTTTTTATTTATAATTCATCCGGCAATAGAGATCCCGTCTTTCGGTGGGATTCTTTCTCCTCCCTCAAATTTATAAAACCAATATACTTAAATTTCAGTAAACCTGCATTAAGTTTAAAAAATAATAATAGAATTTAAATGGAGAAAGAGAAAAATTAGAAAGAAAATTTTTAAGAAAACATTTAAGACCCACAAAAGAAAAAAACCTTGAAAATTAAATTAATTTTTAAATACACCAAAAAGTCGAAAGAATTTCCAATTTATTAAGCATAGATTAATTTTAAGCAACATACTTCGAGAATGAAAAATAATAGATTGTCAAAGAACGAATTCTTTGAAAAACAAAAAAACCTGATCTAACCTACTTCTAAAACGTCAAAAAGGCTTGAAAGACAAATTTCAGTTTCTGAAAGGGAAAATTCAGTTAACTTTTTAGTAAAAATTTGGGAAGATTCCAAGCCAGAATAAAAAAGCACCAATTTTGATCCAGCGTTGGAAGAAAGAAAAAAAAACCGCAAAATAAAGTGATGAAGGAACATTGGAAAAAGAAAAAAACAATAGAATAAGACTAAGAAAAAGTAAGCCTAATAACTCACTCAATAGTAGTCAAATTGAAAAAAAATAAATAAATACAAATTTCAACAAAATCGGTATTTGAAGTTATTAAACTACTACACGCTTACACACAAAGTCATACATACGTACGTACGAACATTACCTCCCACATTTCTTTGTTTTTTGAAGACCCTGGATCATGAAACGTCGAGAAATCCAAAAACAATCCGTACCCCATTTTTTGACTAATTACCATTCTTTCCTTTTTGCAGTATAGTTCTAGAGCTATGATGACAGGAAAGTATAAATTAGAAAACATAAATCATTTAGGGAGTTAATGGGGAATATTATTTAAGTTTTATTAACGTGTTTACCGCTGGCGGAAAATTTAGGTTAGAAAAAAAATACTTTCCTTTATGTTCTGTTTTTTTTTTTTAATGTTTTAATAACAAAATAAAAAAGTTATCAAAGTATTGCATAACTTTCTTTCCTGGCCACCTCAACAAGTCATGTTAACCAAAAATAAGATCTAAACATCAAGATTCCCAAATTTTTAATAAAAGTTTTTATCGATTTAGAGGCTTCTTTACTCTATGTGGAAAAGTTACATAAAAGTTATTTATAAAGAAGTGATCCGTAACAAAAGAAAAAAAAAATTAAAAGGGAATTTGTTAAAAATATTGAAAAAATTACGTGCAACATTTATAAAAGCAGTGAGAAAAAAATTGCTTCTCATTTTGAGTCCAGAATATAATATTAGTTCCGAAGCTACTTTAATTTGATAAGCCTTTATGTGATGAAGATAGATGCAAAAGAAAAATATAATGATAAAAATTAAAATAGCCAAGAAACCAAGAAAATATATATATATATTTTAGAGGTGGGCAATAAATTTTAAGAAACATTTTTCTTAAAATATTCTTATATAAGTTTAGCTTAACAAACTTGCTTAAGTAAAGCTTTCTGTAAATCTAATAACCCTTCAATAAACGCTAAAAGAAAAAGAATTCTATAAAACCTTTTTGCATTTAGGTCCGGGATATATTATGAAACAAATTGTAGTCATTTCTCGATATCTGTGCAAATGAAGTATAAACTTTCAAAAGATTTTCGAATAATATTTAAACCGAAGGGAGACGAAGAAAAAGAACGAAAAACATAATTTCAATTTTAAGAGATAGAAAAATTAGTATTTTGAAGAAGATTTTTTGTATTATTTATATATGCATTATAGGGAACAAATTCTTTTAATAATTTTTTCTATAGAATGTATATGAAGGAAATCGAAGTTGGTTTTTTCGCGATATTCCCCCCACTTCCTTAACGAATTTAAAAAAAAAAATATGATCAATACCTCATATATAGTAATAATTGAGCCAAATTTGAAGAAATTCAGTTTGATCTATCCTGACATATAAGGCCAAAAGAAGTGCGACACACTTACCTAAAAACATATACACATACATATAGTTTTTTACGTACATATAGCTACTCCAACTATATTATTGCCGGGAAATTAATTTTATTGTTAAAAAAACCGTTTCGTAAACAAAATAAGATCAAGTGTGTGATTATGAACAAAAATATCTAAGTTTAAACTTAATTGTAAAGGTAAAAACGTATTAGTTGGCTACATTTATTAAATTTGGTTAAAACTAGGAATTTTAGTTTAAAAAATATCCAGATTTTGTATGATTAATTCACTGCAATACATTCAAAACTGGATAGTGAAACCTAAGAACACTTATATTTTTTTTACCATTGTTATAAAGAGATTTATAGCAACGGTTTAGGCTTTAAAATCATCTGTAATTACATAACTCGACTAATAAATATAATTAATTTTTTTTTTTTTTAAATAAATAACTGTTTTTTAATGATTTAGTTATAACGTAAACATTATATTTGTTCATAGTAACACGATATGGAATATTTTTAACAAATAGGGAACGCTAAATCTTACAGGATTCAAATAAGGACTTTTTGGATTGAAAGGCGAACACTATGACTAGAAAAATTAAAACAAAAAAATTGAATTTTAAAAATATCCTGTAGATGATGAAAGAGAGAATGGGATAGACAAAGGTAACGAAAAGAGCTTTAAAACATATAGAAGAAGGATAGCAGTAAAAAAGAAATCATACTAATACAGATTTAATTATAAGATTTATACTACTTTAGGTAATTAATTTACTCCTTTACATTACAGTAAATTAATTGAATAAAATATTGCCTTTAATCCATCAGTATATAAATTCTCCAAGGTAGTGTCCCTTTTCTTTATGCAGGCCAATAAATTATGATGTTCCCCCGTGGTGTGAACAGTTAGTTACACAGTTGGGAATATTGCATAAGAACTTTTCCCACGGCTGCCAACTTGTTGGTCAAATAATGTACGACGAATCCCAGAAGACGGACCTAATTCAGAAAGCTTTATATCGTAATAATTTTGTAGATAAATTTACAATATTTTGTAATATTTATTTAAATTATACATATATAATACAAAATTAATTCACGAAGCATTAATTAAATAATCTACCTCAAAATACGAGTAAATAATAACATTTTTATATTTCTTGTCTTAAATTTTTACGACTGGTTTTATGTTTTCATCCATTCCTTTCTATTGTATGTCTACTTCGGAGCTTAAACATACTAAATCCTCAATTATTTATTTTACATATTTTAATCTTTGTTTTTACCTTCAACTCTCCTTTTTAGAATCAGTTTAAATAACCCTGGGCCTTAATATTGAGCCTATCAATCTTTTTACAAGTTTCAATTACTAACTACGCCTCTTTTCTTTTACTTCTCAAAACCTCTTTGGTCCACATCAATCTTGACTGTTTTTCTATACCAAAATCTACTAAACTTTGATTTTATGATTTTTCTATTGCCCGTGATGCGGTACTTTATATTTAATGATTTTTCGCTAAATCCTTAATCTATGTTAAAAATTTAGAATCTAATTCTCGAGCTTCTGGTGTATTTCATGCTCTCTCAGCTTAATATTTTAAATTTCATTCTCGTGTTACTCATTTTTTATTTCCTTTACCGATGATAGTACCATTGTAAGCGCTCTAGAATCAACAGAGCCAGGCCTGGGTTACAACATTACGATAATGATTACCATTACTATTAGCATCACAAATCGAGACCTAAATCAGCCTACTTAATGAACCTTTTGATGATATCTCTACATCAATGAGTCAAAATATCCGTGCCCGACATAATAGAAACTTTTAAGTTTTTGGCAACAAACGATTGTAAAGCTAAGCCGCTAGTCTCAATTTTTTCTACACTGACCAGAGCTTTAGATCGACCCAAACACTCAATGAATTGATATAAATCTACCATCCTATTTAAAAGTTTTAAATAACATGCCTTCGTAACTCAGGAAAGGAAATTTATCTGACAGCTTAGTAAAATATATATATTAGTATCAGTCATTAACCGCAAAAGCGATTGAAAAAAATATGACGTATATTTTTAATATCTTTTATTAAAAAGAAGCAGTAAGAACTGTCATTAAAAAAGATAACTTTTTTATATATATACGAACACGTATTGCTCGAATCTACGTAAGGGTAAAAGAAACAAAAATAAAATAAAAAAATAGGGAAAAATAACTGTAAAATATATCTGACTTGTTTTTTATTTTCTAGTTTATTTTTTCTTTACATTACGAGTATAATAAATTACGAAGTGGTTTTTAATTTAAACAATTTATATTTTTATGAAACGAAATTGGTGAAAGATCAGGGAAAAGAATCGTCAAAATGGATGATATGGGGATCTGTTAACTCCATTACCAATAAAGTTAAAATTTGAATAAGGAGAACAAGCCGAGAATGATTACACAAGAGGGAGATAAAAAATCAGATACAAATAGAATCACTGAAAATAACAAAACATTTCAAAAATTAATATGCGATTTTAAAACTTGTCGTACGGAAAAAAATAAATAAATTACCTTACAGATTAATTTAAATAATCATCAAAATAAAGCGTTGTAGACTATTATTAAATCGTTTTTATTTATTTATTTCTTTTTATTTTTATTAAAGAGGTTTTCATTGAAGCATTAATATATAATAAAAAAAAAAAATAAAATGAAATACGAGGAAGTAACCGAATGAATAGAGTCATGTCGTTTTTTCTCGTCACCGAAATTTTTACAACGCCTACGGGGCCCATCCAAATATCCCATCCATTATACGATTGCACGCCTATGATATGTAATACGAACGTTCCCTTGGTGGTGAAGTGTGTTCAAATTCCATATATACTTCAATAAACGTTCAATATGATGGTCTTCATCACATCATTGTAATACTAAAATAATAAAAACCGGTTTTTATTTTTAAGAAAAAAATTTATATTATCCATTATATACTGCAAAATTATTTATTTCCAACAAAATATTTTATACCTATCAATTCATTAAACAAAAAAAGTTGTTTTAAAACATAAATAGAAAAAAAATAAAATTAAAAAGAGGAAAAATATTTAGATTCTTTGTATTTTTGGTCAAAGAGTAATGTCCAAAAATACCAAAATCATGGCTAGAAAAAATTCTGTGTGTATGATTTGTGTTCCCCTCATACAGATAATGTTAACTGTTTGGAATTTACTTCATAATAAGCTAAAGTAGTTCAATTTCGTGTTATATCTATGTAAATAATAAGTCTTTATTATTAAAAATTTATAATAATATGAAAACAAAAATATTTAGTTTATTTGTTTATTTACAATTGGTTCAGAGTAAGGAACGACAAGTAAATCGTATTACAAAAAACACATGATGAAGTATTTCCAACGAACACCCTCCATAAAACGTACATGTACATAAATAAGGTATTAAATTTCTTATTTATAAACAAATGCACACCGAATAACACCGCATATGTAAAAGGTTCACACAGGTCTAATGGAAAACAAGCAAAACAAAATTTACAACTTCATTAAACAACAGACAAATACAAACAAATAGCAACATAACAAGCTAATTAAGATAAATGGGAAGAGGCTACGCTCTTAATGAAGGCATAGAAAGATGCTTATCACGTATGTGATATTGAGCCAGCAAAAAAGTCACTCAGATTCTTCAAAGTCCAGCAGGTCTAAGAGTTTCAGTGACCGGATATCCTCGCTGTTAAAATTGGTTTTAAAATCACTTTGTATATTAAAAGTTTGTTGAACAGCGACAAGTGTAAAATTCTACGAATAATCAATAAAGCTTCTCTTACCCATCGTGTTTAACTGTTCTCTTTTTTCTCTCACTTGATACTTCTACGATAAACCAAAAAATAAAAGAAAAAGCTACAAATAAAAATGCAATCCTATATAATTAATACATTTCCACTACCTTTAACCAATACAAATAAATATTAAGAGTTTTTCAAAATTTCCTTTGGTCTTTAACTAGTTTTATTCTATAATACCCGCCTAAATGTTAACCACTTCTTGTCAATTAAATATTTTTCCACTTTAAACTCGCTTGAAATATACTACTTTTGTAAATTATTTCCTTCTTAAATTTATTAAAATAAAATAAGTAGCAGCAATGAAATACAGTATGTCCTTCTCTTCATCTCTGTTGCACATGAACACCTTCTGGAACCAGCCCCATATAAATACTTATTTCAATGGTTTAATTATAGTCTGATCTTTATGAATCAATTGAGATTAATCGCATTTTCCTTACTACAAATGAAATCTTTGAAGTCCTTTAATTCCTTACAATAAAAAACTCTATTAAAATTTGTTTGTTCAATTAAAGATTTTACTAATTTTCCGGGAGAATATCACACATAGGCATAACAATTTCGTGTTCAAGGAATCAAACCCAGGTTTATGAGCACATTTAACAAGATTTTAGGATATCTTTTTTTTTCTAAAAAAAAATCGTATCCACGCGCCTTTTAACATTGTGTGTAAATATAGGCAAAGAAATAAAAGAAAATCAAGCAATTTTCCCCGAAAATTTAAAATCCTTTTAATGAAAAATTTTTACAGTAATCCTACAGAGTTTTTTATGATATAGAACCCGATTCTTCTTTATATCGGATAATTAATCGTGAAACTGCATGGAACACTTGGAACTTTTCCCAAAACTGAAATATCTTTATTTCTATTATGTTACTTAAAAACGTTATATGTCCATATCGGAGGTCATACCTTATTGTTTATAGATCTCTTAATACAAAACTAGAATCGTTCACAAAAATATTACAGAAGTTTTAATAACAAGTATCCCACATCGGGCTTACTAGGGAAAATGAGAACTACGAGTAAACTGTTGTCATATTATGTAGTATAAAGAATGCCCATATTGAAACTCTCATATTACCAAACTAGGTGCCGTTAAAATGACGCTACAGACACTGAGATTAACCATTAGAAAAAATCTAGAATTAATCATCAACCACCTCCATTACAGTTTCGCAGATTTCTTGTGTCGTAAATCCATTTCTTCTTTGTACATCTAGCAATATTTTGTACCCTAAAATATGAATTCTTCTTTTTTTACGTTGCGATTATATTTTTTTCCATAATTTGTAATAAATGTTAATCTTAATGAACAGTACCAGATGGAACAGATTTCATATTTTGTAATCCACTTACTTCGGAAAATGAAACAGTAATAAATGAGTTAAACGAATGAGTAAAGTAATTTAATTATAACAATAAATAGAGAAAGCTAATGAACTGGCTGAGACATATCTATAGAGAAGAAGATTTAATTAAAACAAAAAATCCGTAGGGGAAGCGTCTATCTTTTTTTGCAAAAAGAGAGACGCTGAAAGAGATTAAATGTTATAAATGCTATAAAAACAAAATTGGAACCATCAAAAACATACAAATTTAATTGGAAATAGAAGAGAATGGAGACAGACATTGAAAAAGGGACCTGCTTCAAGGTAGAAGACGACTTTTTCTTTTTAGTTAAAATCACTGTTAATTACTTGTTTCTTCGTAAAAAAATAATTTGAAGAATTATTTCAACTAATATAGCATTTTATAACAAGAAAACAGGTTAACCTACATCAAATATATATAATATGTACATTACATAAAAAAAACACAACAGCTAGAGTGGATTAGTGTGTCAGTGGATACCCTACAATCTCCATTCGCCCTGAGCAACTAATACTATTCCCTTTGATCAGAAAGCAAACAGGCATGGTACGGTAACGGACATACAGACCAGATAGACCGTTCAGGACTATTGTAGTTGAGAGGTTTGGTGCGGAACAACGATTACAAAAAGAGTAAACAACGCTAGAAAACCAGTGAACAAAATGGTTAGATTTCACATACTGTATTGCTATTACTTCAATGAATATGTTGTTGTACAGCCAATTTTTTTCGTTTAGGTATTTACGAAAAACATTAAAAGCTGAACTGTAATTTATACTCCTTTGTTTTATATAGTTAATCGGTAATATATTAACTTTGAATCGTTCAATAATTATATGTTAAATTAAAAGCAGACCATTAAATGTTTTAGTTGTAACTAACTTTTAAAGGAACACAATTTTAATATTTTATTGAATCGAAACAAAAAATAAATAAATAAAAAGTTAATTACAAAACATTACTTTTGTAAAAACATCAAATTCAACCTCTCGCTTACTAATTAGAAACACTACTCATTATATACTCTATTAAATTATTTTCGTACAAATTAAAAAAAAAAACTAACGACTATATTTGTAATGAAATGTCAATCGTTACATGTAACGTGCACGATTAGTAACAGTAGAAATGGATATCAAAATAGGAATAATTGACCCCCCTCCATTACTTATACATAGCACATAAATTTGATTAACTAATACAGTTAAAAAATTTTGGCTTAAATTTAAAAAGGTATTTTATCTAAGTAGACAAAACAATTCACTTAAAATTTTATTTTATATTTAGAAAAAAAGACTGTATGAGTAAATAAATCAGTAAAATGAATGATAAATTGATTAAATCAAATCTACCTTTTATTTATAAATCACTACTACATAAAACTGTTCTTATACCCATTTATAAATACCACATTCAGCTCTGGATGACGTCAAAAAAATATTGAAATGCTACAGAAATTAACTGCGTCTGAACAACCACGTTAACCATTTTGACATGAACCTCGTAGATAATGGGGAAGACGTTAAAAGGCTTAAACGTCTCTACGTCTGCACTTAAAGAACTGAATTGTATACAATTTATAAAGATTTTTTCTCTGGAGTGTATATATATATATATAGAGAGAGAGAGAGAGAGAGAGAGAGAGTTTGTTCCACAGGAGACTCTGGAGCAAGCCACATACATTTGCCCAGAAAAACATTGATTCTCCAAGTGAAGACTAGCCGCTTGAAGCGCCTGCCCTTGTGACTTATTTACTGCATCGAAAAAGCAATTTTAAGAGAAAACTGGAGGCGCTTTAAAGTGAAGGGCAAGACTAAAGAATGTACGCCGTACACGTTCGCTCCTTTAAAGCTACTTTTATCAATTATCGAAAATGTATAACGAAACTAATTTATTTAGAAACTAGAATATTAACATCATCTCATAGTATAAGCAGCACTAACTAACTAATAAAAAATATTATTATTAACAAAACATTATCCTCAACACGTCTGTATGGAATGTACAATTAATTATTCTAATGAAAAAAATTTGTATTTAGGTTACATGAAAAAAGCTTGTTATAAACTATCAGAAAACATTTTCTCTAAAAAATAAAGATAACTTTGGAAGTTGGTACGTTTGGTAAGAAGTAAAGTTTGAACGTAATTAAAAAAAAAGAAATATTTTAAATCGAACCGAGGTTATTATTTGTTTTTAGATGAGTTAATAAAGTTAGAAATTATATTAATAATGTCCGGTAAGATATGTAAGACAGGTATGACTTACAAAATAAGCAATAAGGAAACAAGAGTACAAGTAAATGTGATGACTTTGTGAACCGAACTTCATTACAAAATACTGTACACTGTAGCCGATCAGTATTCATGTGGCATAATACCGTACTCCCATCCCTTTGACTCATATCTATCTGAAAACCAGTAGAGTAGTAGCGATGAGTAAGAGGACGACGTCGAGTAACTGTGACGAGATGTGACGCTTCTGCGGCGGAACCTTATTATAACATTTCCTTCCTACATCATATATTCCTTCCTTAGTAAAGTCGCTTCCTTTCTTACAGAATCTTCCTTCTATGTTAACAAGCATTATAACTCTCATTTTACAGTGAAACAAGATTCACTGACATAATTAACTGATAGATAATGTATGCTGATTATTAAAGTATTATTTCCTATAACGAAATTCCAGTCTTTTCTTTCTCGGCTGTTAAAATAAATAATACGTACAAAAGCAACAACAATAATAATAAGAAAATGAAATTATCACTGTTAATTAGATCATTATTGCAAACTTTTTTAAACATTTGTAATCCACAATTTAAAACATTTTACTCTCCTATAAATATATATATATATATATAATTTTCTTTTAAAATATAAACAAAGTATTTTTTTTTTAATTAGATTTTTAATTTACTTTCTTTACATAATATTTAAATAAGAGAAGTTGAAAGGAAAAATCTTGAAGTCATCCGAGAAAACAGTTTTCGAAAACAGCTTCAGTTTCTGTATAGCTTTTGCCAGCATTTTCTTAAATTACACTGTATCTATACCTGTGGGACACTATACCTGTGTCCCACTAAGAAACGGAAAACCTTTCAGGAATGTTTGTTCTACTGGTGAAAATAGTGAAAACGTTTCATATAAACATAGATCTGGAAATGCTTTTTTTCGAGTTACGACTAGCGAAAGATTTCACACGAATTTCAGCTCTTCTAATAAAAAGGGGTCTATTGTAATCTTTGGAACCCAAATTAAGAAGTAAAGTTGGTGATTTCTTATGTAATTTGAGCTGGGAAATAAGATAAAACAGATTCCAGAACTGTAACTTCAGTAATTTTTAATATAACCGACGTAAAACACAAAATTCGGTGTCCAAAAACAAGTTTCTTTAAGGTTTGTAGTCCAGTATCTATGTTAAATGACTAATAAATAAGGAATATTTCGAAATAGATGGAATACTTGTAGAGAATTTAATTTTGAGAAAAGTAATGTAAATACAGCCAATAAATCTAAGTAAAAACTTTTAAAAATTGGTTTTTTATTGAAGCAAACCAGACGAAAAACAGAAAATCGTATTATTCTTTCTGTACCTAATAAACATTATTCTTAATATAGGAAAAAATATATAAAATACTTGAAATAATAAATGGTAACAGAATAGCAAAACCCAGTAAATCCCTACTTCACAATGTACACAGCACTCTGCCCGACATAAAATATTTCCGGTGGCTTTCGGTATCACCTCAGGATCGTTTCATATAAATTCAATAGTATTTCGTATTTTAATGAGTAACTCTTGTCTACTATTACTTTTTTTTTTTTTTAAATACTATGAGTTTTATTTGGTCTTAAATGAAGTAATCTTGGCCGTTAAGCCAATCCTAGTTTGTAAAGATACATCCTCCAAAAGAACCGGCAAATTATTTCTCAATGAATGAACGTATGCATCTCCCGTAAGGTTTCATTGCAAAAAATTCCAAGAATTTGTCATAAATAATGCCACAATACTAAACATTAATGTGAAATGTACGTTGAAATCTAGTCTCCACAGTACCATGAGGATTATCTTCGCTCCATAAATGATTATTTTTAGAACTGAAGAATCTGTTTTCGTAAAAGTGGCTTCATCAGTAAATAAAAGTAAATTCACCTTATCAGCGTTGTCTAGAAGCCAATGAATTGAAGTTTAAGCGCTGGAGGTAATCTGTTGCCGCAAACTTTCTGCAGCTGGAAAAGATAAAGATTTTCTTTTCGTAGGATGAGCCACACATTGTTTTTTTTTAAATTCGCCTTGTACTAGTGCCTGGGCTACGCCGAATAACTCGATGTTCATCACTAAGATGATTTACTTGGCGTTCAACAGAAAAAGAACACATTGGAAATAATCCTTTCGTTCGTAAGTGCTGATATACAAAAGAATGTTTTAAAAAGAATTTTGATTAGAATAATACGATGTTCTCTCTATTTTCATCTGTTTTGCTTCAATAAAAAACCGATTTTTAAACGTTTTTAATTTTTATTGGCTGTATTACTATTTCTCAGAATTGAATTCTCTTCGTTTAAGTTTTGTTATTAACTTTTCCTTATTTATTAGTCATTTAACAAAGCTGTTGCACTACAAACCAAAAAAAAAACTTTTTTTTCGTCACCGAATTAGTGTTTTACGTCGGATATCTTAAAAACTAATCTAATTTCAGTTCCAACACTAGTTTTATCCTATTTCCCATCTCGAATTGCATAAGAAACCACTAACTTTACTTCTTAATTTCAAAAATTACAGTAGGGTTTCATTTTATTGAAGAGCTGAAATGCGGACGAGTCTTTCGCTAGCCGTAACTCGAAAACAAAGCGGTTCCATACCTATGTTTATATAAACTTTATTCCTTATTTTCACCAGTAGAACATGTCCTGAAGGTTTTTCCGTTTCTTCGTGGATTACTCTGTGGGTAGATATATATATATATATATATATATATATATATACATATATATATATATAAACATAGAAATATGTGAGCGATTCATGCCCAGCAAAACCTAAGATAAACTGATAAAAATCTGTGCACACGTTCTTCACACGGTGTAAGTGCACACTAAGAAAGAATTTTTTTGAATTCCCGAGTTTAAAGGGTTAAAATGGAGTAACAATGAAATTTATGTTTTTCTTTTTTTTAATTTCTGTGTACCAAATAAAGACATCAACTGCCATTTTATTTCGGTGTGTGTAATTTTCATGTGAATATCTAAGAACCAATTTTTAGATTTTTTGAAATTCGACCTTGAAAGGGATAAAGAAAAGTAAAAAAATCTCGAACAATGGTCGCCAATTTTCCACATTTCCGACTATAATAAACAAGTTATTCACTCGATTTGGGTTTGCAAATATTTTCAGATAAATACTGTACCTAAAATCAACCATTTTTGGGTTTTATGAATTTTAATATATATTAAGGGGTAAAAAAATCATAATTTATTTCATTTTTTATCATTTTATGCTGCCACTGTTGAATCAATATTTATCAAATTTGGTAAAATTTTGATGATAATTTATGTTGCTAATAGCATAAATTACAATCGTTTCAAATAGATGATTATAAAATCAAAGGCAAAAACTGGTCATAAAAACTATAAATTAGGAAAAATAGACTGAAATATTTTAATATTACCCAAATTCAAAAGCCAGCTAATTTATGAAATACCATAATCAGTTTTCTCTTTTCGTATGCAGTTTACCCATTCTTACAGATACGATGCAACAGTAAATTTTAAGTTACAAATTGACTTCACCGATATATACGAGTATATTTACAGAATAAGTAATTTATTTAAATTATTAAAAATTATCAATTACATATATTATACGTTTAAAGAAGGTACTCTGACCAACAGAAGGTGAATAGGTTCTCAGACTTCAGATTTAAGACACCAATCTACGAACACGGATACCTAGAGAATTGGACGTATGCTGGAACTGAACAGGATAATATACCGTATACTCAACCTGTAAAGATTCGTCATTCATTATATCGGTCGTTTAAAAAAAAAACTGATTTTTTATTGTTTGGTGTTCAGTATTACATCTTTCCTGTTCTGTGTGAAATACTGAAGAGGAAATGTAAGAATTACATTTCCTCAAAAGTAAATTTAAGAATAAATTTACTCAAAAGTAAATGTAAGAATTTACATTTACAAAAGAATAACCTTTTGTATTACAAAAAATTGTGGTCAACTGAACTACAATCACAGAGATCCATAATGAAAATTGAGGAAAATAACTGTTATATAAAAATAATCCAATATATTAATGTGAAAATCAATAATTATTTTAATAAAAATCGATATAAAAAAATCTGATAATAAAATAAATAAAATGGAAAAATAACTATAATTCTTCAAAAAATATTTTCATAAGCGTTTAAAATAAAATATTCGTATGTATAATGCAACGCTTAATTAGTAAAGAGCAGCGAACATTTGTCGAAATAAAGTATAAGAATATATTAGTAAAACACAGTAACAAAAATTTCATATATATATATTTTTTAATTTAAAAAACTCTTTATCATGCAAAATATATTTTACACAAAAACAATGAGTTCATAACATTTATTGTAATGCAAGAATATGTAAATAAAGTTATTTTTTTATATATATATATATAAAAATTAAATATAAGACAATTATCCATGATAAAACCATTATTTAAATTTACTGCAATATTTACATCTTCAATTTACGAATATATTCACACAAAAAACAGATCAATGGTATGTTTATTTTTTAAATATTCTTTATTTTATTGTCTTATATTTTATTTAAAATAAATGTTACAATGACAATTCAAATTCGTTATTATTTCTGAAAAATAATGAATTTTAACAATTTAAAATTTTTAATTTCTGAAATTTAATTTTTAAATTTAAAATTTGAACAATGAATTTAAAAAAAGGAAAATTTCCGTTACCATACTTCTTGTAATAAAATTATTAAAAATTTTAATACGTACTCGTATTTAGAATAATTATTATTTTCTCATTCAATAGTCTAAGTTAAAAAATAAATAAAAATATTTTTTGGTAACACAATTTTTGCTATTTTAGTCTTATAAAAATTTCACTATTATCAACAAAATTTCATGTACTATATGACTGTTATAGAAAAAAATACAACGGTATTCAAAAATTTTTCAAAAATAAGGTGTCTTCAAATTGGGCGCGAAAAAGTGATAGATAGTGGTGGATATGCTGATTTTTTTTAATTTCTCAAGCGTAATTTTTTTTTCAGTAGTCTATAAAATAATCCTTGGATGCTGCACGCCTCAACAACGTTTAAAAATCATGAAAATTTATTATCACAATTTGGAATTTGTTACTATGTGTATTGTGCGCTTCACGATATTTATTGTGCGCATAATCGGCCAAACAAAAGCATATTTATCGTTTGGTTAAACAATTCGAAGAGAACTTTTCTCTACTTGAAGACCAATTCACAAACGAAATTCAAGCAGTCAAGAGAATATTGCTGCTGTAAGTGTTCCTGAAAATCGAAATTTATCGATTTTACATCGTTCACAAGAATTGTGCCACAACAGCATGGCGAATTTTGCGCGTAATGATTTTGGTCTACACCCGTATAAGATTCAACTAACTCTAGAATTTTATCCACGTACCATTCTTTGCGTTGACGGTTTGCGATTGGGCTCTATAGCACATCGAAGTGGACCCAAATCTTCATCAGAAAATCATCTTTTCAGATAAAACTCATTTTTGGCTGTACGGCTTTGAAAACAATCAAAATTGCTATATTTGGAACGATTCCAATCCACAGATGATTTAATGACGACCATTACATCCGAAAAAGATCCTGTTGTTTGGTGTGGATTATGAGCTGGTGGCATCACTGGGCAATGTTTTTTTTTTTGTTTTTTTTTTTTAATGAGCAAGGAGATGCCGTTATAATATGTTGGTGAACGCTATCGATTTATGATTTGTAATTTTTGCTTTACAAATTTGAAAACTTTGATTTGAATGAGACGTGGTTTCAACAGGATGGTGCCACGTGCGACACAGCTGCTGAAACTCGTAAATTCAGTTATTGTATCGGTAGTTTGGCGAGTCGATAATTTCACGAAATGGTAATGTCAATTGGCCACCAAGATCGTGTGATTTGACTCCGTTAGACTTTTTCACTGCGGTTATGTTAAGTCACAAGTTTGTAGCAACAAACCACAAATCATGGTTAATAATAGCCGGCTTGATAACTTGAAAACAAATATTTGACGCGTTATTAGTGGAATTCAAGTTGATTAATGCGAAACAAGTAACGAAAAATTTTAATGATAGACTTGGCTGTGTCAAGCAGACATGGAAGCCGGATGAATGATGCTGTTTTTCAAACATAAAACATAACGTAATGATATAAGCTTCAAAATAAAAAAAGATTTTGGGTGATATTACACAAACCTTTTGTTTTAATGCAATCTTAATTTTTGCGCTTATTTTTTAACCCATTATGTAAGATTAAATTAATATTAATACAATTGATTTCTGAAACCATAATTAGATTAGGATTTTATTATATATTAAACTAACGTTCAACCGCGATATAAGTTTTAACAGGACCTCAATGATTCCCTCATCCTCCCAATTTCATTATTTTTAGGAAGCAAAAATATGGCCAATTTTTTAAGAGGACTTCGTGTAAAATATATAAAAATTAGTTTAATAACCTCAAAGTGGGTTAAAAGAGGATCCCTAAGCTTAAAGATTCAGCATTTACTTTTTCACAGAACGGTTGCTTCAGCTACTATATTATTACAAATAATAGATTTAAAAGTAAGAAAATTTGTTCAACTTAAATGACCTGTTTTAATGTTCTACAGTATACACTCTACTCTATTATTTTTTTTTAATCTTTTTATTCAAACATACAAAATATATTCTTCTATTCCTTTTTTTAATTAACTTTATTTATTTTATTTACCGGGTTGTATAAGTCGGAGGAAGTATTTAATATTAAGCTTAAGAGAAGGTGTTTTTGAGAACAAAATTTATCTATCGTTTCTTTTTTATGTGTAGCTGTTTTCTCTTTAGATGTGGATAGCATATTACATTTGTAATACAATTAATTAAATTATGGACTTCAGTACTCGAAAATATGTAATTTTTAATTAAAAAGTTTTAATAATATTTTATATATATATATATACTCGTATATACACTATCATTTCCCCGTCGCGGCTTCGCGCTTATTATTAGTTTTTGCTGGACATTGATGAATCAATCAGGACAAGCTGCTTTATAAGAATTTAACAAAATAACTGGTTACCAGTAACTGGAACGGTTGAAAATGTATTTTGCCCGGTTTTTAGCGTTACCCGACAAACACCACTAGGAGGTGATCGGTACTTCGTTGTTCAATATTTTTTTTAAATTAAATGTTTTTTAGTCAAGTAACCGGAGGCAGGTACAGCCAGTCGCGTCGCACATACAGTAACAGGAACAGTGGCTGTGCTGGTTGAGCCACCGTACCGTGCACCGTTGCACCCCTTTAAAACTCGAAAATCATAAAACTAAAATGGTTTTTAGATATTTATTTGAAAAGTATTTGCAACCCAATCTAGTGAATATCTCGTTTACTATAGTCGGAAATGGGGAAAATTTTCAATCATTGTTAAAATTATTTTACCCTTCTTCACCCCTTTTAAAATTGAGTTTCGAAAAATATAGAAATTGTTTTATCAGTTGTTCAACAGCTGATTTTCCTGAGGTTTAAATCGAAGTAAAAGGTAGCTGCTTTTATACGAATTTGAATACTAGACAGTGGATACCGATGTACTTTGGGTACTTTGAGTTCAGTTAACCAAACGTCTCAGGAATGATCGGTCTAAGTCTTTACAGGACTACACCTTATCTATATGTCATAGGTATCACCCTCATCTCATTGAGCCGTAGGGGGATTGCATATTGTCCTCTAGTTGAACAGATTGCAACTACACATTAGAAAAAAATTTAATTATATGCTAGATTAGTAATTTTAAAATTTATTTAAATAAATTAAAAAAAACCGGGTAAAGATACAAATAATACGACTATGAAGAACAAAACATTATACGTATTAATTTTTACTTCTAAAAATTAATTGTTGGATACTGTCAACAGCCCGTTTTACCATACGGCCAGCAAATCGACAAGGGTACATATTGTAGCATCACTGTTCGTCTGATAAGAAGTACCACTCAGTACTCAGATCATTTTTAGCGTCGTTTGTCAATACTTCTACAATCTTTTTTTACTGACTGCTCTTTATCTGTTTGAAGCTCAATTCTTTCTCATTCTGACTGGTGTTCTTCAACTTCAGTATTAGTCTCCATTCTTCAATATACATTTACCTCTAAATTACAAATAACTCCAACAAGTTTCTGGCTTCATTCACTAATGAAACATTTTTACTTACCGGTTCGGAAAATAAAATGACTTCTTTTCAATTCAAAGCATTGTACGAAATACTCAAGATAACGTTTTATTAACAGACCTATTAAAATTAATTATTAAAAGTAATAATTTATTTTTACTTAAGATTACAAACTTGATCAACTCCACATATAAAACTCGCATATTGATATAAAACGCAAGCTGAATATTGTCTTTCAGCTGAATATTGTCTTTCAAAACGCAAGCTGAAAGACAATAGACGAGAACAAATATATCTTATAACTTAACAGTCGGTCTCGCCCATTTTAAAATCTAAATTAAATGTAAGCTATTCCAATCTTCAGTTCATTGAGGATATACAGGTCCCGCTAGTTGATTCTGTCAAATGAATGATACGTGACAGTCCTTGATACATTAATAATCCAAAAATTATGTGTCCTTTATTTACGCATTTAAGACGATTTAAAATCTCACAAAACACATTTACAAGAATTGAAAAAATTACACTTTTTTTATTTTCATAAAATACCTTTCATAAGTTACGATAATTCACTTTTCTATTTGTTTTTAATTTTTAAAAAGTAAAGTTTTTTTGTAAAAAGCATGAGAACGTATATACGTGTGCGTGCTCTGTTTAATATGTAACATATAAGAATAATATTTTTTTAGATTCACTTTTGTGTGTTTTTACAGTTTTACCAACGAGTGGACCTGTCATCACAGGAGAAGAAAATCAGTATCAAATTGGTGACGAAATTAATTTAAATTGCACGTCAGGAAAATCATACCCTGCTTCAGTACTTCATTGGTACATCAATGATGAGCAGGTATACTTATCCTATATGTATATATATATATATATATGTGTGTGTGTGTGTGTGTGTGTGTGTGTGTTTATGTGTGTTCAGAATATTGAAACGACTTCATATTTTAAAAATGAGGGATACTAGGAGGTAGAAATAAGTGCGTATCTACGTAGTTACAAAATTACTACTTCGTGGTGTGTTTGAAAGTTTTGTCCACCATCTTGCATCCGCCACATTGAATTAAACTTTATTTTTAAATAGGAAGGTGGGCATGTGATAAGTGATTTTAATGTAAAACTTTACGAGAAAAATGATGGTAAATCCGTCGAAAATCCCTTCTTTGTCGTGTTGTAAAGGATGGATTATTATTTGATAAAACTAAATGAAGAAGAGGAAGATGACAATAATAATAAAATTTGCGTAAGCGAACAAAGATTTGAATCACTACAACTTATTTTTCAATACGTAATTAATTTAGTGACAATCAAATACTGCACTTATACTTTGAAGTAAGAAGCCAAAATGAGAAGTTAATAACTTTTTGTTATAACGCAATAGAATTTATTGTTGTAAAGGAACAGCTAATTTATTACTCTAAATTTTTAATAAATATTTTAAATTTCAAAATTGTTTAATTATTTCAAACTTTACTGTAGTAGTAATGTAACTAAATTTTTAAAATAATATTTCGATAAATAAAGAAAATAATATCAGTTGATCTAGTTGTATAATTTGTAGTAGTACTGAAAATGTTTAATTATTGTGAGAGCTGTCTGGCCCAATAATTTCAATATTAACTCTTTATGTTTCTTATTAGAGTAATTCTGGAGGTAGTACGAAATAAAAAAGTTTCTACATTTTACCTCATTTATTATTACTTTCGCGTATTTTCCGTTTTTGTAACTTTCATTGCTTATAAGTCAAAAACGAAGATACTAATCGTCAAAAAGGTTTACGCATCGTTTTTCCCGTAAACTTTTACAGTAAAATTATATATCACATGTCCACCTTCCTATTAAAAAAAAAATTTGATTCAATGTGGCGGATCAGAGATGACGAATAATGATTTCAAACGCATCAAAGAGTAGAAATTTTGTAACTGTGTAGTTTCACACTTGTTTCTACTTCCTAGAATCCAGTACCCCTCAGTTTTGATATATGAAGCCGTTTATATTAATATCATTCTATATATACGTATTTTAAATAATGATAATATTTATTTATAATAATTATATTTACGTTTTTTGTGCGAGTTTAATTTAAGTTTAATTCAGATAATGGTATTAACGCCACCACTGCTACAGCTTTATTTAAAAACAAAGTAGTCAATCGGATTTCGGTGGAAAATGAACAGTCTCTTTATTAATTTTAATAAATGGTTATTTATATTTATTTATTTTATAAATATAATTTAACCAAACTTAACCTACGCTCGCTAACATTGACTAATTAACACCGAAATTTTTTTATTAAATAAATTTAATAAATCCATTAATTATTGCAATTATTTATTATTTAAAAAATCAAAACACTCCTGTTAATTATATATATATATATATATATATATATATATATATATATATATATATATACACACACACACACAGAGAGAGAGAGAGAGAGAGAGAGAGACAGAGAAACACACACACCTTAATTTAAAATATTTATCATTTTATTTAAACATAATATTTTTTCATTTATTTCATTCAATGATAATGACTAAAGCGCGCGCGCATACGGTATTTAATTCGGACGGGTATAGCGGTACTAACGGCTACAGTCAGCACTAACTAAACTAATGTAATTTCACAACTTACATAGAACAAATTTCGCTTGAACAGATTGGTGTAGCCGCGAGGCTTAACGTATCAGGTACTGAGTCAACCGGATGTTCGAGTTCGTGACCCAGCCAGACCGAGTTACTTTTTTACACTTTAAATATTATTCATTTATTTCATTCCGCCGCCACCTGTGACGTAATCACACAGCAGACGACTACAACAGCATTTTTTGGGTGGGTTAAAAAAAATTATTATTATAATTGCAACAAATGTGCCTATGAAAAATACAACCGTAATTAGATGAAATCTCGAGATACTGAGGGTGACCTTGCTCTACAGCCTCATCCCCTTGACCTTTTAAGTTGAAAATTTAATGGTATCAATGCTCCATATATAGATGTAATCTGACCAAGTTTGGTCAAAATCGGTGTAGTAGTTTTGGAAATATAGGGTGATTTACAGGCCGTCACCGAACACACGTACATACGTACATTAACATCCGGAAAATTTCCATCCGGTTTTTTGGGTTCCTTAAGAGTCAAAACGCCAAGATGGGGTGAAAATATGCCCAAATTGGACCGATTATAATACTTTCCCTTCTAGAGCTATAGCTCTGCTATAGCGCTATCTAGACGGAAAAGTAACAAGGATAAATAGGAATAGTTCAAAATTTTCTATTAAACCAGTCACTTAGTTTTTTTTTTTAAATAACAGTCAACATGATGGAATTTTTATCAAACTATTTTTTCAAAGCTACTCAGGAGTAACTTACATTAGGTTTAAAAATACAGGTATTTTTTAAAGACGAAAACTAGAAAGGAGGGAAATTTTGGACTTTCCAGAAAACTTAACCGAAATGTATGTAAGTAATACTTTTTAACTAACCTGTAGTGAAAGCCAAAATTAGAGAGTAGTTTCAAAGTGGTTATTATAAAAGGATATAGTAACTAAGGATTGTATATACACGGCGATTTGCAGAGTTGCCCCCGGTTGACCGGTAATGATGGTTTGTTGTGACTACAATCAATTTTGAGAATCCTAAGTTCTTCCCAAGTAACGCTTTTAATTCTGAACAATAGTAGGTCTATTTAAGTTTTTATTTGTTCATATTAGTTCGTTTATTGTGATCGCTGATTTAATAACAGTCATATACATCACCACCGATCAAAATGGTGTTAGGATTTTACACAGAAAAATTTAGATGTCCTATTGAAGTAATTTATTCAGACAAGCAAAATTTGGGATTTTAATACACGACTAAACACAGAACATCTGACGACATAAAAAATGTAATGTGTGAATGAACGGTGAAAAGATAAAAGATTTTGCGATCGGGATTTTTGAATAATTTATAAACACTGAGTGCTTTAGTCTAAGTACGACAAAACATGAGCTTATGATGATAAAATACTGCACTAGAGAAACCCTTTCCATCTCATCACAGGTGATGAGTATTATATACGTAAAACATAAATGTAACTGTTTTAGTAAGCCCATTAAAATTCAACATCGGTACCTACATTTCATTCGTTGAACTTACCTTTACATATCGGCTACCGAAACGAATGTATACGTATGTAACACGTTAATCCGTATATACGAAAACCTGTCTGTCTATACGTGTTAATACGTTAAAATAAACACGCTTTTTAGATGTCATTTTCTTCTGAAATAATAAACGAATTAAAATTCTTTTTCTCATTTTCTTCTATTTATTCGGATTCAAATAACGTATAACCGTATAATCTTTTAATGGATAAATATTGGAGTATAGATAATTTATTGTGACGTCAGTTTTATGTTAAATAATTAACATTTCAGTACTAAGTAATACATTTTTCAATATTGTTTAATATTTTGTAATATTAGATAATATAAAGCAAAAAAAAAGCTATCTACATTTTAAGAAACTTCCTTACTAACAGTTATCAAATATTACTTGAAAAGATAATAATAAATAAACCATTATGTCTGAATTTTTTCTGTTAAAATCGCATCCTATTCATATTGAATCATGCTTCAACAACTATATTCAAAGTTACTGTTCACCTACCATTTGGCAAAACACAACCAATCTCAATAAAGAAAAGAGTGGCAAATTTTTGACTGAACATTCCCGTTTAGATTAGATGATAATAACAATAATAATAAAAGTGGACTTTATTTTTAAACAAATAGTATAAGTTATAAATTTTTTTGTTATAAATATCAATGCATACATATATAATTCTTTATTCTTAATACTAATTCCTATTTATATTCCCGTCTGTATAGTTATACCGTATAGTTACTATACCGTACTGTGTAATATATTAAGAAAAAAAAAAATGGAAATTGAGTGATATTTTGCAAGTCGAGGGGTTTTTGCAGATCTTGGTGTTTCATGAACCCTCTAACAAAAAAAAAAAATTTTTAACATTGAACGATTCAAATAGATAAACATACGTACGTACGTAATGTATATATATATATATATATATATATATATATATACGTGCGTGGTCTGTTTTTTATCTTCAGAGTGAATGGACCGATTTTTATGAAATTTAGCGTGATGATCTCTATAACTGTATGATTTCTGTAAACAATCACATAATCTTGGTCACAATTAGTTAACGGAAAGAAGATACAATCTTCATAGGTCCTGCATCTCAAAATTTTACTCAAAGGACAGCTAAATTTTTTCCGATAATTTAATACACCTTAGGTAGATAAGATATTTTTGGTGGTGTCTGGTCCTATTCAAACTCCCATAAACGGGTGAAAGCAAAAAACACTTTTTCTTCTTTGCTGTTTCTAGACTAAAACTCACATTACTGCATTACTTAGTTATCATTACATTAGTATTTCACTTTTTTATATATTTAGACGATTTCATTCAAGGGTAGGGTATATAATATCCTAATGGTTTTGAGTTTTTTTCAGTCACTGTTTTGCTTGATATCTTCAGACTGGATCAACAATTTTTACAAAATTTGTACTACGATTTCTGAATATGAGTCAATGATGTTATTTAATCTTGCTACAGTCGGGCGCCGGGATGTGGAGATATGATCACTATGTGTTGCGTATCTCAAAGTTTTACTCAAAAAAATATATACTTTTTTTAAAAATAAATTTACTTTTCGGACAATTACATTTAAAATAGCTATATTAAAGGGAAAAGCATGGTGATCATATCAAAAATGGGATATCAATTTTTTTGAGCAAATCTTAAAAAAGTGGGAACAAAATAGTTTTCGATTTAGCAATAACTATAGGGTCCAACAACTCGTTCATCTAAATCAAAAAAAAATATATATATATATATGTATTTGCGTACGTAAGTATGCGTCACACCGCTTTTGGCTTCATATCTCAGGAGTGACCAAACCGATTTTCTTCAAATTTGGCTCAAATATTTTTGTATGTAAGGCATTAATCATATTAACTTTCTTCAAAATTCATTAAGGGGGGATATCGCGATAAAACTAATTTTGATTTTCTTCACAGGTATTTTAAAGAAAACTTTATTAAAACAAGTGTTTCATTTTGTCTTTATCTTCCGTATTTATCTGTTCATTAGTGTAATCTAGTTCAAAAAATGTTCAATTTTTCGTTGATGCTGGAATTGAAAAGAGGAAATTAAGATAATAGATAAGAGCCAATAAAAGCAATAAATTTACGAAATCGGTGGTGAATAAAAAAAAAACAATTTTTAAAAGAATTCATAATTATATTATGAATTTTTTATATTTGATAACTAATAAAAAAAAAGAAAAAAAAACAGGTTTATTTAATTTATAAAATTTTAAAACCTTATTAGTAGAGTAACATTTCTCAGTTTTTCATTGTCGGTAGTTTGTCAGTTTGTTTTTTACTTCCTTGTACAAAGTGAAGGAAGTATTGTGAACGCGAAAAATTTCGGTTTCTGATTTCAACGGAAATATCCATTCTAACCATCCCTGAATCCATTTTGACTAGTTTTCTGTAGGTACATACACATCTCGTATAACTCAAAAACGATTGGCCGTAGGATGTTGAAATTTTGGATTTAGGACTGTTGTAACATCTAGTAGTGCACTCTTTGTTTGCAATCGACTAAACCAAAGTGTCCAAAAAAGCTCAAAATCAAAACAAATCTGAATTTTAGACTTTTTCTTAACTGCAGTAATAAGCCCTCATTGAGAGATTTTCAATGATATATAATAAGTAGTACTTATTTTCATCGGTTCCAGAGTTGTAGTGAAATGAAATTTTAATTAATGAAATATTTGTATCTTACAAGGGGAAGGTCGGAACATCGGTTCGAATCAGACTTCATCTTCTCTTTTTTTTTTTTTAATTGAAATATATTGATTTATCAATAATTATTAACCTCTGATTGTAAAAATATTTTTACGATAAATAATAATTCGATAATAACAACAACAAAAAATGTGAAAAAAATATCAGAAGTTATTAATGAAGTAAAATTTTATGTACTTTTCATTTAAAAAAATATATTTATATGTAATTTAATAGGCGTACAAGGAAGTCGTGTGGTGCCCACATCAGATTTTAGGTAGATTTCATAAGAAAGCTACCTATTGTAAAGGGTACCATGATTCGACTTTCGAGAAATTTCGACATATCTTCGCGTTTCACATTGCCAGACCCTAAAACTGTCAGCTCAAAAGTTTATATATTATATATATATATATATATATATATATATATATATTCTAATTTCTTAAGGACACGATAACTGCCGTAATTTTGCGCCAATCGCTTTCAAATTGATTCCTAAAATATAACTACCCGAAATCTCGGGCGAGTTCATTAACGGGCAAAATCGGATAACTGGGGTGGAAATCAGGGGGCTTTTTCGATAAAACAAAATATCGCTATAACTTTCTTATTAAGTAAAATACCGAATTCTATTAAAGTTCCTACTATTTTTTGAATAAGGGCCTAAAACTTACCTACGTAAAGTTTATTGATATCACCAACCATTGGCCCAGGGGGTGGAAAAATGGGTTTTCAAAGACAAAAAAATCATACCATCCTTAATAGACACAGTATTGAATCAGTTTAAAGTGGTCCTCTAAATATTACCTAAAACGTTTTGTTTGAAACAATTTTTTATATGACGAATTCTTACAGCAAGGGATGACCAAAATATTGCTGGAATTGTAAGAAGATGAGGCTTGTCGTATACTAAACATGTATGAAACTTTTTTTCACATGGAACGATTGTCGTATTGCGTAAATTTGAAGTTTTTCTTAACCTTAAGGTGGAAATCTTTTTTATCCCCTACTTACCACCGGTGAAATCTACCTCTGCCTTCCGGCGTCCGGAAAGGGACAACCATGAGGATAACAAACGCACCGAGGATAACAAACTCCAGGAGGGTGGAGCCCTGACTGGCTAGTTTTAAATAAATTCATCGGAAGATTTTTTACAATCGTAATTAATAATTAAAAATGAGAACGGAAGTATTCTCTGACATCATTACAAAACTCGTTTAGACATTAAAAAATAACTCCTATATGTAATACTGTATGTTATACTGGTCTATACCTACGTATAATAATAACAAACTAAGAAAAAAAAATTATATTAACACAAAATCATTTAGATTATTCTACAGAAATTATCATCTAACAGTATAACCTAATGTTAAACCATGGTTAACAAAAATTATTAATTATTAATTGAATGGTATCTTCTAAGCAGCATATTTCAAAAACTATTACATATTTAAAGATAAACGTAATCCATTCAATGTATGATTTTTTTCTAACAAAGAATTTTCTGATTTTATTAGTTATCAAAATGGCATCATATCTATTATGGATCAGATAGCCACAGTCATGATAGATAACATTAAATATAGAATGTTAGAGCAGCGTAGTAAACGGTAAAATATTATATCTTTGGTATAAACATGGTAGAAATCTAAACATAAATTTTATTCTAGTAGGCTATTATTTAAAAAAAAAAACAAAAGAAATAACCTAAATACGTTTAATTTTTTAAAGTTACAAACGACATTAACAACTAAACATCGAATAATTTTGTAAAAATAGACTAAAAATGTTAATAAACTTTTCCAATGGAATATTTCCAATAGTCAGGTACTTCGTAACAGCTAATTAAAACACTTCTACGTAATAAAGAAAAAAGAAGTAAGTTATAATTTTAAAATTAAATAGAAAATACGTGTATCATCTACATCACCAAGGGCAATCGAATAAATAAAGATAAATAACTATTTTAAAATTTTAATTAATTATATCAGAAACTGAAATTATTTTTTACAGTTTTCTTGCAATATATTTAGATAATTTATTTATCATACTAAAGAAATGTAACGTTATTATAATAATTTAATATAAACTATTCTTAGTAACAAAATTACTTACAGAGTATAAAATCGAATGAGCCAGGTAATTATGGTTGAACGTCAAAAAGAAAAGGGTACAAACTATAAAACACAATAACCTGTATGTTATCACAGAGAAAATGAAAGATATCAGCCTACAGAACTGTTCACTTTGTTTACGTAATTGACAGACAGGTTGATTCCTGTCGAGAATGAACAGAATCAACTGAACTGCAACCAGAACTGCGCAGATGTATTCAAAAATTGCGCTGCTGCGTGCGCAGCAGCGCAACGCATATCGTGTTGAGCTTTGTCTGCTTGCCATGTGGTATCATTTTAAATACATCTTTTGTTACATAAACGATGTCATTTTTACTTCAAACTGTTAATAAACTATTAAAATCATATATATATATATATATATATATGATTTACTATATACATGACTATATATATAGTATATTTACACTAATTATTAATTTTACAACGTTTAGATTTTTTAATTCAATTTTCGTCAATCAATATTCATCTCAATATTTAGTGAAAATAAATATTAACGTAGTATGGTTAATCAATAAATAAATATTAACATAATTAATCAATAAACCCATTACAATAATACAACCATCACAAACTGATAATAGTCATATTAATGAAATTTCGTCCAAATTCCTGCTAATTTTAACTTAAATAAGTTACTTATATTTATGTGTTGTGCATTTATTACAGAACAATGCCACGTCAGGACAACGTCTGTCGGGTCCTCTAGTACTATATATAACCATATATTTATATATATATATATATGTATGTATATGATATTTATATATTTTTACTGTTAAAATCATATTTTCAAATATATATAGCAATTAGCAACTTGTCCTGATTGAAGGATTCATGATTCAGCCAAACGCTGAATTTTTAAAAAAATATTTTTTTGTAGATAAATTGATGAAATTTTATATACACGTTTTTCTTCCGGTATGAGGGCACGCTAAGAAAAGGTTTTCTGAAATTCCGAGTTAAAAGGATTAAAATGGATTTTGGAATTTTTTTAAACCTGGCTATTTTTTTTAATTTCTCAGTAACAAATAAAGTCATCAACTTGATTTTAGTGGGTATAATTTACATGTAAATATCTAAAAACAAATTTCTAGATTTTTCGAAATTCGACCTTGAAAGTGGTGAAGAAAGGTAAAAAATATTTCATCAATCATTGCAAATATTCCCCGTTTCTGACTGCATTAAACGCGCGCGATATTCTGCAGATCTGGGCTTGCAAATAATTTTCAGATAAATATAAAAAAACTATTTTGGTTTTTTTTCCGATTTTTTTAAGGTAAACGGCTTAATGGCTCAACCAACCTCCCTCTGGTATGGCTGCACCTGCCTCCGATTACTTCACTAAAAAATCTGATGTGGACACCATATGACTTCCTTGTACGCCTATTAAGTTACATATACGAGTACACGTTAATATTAAATAATCAGATATAATATACATGGTTATTACCAACATAACATTCAATTATTCTAAATGTCGATTGCCCAGTCGTTTGCAATCGAAAAGTGAGGTGCACAACTAGATGTTACAACATTAATAAATACAAAATTTCAATATTCTACGGCTAATCGTTTTTGAGAATGCATAAAAGGTAAAACAAAATGGCGTCGAAAATAAAATTATTCTAATATAAGATCATGCTTAATGTTTAAAAAAAATTTTTTCGTAAGAAAATTATTTATAATTCTGAAAGAAAATAACTATAGTGACCTTTTTCTATAAAACTTTAAATAAGGATAAGGCACCTAAGAACCATATTACTGTAGCTAACAAGGGGAAGGCACGGGCTTCGGGACACCGATTTCAACTATATTGCGTGTGAGTAGTACACTCTTTACAGGTCTTCATCACAAAATACTAACGCGCAATATTCAATTATACTCAAGAAAAATGGTCCTAAAAATTTCCTTAGCAATTTATATTAGTTTATATATTAATCTTGTTTCACGTCGCTCAAGTAGATACGCGGTGAAAGTAAGAATGTGTCGGATCCGTAACCATACACACATCGGTTTGAATCCGACTTCATATAGATATACTTTTTTTTTAATTTAAATTTATTGATTATTATTAATTATTAACCTCTGATTGAAATTTTTTTTTAATTATAATGAAAAGTGCATAAAATTTGATTTCACTTATAACGTCTGATTTTTTTTCATATTTTTTTTGTTTTGTTATTATTAATTATTATTATTTATTGTTAATTTTTTTTTACAATCAGAGGTTAATAATTATTATTAATAAATCAATTATTTAAATTAAAAAAACAGTTAAAAAAATATATCTATAAGAAGTCGGATTCGAACCGACGTGCCCTCGCCTTGTAATATACAAATATTTGATTAATTAAAATTTTATTTGGCTATAACTGTGGAACCAATGAAAATAATTACCACTTATGATGTACCGTCGAAAAGCTCACAATGAGGGCTTATTACTGCAGTTAAGAAAAAGTCTAAAATTCAGATTTTTTTTGGATTTTGGACACTTTTGATCCAGTCGATTGCAGCCAAAAGAAGAGGTGCACAACTGTATGTTGCAACAGTCCTAAAATTCAACATTCGACGGCTACTCATTTTTGAGTTATGCGAGATACATACATACGTACGTACAGACGTCACGCCGAAACTAGTCAAAATGGATTCAGGGATGGTCAGAATGGATATTTTCATTTAAATCTCAAAACCAAAATTTATCGTGATCACAATACTTCCTTTACTTTGTACAAGGAAGTAAAAATTGACCGCGACGGGAAATGCAAGTAACCATATAGCGCAGACGAAGCAGCGACTATGGCGATAGATATTACTACCGTCATGGTCGCGGATGATTATGTTTGTATTTTCTTTTTTAATTGTGTGTTCGGTGTATATGAATATACCCTCACATAGTACATGAATTTACACACAACTTATTCAGCACTCTTCCATCCTTAAATAGAGATCAGATTAGAAAAATAACCTAATTAAACTAATTAGTTAAGTAAGGTTTAATTAACCATCTGATTAGTGCTATGACTACCCATCATCATCAGAATATATTTGCCATAAATAATAAAAATGTTGCAAACAATCGTAATATATTAAAATTTTAAACTTTTCAAAATAATTTCGCGCTAGTTAAATTTTTCGTCTTTCAGCTAATAATGAATGATTTTGAATTACATATCTCCGTATATTATTATAAGAATTAATTGATTTTTTTAGATTTATTTCTTCGATTATATTGAAGAAAAAATTCATTTTTATGCAAATTTATTCTTCATCTTTCAATACATTTTAACAGTTTCATTTCCGTTTCTTAGTGAAAAATTATATTTTTATTAACACATTTTGAAAGGTATGTTCTAATAACAAAGATTTTTTTATATGTGGACTGAAAGTTTGGTTATCAATAGTTCAAATTTGGGAATTTAATATTTTAAATACAAAATAAAATTATTATTAGACTATTCTAGTCTTTTTTATATCATTAATAGTCGTTTTTTTTTTTTTTTATACAGTAGACTAAAGGTTTTTATATTTTATCGGTCCTAAGGAATTTAGTATAATTTAAAAAGAATCAATTTCTCATTGCCTACGATAAATTTCTTTTTTTATAATTTTTTTATTACTAAAGTATTCTTAATGGAAAAAAAAGAAGTTTTATGGCATTATTATTTGTTGAATTTATTTGAATGATTATAATACAGAATATTATTAAAGTATAAAAATCACTAAATAAATTTTCAACAGTTGAATATGGAAAAATAGAATTTCACAAATGCTTCAACCTCGAAGCTATCTATATTCGGTACGGACAACCGCGCACCAAACATTCATGGAGAGAAAACTCAACGTTTTCAAGTACAAAGGATAGGATTCTGACCCATCATTTTAAAAGACACATTGATAAACAAAATTTTGGTAAAAACTTCGGGCTACGACAACCCAAACCAAAGTGGCGACCGTTTAATGTTTTTCACATCTAGTTTCAAAAGTGGTCTTCAGTTCCTTTTAAATTACTGTTCAAGAGTGAAAAAAAAATGATCAAATGTTGCAACCTTAAGACCATCTATTTTTCGATATGAGATAACTAATTTTTGTCGTCGTAGAAGAGCCTTTTAAAGGAACCATATAGTCTCGATCCCCATTGTAGAGTGGAACTCTAGGGAGAGTCCCACTCTACAATGGGTACAATACAATAGGTCTATATGGGTACAATACGACAGATCTAAATACGTCTTGCAGACCTATCCGCTAAAACCCCTCCTCACACCGGAACAATAGATGCCTTACGGTATTATCACAGCATCCCATGTGTTGCGTATCACTTCTGCTCCCATTGCTGACCCAACGTTTTCCTTCTTTTTTTAATCCAGGGAAGAATCAGGAGGAACTATTCATCCCTGCACTTCTCTATTCATCTTCGTACGGATAACCAACATCACGGACATCGTATCCACGTCAATTCGGTCCGCAGCATAGTTTCCATGATTTTATCTAGGAAAAGCACACCGAATTCTCTCCAGCATGCTTCACTATGCTAGCAGGAACCGATCGCACACGAACACCTTTTGTTCTGTTATGTTCTCCCTTCCCGCACAGTTGCATTCCGCAGAGGGTCTCAAGGTCCGCGCGAATAGGTATGCTTTGAAATCTCCTTGACCGGTAAGGAATTGGGTCAACCTCGTACCCCAATTTCCCATAAGATCGCATCATGGAATTTATTATGTCACTTTTAAAATAGTTTGAAAAATTTGATTCCCGTTTTGATTAAAATTGTCGTAGTCTGAAGTTTTTTACAATTTTCTTTCAATATCCCTTAAAATAAAATGTCAAAATCCCACCCTATCGGTTTAAAATTTTGTATTTTTCCTTGTAAGGGCTTTCTAGGGGTTTGAGATGTAGTGGTCTAGTACAAAAAATAAATCGTTTCGAGGTAGGACCATTTCTTAAATATAGTTTTTCTTTGTTTTTCAAGGGTTTTCACCCAACAAGTACATAATTAAAAATCTACTCCAATGTATGAATGAATGTAGTCCAATGAATGTAGTTTATCGACATTCATAGAAATTCTTCTAAATAAGGTAATGTCTTATTTCATTTTGTACTCATAAGATGTCAGAAACATTTGATTCGATCCAGTTATATAATTACAATTTCAATTTATCAGTTGTAATAAACAGTTATTACAAGTAGCTATAATTAGCAATAATTAAAAATAGTAAAACTGAATTTAACTTTTTTCTTTTAATTTACAAACGTACCGGAATATTAAATATATTAAAGTATAACCTACTTTTTATTTGATTAACTGCAAAAATAAGAAAATTTAAGAATTAATAATTGAGTAATGCAATTAATAAACTTAAAACACGAGAAATGATGTTAAGATAGGTAGGCCATATGGTTAGAATGTTTGTTACTAAGATGGGAATAAAATAATTACGCCTTCACTCAAGAAAATAAGAATATTTATTTCAATTACTATTTGAGTTTATGAAATTAGAGATCGTTGAGAAAAAAAAACAGGAAAACTCATGAATTTCTAGTTTTAAAAATAAAAATAAATTTATTAAAAAATTTCCTTAAAAATTGCATTTTAAAAATTATAATTAATGATTAGCATTAACGAAAATTTTTATTTAGTATATGAATGAGTTGCTAGTGATTACCTCACTTGTTTTATATTTTACCTTTCCTTCTTTGGAATGGGTTCTGGCTATATAAACTCTAGATTAATAAATCGGTTCATGTTTTTGAGTCCACGATAGCTGTATGGTTTAATGGAAGAAACTATTTGCTCCCCCTCTAGGCTTCTCTAGTCTGTTTCTAATCTGGTAGCTAGATAAAGAATTCAATCTTGGCCTGAGTAGATAATCTGGAAAAAATACCTACTGATTTCTGACGGTAGAACAATTTTTATAATTTCAATTCCAAGAATTTACTAAATATTTATAAAAAATTTCAGTTTACAAAAAAAGAAATAACAATTGGATAAATATTTTAAAGATATTAAATTTACTAAAGAAGAATCAATAACAAAACAAACGTCTGCTGAGCCTCAAACAGTTTATCCTAAGTAGCTCCTAGAGCTTACCTAACAGCGTGAGCGGACTAAGCGCGGTGCCATACACCACCCAACCGCTCACTTTTCATATATTTACTAAAATGGGTAGGCGCACCTCGTCAACTACTAAAAATATATATGATATCCATAAATTAAAATTTATTTCGTCGGGACAGTTGAGAGTCCGTAACAACCAGGCATCTGTTAGGTATGAATCACAATTCATTCAATTCCGGTTATTGGTAACACTAAATACGTGAGGAATTAAATATCTTCTTTTCCGTAATTTTATTAAATTGAATCTTTTAGTGTGGAATTACATTTTTCTGCAAATTTCATATGAATCGCGGGACAGTTTTCATGTATATCGGATATTTAAAATACTTTAATAACAAAACGTAACAAAATTTTAACTGGTAAGAAGTTAGGTAACAAAGCGATATCTCGATTTAAGGGATTTTCGATTAATTTCATGATTTTAACAGTTTTATACCTTGCCTCTAAATTAAGTATACTCTATCTAAGTAACAGTTTTGATGCATACTCTATCTAAGTATGTTTCCATGTTTTGATGCCACATATTAAGAGAGATTCGAAGAGAGAAGAATACGTAATATGATTAATGTGGTGGAGAAGATATACGAGATGTGTAAAAGTAATGATGCTAATTTTTTTTGGCAGCCAAAGTGGCTACATTGTAAAGTTGCTAGTAAACACATGGTTATATGAACAGCTGATTTATATTAGGTATTAATATTTTTAGTATATTGTTGCCACATGAGACGTAAACAACCTTTTCGTGAAACGAGTTTTTGTTGTACGTTACAAAAATTAGTGATACTAATTATGAGCAACGTTGTGCAACCAAGTTTTGTGTTAAACTCAGTGAGAATGCTACTGAAAATTTTCAAAATTGAAGAGAAGTATGAAGATGACACTCTGTCACGAGCCCAAGTGTCAGATGGTTTAAAGCATTTTCAGATGGGCGGGAATCAGTTGCGGACGATCCACGCACTGGAAGACCATTAACGTAAAAAAGTGACGACAATTTTGAGCGAATCAGAGACTTGATACGATACGACCGGTGATTAACTCTCAGAATGATTGCGGAACAATTGAATTTGAACCATTACCACAGTCCATAAAATTTTGACAAACTAATTGGACATGAAAAATGTTTGTGCAAAAATGATCCCAAAATACCTCACTGTTGAACAGAAAAACAACAGAGTGGAAGTATGCTGCAATCTTCTAGGGCGAATTGAAACTGATCCTGATTTTCTAAAAAGTGTTATTGCTGGTAATGAATATTGGATATTTGAGTACGACCCAGAAAAAAACAGCAAAGCAAGGAGTGGCACACTTCAAACTCACTACGTCCCAAAAAAGCATAAATGAGCAAAACAAAACCATGCTAATTTGTTTCTTCGATACTAATGGAATTGCCCATAAGGAGGTTTTGCCTACAGAATAGACTGTAAATCAATATTTTTACCAAGAAATTCTTGAAAGACTGCAGAAAAGAGTTGCCCGCGTGAGACCAGTCATCAAAAACAACTGGATGCTGCATCATGACAATACACCTTGTCACACTTCACTCTCAATTAATAAGGTTTTGGCAAAGAAAAATATTGGTGTAAATCCTGAACCACCTTATTCACCTGACTTGAGTCCCTACGACTTTTTCCTGTTCTTGACTTTAGAAAAAACACCTCAAACAACACCACTTTGGAACAGTGGAAAACATTAAAAAAATGTAACCGACCATCTGAAGGATATCCCGGGTTCCGAGTTCCAACACTGCTATGAAGAGTGGAAAACCCGTTTGAAGCGTTGCGTGGCTTCCTAAGGGAATTATTTTGAAGGTGATAGAGTCCATGTGTAACCGGATTGTAAGTAAAAAAATTTTTCTGAACCAGTCTCATTACTTTATTTACAGACCTCGTATTTATTAACTATAAATAATTTAAAGAGGTTTTTACGAATTTTTTCCTAATGGTGTTAAAATGCTCATTCCATCTGAAATAATGATCAATAACAATGCCAAGGTATTTGCAGGAGCTTACTTCAATAATGAGATCACATTTACAAGTTGATATCAATTGTTAAGCGTTATTCCGATTTATTCATGAATTTAATCTGTAAACATAAATCAGGATTTCTGGATGAACATATATTTTCATAAAAATCATTAACTGGGTTGAAATATTTATTTTTATCAAATTTTTTACTAAAATTTGCGGATAGTTTTAAGCGTAAATTCATCCAATTTCATCCACCACCGGGTGAACAGTAAAGCTTAAAAGTGAACACGTAAGAATTTACACCAGCATTTTTTATGTAGACAATGGCAAAAAAAAATGTTTTGTAAGGACAAGATAGAAAATCATGGGTTCGAATCCCGGTCAGGCTTAATATTATTTGATGCTACAAAATCCGTTTCTTATCGTTTAAAAAAAAATAAATAGGGTTATTGTAATTGGGAATAGGCCTTCGGTTACCGGAGAAATAGAAAAAAATATTATGCTTGCCGAAGGAGGTCGTCATACAACACATTCCACAAGAAGGTCCCCAAGATTGATCTGCGGCACCCCACGCTGCATAGGCATGACGACTTCCTCCCCCTCATCAGACGTGATACTCAAGTTCCTTCCACTGAGGTGCAACTGCTTCATCCTCAACAAGTAAGGTGAAATGCCTCACTGCTTTAACTGCCGCAATATGGCCTCCCACCTTACCGCATTGAATGCATTAGCGACATCCAAGAAAACGACCAGGGGAATCTTTCTCACATTCCTAGACCCCTGGCCGCCGCCTCCACCACCTCTGTCACTTTTTTAACAGAATCCACTGCGCTTCTTCCTTTCCGGAAGCCATATTGCTTGTCCGAGAATCCCCCAGTTCTCTCTAACTCATCTTACAGCCTGTTTGTCAGAATAATTTTGAAAAGTTTCCCCAGGTTACCAATTAGACAAACCGGCCAGTAACTCATTAATTAATAATTTGTTCATTTATGAACACTTAGTTTTATTTAAGTCGCTAATGACTGTTGTCATTGATGGGACTATAAACAAACGATGGATAAATAAAAAAAAAAAACTATAAAATAAAACGTAAGTGATAATTAAAAATAAACAAAAATTTGTAAAAAAACATTTAAGTAGAGATACCTTCCGGGTACAAATGAGATGTATAGTACGCGGAAGAACATCTACTTGTACAGATATAAATAAATAATAATAAATAAATTACTACGTCAAATTTTTAAATAAAATTAAACTTTGAGGAAATTTTATGTAATTTTTAAAGTAAGTAAAATTTATAATTCAAAAAGTACATGAACTTAGATGTTATGTAAGATTAAAACTTAAGATTAAAGGAATCTTTCGATTATAACACTAAGAGTTTAGAGAAAGAGGGGTAATGTGGAGGCTTACTAAAAGTGAAGTTAATACGGAACTCTTTTAAGACTAGACAACCTAGAATTCATCGGATCAAATCTCAGATTCGCATCACATTCTATTTTACGGGATATAAACATTAAAACAATTTCATTTAAAATCTCACTTGTAACTTCTTATGAAAGTTTTGAAAAGCATAAACTTTAACTGAGTTACAGAAAAGTTTAATGTTGAAAGCTCTTAATGATTCCGGATATTTCTTTTTTCCTTATTACTATTTTTATTTTTTTTTGCATTAACTGTAACGTTTGAACATAATGTTATTTTATAATAATAAAAACTTTTGAGGAAACCAGATTTAATTTTTAAATTTAATAAAAGTTGTATACAAGTTTTCTTTCGCAGTTTACAACTATTAAAACAAAAGACTTCCGTGCTATTATAAGTTTATAAAATAATAAAATTTCTAATTTTATATAAGAAATTACACTGACAAAATTTTAATTAAAAATATTCGTAATGAAATGGATTTCAGATAAAAAATTATGTCATTATAAAAACTTTCAAGTTGAAATTGAACAAACTGCACATGTATCTTTTTAAAAATTTTATAAACTTATTGATAATAACTTTATTAAAAATAATACTAGGAGACCCATGTTGTTCCGCGGCATCAGTAAATAAATTAACTTAAGTTATAATAAATCATGTAGTTTTTGATTCATAATACTTCCTTCCAGACAACATTAGCAATGCGTTGACCCTTAGGTCTCATTTCTACTTTCACATTTTTAAAAGATTTTGCGAGACGGTGACATGAGTTCCGTCTTGGTAAAGGATACCCGTAACCTGCATTTTGAGCTATTCTTGTTAATTCTACAATTTTTGTTACTGTGTCTTCCTTCGATTCATCTAAAAGAGCCATGTCCATCAGCAACCCCGTATTTTTTTTAAATTTTGAAAAGGGTCTCTCTGTCCAAAAAATTGTAAAGCTTTCTGAAAGTCGATGAAAAATATGAAGATAGATTTGTCCCTGGACACGTAGTACTTTAGATGCACCATTTTTCAAACTATGTATTTGTACTGGACGTGATTTTTCCCATCGTAAGCCTTCTAAATACTCTCGTATTTTGTCATATGTTTTGTTAACGCATGTTTATTATGGTGTTTTGTATTTTATTTGTAATATTACGTTATTTATTCTTCATTATTTCATTTGTTACTATGTTTGTTGATATTATTTTTATTTTTATCCCTTTACATTTAAATTAATGGGTCTTTTCTAGAAGACGTTCGCCGTTATACTGTCACTCCAAATTTATTTCTACCAGTAAAATGTATTAGCAAATAACTTACCTCCTAGTTTTGGAAGAAGTGTTTGCGTTATTATGATGTTTTTCAAGATGTTTTCTCAACCTAATTTAACATAATATAAAAGTCTAATTTAATTTATATTAGCTTAATAAAAAAACAAACAATTTCATTGTTATGGACAGCAGTTGAACATTATGTCATCCCGTATTTTTCCAAGACTATCTTTGTCTTACTTCTTTTTCTCTACACACATCCGTAAAGATATGAATCTGGTACACACAGCTAGTACCAATCTATTCGATTTCTGAATTTTACAAAAGCCCACAATGATTCCACAGATTTTGGGTATGTATATCCGATTAGAAATTTACAACATTTTCGGAATGATTCACGATAAAATTCCTGAAATTCGTGTTAGGCAATATGATGCTTACAAGTGTAATATAATTATTCCGGACAAAATGAATTCCGATCCAACACCCAGAAATGTTTTCCAGTTCTTTTCGGCACCGAATAAAGAAAATGTACTTTTTTCGCGACATATGCTTCCAAATACCCATTATTCTGGATACACATGTCCGACATCATACTTTATTTTTGGGAAAAGCATGATATCCATATATTTTGCCGGATTTCCAATCAAAATTATGTGAACAGATAACATCTATAAGATATTTATCTAAGAAATTATTGTCTTACAAACAAAAGAAACAATTGGTTATTGAAAATATAAATAAATAAATTTATAAAAACTTAAAATACCTTTAAATTTAAAGGTATTATAATTGTAAATTAGAAATACGGAATACATAAATATATAATAAGATTAATAAATAACAAAATAAAAAATAAATAAATTAAAATCAATTGATCTTCTAAAAAAAGGTCAAAATTCATTGCTTAACGATAACAGTATACATACCAAAATAAAATAAGAAAAGTACATCTAATAATATTTATTAATGATGAATATTATAGTCATCCAGCCTTGCTAATTTCTACTTCAGATTTATCAGAGCTCAACTACAATTACTCGTATTCTGACTTTTTCTTTTACCAATCGATTAGTTCGAGACTAAAGATTAGTTTGAGACTAAAGTGTTTATATTAGTTTGTAACGACAGGGTCATTAGCCTCCTGACCTATCCTTGTGACATTATCATGATATATCTAAGGATCCATTGTAAGCGATGCCCTGGAGACAATGTTGATGAATCTATTATCGGAGTTTCTAGTTTAAACTGTCTCAGTACATATCCACTGTCACAATACAGGCACTGCGCCTGCTTTATTATCACCTTAGGCAACACTATAATATCGATTAGATTCCAATACTGCTCGCTTTACGCACACTATCGTTATAGAACCCGGAGTTGATAACGATAACTAGTACTTTAACAAAATATACCTATTGTAACTACTCAATCATCCTTATCTAGGTTTTTGATCAGCTCTAAGCCAATTATTATCTTCTTTAATTTAACCGCTAAGATAATATAAATGAATCCTACCCGAAAAAATTATTTCTTTTAACTAGAGCACAATTTAATCATATATCACTAACTGATATTCGTATACTAGTTGTATTAAACATAATCGCTAAAGTAAGTTGACCTCATTTTAAGTGCGCTCGGGGATATGCACAGCGATTTTGAATCTGAAATCCGACCCGGCACGTATTTATATGAAAATCAATTGTACGCTAAATAATTGCTGCATAGCGTGTTATTTACACAAATATGAATTATAAGTCATATTATTTGTAAATATATTAAATAGTGCGTTTATAAAATACATTAAACAACTTTAAAAGTGGAGATCTTAAATAAAAACAAGTAACAAGTTAAGTAAGTTCTTGTGTCTGTTATATATATATATATATATATATATATATATATATATATATATATATAGATATATATATATATATAAAATCTCTAATTATTATTATTAATTAATAAATTATTTTTATTTCAGTAAGTGATGGAAATGAAAACAGGTACAAACTAGTCAGACCGTATAATTTTATGCGTACCACTTTAACTATTTCAGTAATATCTCAGCCGTTCATCAGCAAATCTAAAAAAATGAGATGTTATTTTGTTTACGATAAAAGACTAAAAAATTTATCTTAGTTCGATGAAACTAATATTTGTGGAGTTACTAATGATTAAAAAATATTCTGAAAAAATACATTTTTGTTGAGAAAAAAAAATGGAAGAAGATGAATGGATATATAACAAATACTACACACGTTACTACAAATTATTTCTAATTTTTCGTTGTTTTAATACTTTTTTTTATCAAAAGATAAAAAGTGATTAAAATTTTGCTAATAAGTGTGATTATAATTTAAATACTTAATTAAATTATATATTTGTTAAAAAAATAAATTTAAACACCGAATAAAATATTAAAGGTCATTAATGTACTTTATACTATGTACAGTGAATTAGAGTAATTTAATAGCATTCTAGTCAATGTATAGTACAGTTCATGTTAGCTCATCAAGCCAGCTATATAATAATCCTTAATTCAAAGTTTCACGGCCTGCAGCGGCAGACTGCCTGGTTCGGAGCAGCTTTTAGGCTTAACTTCCCTTCATTCTCAAAGCCGCCTCGTCTCTTCGTGTTGTCTAACAACCATCCTAAACCGAGTACAGTATTTAAAGCAACGCTCTTCACCAACGGTATACTCCCATCCCTTAATTTTGACTCCTTTGACAAACATTAGTAACAGTAACTTTATTACATATTAATGCGACAACATTGTAATTATTTTGTAACTAATTTATTAAATATTATTAAAATATAATAAACGTATTATATTGTCTGATCGGAATTCAAACTACCAATTTTTTTTTTCTTTATTGCAATATTTATAAAATTTAATCGGCTATATATTATTGCTAGTTCTGTAATTATTTATCTACTGCCTTCAGAAAGTGCACTTATGTCATAAATATTTGTAAACTAGTAAATATCTTGTCTTTCACCGAACAAATGCAATAAAAAATATTTTGACGAGGGTTAAAATATTAAATAATGATAATCATAATAATAAAGTTGATGGTAAGTTAAAAGACTTTTTTAGCAAAGAATTTAATCTATACTTATTTTTCAACTAGTTTTTGTAACAATTATAGAATATATCATTTGTTTTAATTAGAAAATAAGTAAAGTGATAAATAACGAGATTTTCGTTTTATTACTGGGCTACTGGGGAAGAGTTAAATTTTAAGCTGTGTGTAACTGACAGAAAAGTTTAACCTTTTACTTATTTTAATTTTTTTTTTTATATAAATGTTAAGTTTAATAATAATTTTATGTTTATTTTGTATTGAAATAAATTCTTAAAACTGAAATTTTTTAATATTCCAATATTAAGTTAAATAAATTGAAATTTGATTATATATAACGTTAAAAGCAGTTAACAATAAATTAAATTTAAACGAAGCTGTATAAAGTTAATTAAATAAATGAAGTTAAAATAAAATGAACACAATATTTATTCTTCATTTAGCTTAGAGGTGCTTACAATAAAATAAGCTACATCTTTCCGTCTTAAACTGTTTACTTAAGTAGAAATACTACTTACATCGATTAAATAAATATATTAGAAATTAATTATTTATTCACATACACATTAAATGTGAATAAATAATTAATTTCCAATGCTTTAAAGGCTGAAAATACAAAATAATGTTTTCATTTTAATTAAAAGTCTCAAATCCGATTTCTCCATGATAATATAACATGATTATGATCAACAAAAAAATATCGCAACTTACATTAAAGTGAAAACAGTTTTTTTATTTATTTATGACATAGACACCCAACCTACTTATCCTTAGTGTTTACTAAATTCCTGCGGATAATAAAACTAAGTGTATAAAAAAAACAATAATATTTTATAGCTGGAAAAGAGTTGCGTAACTTTCTCGTCTTTGCACTTGACAGATTTCTGTTTTAGACATGTCATATGGCTTTTAAATATTAATTGGATAGTTATGCAATAATTATAGTGCAGTTGTAATAAATATCAAAATATTCAATATTGATCGAATAACAATAATAATAATTTCTAATAAAAATAATAATTTATAATAAAATTCCAAACCCTGGGAAATAAAAACAGACGTAATGGTTTAAAAACGGTAATGGTTTATCACCGCTACTTTTTAATTGTGTGTTCGAAAAAATAGTAAGAATTCGAAATGAGAAAGTAAAATAATGCAAAATTTTACCAATAAAATTGGGAAAGAAGAATAAATCTACTGTAGTACACTGCCTATCATTTGCAAATGATTTTGCCATATTTTCCAAACATCTAACGCGGCAACACAAATTAATCTTTTAGAAGAAATAGCTAGTAAAACAGATTAAAGAATCTGTCCAGAAAAAACTATATTCACATCCAGTACTGAGAGACCACGAAGAACTTTGTTAACAAATATCGGTCACATAGAAAATATTAAAAAATTTAAATATGCACGAGAGACAATCCAAGAAAATGGATTACAGAAATCCGCCATAGATGATAGGATTCATAGAATGCAAAGAGAGTATGGTCTGACTAAGAATATCTATAACAAAAAATGCAAAAATAACGCATTATAACCGTAATTACAACAGAATGTTTGTATTCTTGTGAATGCCTGTCACTTAATTATAAAATAAATAAATTATAACTCTTGGAAAGTAATAAGTAATGGTGAAGTAAATAAAATCGTAGAAAAAATTTCAGAAACAATGAGAAAAAGAAGATTTTAATTTGTTTGGGCCCTTACATAGAATGAATGACAACAGTTAACGAAACAGATCTTAAGTACTTTGAGAAAAAAGTTAACAACATGCTGGATCCAAGAAGTCAAAAAAGGTCTAGAAACAATATAAAACAGGATTAAATAAGAGAAAAAGATACGTTTTGGAGAAAAGTGCGAAAAATAGAATTCCCAGGTAGGGAGGATAAGAGAACCGGAACTAAGTGGTCCAAGGAAAGGGATAAAACGCATAGCGAAGACGTGAAAAAGTACTGAAAGATAAGGAAACAATATCGAGAAGGAAATGAAATAGTTACGTATTCCTTAGGCGGCCATAACGAAAGAATAAAAATAATTATTTATTTCTCAAATTTTGTTTTACATAATACAGTATCTTAGAAGTACATTAGAATAAAAATTAAGTACGAAAGAATAAAAATAATTATTTATTTCTCAAATTTTGTTTTACATAATACAGTATCTTAGAAGTACATTAAAAACATAAAACTACTTACTTATACACTCCATATAAAAAAAAGTAGGCTACTTAAGTATGAGAAATTAGGTATACCCAATCGAAAATTCTGTGTTGGTGATCACCATCAAAATTAAAATAACAAAAGTATCTATAAATTAAAATAATTAATTATTTTAGCTATTAGCATACACCATTCAATAGCATCCTATTTTTTTTTATTTTACGGTAATTTTCATCAAGCATAGTATCTACTATTCAAATAAGAATTTCTCTATATTATGTACTTCAAATAACCAAGAGAATAATTTTATATTAAACTTAGTTTTTTCTTCCTAAATTTCGTGATTTCTTCGCGGAGTAAGTTTTACGTTTTTAGTAATAAAAAGTATACCGGCCTCCGTGGCGCGAGTGGTAGGCGTCTCGGACTTTCAACCGGAGATCCACGGTTTGAATCCCGGTCAGACATGGCATTTTGACAGCTACAAAAGTGCCATTTCATCTAATCCTATAAAGTAATACCTAACGCTGGTCCCGGAGACAAAAGAAAAAGAGTGTAGAAATGTTTTTATAATTCAGGTTTTGTTTTAGGTAACATAAAAATGTCTTTTCTGCATGATTTTCTTATATCTTCTGTATTAGTAACTCTTACAGTCGTTCTTCTATTAAAGAAGATCCTTAAAACTTAACAACATATAAATACTTAAAGGGAAAAATATTAAGTCTCTTAAAAAGAGAAAAGATTTTACCAGTCGATTTTTATTTGAAATTAATCTAATTATATATTTCTGAGTAATAAATGTTGGTTCTGCAATTGCATAATATTCTCCTCTCCGATATTATAGACCACATATAAATTTTGACTGGATTTCTGTATGATTTAACATTTTTAAAACCTTTGGAGAACAAAAAAACCTTAAAAAATAAAATTTATGAATACCTATAACTAATTCTTTATTTTTTTTTAAATGTTCAATCCATTAAAAATCGTTGTTGATGTAAATTGCGATATTTACATCTAGGTCTTCTTTAACGTAAAAATTAAATTATGATATTTAATATATTCTAAATAGTTCGGTAAGCCTTTTGATTAAAAAATTAAATAATTCATTTTTGCTACATTTAATCTTATTTCATTCTTTATTAACCACCATCAAATTCTTCGATGTCCTTTTTTTATTATTTCCGCATTCATTGCTTTATAAAGTGCCGTATCATCAGCAAACGCTAATTTACCATTGAAAATTCCATTAAATAGATCGTTTATGTAAACAATGAACAATATAGCACCAACTACAGAAACTTAAGGGATTGTAAAACGTATTCCACGTTTTACAATCCCTTAAGAAGTTACTCTGTTGCATATTATCACTTGTTGAGTCAAACCTTCCAGGTAAAATCCAAACCAATTATTACAAAGTCCTCCCTCTAACTTTAGCTTTCCATAATTAATTTAACAATATTTTTTAATCAACTACATCTTAAAGCTTTCCTCATGAGTAGAAAAAATCCAGTTGCTTGATCGTTTCTAGGTAAAGTAACAGTCTAAAACGGTAGCAGGTAAAAAGTCTAAAAACGGGTTCCATAGAACCCTTTTTAAAAAGAGTTTCCATGTCGTCTACATTAGTCAGTTTTTTGATGTTGAAAATTAAAGTTAAAAAAATTGATATTTCAAAGTACGAGTCCCATTCAGCCATCTTGTATTTTTGGACTTAAAATTCTATTTACTGCAGTAATTACTTACTCCAATAAGTTGACTAAGTTCGGTGTGATGTTATTCAATAAGGCTAAAAAAACCGTGATTTCCCCTTTCGATGAAAACCCAATATTGTAGTATTACATCTGTATACTGTGTCGCTAATGAAAACCTCTGACTGAGTTACTCATCGCTAATTAACCCACTTTCGGAATAGCTAGGACATTTAAATTTTGTATATTTATTCAATAATGGATCATTTGGAAAACTAAGCAAAAAGTAGTTTGATTAACAGGTTAAATATAGAATTCCTAAGCGAAAAACATCGCCCACCTGAAGATAGGGTATTTGAATTAATTATTACAAATTTTTAAATTACTTTTGTGCATGAAGAAATAAAAAATAAATTTTATGCGATTAATTTTATTTAAAACGTTATACCTTGTTTCAGGTTACAAATCCAGATAACTTACGGCACTACCAGGACGTTATACACACTCATGGTCTTGTAACATCCTCTTTGGGATTAAGGTTGCCTGTAACGCCAGAGTATTTTTATAAAGGCAGTATGAAAGTGAGATGTGTGGCAAGTCTTTCACCTGTACTTTGGCAAGGAGATCGTGAAAGCGTAGTTCAAAGAGTGCGGCCACTTTACGAAAATCGAGAAGCTTTATTACTTGGTAAGCAAATACTATGTGTGTCTGTGAATGCTATGCGCGTATGGATTTTTATATTATCTTTATGGGCATTTTAAAAGCTATTTCTACTTTGTATTACATGTATTTGACACATATACGGTATTTTTCTATAAATTAAACAATATTTATAAAAGATTTAAACAAAGATATTGTTTAAAAATTAAAAAGGTATAGTCGTTTACAGAGTAATACGTAATATTTATTTATGTATATACTCATATTTGAGCAATAAAACGTACAAGAAACTTAAACACGATTTAACAAATTCAGAACAGAAGGGAACATATCCGTTAACCAAAATCAACAGTTCGAATATCAATAAAGAAATGAATAAATTCGTAAAAAAAATACCAATCTAAAATTCTGACAAAGTATTGCATGACTTTCGTGGCTATGTTGGGATGTAAAATCTTAAAAATTTTAAAATAATAAACTACAATTTTTAAAAATGAATATAGTAAAATAAAAAAAGTGAAACAAAGTTGTAAAAAAAAATCGTAAAAAATTCTACGAAATTGTAAAATAAAATAACCTTAATACGTCATTGTAATTATGTTCTTGCACAAAAAAAAAAAAAACTTATTTTAATAGCACTAATATTCAGCAAAATTAGTTTTATAAAGTTGTGGTAAAAAAAATTTAATTTGTCCTAATTTTTAAAATTTGGGATTCAAGAACCTCAAGAAGTTTTTTTTTATTGATTACGATGATTACCAAATTAAGATTTAAGCATCAAAATTACCAAATGTTGAATAAATTTTTGTTTATTTTAGGGGCTTATTTACTCTGTTGGGGAAATTTATTTATAAAGATGTGATCCCTAACAAAAAAAAAGTTATTTAAAAGAGAATTGTTTAAAAATATTGAAAAAATAAAGTATAACTCTTATGAAAGCAATGAAAAAAACATGCTTCTCATTTTGAGTCCGGGATATAATATAGGTGGTAAAGCAACTTTAATTCTAATAGCTCTTTAAATTATGAAGAAAAAAATTTTTTTTTTACTCAATAACAATTATAATTACAATCGGCTCTCCTGCGGAGCCATAAGTAAGTTTTCTGACAAAAGCACATAAGAAGGTCCTTAAGGAACCCCCAAAATAAATAATACACAAAAAAACCGTTCTAAGCAAACATAAAGTCAAATATGAAATTTCAAGCTCAGTCATAAATCACAAACCAATAATTTCAGCCCCATATAGTCCACAAAATAAACATTAATAACAAATAAAAAAGAAAAAGAAAGAAAAGTAACAAGAAATTAGATACGACACCACTAAACTTGATGGTGTTAGATTCCAAACTGTTACGCAGACCTTAAGTCGAGTACATGGGTTCGTTTCAACCGTCGGACGTCTCTGCTGTTATCGGGTAGATTAATTGCAAAGTGGTTTACATGATTCTCAAGCCTCTGCAGGTATTTGACATTGCGCTGTCATGCAATCTCACGAACCGATGGGAGCTCCAGTTTATCCTGAATCTCATCATTCCGCGTGAACCACGGAACTGGTTCACGTGGAATGATGATGATCGCTACTTTGTTCTGAAATCGTTGTATAATTTCTACATTACTACTACTAGCTGTTCCCCACAATTCCACACCGTACGTCCAGATTGGGCGCAGGATAGTCTTGTAAATTAAGATCTTGTTTGATAACGTGAGGCCTGAGTTCCTCCGTAGCAGCCAATGAAGTTCCCTATACCTTGCGTTTAACTGTTTCCTCTTCATCCTCACGTGACACTTCCAGGTCAAACGCCGATCCAGGTGAAGTCCCAGATACCGCACAGTCTCCGTTCACGGGATCAAAACACCATCGAAGTACACACCGAGACAGTCACTCCTCCGCATGGCAAATGTGACGTGCCTCGACTTACCCTGATTAACCTTAATCCTCCACTTTTTCTGCCACACGCACACACAATCCAGCGCCATTTTTAGGGTTTGCGAGGCTAGGCTAGGGTTGAAGAAAATAAAATAAATATTAAAAGAATTAGAGTAAAAAAACAAATAAACAGAATAATTTTTTAGAGTTGGGAAATAAATTTTAAGAAAAATATTCATAAATAAATTAAGCTTAACATATTTTTTTTAGTAAAATGTTCTCAAAATCGAACACCCCCTTCAATAAAGGCTAAATTATAAAAAAAAGTTTCAAAAACTTTTCTGCATTTTATGTCCGGGTTATAATTTAAAAAAAAAAACTGTAAACATTTCTATATACATTTATATACGAAGTATAAACTTTTAAAGAATGTTTGAAAAACATTTAAACCGAAGGAAGTAATTAAAAAGAACGAAAAAAATATTTCAATTTTAAGAGGGAGGTTGATTTTTTGAAAACAATTTCTTTTTTTTATCATTAATGTAGTTGTGCATTGTAAGTAACAAATTTGCTGTAAAAAAATTCTCTCTAAAATGCCTCGAAAATAAACCAAATATTTTGGCGATATCCTCTCATCACCTTAACAAATTTTGAAAAAAAAATTAGTGTGATCAATATATAAATAATTGAGCCAAATTTGAATAAAATGGGTTTGATCGATCCTGAGATGTAAGACCAAAAGTAATGCAACACAAATACACACACGTACGCACATACTCGAACATATGTTTATTTGGTCTAGATGAAATGGTTTAACTCAAAAGATTTGCAAAAAAAACCCGGTATCCTATTTTTGACACGATCACCATACTTTCTATTTTAACGGTTAGTAAACTAATTTGTATAATTAAATATATTGTAATAAACAATGATTATACATAATATTTACATAAAATCAATAATTATTTAAAATACCAGACAGGTCTTTTTGTATGACCTGATATTGATTCTTTAAAAAACCTTTTGAATAAATCTTTGCTCTCTCAAGCTCAAGAAAACAATCAAAACATGAAAGATAGATATGTAATCTGTTTAGCAAGCTGAATTTGAAGTTCAATCTGTATACACAATGTTAGATTGTCTTTCTGAAATTAAAATTTTCTCCTTCACATGTTTTTAGCACTTTAAGAATATAAACCGGTAATGCGAAACCATTTCATCCAGTATAACCTTTTAAAATAATCGTTCAAAAATAAATTCTGAAGGACGATTTTATAAAATTGCACGGTTAGTATCTATACCAAATGTTACTTTATATTTAGAGTTTTAGAAACATCTATGGAAATTACGGAATCCATGTTTATTCTGTTTTACCCATTTTGCTATCGTTTAAAAATACATCTTCCGTGTTTTAATACAATTATGAATCTATACAGAAGTTAATGTTCTATTACAACAGAAGATATATGGAAATTAGGGTATAGAACTTTTATTTTCATTTAACCCTCTTATGAGTGGTTTTAAAGGAAATTTCTAAATGTAAAGTAAATATTACTCTGGGTATTATTGTAAAAAATTATTCCCGACTAATTTTGGAGATGCATATCAGTCGCAAGTAGATGTAGTTTTTAATAATCGGTTTGCACATCTTATCACCTCTCTAATTACTAAAGGTGAGCGGGGGAAAAATTCCTTCTTGTTAGCTTACACACTTTAATGTAAAATCATCTAAACAAATAATAATCGTTAGGCACAAAGAAATTATAAGTATTAAAATTTTTTTTAAATCCATTCTTTATAAAATTATATTAAGAAGAAATAAATAATAGAATGACCCAGAATGTCTTATACAAACGCTTTCAGGAACAAGTATTGCAACTTAACAAATTTTATAAAAATTTAATTACGGAACCACAGTAAAAGAAAAAAGTTAGAAAAAAAACAGTGAAAAAAGGGGTCCTACTAACACTAACAAATCTATTAAGCTTAAAATTTAAAACAACATACATATGAATGTATGTAGTCAATCATTCACAGTACATAAACGAAGTACCTAGCCAGATAAATTAAAATCTGAAATAGAAACTTCACTATGTCTATCTTAAATCTAATGTCATTGATATGTAACATTAATATAAAATACAATGTGAAAATCAGGACCGGAAAGGTGATCATGGATTTCTAATACTGTTCAAACGAATCATCTGTAAAAATCTCTAATTCTTTTCTTAATAGAATAAAAATCCTCACTGAGCATATCTATTCCATCTTCATTAATTAATTAAGCCTATTTACCCCTCTAGCTATTAGAGACAGTACACTAGGTTAAAAACAATAATAATAATAATACGTCTTATTCTAATTAAAACTTAATTTGATTAAAAACTTTTCAGCTACTAAACAATAACATTATATAATAATGTATTATTTTTTTCCAAAGATAGAGGCAAATTTTTAATTTAAAGTAAACTGTTCCAGTCGTATTTATAGCTGTGATTCATTTAAAGAATTAAAGATACAAGCAGCACTAGTAAGAATTGTTTTCTTTAACAGAAATGATTTTTATTACACCAACAATCAACTGATCACATTAGTTAGTTAATTCAACTTTCCCTTGTTACTTGTTATGGATTACTAGTTACGTAATTTATTGCAATTAATTCTCTTTCTTATCGAATCACATGCAACCGTTTGATTATGGGATACGTTTAGAATTTTAAAAAAAATTACTGATGCTGATGATACAATAATCATACAGATAATAAAATTTTAAAATAAAAATTGTGTTGCAAAAAAGTTATAAAATAAATAAATTAATTACCCGTTAAATATTAATAAAAATGAATATCATTTAATAAATAATAATTTTTGAATTAATAAAACTGACGGAAAAATAAATCGATAAAATAGCAGATAATTAAATTATTTCAAACAAATTATTTGTACGTTTTTAAAAATACCAGTTTTCAACAAAAAAACAATTCTCTTAAAATTGAAGTAAAATGATCATATTATACCATACACAGTTTATGTAATCTTCTGTATAATTTGATCAATTCCCTTAAAACACAATACTCCGGTTAGAAGTTCGTTTTTATATAAATACTCTTCTTGACTCGTTATTTTATTAAACCATAAAACAATTCAGCAAAATTTCATTACATTTCACTAATTAAACTAAATTATAAAATAATAATATTAAATTTTCAATTATGACAAAAATATAAGAGATAAAAATAAAATTAAGTTGGTTCCAACAACTTCGACGTTATTCTAAATTTGAAAGTAAATTTTTACTCCAAATTTTTTTCATAAATTTGAACGTAGTACGAATTTAATAATTGTAATTATGTACTATTAATAATACAAAATTATTTATATGTTAAAAGCTACTGCATTTAAGTTTAGTTTATTATTTCTATTTATGTGCTTGTACATTAGCTTCATGTATTTAAGAATTAGCTACATGTCCTAAGTAATGTATTTATACATGTCCTAAGTAGTTAGATGATTTAATTAAATTTCTGATAAAACGTTAAACTATGTTATGACATTAAATACTAGGAAGGACTCGAAAGAAAAAAATGGTATAAATTAGAAATTTTAATATGAAAATAAAAAACCCTTTATATACATATTTATAAAAATAAAAATTCTAACTAAACTTACTTTTTTTTCAACTAAACACAGTTATTTCTTATTAGTTTCTTTTCTTTCTCTACTTTACCCGTTTATGATTACAAAAACAAATTAAGATAATTTTTCTTAAGATTAATTTGATTTTTGAAAAATATATACATATAGACTAACCCGCCTGGATTGTCTATTGGTTAAACTCGTCATCGCAAAATCAGCTGATTTTCGAAGTAGAGTGTTGTAAGGTTCGGATCGTTGTAAAGGCAGTTGCTTTTATACGGATTTGAATACTAGACTGTGGATACCGGTGTTCTTTGGTGGTTGGGTTTCCATTAACTACATTTTTTTTCCGCCTTCCCTCCCCCCATGGATCCGCAAATAAACATAAACTCGGCTCCGAGGGGTGCTGTAATCTCTAACTACCTCGTCGAGGAACAAAGTTCCCGCCAGATACGGGAGTCGGTCTTTTAGACGTCGTGCCTCTAATGAGGGAACCCCAAAGGATCCCCTCACCGGGACTCGGTCTATGCCTTGTCTCTAATGGGGAACCCCCGAAAAGATTCCCCACCGGGACTAGGTCTTACTTTCCCCCCAAAGGCACTGCAAGGGAGTCCCCACCCGATCTTCGTAAGCGGAAGACCTAGGCCTCCCAACCATCCTGGATGAGGCTGTCCCTCAGAGATACTAAGATATTCCTACGAAGAAGCACTTCCAGATGCCGATGAAGCCATCGTACATCCCCGACCCCCAGGCGCATGACCATGTGACTTGCAGGATAAGCACCTAGGGTCTTGCTGGCAGTCCTTGCTCAAATGGCCAGTCTTACCACATGTAAAAAACAGTGGCCGCTCCTCTCTGCGCCAGAACATAACTTGGCCCTGTGACCTGGATTCCAGCATCTGAAGCATAAGTCGTCGGATGTACGCCGCACCACTCGATAGGCCACCACCCAGTTCGAACTCGCCCATCCAGACCACTAGTTTGTCCGCGAGAATTGGCGGCACTGCCAGTGTAACCACCTGAGTGGAGCCGTAAGCCGGCCGCATAGACAGAACGTCAACAGTGACCAACTCACCTATCGTCTTGCAAAGCTCCCGAAGAAACTCTTCTTGTGACGTGAGGGCATCCACGCCCTTAACTAGGACGTGGACTCTTCTACCGCTCCTATCAGCCAGGGTCGTAGTAGCACCCTTCACTTTTTCGGCAATATCCTTACTGAGTTCATCCGCTTCGCCACTGTCCGCCCGATTAACTACATTGGAAAGTCAATGGAAATCCACTCGTAAAACCTGCCAGCAAAATTCCAAGGAACTGGAATCGCCAAGGGTCGAACAGAACTCAATGGCTTAAAGTATGTATATATATATATATATATATATATATATATATGAATACTAGAACCCCGTCGCTGCTTCGCCCGCGCTGTATGGTTACTTGCGTTTCCCGTCGCGGCCAGGGATGTTTAGCCGGTCAGGGCTCTGCCACCCTGGACCCTCCTATGTTCATTAAAGTAATATTGTGTGAATATCTCGCTTAGTATAGTCGGAAATGGGGTAAATTTGCAATCACTGTTCGAAATATTTTACCTTTCATCTCCCCTATAAAGGTGGAATTTAAAAAATGTAGAAATTGGTTTTTAAATATTCAAAAGAAGATTACACAATCAGAAATAAAGTTTATATCTTCATTTGTTACAAAGAAATTAGAAAAATAGTAAATCTCAGTGTTACTCAGTTTTAATCCCTAAAAATTTGGAATTCCTAAAAATCATTTATTGGTGTGTGGTCTTACATTCTAAAAAAAAAAACGAATAAGCAAATTTTCACCAATTTCTCTTCAGAGTTTTTGCTGGGCATTGAGTATGAATCACTGACGACATGTTCTTTATGTGTAGATATACAGAGTGTATCATGAAGTTCTCCCGGGACTTTCATAACCTATTCTACTTGTGAAAGTAATCGAAAAATTTCATATAAACATATGCCTTAAAATGCTTCCTTTACGACTATGAAAGATTTGGCTTAGATTTCAGTACCAGGTTAAAATGAGGTCGTAATGAAATTTTAGGACTTAATTAAGGAGCAGAATTAGTAATTTATTACGGTTTTTTACCTGAAAATCTGAAATAAAATAGGTCCTACAACCGTATGTACCTTAGTTTTGAAAAATCTGGGGTGAAAACCAATAAATTGGAGCAAAAACACTGTTTTTTTGTGTTTGACGTACGTAATTTGTTAAATGGGTAATAAACACGTAAAACCTTTAAACCAAATTTGTAGAGAATTTAATATTGTGAACAAAATTGTATAAGATAAGTAAAATAAAATAAAAAAAGTTTGAAAAATTCGAATTTTATTCAGAAACAGTACATTACTACATTTGTCAGAAAAAGTACTTATTCAACTTAAACAAAAACCAAATTTATTTTGGTGATGTTAAAATTTTTTTTAAACAAAATTTACTGTTAAAAATTAATGTTGAGATTTTTTCTAAAACTGGAGATTACTCAACATTCAAATAAGAGATAATAATTAGTCAGATAATATTTTTTTTATTAAAGACAGAAATACAATAAATTATTTGAAAAATTATTGTTTCAAAGTCGGCAATAAAATAACAACAGCTGATCAGCTGTTGTACAACAGCAATTTACAATACTCTATTAGTTTTTAAATCGTTCTGGATAGTACATTAAGTATATCGGGTACTGTGAACTGTGCTGTCGTTAGGGAGGTTTTTTTGTAAATTTCAGTTTAAACGTGATCGCTTTGGCAGTGATGTAATGTTGTAGTTATTTATAACAGAGGAATACGCTGATATGGTATTCATTTTGGGCGTATGTTTTTGGATGTCCTGCGATTCGGAAAACGTATTTCACATCCTACTGCAGCAGCTGTAGCATTACCATACCTGTAATGAATTACCTGTAATTCTACTGCTGCTGCAGTAAAATGTGAAATACGTTTTCCGAATCGCAGGACTCACGATCCAAAAATACTTAGCGCGACTTTTCGCAATAATCTTCGGGAAACATGTTCACTACCTAGTAATTGTAACAGCTACGAAAGATCTGTCCAGTACGACGCTGTTATTGATGAAATTAATATCGTGCAGTTTATCGGAGTCCAGGCGTCAGTACACGACGACTTTCTAAGCGGATGGGAGTTTCGCATTCAATGGTTTAGTGGATACTTAAAACACCTTTTATCCTTATCATAAACAGCCAGTTCAACTCCTACAACCAGGAGATCATTTACTGAGAAAATTCTCTACAAATTTAGTTTAAAAGATTAATATTTTTTTACCCATTTAACAGAGTTATTGTACGTCAAACATAAAACACAGGGTTTTTAGCCCAGTTTATTGATTTTCGCCCCAGATTTCTCAAAACTACTGCATAAACCGTTCTGGGACTTATTTTATTCGATTTTTCAGGTCAAAAATGATAGTAAATCACTAATTCTGCCCCTTCATTTTGTTGAATGAAAGGGGCCATTATTTGTTTAACGTCTTAAAATTTCAATACGACCTCATTTCACCGAGGTAGCTGAAATCCGAGTGAAATCCTTCACTAGCCGTAACTCGCAAACGAAGCATTTTAGGATACGTTTATATTTAATTTTTTCATTATTGTCACCAGTAGAATAGGTTATAAAAGTCCCGGGAGAAGGGAGAACTTCGTGATACATCTGTATATATACATTTTTTTTCAAAATATATATATGTGTTCTCTTGATTGTAGTGCTTCCTGTAAGAGAAAACTATTTTTTGTCTGTATATCTGAAAAATAATAACCAACTAAATAAGAATTTCCATCCATGAAGAGGTTCCACATAAAAATGTTTAAAATTCAGTGATAATTATACACTTATATATTTTAACATTTATTTTCTTCCATTATTGTAAGTGGAGACTCAGATTACGATAATAACAAATAACATTTCTATTATATACTCCAAATTTTAGCTACTTAGTTATACATACACATTTATATTTTCATGTGTTCTGATGAAATAAAGATCTTTACGAAAACTCTAACGTAAAGAAAAGATGAATATTAAGAATGTTGTTATAAATAATTGAACTCTGCTGGTAGGATGCAATTTTCTGTATTATTAATTAACAATAAGTGTAGTGAATTGTTTTACAAAATCAGTTAGATATATTTCTTTTATTTTTTTATTTTCTACCACATTTTTCTCATAGAAGTAATGCATATTAATATTTTAAGGAATGAATATCATTAATCTTAATTGCTTTTCTCCAATAATAATAATAATATTTACATTGTACAGTTTGTTTCCGTGGAGAGTAGAATAAAGACATTGCTTTCTAGTAATGGTGACATCGCAGTATGTGAGTATGAAACAATATGCTCAGCTCAGTGAAAAAGGCAAGCATTTTTACCTTGGTAAAGATGCATGATATTATTAATTCAATTTCTTTCTTATTTTTCGTTAAAATATGTATGGATATGTCTCCGTCAAGTCACCTACGATTATATTAAGTTATCATACCCAGCGTAAAAACTGAAACATGGAACAATACACAAGGATCAGTTACAATTTGTAGTCCTGAGTTTAAAGTTATTAACTATAAACAAAAATGTCTACTCCTTGTTATCTTCACGTATTTAGGCAATTGCCCGTTACGTCATCCTATCTGAACTGATCCATCCACCTTCTCTTTGTCGTAATTATTATTACTCTTTGTATATCAATATTACTTTTTACTGTCAGGTAAAAAATAATAATTAGATTATTCTTTTTTTATCATTTAGGAAACATTTCGCAGCTAGAATATTTTATGATTTTACAAATACAAAAGTTTATTTTGCTTTAACTTTCCCGCCTGTAGCAATATATGCTGCTGCAGCTAAAACAGGAAAGTATATAAATCGGTCAAAAAAATTATTCTTTTTTTAAGTTTGTAACTTAAGGAAACATTACAAATTTTTTAACAAGAAATATTTAAATAAATTTTAAATAGTCTGCAAAAAAAATATTTTTATTCTAATGCTCTAAAGTCCAAAAAATCTATTTTTGTCGGGCGGACGTTAGTAATTATGTATGAATGTATTTGATTTCATAACACTGGACCCCGTTGACCGATTTTCTTCAAAATTGGTGGATAGGTACTAACTTCAACGGAAAAGAACGTAATAGATTTTTTCGAAAAAGAGGCGGAGGTGTATTGGCCGAAATAAAATTTTAAATCTCTACCGGGGCAGTTTAGCAAAAAATCATTTTTACAAAAGTGAAGTTTTTTAACGAGATCACAAATTATCAAAAACTTTTATCTAATATTCATCATCCTCCTCCCCAAAAAATGACTATATATTTTTCTTTTTGTATCTACATTCTGCTTCAGAAAAGGAATTAATACGAGGTTTTTCATCTATTTTCTACATTAACAAGCCTTAAAACTATTACACATTTTTTTTGGTCATTCCACTCCAATTGTCTGTAGAAAAACTTTTTTTTAATTTTTAAAAACTTTTTAAAGATTTATTTTAAATTTAAGTCCATCTTACAAGTTACCCATTGGGTTTAAAATATAAAATTCTTAATTCTTTGATAGCCCTTCATCATTAGTATAAACTCTTGATAAAAAATTACCGAAAAATGTTCACTCCCCTCCCATAAAATTATAAATTTGTTTATTTAGAATTATAGCTCTATCTACGTAATTTTAAACAATTTATTTTTCAGTTTATTATCATCGCTTAAGGATTATTTTCTTAAAAATTAATTTTACGCTGATGCTGAAATATGAATTTTGTTAAACAATAAAATCTCCAAAATAACTTGATATCCTTCCCTGATAGAAAAGCTCCCAAATTAACAAAAAAAAAATAATAAAATGTTTTTTTTTTTTTTAATTACGATTTTAGTTTATTTAAAATCAGTTTTGATGGATAATTAAATCATTAAAAAACCCTCTGATGCATAAGTCCCCGAAATTTTCAACCAGTCGTAAACGTATTTTTCGAAATTGTAACAGTAATATCGTAATATTAAAATTTTCGTTATTGCTTTATTTTGTTGAGCATCTTGACTTCAAAAATTAAAATTAAAAGGTTTAAATATAATCAAACAAGTAATTTTATAAAAAAAAGTTTTAATTCAATAAATGTAATATATTTTTTTAAATCAATTACATTAAACTTTATTACGGTAAGTGTATTTTTTTAATATGTCTGTGAAGAAATGACTGTAGCTAGTTAATTGAACATTATTGGTTTTGTACTCAATTGTTGAACTTTTAGTATTGTAAATGTTTGGATAAAAAACAAGAACACAAAACAACAATCCACCGTTCAACTTTCATTAAGTCCTTCACAAGTATAGAAATAATCACCTTTTCTCGGTATTTATCTAATTAACTATGTATCAAAATTAGAAATAAATTATTTTACATAAAAATTCGAAAAAGAAAAGAATTCGAAAACTTGATTATTGTTTTTCAATAAAAATGAATTACTTCGTCATAAAGAAACAAATGGATCAAAAATAACTTAAAAGATTAAATTACTAACTTCATTAAAATTGATTAAATTACATAAAATGAATAAACTGCATAACTTGGTTGACGTAACCAGTTTTTTAGATTCTCTCTAGAAAAAAACGTTTATTAATAAGTTTACAAATTTAATATTATTTATAAAATATTTACAAAATACAAGATTTTCAAGGTAAACAGTTTATTTTATATTAGATTTTTACTTTTTATACTAATATTTAAAACAAAAAATACCCAAAATGGATTTACTAAATTATGTAAAATACATAGACGTTTGAATAAAATACAAAATATGAGTGTAAACAAAATAAACAGACGAAATATTTAGGTACAAATATGATACAAAACTTCTGTATCTTTTTTAACATATATTCTGTTTTATCCGAATAAAATAACCTTTTAGTAATGATAATATAGATTTAAAAATAAAGAAGAAAAAATGGATTTCTTATGAAATAAATATTTTTACCACTTTGAATAAAATATACATGAAGAAGAGATTTAGAAGCAATGAAACGCTAGAGGATCTTGAGAAACCCTTTCTTATCGAATTGGTTCAATATAGCCTTCTCTCATACATGTTCTGTAAATGTGTGATATTTCTTATTGGCATCAACTATGTGGAAACCGGCTTATTCGTAATAAAATCTACTTTAAAAGATGTATAATAAGGTTTTGATTGCATCACCTTCTTTTTTTTCCTACCGTTTATAAAGAAACAAAAGAAAATATCTATATGTAAATAAATATTAAGGATCATTTGAATTCATCCTTTTTAGGCATAGTTTTCGATTTTTGTATCAAATAAATAAAATAGAAATTCTTTATCTTCATGTACAATAATATTCCAAAAAAATGATCTTATATTTGTATAAGAGACATATTATTTAATTTTTTTCTGTTTTTTGAATTCCTATGGCTGTGAATGTTTCTATAACAGTACCGTTTTCATTGTATTCTTCTATTCATGCTTTATAAACTTCTGTTATTTTATTAATTATTATTTAATAATTTATTTATAGATTTATTGGGTATTTATTTATAGATTTTGACCATCTTTCGACCAGTTAAAAACTTTCTGTTTCTTTTTATTTTATCTACTTTTCTCGCCTCCCATTATTTCTTCATTCTTTCTCCTTTTTTTTGTCCATGACCTTTCCTCCTTTCTTATTTTGTTTAGCCTCCGGAGCCACCATAAGGTATTGCTTTAGAGGATGTATGAGATTGATATGTATGAATGTAAAAGAAGTGCAGTTTTGCACAGTCTCAGGTCGACCATTCTTGAGACATGTGGTTAATGAAAATCCAAACACCACAGAACACCGGTATCCAAGATATAGTAGACAAATCCGTACAAAAGTAATTACTTTTACTAGGATTTGAACCTTAGAACTCTCATCTTCGAAATCAGTTGATCTGCGATGACGAGTTCACAAATAGATCCACCCGGTGGATTTCCTTTCCTTTTCCTCGAAACCCTTAAAATTCCGGATTGTTTTTTTTATAAATTATATTCTCCTGACCCACTGATTTCCGTTCTTTTTCTTATTGAGTCTTCAAATGTTAATTTTATGAATGTTGTTCAATCTCACTACACTTCCGTAGAATTTAACTGATCTTTTATTTGATCGTATCTGAATTTTTTTTACTTCCTTTGTCCTTGTAGAGATCTATGTTTTTTCTTATATCTTTGTTCGAGAGTTTTCTGTTTTTAGTAGATCAGGTTTTGGGTCAGCTGAAAAGAGATAAAATTTGTCTTTCATTTTTTATAAAAAAAATACATAAAAAATAGAAATTGAGAGAGAAACAGTAGATATTTTCACGGAGGACATATATTCTTTCCGGTTTGATTGATTATAGTGCCTACGTTTTGTCCTAGAGAGTTTCCTTATAGTAAATTACTGTGGTCAATCGGTACGTAAATTTCATTTTTCTTGCTCTGTTTTGTTTGTTTCCGCAGTTAATTTTTATTCCTCTCAGTTTTTATTATTTCTCCTATTTATTTAAATTTGTCTACTTCATTGATTTTGCCACATTTGGTTATTAGGAGTTATTGTAGTTTTTTTATGTAGGTCATAAATTGTGCTTTTCAAAAGATATTTGGAGCCTCGTTTTTTATTTTTTCCATTGTTAATTTTATGTTTTCATAAATAGTTGCGTGATGTTTTTTAGCGAAGGCTTGGTAGTTCATTCCAATTCATTTGTTCTTAGCCCATTTCTCTTGATGGTGGCTTCCTTTCTCTTAGTTTCTTTTACCATACTTTTTATTATTTTCTCCAAAGAGAATAATTCGATATATTTATTTTTTACTGGATTATAATACTATTTGAGTGGTTTTCTTTATTATCTACATTACTTTTTGGGTCAGTAGCTTGCAAAGAAAATTATCAATGATTTAACACTTTAATGCAAAATAGTTTTCCTTTTTTATCAATTTTATTAGTTTCGATAAATTTCATCATCGGGTGAAGTTTCTTTGTACTACATCGCGATATAGCTCCCATGTCTACCGGTCTACATTCGATTTTTTTCAAATCTTCTTACTTTTTATCTTTTTATACATACAAATATAATATATATAATATATATTTATATATATATATTTATATATATATATTTATATATATATAAATATTATATATAAATATAATATTTATATTTTTTTATACAAATATAAACTTTTAAACTTTGCTTACATTTTATTAACTGTAACATTTAAACACAGATCAACAGTAGTATTAAACGCTCAGTTTATAAGCTCTTATGCTGTTTTCCCCCCGTTCATTCAGCTAGTATCGTACGAAGGACCTATAGCTCTTAAAACCACTGATTTAAAATAAAGAACGATTCTATCTGAATTTTCTTGGAATTTAATTAAAATTTTTAGCTAGCTAATTAAAAATATTATCATTGGGGAAGGGGAAGTTTCCCCTCCCCAAATGATGAAAAGAAAATTTTTTAACTCGTTCAATTGGATTTTACAAACAAACAAAATTCCATAATACTTAATTAACAAAAAATTAAACGCTAAAAATTTTGTAACAACATTTTTACGAACCATTTAAAAATAATCTAAGGATAACTCTGGGTATTAGGTTAATTTTATTTATATTGTAGCTTTTAACTATAATTTAAAAGGCAAAAGTTTTTAAAAACGTTTGAAAAAAGAGGTATTGTGATTTAAAGGCGTTCAAGGGAATATTGGGTGAAATAAAGATAGAATAAGCGGAACAGTGATTATATTGGCAAGGAGCTTTTGAAATTCAAATATTTTTCATTTAAATGTACAGATAATTTTAGTATTACGCAAATAAATCATTACTAACAACAAGCAACTTTATTATTTTATTCTCAAATAACTTTGCTATAAAATCAGCTTTTCAGCCCCTTGTTTACAAAACAAGTTTTATACATTTTAAACGTTATCATGATTTTCCATTTCCATCACGTTAATTTCAATGTATTAAAACAACGAAGCAGAAGATTAAAATATATATGTTAAAAATGTATTGGGATTTAAAAAAAATTTAAAACAATAAAAAACCAATGAATCATATTAACGTAAGAAATAGTCATAAATATTTTGAATATTTATTTAAACACGCTGTGTTTCTCAGTTTTTAGAATTCATTATCAGGTTTAAATTACACAAATGTAGTTAAAGCTCCCATATCGAAGCATTATATATATCCGGATTCATCGATAACCAAAGACAAAAACAAAAAATAAATAAAAAATTGAAGTAATAGACTGTTTTAAATAGTTTGTTTTTTTTACTTCTTTTGTGCTCTAATAACAGTTTGATAACAATTTTACTTAGCTGTGAAAACAAATTTATAATTTGTAGGTTTAGTGAACTTTAAACATTTTTTTTAACAATTCTTAAAAAAATATTTTATTATAATTTTATTTTTTTCTTTATTATACTTTTTTTCAACTTCAAGCAAAATCCTATTAAACATTAATCCCTAATGTTATCAGTACATTAGATTTCTTACATCTGCAACAGCCATAAGAAAAATAGGTAGTGTAAAACAACAAATTATGTCCTGCTTTCTGTGTAGTGCAATGCATTATTACCTGTAGCAAGTCCATTCATTAGGGAAAGTAAACAAATATCAATAATGTATATGTCAAAATATTAATATATTTAACTAAATACAATCTTATGTTATTTTTTTTTTTTTTGTCTTCAGTCATTTGACTGGTTTGATGCAGCTCTCCAAGATTCCCTATCTAGTGCTAGTCGCTTCATTTCAGTATACCCTCTACATCCTACATCCCTAACAATTTGTTTTACATATTCCAAACTTGGCCTGCTTACACAATTTTTCCCTTAGACCTGTCCTTCCAATATTAAAGCGACTATTCCAGGATGCCTTAGTATGTGGCCTATAAGTCTGTCTCTTCTTTTAACTATATTTTTCCAAATGCTTCTTTTTTCATCTATTTGCCGCAATACCTCTTCATTTGTCACTTTATCCATCCATCTGATTTTTAACATTCTCCTATAGCACCACATTTCAAGAGCTTCTAATCTTTTCTTCTCAGATACTCCGATTGTTCAAGTTTCACTTTCAAAAATCTTTTCCTGACATTTAAATTAATTTTTGATGTAAAAAAATTATATTTCTTACTGAAGGCTCGTTTAGCTTGTGCTATTCGGCATTTTATATCGCTCCTGCTTCGTCCATCTTTAGTAATTCTACTTCCCGAATAACAAAATTCTTCTACCTCCATAATCTTTTCTCCTCCTATTTTCAGATTCAGGTCCATCTTTGTTATTTCTACTACATTTCATTACTTTTGTTTTGTTCTTGTTTATTCTAATGCGATAGTTCTTGCGTAGGACATCATCTATGCCGTTCATTGTTTCTTCTAAATCCTTTTTACTCTCGGCTAGAATTACTATATCATCAGCAAATCGTAGCATCTTTATCTTTTCACCTTGTACTGTTACTCCGAATCTAAATTGTTCTTTAACATCATTAACTGCTAGTTCCATGTAAAGATTAAAAAGTAACGGAGATAGGGAACATCCTTGTCGGACTCCCTTTCTTATTAGGGCTTCTTTCTTATGTTCTTCAATTGTTACTGTTGCTGTTTGGTTCCTGTACATGTTAGCAATTGTTCTTCTATCTCTGTATTTGAATCCTAATTTTTTTAAAATGCTGAACATTTTATTCCAGTCTACGTTATCGAATGCCTTTTCTAGGTCTATAAACGCCAAGTATGTTGGTTTGTTTTTCTTTAATCTTCCTTCTACTATTAATCTGAGGCCTAAAATTGCTTCCCTTGTCCCTATACTTCTGCAATTCTACAATTCTTCTGTATAGAATTCTAGTTAAGTTTGATGTATGACTAGTTAAACTAATTGTTCTGTATTCTTCATATTTATCTGCCCCTGCTTTCTTTGGTATCATTACTATAACACTTTTTTTTAAGTCTGACGGAAATTCCTCTTTTTCATAAATATTACACACCAGTTTGTATAATCTATCAATCGCTTCCTCACCTGCACGGCGCAGTAATTCTACAGGTATTCCGTCTATTCCAGGAGCCTTTCTGCCATTTAAATCTTTTAATGCTCTCTTAAATTCAGATCTCAGTATTGTTTCTCCCATTTCATCCTCCTCAACTTCCTCTTCTTCCTCTATAAAACCATTTTCTAATTCATTTCCTACGTATAACTCTTCAATATATTCCACCCATTTATCGACTTTACCTTTCGTATTATATATAGGTGTACCATCTTTGTTTAACACATTATTAGATTTTAATTTATGTACCCCAAAATTTTCCTTAACTTTCCTGTATGCTCCATCTATTTTACCAATGTTCATTTCTCTTTCCACTTCTGAACACTTTTCTTTAATCCACTCTTCTTTCGCCAGTTTGCACTTCCTGCTTATAGCATTTCTTAATTGCCGATAGTTCCTTTTACTTTCTTCATCACTAGCATTCTTATATTTTCTACGTTCATCCATCAGCTGCAATATATCGTCTGAAACCCAAGGTTTTCTACCAGTTCTCTTTATTCCGCCTAAGTTTGCTTCTGCTGATTTAAGAATTTCCTTTTTAACATTCTCCCATTCTTCTTCTACATTTTCTACCTAATCTTTTTTACTCAGACCTCTTGCGATGTCCTCCTCAAAAATTTTCTTTACCTTCTCTTCCTCAAGCTTCTCTAAATTCCACCGATTCATCTGACACCTTTTCTTCAGGTTTTTAAACCCCAATCTACATTTCATTATCACCAAATTATGGTCGCTATCAATGTCTGCTCCCGGGTAAGTTTTGCAGTCAACGAGTTGATTTCTAAATCTTTGCTTAAACATGATATAATCTATCTGATACCTTGCAGTATCGCCTGGCTTTTTCCAAGTGTATATTCTTCTATTATGATTTTTTAAATTGGGTGTTGGCAATTACTAAATTATACTTCGTGCAAAACTCTATAAGTCGGTCCCCTCTTTCATTCCTTTTGCCCAGCCCGTATTCACCCACTATATTTCCTTCCTTGCCTTTTCCATTGCTTGCATTCCAATCTCCAACTATTATTAAATTTTCATCTCCTTTTACGTGTTTAATTGCTTCATCAATCTCTTCGTATACACATTCTACCTCATCATCATCATGGGCGCTTGTAGGCATATAGATGTTAACAATCGTTGTCGGTTTAGGTTTTGATTTTATCCTTATTACAATTACTATATCGCTATGCGTCTTGAAATACTCCACTCTCCTCCCTATCTTCTTGTTCATCACGAAACCTACTCCTGCCTGCCCATTATTTGACGCTGAGTTAATTACTCTAAAGTCACCTGTCCAAAAGTCGCCTTCCTCTTCCCACCGAACCTCACTAATTCCTACTATATCCACGTTTACCCTATCCATTTCCCTTTTTACATTTTCTACCCTACCAACCTTTTTTAAGCTTCTAACATTCCACGCTGCGACTCGTAGAATGTTATTTTTTACTTTTCTGGTGACCCCTTCCTTAGTAGTCCCCACCCGGAGATCCGAACGGGGGACTATTTTACCTCCGGAATATTTTACCAAGGAAGGCGCCTCCATTATTGCTTTTGAAAATGCAGAGAGCCACATTTTCTTGGAAAAAAAAACAGCTGTAGTTTTCCATTGCTTTCAGCTGCGCAGTACTCAGAGGAATGAGTGATGTTGATATGGCCGTTTAAGTCATTGTGACTCACGCCCCTAACAACTACTGAAAGAGCTGCTGCCCTCTTTCAGGAATCATTCCTTAGTCTGGCTCTCAACAGATACCTCTCCGATATGGTTGCACCTTCGGTCCAGCTACTCTGTATCCCTGAGCACTCAAGCCCCCTCACCAACGACAAGGTCTCATGATTTATAGAGGAGGTATCTTAATAGAATCTCAATTTAATTTACCAAAAGTTGAATTTTTTTACATTAAATACTTGTACATTAAAAATATACAGTGTCTGGCACTAGACAGGAAAGTTTTAAGCATTACAACGAACTGCTGATACATAATACAGTTTTAATAATTAGATGTGATTTTTTAATCAGATGAGCAAGGCCTTTTGTATACCTTTTACGAAAATCCGCTTAAAGTTAAAATAGTCTTTGAAAACTATATTTTATAATAGCTCATTCATTTCAACGATAGGGTTTTGTTATTATGTAAGACTTCAATAGGATTTAAAAATTAGGTTGAATTGATTTAGACCTATGTATAGAACTGTCAGATTCTTCCTTAAGAATAAATAAAGCGACTAGAAATGCACAATTAAATTTTTATGAACAATTTTTTTTTTATATAAAGTTATCGGCGTTTCTTTACTTAATGATCGGAAAACTAATATACAGGAAATCTATCTTAGATAACAGCATTTGAAACTGCAAATTTAAAAATCTGCAAAAAAAAATCTTTGGCCGCGGAAGCGAGATTGGAATAATCATTTACGCGTAACGAAAATAGCCGTAATAAAAAAATACAGTGTTTTATAAACTGGTTGGAAGACGAAGATTGGGAAGACCATGGAATAGTCATGACTTTAAGAAATTGGAACAAGAAAATGCCTAATTCTTGTATGCGAGAAGAAAAAGAAGAAGAAGTGTATTAGCACCTGGCAGGAAACGTCAAGCAGAAAATAAATCTACTGATACATAATATAGCTTTTAATCATTAGAATGGAATTTTTTAATTGAATATTACAGATTTTTTGTAAAAATTGAAAAAAGATTTCTCTTTTTTACAAGTATTTCAATTTATTGAAATTCTCTAATTTTTTTCAAAATCAAAAGGAATGTACCGTACACAAATTATTACGGGGATAGTGACTAACGATTTCATACGACATTGTATGGAGATAATATAATCGAACATTTACAACATGCAAGCTGTATCCTGGAGTGAATGAGTTCAAGACTAGAGATTTCAAAGGAAAGAAATTGAAGGATACAAAAACTTAACTATAAAAACCCACACTCGGTGATAAAAAAAAATGCTCTTCAAAAATATTATGATTTGGCAATTAGACAGAACATAATTTAGATTATATGTGACCAGTCGTTTATGCTACAATCTCCGTAAAATTAGCATTTAAATGTAAACAGTCTTACGCAACAGAACAAGCCGTGACAGTCATGACAATCCTTTCCATAATCCGTAGCATATGAAATAAAGCCTGAGTTTAAAATACTCTGATCCTGATTGAAACTCTTTACAGTAGTAAATGTACTAACCGTATAACCATGTAAGTTTACGTGGAAGCAATAAAATTCCTGATGAATCTTTTAAAAATATAACCTGTAATGTCAATGTATGCTAATCTCTGTGACGAATTGGTAGAGTTTCAGACTCTTCCGGAAGGTAAACGAAAGGTAAACGATAAATATTACCCACGAACGGATTTTGAGTTTTAAGCTTATGTGGGGAATTAATTGTTAAAAATATGTATAGATAAAGAAATATTTTCTGTTTAAATCTGTGCTGAAGTATTCCCAATTAATGATGGTTGTTACAGACCGGTCAAAAAGTGCTATAAGAATAAGGTATAAATCTTAATTGTAGTACCATAACTCTGTTTACCGAAATTAGTCACAAAAGAACTATGTAATTTGATCTAATCAAATAACTAAAAATAAACAAAATAAACGTAGAAAAGAAAAATATGGCCGTTGATAATATACGTCATTGTACATGTATACGGTCTTTTTTCAATTTTTTTTTTTTCACTATTTCTTATAAAATAAAAAAGTCTTAAAATTTCACTAATAATTAAAACTATTTTCAAGATGTTTTTAATAAAACAAATACTTTCCACAAAGAAAAGATTCATAGTGAATTCATAAAATTCTCGTAATTTATATATATACAAATTAAATAATATAACAATTAATAAAATCCACCTTACCAGCTCATTGAGATAGCCTCTAGATCTTTCGGCTACCTTAAAAGTCATCATCAGGAGATAAAAATATTATATTAAAGTCATCAATTAAAAATCACAAATTTGAATTGTTTAAACAGTCATGATTATCTGGTCCTAACGTGTCCAGTCATGAATGTCCGGACTGGACAGTCATAACAATTCAAATCTATGATTTTTAATTTATGACTTTAACATTTTATCTCCTGATGATGGCTTTCAAGTAAGCCGAACGAACTAGAGGCTATCTATATGTGCTGGTAAGGTGGATTTTATTAATTTTTATATTATTTAATTAACTTATCAGCGGTACCATGTTCGAGAAATTAATATATATATATAATATGGAATGCATTTTTATTTATTGAGATAAATGTATCCCAAAAATCTTTTCTTTATTTTGTAAATAATTCATAATACAAAATCATTAAACTTATTCACGGAATACATTATGGAAATTTTAAAGCGTGTGAAAAATGTCACGCCTAAGACCAGGATCTGAACTTCGGCTTGAATCATATTAAAATTAAAGAATATATTGTCGACAAAGCGTATACCAAATTCCTTTAAAATAGTTCTATGGGATGTAATTTTTTATACGTATGAGGGTCATTTACTAATTAAGTCACAACTAGATGAGGAGGTAAAATAGTTGGTAAGAGGGTTATAATACTTTCAGAACAGTAGGTCAGTAACTCTGATGACTGATCAGCTGTTTGAATAAAATCGTTTTGTTTAAAAATTCAAAATTTCATTTTACGATGGCGAGTCCTCTTGAAGTTTGCGAATTACTCGAACCAGCGTGTGTCGATCAGTTTTTTTCTTTCCGAACGTGAAAAACCGATTAACAATTACTCTCGTACGACCAGACAAAACGGACAAAGTTTTATGAACTAAGAAACCCAAAAATGTTTGCAAATAAAGTAGAAAAATTTAAAGACGGTCAAACTTCACAGATTGACAATCACCGTTCTGGACGTCCCGCTGAAGTTTCAATTCCAGCTATGCTTGAAACTTGCATAGACTCTCGCGTTCAAGAATTCCCACAGATTACATACAATTGAGATTATATCTGAAAACTTAAAAGTAATTGCTGGTACAGTTCATAATATTATCACACAAGCTAAAATACCGTAAAATAAGCCCAAGATGGGTTACAAGAAAGTTGAAAAATCACCGTAACGAGCCAAGATTTTGCATCTGCACAGAGCTAAACAACGGTTTCAGCAGGAAGGTGATCCTTTTTTGCACAGTAATCTAACATGTAATGAGACACCATTACGAACCGAAATAAAAAGACAGAGCATAAAGTGGAAGCACATAACTTCACCTGTCAAAAAAAATTCTGAACCCGGCGATCAGCAGGAAAAATTATGATGGCAATCTTTTAAGATAAAAAAGACCCGGTTTTTGTTACGAATATTACTGTTATACGCTTATCAACAAAGTCGGCTGTGTTTATAAAAAGCCCTGGATCTCAGCGCAAAGACATCATTCTTCTTTACGATAATCCGGCTTATCACAACTCAGGTAACTCGAGAAACCATCAAAAAATTACATTAACAGGTTACCTCCCCCCATCGTCATACAGTCCTGACTTGGTTATATCGGATTTCCACTTGTTCGGTTCACTCAAGAAGGCGCTACGCGGAAATAGGTTTAACAGCAATGACGTCAAAGAAAATGTACTAAATTGCATCCGACGTCAACACAAAGATTTCTTTAAAGCAGACATAAATAAGCCGATTCAGAGGTGGGATAAGTGTACTAATGTTACTGGAAATTATATTGAAAAATCAAAAAAAAATGTCACGTTCATTAAATAAACTGTTTTAGCTGTACAGAAATCTGTGTCCAATTATTGAATGACGTAAAACAAGTCGCAAGTATTGACGTAAAACCGTGAATCATGAGTAGCAAATATACCTAAAAGAAAATTGTATACGGTTTCTAAAAAAATAAATCTATTAAATAATCTATTAAAATATTAAGAATTAGAAAAAATGAAAAATAGTGTGACACCAGTCAGATTACTGATGATAAAATAACTTTAATAATATAAATAGGATTAAACAAACCTAAAATTCAAGGAATATGTTCAGTTGTATAAGTGATTATAAGCATACACTTATCAGTATACAGCTAACAAAATGAATATAACGATCGATAAAACGGTACGGGCAATTTATTGACAGAGAAGGGAATTTAAGCTATAATCCCTTTGTAAGTATGTATGTATATATATATATATATATATATATATATATATATATAGAGAGAGAGAGAGAGAGAGAGAGAGAGAGAGAGAGATGAGATTATTATTCATGAAGATTCGCTAAAGCGGTACAGATGAATAATTCCTATTAAACAAGTCTTCATCATATGCCAGGCCTCTATGTATGTTCTGCTGCTGAAGCAGCAGGTGTTATAGAGCAAAACGATCTGTGATGCGAGACACGGTTTTGGCGAGATGAGTAATTAATAATAGAGGATACAGATGAATGTAACCTTAACATCAATTATAATTAGCGACACCATTAATACCGACCAAGCTACGTAATTCCGCAATAAACTTTAACCATCCAAACTCTTTTTTTAAGTCATTTTTTTAATTAAAACAATAACGTTTCGGAAAATCACGATGTCAAAGAAGAAATTTAACAACGATTATAAAAAATAAAAAAGGGATTAAATGTGATTCAACAGTCATAAAAAATATTTTCCTTTTATTTAGTTAATATAACAGAGTATTGTGGAAAATTTAAGTTATTCTCGATGAAAACTCTTCATATCATTATATTAAACTTATTTTTCTTTTTTTTAAATAAGCCATTTAATCACTATATAATAGCGATAAAAAACATAAATCATTTTTTAAAGTAATATTCATTTTTTTAAAAACACACAATTTATTTTAACTCAAATACTTTGTTATTTCGATGAAAATATATTTTAAACTATTTTTCAACTTAATCCTCTTCATTATCCAACTGTATTTTAGATTTGAAGATGAGCCTGATGATCCCATCGTTGAATAACTCTGCTGCCTATTCCTTGAAACAACTGTTGAAAGTTTAATGGAGGTTTTCATCGGTTTGCGTGCGTTTTCCACTCAAAAATTCCTTGCAATTGACAAGCTTCTTAGTATGAAGAAAATTCAAACGGTTTTTTTAGAGCGACCCATATTTTTTTTTAAAGTTTTTCAGTACCTTTTTCTGTTAATGGTTTCTCTTTGAGACTGAGTAGTTAATCAGAATCGTTCCATGAAATATCGTTGCCATGACATTCATCCTTGTAAGTTGGTTTTTAATATTTTTGTTTTTTGTCGGAAAGTGCGACACCTAATCCGCACTTTAACTCTTTCATTATGCCTTATAAATTTCAAGTAACTACGTATAATTCAGCGGAGACGATTGTTTTTCACATTAAAAAATCAAATCACCGATCGCAATTTCAATTGGCGGGTTTAGCGATTGATTTTTTGTTATTAATTCACTAAGGATCTACTGTAGGACACAATAATAAAAGAAAATACAATTCAAAGAAATATTTTATGAAAACGTTTCTCAATATTTGACCAAGAGTTGTGACAGAGCAAGTACTTAAGTGGTTTACAGGTTAATTCATTATATTTATTAATAGGTGCCTGAATATAAAACAAATTAAATTCTTATACATAATTACAAGACCTTTTAATTAAAGTTGTAGTATTTTTCTTTACTGGAGTAATTTAAAAGTTAAAAAATACAAAAACTCCTGTAAAATGGTCAATTTCAACACTTAATAACAAAATTAATTAATTTATCTATTTAAATAATACCCTTTTATTTCGGATAATAGCCGGAAAAAAGGTTTTTAATAGTTTTCATTGAACATTTGTTTGAATAAAATACATCCTTTTTTTTAACAAGCGTAAAAAAAAATATCAAGTAATTGAATTCTAATTATTTTAAGCTAATACAATTTAATGTAATAAGATGTGAAAAACTGTATTATTCATTAACTTATCTAAAAGAAACTGTAAAAAAATAATAAAAATGTAAAATGTTAATACTTATAAAATTTGAGTGAAAATAAATTCTATACTTTCCCATAAATAATACTCTTAACTCTCCTTACATGAGGAACAATAAATAACATCAAACGTCTTCCCTTGTAATCGGATTGTCTGGACTCATTATCCAACGATATATTACCAGAAATAATGATTAAAATTTAATCTCAGAATTACCTAAAAAAAAAGAAAAGAAAAATGTTTTGATCAAATACAAATTAAAGGCTATTATAATATAAATTATAGCAAAAATACATTTATCGAATAACATTTCGTTTGGATTTGCATTAATATAAATTGAGAATAATTTTTATTATTTTTTTAAAAAATTTATGAAGGTTACAAATTTTTATTTTTCGGAGATGTAAACAGTCGCTCTTTCATGCTGTTCTTTCACATTTCTTGTGCATACAATTGTAGATTTTGATAGCTGTAAGGTACAGAACAAACAACCTTTCTCTATATTAGTAGTCCTAAAATTACAATAGTTTTTACATTTAAAGTAATAGATAATAACTGCTGCGCCTAGCTGAAAACCAATAAAAAGCTTTAACTTAGTAAACGCTGTCCATAGTAACACACGATGTTGCCCAGATGATTATTTTATTATGATAAATAAGTGTGGGACATGTCGCCACAAAGTTAATTAATCGCCTACATAATGCATTCCATTTATTTTTTATAAGTTTTGCGTAATCTTAATAATAATAAAATTATACTATTTATTTATCAGGGTTTAAAATCAAACCGGTACAGTTTTAAAAAAATCCTACCATCACGATCATAAAAACATTTCAGTTTCATTACAAATATCAATACCATTATAGATAACATAGAAACAAGTTGGTTCAATAAAGATGATGAAAATGATTACAGCAATTATTTTTACAGAAGTAAATTATGTAAAAATTAATTAGGGATGACGAAATCAGGAGTAGCTTAGTTATCAACAATCCACGCCTATGAAATATCTCTGGATGAGCTGGACGTAATCTTGTTAAATGTGATTTTACATATTCGCATAAAATTAATAACGTTTTGGATAATTTTATCTACAATGAAGCAGGATAAAAATCAGTAAATTAAACCGATATCTTTATGTAACTAGCCTTAACGGAAACCAAAAATCAAAGAACAATAAAAAATCATTTCAGGTATTATGGAATGACATGAGTATAACTAGTAATAAATAATGATTTAAAATGTTTAAAATTTCCTTAATAGAAACCGTCGTTTATTTTTTATTGTATATGCTGTGTATAAGTATTGAACTAAGATACAGACCTGTCAGCTATACTCCTTCTGCTGTGTTAAGGAATGATGTAAAATATATTCTAGATTTCAATATTTATTTTCGACCTTGAGCTTTTTCCTTTCAGTATTCATACGTTTTATTAATGACACTGAGAAAAGTACCTCACATATTTTAAATAGAACCGTTCAGAGATAAAAACCGAATCGTTCACGTTTCTAGTTCGTTAAAGTTTATTCGCAATTAAAAATATATTATATAATTAACGAAGATTAAAAGGTACGGCCAATTAAGTGAAAAAATTCTTGTAACAGTTAGATATATTTTTTTATAAATACATCATATTTATTTTATGATACAAGACTATAAATATTAAAGGGTAAAAGGATTTACTTATATGATATATGTATATTTTTATCGTTATCCAAATGTTTTCTTCTTGTAATAAATGGAAATTCTCCTTTAAAAAAATATTTATTAAACTGTACCGAAATAAATAATTCTTCTTAAATAAAATATATAGACTTTTATAATATATATGACTGCAATAAATTATTCGTCCATTGACAATAACTTGGCAAGTATTTCAAACGACCACTTCCAGTTTTGTTATTTATAACATTCGCATAATATAGGACTAACGTACCTTTTATTCATTACTATAAAGAAGATATATGTATGTATATATACATATATAAAATAATTTTTATATAAATTTAATTTTTTTTTAACAGAAAAATAAAATTTACATGTACTGAAAAGTTTTATTTTTTTATAGTTAAAATCATATGATTTAATTATTTATCAGCAAATCCTGGTTTTTTGTGAGAACTTCTTCACATCATCAGTAGAAAAAAATAACAAAAAAACACGATTACTCATAAAAATACCAACTTCTCTCAGCTTTAATTTGGCTAATTTATAAGAAACAAAGTAAAGACATATATGAAGAAAGAAACATTTACAACAAAAATTGGGAGATTTATAGACTGAAAAGTGCTATAAAGAGAAATTTTCATTGCCTTATTTCAGTTTCTTAAAACAATATTAAACAATAATAGTATGAAGTTTTATAAATGTTTATTCTGAGTACTGACTTCTTTGATTATTATTAAGACAATATCCAATGGTAATAAACGGAAACTAAAATATGAACATCGGGTAAATCAACGACTAAGGGTAAAGCAACTGATAAAATAATATTATTATCATATTTTCAATATTGTACTGAATAAACATCGGAAAATTATTAAAGGGTTTTATACGAGCGCAATCAAAATTAAAGAGTAGAGAAGAATTTTACAAGCAGCTCTAAGACGTCATAACAGGAAGCACGACCGATATATTTTAAAGGTTGAATAAATTTATAGTTTATTAATAGCAGAAGGAATATATATATAATGCACAAAGATAACTCATTTACTGTTTTCTTTTGTAAAATAAAATTTTACTTGTTGGAATATAAATTATTGAAAGTTAGGTACAACAATTAATGTGGAAAACAATATTAAAAAAAAAATTGTAAGTCACTTGTAAAAGTATCTCCACTTATAAATGATATGTGTAAATGAGGGAATAAACACCTCATTCTTGTTCACAGGAAATATCCCGAAGGAAAGGGACAAAAATTGAAGAAGATATATTGATTTCAATATTTAAAAAAAATAATAAGGAAAGCTATAAAACTGTACCGATATAAGTATTTTGAATTAAATTTAACGTAGATTAAAACTAATTTTCAGAAAAACCTTAACAAGAAAAAAAACTGAAAATCATGTACAAATAATTTTCTCAAAATTTAACAAATAATAAAAAGAGTGGGAATATAATCTAGAGACGCAAGTTGATATATATTGCTTTTGATTTTAAAAAAATACCAATAACTTTAAGAAAATGAGATTCGTATACATTTTTATGTTCTTTTAAGAAGTTTTTATTATGATACCAATATTATAATTAAAATTATAATTCGATACCCAAATGGCCGATCAAAGAAAGAATAGATAAACAAGCGGATTGAGGGGAAAGAAGAAGCTTTCTCCTTTACACTATTCAATTTAAATTCTATTCCACTTAAATTGAAACCGATAAAAAGAAAGCTCGGTTAAGTTATTGAATCACCTCGAGATTAGAAAATGAAGGAATATACAAATAAGAGTATTATTACATAATTATAAATATGATATTAAATACATTTTTTGTAAGTTATATTTATTTTTCTTCGCTGTTGATGCTTGGATGCACCGCAGGATTGACGAACTGTTGCCCAAAGCAGGAATGATTTTATTAACCCTAGTTATACGAATGGTTCACTTGTTACAGCTCCATAAATGAAATGGACTGTTGTTTGGATGAATTGATAAGTATATGGATGTAGGAAATAAGTAAGCTTATAACGTTGAGAGAAGAGTGTTCAATGAATACAATTTTATATTAATCTTTAAGGATCTGTTGGTAATGAACACAACCCACAGCTTTCCATCTTTTAGATGGACAAATATAGAATAATTATAATCCTCGATATCACCAGAAGAAATACACAAAAAAAAAATTATCGATTACTTTTAAAGTGGTGTCTTCATTAAATCTCCTGCTGAAACGTCAAATTCAGATTGCCGATCATAATCGAATACAAGCCATTATTAAAGATTAGATAAGATAAAAATTGATCTTAACAAATACGGCATAAACTTTTGACCAATAATAGAATAAATTCAATTTTCTTCCAAAAAAGACCATTGTTACTGATAAAATTAATTTTACAACCATCAAATTTGTCTCTATTATAGACAATTAATTTGAATTTTAATTACAGAAATTAAAAAACAAAGTTATTTTCTAATAAAATGTATTATTGATTTTGGAAGGAGCAGTACGTTTTTTCGTAATCTGCTAATTGAGAATAGAATTCTTTGAAAATTGTACGGTATACATCTGTATTGACAGTCCGGTAAGAAAATATATGCACTATTGTACGATTACAATATTCGGTTCGGTTTTAAGTTGCTACTCTGTACTACACCAATTTTAAGCCTAAAAGCTTCCTTATTAAAATTTTATTGTTTCATTTAGTTTGCCCTATTTATTCTAAATCCCGCTTTTTCAACCTGTTCAGTTCTAACGTTAGCGTTTCCAAGGATACAGTCTCATTAGTTTTTTTCTTTATTTTTCAAACAAAGGTAGTTTGTTTTTAGAGTTCGTAAAAATTGTTTATTTGGTTATTAATTAGTTTTGTTGTCATATTATTAACTTCTGTTTTTTTTTGTTTTTTTTTGCTTTTATTTATATTACTTGTTTAGTTATTTTTATACTAATTCCTAGGTATTTGTTGATGATGATTATCAGCTGATGATGACATAACAACCTCGTTTTAAATTTTAAATACAATTTATAAACAGTTTTTAATTGTTTTGTAATCGAAATAGAGTTATTTTAATATAAATAAGGAGTGTACAATTTAAATTATTACAAAATCATTCTTAAGAGAGATAAAAGTTCTTAATTAACCATAAAAAAAGATTAATGAGAATAATAATAATAACAACAAAGATTTCTACTTTAAAATTAACAATGAATAAATAAAATGGATGACAAAAGTTAAGAAATAAATAATATCTTCTATTCCATTGAACTCATTTCATTAAATTTAATACATTCTGGTTTGCAAGCTGTGTGGTAAGAATATCAGGTAGAATAAAGTTTCTTTAAATTCTTATTAGGAAACTTAGTTTTCTACTGCCAACTTAACCGAGTGAAATAACTTTACCGTACTATGCAGACCACATAACCTTTTAATATTATTCAATTATAAACTTACATGGATTTACCAATTTTCTAACATTTACTAACGAATAAATTATAACTCTTCCTAACTTCCTAAAAATTTTTTTTTGGCAAAAAATTATACTCTCTCAAATTATAATTTAAAAGTTCCATCTTTAATTATTCATTTTAACATCGTAACATAATTTATATACTTTTTCATAATTATTTTAATTATTTTTAATACATTTTTCTTTGGAATAAAGCAATCTAATGGTAAAAGTTTCTATTAGAGATATTATGGGGTTTTTTAACAAATTAAAAAGGAACCATAATTATATTTCAAATACTTTTTTGTATATACATTTTAACTAAGTTTGGTTTGGAAACCTTAAATAACTTTTAAGCAGCCTCCTTGGTTATTTGAGTATGAGATCATCATACCCGAATACCCAAGGAGGAGCATCTCAAAAATATTAAATGTAATGGAATCAAATAGGTTGCGGCATATATTTAAAGGGTACTGAGAAACAAACGTTTTTAAATAAAAATCATCATGTTACGTCAAGCCTAATAAAAATGGCGTCCACTTAGTGTTTTTCATAACCTGTTTCTAGTCTAAACTATTGCTTAAATAACCTTCTTAGGAATGAAATAGTATTAACATAAAATTTAGCAAATGCTCCCAACTTGAAACGACCTATTTTTCGATATGATACAAATGCTTAGGATGTAATTTACGCCACATCTGAAGCTAACTGTGAAAAGTAAAGGTTCCCGAAATCCAAAGTTTTTCATGTGAAAATGTTTTTTTTTTTTTTTATTCCCTTTAAAATGATGTTACGAGCCTCCTCTTTCTACTTAAAATCTTTGAGCTGCCTGTCCCTAAGAGTCTTCTTGTTGCTTGGGATCGGATAGCCTCCTATCAACCGTTTTGAGGTAGAAGTATTTGCTAAATTTCATTTTTTGTTAACATTCCATTCTTTTTTAACAGCCAATGTGTGTGTGTGTGTGTGTGCGTGAATATATATATATATATATATATATATATATATATATACAATAAGTCAACCTTTATCCAAGAACCCCTTCTTGGATAGTAGCTCAGGGGTTATAACTCAAATATTTTAAATGGTTACACATTTTGTGCGATATATCATTTCAAAGGTCTATTTAAGACAAGAAAAATGGTATAAATAAAAATGTGGTACAATGTTTGTACCCAGGATGGCGGTGAAATAAAGTTTTGATTTTGAAAAGAATTACACTGATAATTTAAGGAGCTGTTATCGCAAATAAATAAATATATAAAAATTTTATTAAATGGATATTATTGAATAGGTTTATTTCAAAAATATACATTTATTAAGCATAACGTTTACTTATTTATTACATTTCATATTAATAAATGTTGGAAAAGTCCATCTTCTGTTGTTTGACAGTGTGCCAGTCAGTTGTAAAAGGATGATACTGTATTATTCAATGATTCCCGAGTGATATTTTGTGATGAATATCACTAAACAATTTTTTGCGTTAAAAAATATTTTTTTTAAATCTTAATTTAACTTTTATAATAAAGTTTAAATAAATTAGATTAAATCTTAATTTAATTCAGTTTGATCTCTTTTAATTTAATAAAATTATTTGAACTTACTAAATTTAGTAATTTTTAAAATCCAAACTTTATCCGGCCACCATTTTGGGTTCATACATCGTACCAAATTTTTATTTATACCATTTTTCTTGTCTTAAAGAGACCATTGAAATTATTTATCATATAAAGGGTGTTATCATTAAAAATATTTGTGTTACAAATCCCGGGCCGGCTCCCAAGAAGGGGTTGAAATTCTATTTCCCGCCAAAAGGTAACAGATAACTTATCCTGAAAAGTACTGTCTTCTATCTGGAACAGTTTTAAAGTTGTTGAATGGGTTTCCATATTTTTGACTCGCTCTGTATATATACATAAGTTTCTAATGTTGCGTAAGTGAAATCGTATAATCTATCTGAAATGGGATCTAAATCACTTCCAATAATGTCATTAAATACCCCTAGAATAACAAACATGATATGCCAACGAAAAATTAAGAGAGAATTGATTTCCAACGATTTTCTTTCTTGGGATGAATGTACTATTTATCAATAGCATACAACATCCACCTTAAATATAGAAGACATCCCTACACGTGATATATTTTTGTAAAACGACAACTAATTAATAAATCAACAAATCGCCCATTAAATATTTTTCTCAGACTGATGGCAGCAGGATTGGGTAACTTTAGAACGAATACAAGAGAAATTGCTTTAGAATTTATCTGTACTAAAGCATTACCGATTGGCACACTAGAAACAACATCGTCTTATAACTGTTAGTGATATGTTAACTCTGAATCAGGAGATCAGCGCTCGTTATCTAGTACACTGTTACCGTTCATGTGACTGGTAAAGCGCATCAATTTTTATCGCAGTTTTTCTTTCATTCTTTTAGAAAAATGTGGCGCCAAAAATAAGAATAATTTAAAATCACTAATTAAGTAAAGTAAACTACTTCAAGTTTTATTTAATGTGTTTTGTTGTAATGATATTTAAAAAAAGAATTTTTTGTATTTAATATTAGCGCCTATAAAATCGGTTTTAAAATAAAATTTGTTCAAACGCAAAATAATTTGAACGCTATGCCAAAATTAGCGTAAAAAAGGCTGTTTCATTATAAACTGATAACGAGCACTGAGAATTCTAACAAAAAAATCTGACAAAACAGTTATAGGACTTTCCCGTCATGCGGCTAAATCCGCGTTAAATCAATCGTTTATAAAATACCCAAAGGATTAAAATTACCATTTGCAGTTCGATGTTCCTGTCGTTGGTTCTGATACACGGCTTACACACAAAAGTTAATTTAAAATATTTATCATTTTATTTAAATATAATATTTTTTCGCTTAATTCAATGATTCTAACTAAATCGCGCGCGCACACCGTATTTAATTCGCGCAGGTGTGCTGATACTAGCGGCGACGGTCGGCACAAACTAAACTAATGCAATGTACAAGTTACATTAAAGAAATTTCGCTTGTGCATTCGGCAGACTGATGTAGCCGCGACGCTTAACGCACCAGATACCGAGTCAACCGGGCGATCCAGTTCGAACTTCAGCCAGACCGAGTTACTTTTTTACACGTTAAATATTATTCATTTATTTAATTCTACGGTTCACCTGTAACGTAACAACATAGCAGTCTGCTACAACTGAATTTTTTGGGGTAGCGGTGCGATTTTTCAAAATCATTTGCAAATACAGTTATTTTTTAATCGTTAACAAATGTGTCTAAGAAAATAGAACCTTAATCAGGCGAAATATAGAGATACTGAGGGTGACCTTGCTATACAGCATCGTCCCCTTGACCTTTTAAGTTTAAAATTTAATGGCATAGATCCACCATATATAGAAGTAATCTGACCATGTTTGATTAAAATCGTTCCAGTAGTTCTGGAGATATAAAGTGGTTTAGAGGCCAACACCTAACACACACACACACATACACGCGGGCGCGTACATTCGAACATTAACATCCGGAAAATTTCAATCTGGTTTTTTGGGTTCCTTACGTTGTCAAAACGACAAGGTCCCGTGAAAACCTCATATTCCCAAACTGGACCGATAACAATACTTTCCCTTCTAGAGGTATAGCGCTATCTAGATGGGAAAGTAAAAAGGAACTACTTGTAATTCAATAATTATTCTGCGATTCACATTTCAAAGTTACAAATTTTAACTTTACCTTTCGAATTGCTTATTTTTTTTTTAATATCCAGTAACCTAACTCTGTGTCTGATAAATAAAGTTTTTCCAATACAGAATAAAAGTTTTTGACATTCATATTTTTAATAATAATAATTTATGTTTCTGTAATTCTTTGTTGCAGTCAGAGCATCAGCAAGCACAGCAGTATTTTCAACATTTCTACTATGGATATGTCTTCTAATTACGTGATTATAGCAAAATTTGTTCGGCTTATAAAGTTGAACAGTATTTTTTAAAAGGGTAATTATGGACTAGCCCATCATGCGGGGAAAAAATGGGATTCCTAAACTGAGATTTATTTAAACAAAAAATTTATAGTTATTTATGTAAATTAAAAATTACAAATAAAAAAATTAATTTAAGATAAAAATATGTGTATAATAAAAGTACAGCGCGTAAGATATTGCTTGATCCTTGACTTTAATCTAAAAATTTTGGAAACGAGTTTTATTGCATTCTGCCTGAAAACTTCTTCCACCTAAATTAAGTAGTCAGGTATCACACAATATCGTACGTACTTTAACAATTTTATTCCACTTTCCTTTCCATCGTATACAATATCTGTTGTTTATTAAATAATTTTAAAAAGTTAATAAATTCATTTTCAACGCTTTATTGTATATTTTAAATTAAATTTTATTAGAAAATTAAAGCTTGTTAGATTGTCAATGATTCTGTTTAACATTACTGTACTACAATTTTCTATTTTTTAATAATGGCGTTTAAGAAATACCTATAATGTATATTTTATTATTTTCTATAACAAAAATTAATAAAATAATTATTTTAATATCTCTATTGTAAATAAATAAATTCAAATATATTTTTTATTTCTTTGAATCAAATCGTGTATTTTATTGTTAATAATATTCTATGAATAAAATTCTGTTTTTCTAAATCTCATTTAAAACTCAGTCAAATAATTTGACGTTTGATTATAAAATATTCCTTACTATACATGTTAAATTTAACATATTACTTTCCAATTTGATGTGTATGTATTTAATATATATGTGTATATATATTCCTTATACATATGCTTATATTTTTATGTTTGCAATAATATAAAGCAGTGGTATAATCAGAAAACTACATCAGATGGTACCATAAAAATAGCTCAATATTATTTGTGTTAGAATAGAAAATTATAATATTTCTTAAAACCCTTTAAGAGGGTCTGATCACAAAGAAATTCAAATGTAATTTTTTCTTATCTAATTAATTTTGTAAGATTACATATCAAATAAATCTTTGTTTTAAAAAATTTTCATTTGATATTAAATTAAAATCCTGTTTCTTAAATTTCTATATATAGGGTTTGACGACATTAAATTTTGGACAAACTTAAAGAAGGGAAAGGTAGTTTTCTCCATTTTTTAATTTTTTTATTTTTGTCGTAGTGATCAATTTTTTACGACCGTTTAGTACAGTGTGTCTTATTATGTTAATTTAAGTGTCCAAACTTTTAAGTCAATCAAATTTTAGGAACGGAGGAAACAAATATTCAACATTAATTCTAAACAGTTTTGCCTCGTGTCATAAAATCCATTGACCAAACAACCCGAAGTTTGACAAAAATATTTGTTTTTACATATCCCAACTTTTGCTTAACTTTTGTCTTCACCGTAATATTTAGTAAACAATAGATATATACAACCCGCCGGGTTAGTCTAGTTGTTAAACTCGTCATCATAAAATCAGCTGATTTTCGAAAGGCGAGAATAAGGTTCGAGTCCTTGTGAAGGCGGTTGCTTTTATGTGGATTTGAATGCTAGACTGAGGATACTGGTGTTCTCTGGTGGTTCTTTCTTTCTTTCCTGTTTAGCCTCCGGTAACTACCGTTTAGATAATTCTTCAGAGGATGAATGAGGATGATATGTATGAGTGTAAATGAAGTGTAGTCTTGTACACTCTCAGTTCGACCGTTCCTGAGATGTGTGGTTAATTGAAACCCAACCACCAAAGAACACCGGTATCCACTATCTAGTATTCAAATCCGTGTAAAAATAACTAGCTTTACTAGAACTTGAACGCTGTAACTCTCGACTTCCAAATCAGTTGATTTGGGAAGACGCGTTAACCACTAGACCAACCCGGTGGGTCTCTCTGGTGGTTGGGTATCAATTAACCACACGCCTCAGGAGTGGTCGACTTGAATCTGTTCCAGACTACATGTTTACCAGTTCACTTACACTTACATTGTACGAGATCTGCATCTACGTCAGGCCTGGCAAACCGGTAGTAGTAATAACACACACACATACACCCAGATCCAGCAGTAGTTGGAAAACTATTGGAGACAAGCGTATGTACTCCTATACATATGTGTAGCGTTGTTGAATAACATTGCACTAAATCAGGCCGTTTTATTGAATTAAGTGATTACTCCAATAAATAAACTTTTATACGCAAAAAAAAAATAAACGCTTTGGTCTGAGTGGAATCCATAGCTAAATTATTAACTTTTTTAAGCTTTAATCTACAAGATTGAATAAACCCACTATATCTAGTATTAAATGAAACTACAAGCGATATTTTTTTTTTTAAAATGAGGGTCTCATGGGAGCCGACCTCAGGAATTCTAAATTTATCTTAATAAGTTATCTATTTTTCAAGTTGTGACAGTTATTATAAGTGTTAAATCAGGTAGCAATCAAGCAAGGGGTTCATCTGGGATCCAGAAATGTTTAAAGGATTATATTATTTTTTCTCAATTATACTTCGTACATGTTAAAGTAAAAAGAGTTATTTAATCAAGAGGGTCAAAAAATTACTATTATTGTTTATAGGAAGTAATTTAAATTTCGTGTAGAATCGTGTGTATTTAATAAACATTTAATTAAAACTTTTTCCCAGAATAAATTTAAATGTTTTCTAGAAATAATCCTTATAAATCGCCAATCTAAATCAGCGATTCAAAAATAGAATAATTAAAATTTTGTTATAGCTTTGAACTGGATACCAGGAATCATTACCATTATTTTCCAGAGTTAGCCACGTGAGTTATGGCCTACAAAAAAATTGCTAAAGAATTATTTTCATTACAAATTTTCAAATAATAACTATTAAATGGTTTGAAAGTTGTAATTTTTAACAAGGAATAAATTGGATTTGCGGTGACAAAACAGAAAAGGCTTATGAATATGGAATAAGCACGAAGTAAGTAACTTCCAGGTAGATGTAATTAGTGTCAAATTTTAGTTTTTATCTCGTCAAAAATCCAATAGGAACTGTAAAGGTTTCCTTTGAACTCTTCGAATAGCATTTATGTTCCTCCGAAAAATAAATCATAGTGTCTTACATTAACACCTTTCATAAATTTTTATTTCGTATAAAAATTAAAATATATATATATATATATATTTCGTTAACCCTTCTCTTCCTCAATATTAACACTGCAATAAATTATGTGTCCCAAATCAAATAATTATTGTGGTATATGTTGAAATTGTAGTAAATGAAGTAAATGTTCAAAAACGTAATATTACTTCTGTACAGAATTAATAAGGATTTATGGGAGGGAGATACAGGAAACATGGTTTTTAATATATAAAGTTATTTTTTTGAGAATTCATGTTTAACTAATTATTTATCACTCAGAAATGAAATTAATAATCATGGAAAATGGATATAGATTTATCTACTATTTTTTTTTTCTTACAGATTGAACAAAATTTTTATTTTGGTAAATCTACATACGACTACAAAAATTAAGTTATGTAATTTTTTTTTGGATATATTTCTTACTTACAAACTGCATACAAAAAAAAGCAAACAAATATTAAATGGTGAGTTACATTAAAACTACTAAAATTATTTGACATATTTTATACGCGACTAGCGTAACCAATCTTTTAATTATTTATTTAAAAGTGTTAAATGTCACATATAATATATGTAAATATTAAATATGAGTATAAATAAATAATATAATGTTTAAATAATTATGATTATATTTTTATTTAAAAAACTGACTGGCGTTTCAAATTGTTTAATTGCAATGTAAAATAAGAATAAGCTATATTTAAATGTAAAGCATTTATCACAGAAGCTTAATAACTCTACAAGAATTAATTTTTAAAAAAGTATGAATGCTGCAACAATAATTTATTATTCAAACAATAATAAAAAATCATTAATTTTTATGTTTAAAAAGGTTTTTAAAATTATGTAATTGTTTTATAAAAATAATTTTTAATTAAGTTTTATTATTAATCGTTGTATTACGTAATAGAAAAGCAAATCAATGAAATAAAAGAAAGTTATTATACATTTATTTCGTTCTATATATCATTTTTCTTCTTTTTTTAATTAAATTTCTTCATAAAGCAAAATTTCATATTGGTTTTATATTTTTTTAATTAGCAATAATAAATATTTTTTTAAGCAGTAATAAAAAAAGATTTAATGTTTTATTTTCCTTTAACATTTAATAATTTATTTTAAAACTATTCAATTTAACACTTAGATCTAGAAGTTGAAGTAGTAATATATCATCCTTTAATCAGGAAAGCATTCGAATCCTAATACGCTTGAACTTTTTATATCCTATAAATATAAGTAATAGATTAACACGTAAAAAATAGAAAAAAATATGTGTGAACCAATGAAACTCTAATTTTAAATTCATTAAAAAATATTAATCAAAATTAAATATTAATCACAAAGTAATTCTCATCAAATTAGCCCATTTGAACTGTTCCATTTTATTTTAATTCATTCATTTTAATAATTAATTCATTATATAAACTCGAAGGTTGGGGAAAAAGGACATGAAATGGAAGTTTTTTAACGTATGAAAAAAGCCACGTTTCACCGGGATCTCAGGATGGAAGACCGAGAGATGTTTCCATTCTACCAGGATGATCAACAACTATTTGTCGAGGTGATATAAAGCATATTGGCTTTACGAGCGAGAAATAGATAATTTCAACCTAGTCAGGAAAGATTAAATTTTTACGCTAACTTCTCCTTGATAAGTGATTTCTACTCGCAGTTATGTCTTTTTATTAGTATTTATTTAACAACACATCCTACCCTGCCATGATACATAAATGTAGTAAACCTAAGTCATACTCTTTAATCCATTAAGTGATGTGGCTGGCTTTGGACCCCAATTCAACGAAAGCTGCACAAAGATCTAACTACCAAATGAATCAACGCATCTTGTAAGATAATATATTGTTACTTAGTAATAACATAACTAATAAATTATGTATAAATATTAGAGATACTACTGTAATTTATATACGTAAAAACAAATTCAAGATATTCGGAACAATGATGTAGCGCATTTAATCATATATACATTAAACTGTACAAGATAAATAAAAATTGACTATTATTACATAATATTTTAATTGAAAATAAAAAAAAATAACAATTATCAAAATAATGGATATTTCATACTTTTATTGATAATGGTGATTAGTTGATGAGAGTGATCCCAGCCACAAATTAAATCTTTTGCGTACTATTGGCTTTAAAATGAGACAAATTCTTTTGTTTTATGCGTATAATCTATAAAAATTAAAACCTTTAGTAATAAGTAATGTAATGAATAAAGAATTAAAACATTAAACCCGAAAGAAGTCCTTTAATTAAACTATCTTTTCTCACAAGTAGAAAACGATGAAAAATTACCTTCCAATAGGGTTATGGTTGAAAATATTTTATGACTCGTTTGGATATCAAAATAGCCAAACGAGTTCCACTTCAGAGGATGACCGAGAGTTTACCTCGAAGTTTCAGTTGGTTGCCACATAAAAGAAAACACATTTTTTTGAACTCTGTATTTGATTGTCACAAAATAGTTGATCAATAATGTGCTGTTCCCATTCTATAATAGATACCCAAACTCCCAAAAGGATTGTGGACGAAATGGATGTCTATTACCTGGAGGGATCCTGTGCTATTCCTTTAGGTTGTGTTTTGTCTCGTTTCGTGGTCCCTCAGGGTATATCGTCTTTTATTATAACCCACTCCTTATTCTACATCCTTTACTACACTGTGATTTTTTGTGGATTGACTTACTAGATAGTTTTAAACATTAACGACTTCTTATAGTCGCTACGTAGTTGTTATTTTTATGTTTTGATGAGGAAAACGCGTCTTATATTCCAGTCTTGGAATTCTGTTCCCAATCAGTGGTTGTAAAAAAACTCCAACATGAAGTTATAGTTCTACGTCATCTAACATTTTCTTAATAAAATATACGATACCAAAAATTTCATTTTAAAAAATGCGAGTCATACGAATTAAATTTGGAGAAGAAATTAAAATAGAAGAAAAAAGTTTTTATCTCAGTCGCAGACTGTTTTTGGAGTAAATATTGATAATAATGAAGGATACAATTCTAAAGTAAGCTTTTTGTAATTATTTATCACTATTGTAAAATAATGCAGTTTTTTTTCAATGATTAACCTTTACTTTTCCAAACAAATTAGAAAAATTAAAAGACAAATTTTTATGTTTTTCGTTATTGTATTTTCGCTCATTGTATTATTTTTAAATTTAGTTTTAAAAAAATATAACAAGTTATTAAACTTCAGTTTTCGTGAATTTTCGAAAAGAAATTTCTTCTATCTGAAATCGTACATGGTGATTTTAACTAATTTTGGGGTGCTGAATTCAAAACTGTTATCAGAATTTGTGTAACAAATCACGTTTATTAGATACGTACGATATAGATATACCATTTATTTACCAATAAATGCATACTGTGAAATAAATATTTTAAAAAATTATTATTTATGTGTATTCATTTAAAATTTGGTTAAATCAACTAAATTTTTTTTTTATTCAAACACAGATAAATTGAAATACATTAATAAAATTTTAAAGTAACATTTTCTAATGGCCTAAATCATTGGAAATGTCTTTAAAATAACAGTTTTCAAAAGTTTAAACTATTGGAATTGTCTTGCCTTTAATATATTTAAATATTTTGACAAACTTTATCGTTTGTACGATGTTTGATCAGTTTCTATAAACAAAAACCAACAGTCAACCATCAGTTCGGGATCTCATCTTCCTTGTACCGATCCTCCACGGTAAGAATATCGTAATGGAAACGCTCTCCTTGCACATCGCTAATAAGCTCAAAATTTTCAGGAAAAATTCTAGGTAGGAGTGTAGGAAACGAACTTTAATGACATCCTAAACATTTGTGGTTTTCTAACGGCTTATTAACCGAAAAACATAGTTTACATCTTTTGTGTTACCTTAAAAACCACCAAAAATGTCTCTGAAGGACTTCCATGCAGCTAGTTTACATTCTCTAAATTTATGGTCAAACGTTGAGTCCGTAAGCAGTTTCTTTATTTGCAGACGGATAAATATACTCTCCTTCAGCTTACCATTACTCAGCTTAGGAAAACTTATTTTTAAATGATTAAATCCTGCTCCATCATTGTCTAGTGTCTTTACAAAATTTTTCATGAGTCCTCATCGGATTCAGGAAGAAATTCTTCAACATCCTCTACATCATTTGCTTCATTTTCAGATTATTCTTCTAGCAATGTCTGATTAGATGGTACAGTTACAGGTAACTCTTCTCCGTGAGGTACCGGCTTTATAGCTGAGAATACATCTGCATGTTATACGAACTTTATATTTTTGAATGAAAATTCAAATATATTTGTCATACAACAGCAGCAGTCGATGAAGTGGTCCTCAGGTTCACGCCAAACCATCAGTACTGCAAATCACACGGCTCGTCGTTTCCCCTTCAACCATTCGGTTAGAGTTACTGAACACGATAAGCAAATAACATGAGGCGCCCAGATTTTATCTTGATCCCCGAGTGCACAAGCAAAATAAAATTTATAAGCTGTTTTTTTTTTCAATTCAACAATAACCTTTCTTTGAGATTTAGGCGTAAATTTACTACAGACAACAGGAATTTTCCGGATGATTTCAACATCCTCGAACTTTTGCAGAAGCCATGTTGTAGCAAATAAAAACTACTTTTGTATATAAAAAAAAAATTACTTTTGTATTATAAATAACTGATGATAATATAGCAAAACACCAACAGCTTTGTGAAACACAACAAACAGTATAGACAAGTAATGCTAGACAATAAAATTTTAAGCTCTGTAGTAGGCAACAACAGATAGACTATATATGTCATCACACAGATATAACTGTACGTATCTATTTCTCACGATACAATGTATATATTTATTTATTTTTCTCTATTAAGCATGTATGCATATTTTTAAAATTAAATATGCAGAAATTATTCTTAATTGTAACCAGCAGTTGATTAAAATGAGTTTATTATTAAAAAAATCGTGCAAATTTACGATTTCCGTAAAACGTTTACGTCGTAACACAATTTCAATAGCATATTTGAAATCAGTACCAAATTACAGAGAGAAAAGTTGTGTAACATGTTAGATATAAATTTTGTTTTGACTAGTGTTGATTACAGGGAAAAATCCGCTGTTTTAAGATTTAATTTAAAATAAAAAAATAAAAACAATCGCATTCAAAAATACATTTTATTTTAATTAATGGAATATTGAATAAGATGTAGCTGTGTTTTTTTTTAAATGTTTTTTTAAGTTTCTCCTTATTTTACTAACAGCACCTTTTCTGCCGAAATTAAGACGATTTTGGGGAGGGAAATTAAGACGATAGCCTTGGGGTAGTTGGTTATACTGAACCAAACAGGTACATAAATAATAAAAAGCAGACTATCACAAAGAACCCCGAAAATTAAAATCTTAATTTTCCCGGTTGTATAGTTATACTACGTAGATATACTATATAATATACAAGTAATACTATATAATAATAATAATATTAATATATACAATATAATACTATACAACGGAAAGTATACTAATAGGGTTAAATTTTGCATGTAGGGTATCTACAGACCTCGACGTTTTATAATCTCCTTTAAACAAAAATATAATTTTATCATTGACAAATTCCGGAAGAATGTATGTGTATGTTCGCTTGTTTTTCTTGATAACTCAAGACAGGATGAACTGATTCATTTTTTTCAAACTCATTCTAGATCAGTTGATTTCGAATTTACGAATTTCACGTGAAATACACGTGATATTCATTTCTACAAATGACACTACCGTGTTCACAACAAGAACTACCAATTTAACATCATTAATTTAAAGAAAGCAACACTATTTTTACGTTTTGTTTCTTATGTGCTTTATATCTGTCATTCACAAAAAAGTACTAGAAGAATAGAGTAAATTAACAAAATAATGTACACTTTCTGTTTTAAAATATTAAAGTATTGGCTCTAAACAAAAGAATAAATATGAGAAATTATTCAATGAATAGTAGAGTTAAAAATAATGTATTGTATAGTTCATAAATATTACATTAAAATATATTTATTAAAAAGGACAACCTTTTTATCGGTTTGTCGTCAATATACACATTTTCATCGCTATCTGTTGGAGTATTTATATGTGTCTGTGAGTATACGGTGAATTATGTGGGTAGATGACAAAACCAGAAGAACCCACTGAAAGAGCAGCCGTAAAATAGGTTATATGTGTGTGTGTGTATGCGCGTAAAGAATGGTCGGGTGTATTGCGGTTCTTCTTGTGGAAAATTAGCTGAACGATATCGTCCCTTTACTAGTATAACATTAGATTTATAATTGACCTTTAAGCTGAGCATTCAAGTATATAAACCATTTTGAAAAAAAAACACAAAAACAAACTCAACTAATTTATGTGTCGTTGAATTGCTTTAATCTCTTATATATATATTTTTTTTCAGACATTTTTATTTAATTTTATTTTAGAAACAAAATACTGCAGAACCAACGTTGTTACAACAGCAAAAATAAATAACTCATTTATTCGATACTATTTGAAGTTCAGCGAAAATAAAATATTAAACATATAAAACAGACCTACACACTTAAAACATATATATATATATAAACAGAGAGAGAGAGAGAGAGAGAGAGTGAGGAAGAGTGTGTGTGCGTGCGTGTGTGTGTGTGTGTGTGTGTGTGTGTGTGTGTGTGTGTGTGTGTGTGTGTGTGTGTGTGTGTGTGTATCCAGTATACTTCACGACGTACAAACATACCAACTAGCGAAAAGGTATATCGGTAACGGACATTTAAAATTTACAAAATACTTTTTTTTTCACTCGATATGAACTTTCTTTTTTCTTTAACAGCTTGGAATTAAAAAAAGAAATATACCACGCTGATTTTTTTTTAAACGTATTTATATATCTAATAGCTGATTAGTAAGCGGAACACAACAAAAAACATCATTTCCGCGAATAAAAAAAAAAAGATAATCTGAAAGAACATGATACATATTATTTTTAATCAGTTTCTATACAAAGAAAAAACAAAAAGAAATGAAACTGTAAAGGAAATTATGTAATATTTCAAAAGGATTTAATAAACAATTAACAATGATAAACAGAGTTATTAGAATTAAGTAACAAAGGAATCGCTAAAAAAATGTTTCATTAAAAAACAAAAAATGTATAACTATACAAAGTAGTATTTAAAATAAGTAAGTTATTAATAATTGGAGTAACTGCGTCGCCATGATAAAAACAGTCTATATCCGTGGCGGAGTGGTAGCGTCTCAGCCTTTCATCCGAAGATCCCGGGTTCGAATCCCGGTTAGGCATGGAATTTTTTTATACGCTACAAATTCCATTTAGGCTGATGACCACAGGAGTTGAGCTCGTAATCTCATAAAAAAAAATTTATGAAAACAAACAACAACCTTTATTTCTATGTACATAATAATAATTGCTGTTAGGAAAAATAAGTAATTATTGCTGGAAAAGTACTTGTTTTTATCAAATAAACCAAAAAACAGTAAATAGGAAACATAATTATAAAAAACTCGTTTTCAGCAGTTCAATCTATAATAAAAGATGCGTTAAGAATATAATTTATACAATCATTGTTAATTTAAGCCTATCCCTCTTTACATAGATCGAAGGAGTTTTATTTTTATTTCCTTTCTAACTATTGATGATTCTTTAACCAACGAAAAGCATTATGTTGATGAAGATCTTTATGTAAACGAGTTTTGAGCCTTCATACAATTTTGAAGCATAAAACCAATACTTCAATTTTTGAAACGAAGCACAATAGCTTCTTTCTTTATGCTGAAGTAGTGTTGAATTATACGAAAACAGTTTTGTTGTCTGGTTTGATAGAGATGGTTACCGTTATTTTTTAAGAATAAGTTACTATGTTTTTCAGAAAATATTACAATGATACTCAACAGACACCTTCACCCTTTTCATTAAAGAGATCAGCTGTCTATTGATCATCATTACTCTCAAAGAAATCGACTGCGACAAGAATCATTAAATACCTCAGATTTTTTACATCCTTCACAACTTTCAAGGAACAGGTAATGAAAAACAAATAATTAACGTAGCCATTTCTAGGTAAAGAAAAGCAATATATGGACATAAAAACGATTAAGACCCAAAATAAAAACAAAAACTTTTTTTAAAATTAATATAAAATTTAAATAAAAATAAATAACAATAAATTAGTCCTTTAATTAACCTTAATCCGGAAAAAAGAGAATGTACAAAAATGAATCACTAAAATTAAGGGAAATAGAATAAAGTAAGAGGATGTAGCCTATATTTAACTTATAAAACAATTTGGCTATCATGAATCCACAGGAAAATAGCCGAAGACGAAGTCTATGATATTTCCCTGATTTTACATTCCTGTTAAAGAAAATTCCCTCGCATATAAAGATTTGTGATAATATCTATCTACAAAGTACTACCGGCTTTGTGGGAATGCGGATCATCGTACAGATGAGTTGCTCTCCTGTTGCCTACAGGCTTTGTGGAGAGTGGCTGTTCTTCAGTGTATGACATTCCGGTTTCTCCTAAATGGAGGCGATCTGGTTCATGGAGACCCTGGCGCCCCGGAGCTGGTAAGACCGAGTCCCGGCAGGTGCGACTTGTAGGTCGTGCTTGTTAGAGGCGGCAATGGAGGGAAAGCCAAGCCCGAAAGGCGAAGTCTGCGCCTGTCAAGTGCCCCGCCTGTACTTTCATGAAAGGCAGCGATGCTAGACAGCGGGTCGGAGATATACAGTGCAGGGCGTATGATATTGCTCGTGCAAGAGCTGTGAAAAATACAGCGTATGACAACGCCTGAATTGGGGGAAGCCTTTGAGGACGGACTCCACCATGTTGAACGCTTGCGCCTGAGGCACTTAAATCTGCATCATTCCCGGGCGGCCACCAGTGAAGCCACGAGGCTCCAGTGGAGCCTCGAGGTACACTTGGTGAAGAAGCCGTACGCGGTCGCAGACAGGCCGGTCGGTTTCCGCGGGGTGAATGTTATTCATTCTCGTGGGAGACGGCCGCTCTCCGCGATTGTAGTTGGCTCAGATTGGTTGGGTACCTTCTGGATGTCCCATTGGTCCAATGAGCAATTCACTGTCGTGCGAATCACAAGGGGTACGCTTGATGTCGTACTAGTGTCGGACTTCCAGCTTGGATATCGATGACTTGCTGGCGAAGTTGGACAGGATTCTGGTCGGTCTCCCGGGTACCAGAGTGCTGGTTGCTCTGGACACTAATGCCAAGTCTCCAGCCTGGGGTTCACCACTCTCTCACCCCAGAGACGCTGGTCTCGAACAGTTCGTTGAACCTATACTTGATTAATGATGCAGAACAACCGCCAACTTTCTCTTACGAACTGGGAGAAAACTACATCGACGTCACTTTCTTGACGGGTGACTTGCTGCAAAGTACAAGTAGTTGGACTGTCTGGCCAGAGGCCAGTGTGAGCGATAATAGGCTTGTAACCTATGAGATCGTTTACGGAGGCGGTCTAAGAGCTCCAGATTTGGGCCGCTATAACCTAAGAGGCCTGGATCATTACAGGCTGCAGCGCGAATGCGCAGTTGTCTTGCAGGGGTTGGATGGCGCATGGAGCACAGGGAGGAGGTGGAATTGATGGCTCAGTAATTCGGCCGGGCCATCAAGACTGGCTGCGGTAGGGTCTTAGGGCGGCCTCAGCCAATGTACGGACCCTTAAGCGATGACCAGTCCATTGATCAGAGAGTGCCTGGAGCCGTCATGACCGCCGCTTCCGGGGAGCCGTCTGTTAGACGCAGGCGGAAAATCGGAAAAAAGTGGTGGTCCTCTGACCTTAGTGTGATGCGCGCAAGAGTTAGCTCCGCTAGGAATAGATACCAGCGTCGCCCCCTAACGAGAATTATCGTCGACGACGTGCGCGCTGAGCGTCTGCGGATCTACCGGCGCGGCCGTAACGAGTATGTTCCTGCTATCAAGGAAGCCAAACTCAAGTTGTGGCAAGACTCCAAGAGTGATTTTTGACTGCTCTGCTCTTGGGGGAAGAGACCGAGCCACCCTGAAATTTAGAGGTTGAGAGGAAAATTGGCCACTCACAAGCGGCAGTCAATGTGGTAACAGCCACACTGTTGGACCGTGTTGGAGTTCCTTGATGCGGTTGCTTTTTTCAACCGTTATCAGTAGTTTATTTAAGGGAAAAGACTCCTACCGCACTGCTGTGGGAACCTAATCTACAGATATACATGGCTGACCACCATCCAATTAAGGCTCCAAGCGGTTTAATATGGTGAATAGTTACTTGCTGGCATTCAGTGACCAAGGGGTGGCAGCGAATTGCTGCCTCGACGAAATAAATTTTAATTTTAGATGTCATATATGTTTTTAGTAGTTACCCATTTAGTAGTAGCCTACACATTTTAGCAAATATATGACATGTGAGCGGTTGGGACACGTAAGCCGGTGGTATATGGCACCGCGGTTTGTCCGCTCACGCTGTTAGGTAAGCTCTAGAAGCTATTTAGCATACTAGTCGCTAAACAGTTTCGAGGCTCAGTAGCCGTTTGTGGCAGAGACATTTGGTCGTAGTGCGACCGAATGGGGTGGTGGCGGGAGAAATGCCAAGCAAACCAACTTCATCGCCGCTCTATATGTCACTATTGTCGACTCGTTATGTCCCTCGATGCAATTCCAGCGGTATTTCTTACTGAGCAATCTTGCAAGTCTAGTCTACTTGAGAGGTCACAGAAGTACACCACATCGTCTTCATGCAATGGGCCACTAACTTCGGGAATCTTTGACTCTATGTCACCTGGCCATCTCCTCGCCACTAGCGCCAGCAGTTCTTCATCAGACATTTCCGTCTGCAGCTGGCCCTGTATCAAGTGTTCACTAGACATCACATGAGTTTGGGTAGCTTTGATAAGTGGCGAAGATATTTGACTAAGTGCATTAAAGCCTTTATAAATTTTTGTCATGATGCTAACTCTTTTTCATGGTGCTGTATATACTTTGTCAGCCTAGGCGCCATGTTTTGCTTCAAGCTAATGACTAATAGTCCTAATTGGTATGTCAACTCGGAAATTGACGCCGTCTGTGGGTATTCTTCTTTCAAAAAAAACTTGTCTTAACTCTTTTCCTGGCCCTTCCTGGCCTCCGCAGGAGCCTGTTGCTTGATATTTCCAGTTTTGGAAGGCCCTGCGAGCGGTAGCGATCTTCTCCTATCGTCTTACCAATGTCAGAAACGCGCTCGGTGAACGATTGCGCATCCGCTAAGTACCCACAAGCCAAAATAATTGGGAGGCTTTTTTGGGGGTCGGAAAAATGTATGACCCCAAAAATGGGGTCAAAAACTTTGTAGATGGTAAGTGGTTGGTGGTCCGGGGGTCAGGATCGGTATAGATAACAAAAGGTTTGGAAGGATTCGGTGGGGTTAGGAAGACATGCGAGAATAAAGATTCCCCCTTATAAGACAACGTTTGACTTATTTCACTTACTGTGAATCGCAGAAAATTTTCATAGTCCTATATAGTCACTATGCAGTACACAACTTACAGACTTATGTTATAGTCGTACAGCTTGAAAACAAGCAACTATAGTCCCTGTTACTAACTGCAATAAGGACTATCTCCGAAAAAGCTTAATAAAAAGTATGTCTGTCACCCAAAATCATTAATTCTTTGAACACACATCCACTACACTTTAACCAACTGCCTATGCACGTACCAAACAAATACACCGAAAAATCCGGTCGTTTGAATTAGGTCAGATTAATATTACGTATTATGATATACATTAAAAATGAGCAGTAGCTCATTTAAAAGTAAATATAGTTAAATTATAAAATAATAACTGCAGTTTTAAGTAATATACTTGTTTTTTTTTTTTATCGAGGACTATGTCAAGAATTGGAAACTAATATAAGAATTCCTTATTGTGATAAATGATTTTGAATTTCTTTATTGAATTATGACTATGGAAATTTTTCATTCGATATATATATTAATACAGATAATGGTAATAAGAATTGTGTTAGTCATATCTCTTGGTCGTCTGCGGTGGTTACGTTTTCCCACTTGAAAACCACATCCTTTAACTCCTGCCCTTTTCTATTTGCATACAAAGTGCTGTCTTATTGCAGACTTGCGATATGAATTCTTATTATTTATAGCTGTGGTTATATTAAACCGTTTGCTTCACCTCGTCTTCTTGTGTTCGTTCCTCTTTACAAACCTCTACAATACGAATTGTATTTATTTCATTTAGCAACACTGTACTCGACTTGTTGTATCTAATTAAAAGTTTCGTTCTCTTGAGTTTAGTACCGACCTTTATTTCTCTCCCTACCTTATGATACCTTCTTATCGAGCTCACTTTCCTTACCTATCCTATATCCAAGGAATTTTTTAACTCCCTTCTTTCATTCCCTCATACTATACAACCTTAACAATTTAACCCCTCTACTGACTGATGTACATCTTATATAAGAAATTGAATCCAAAATTCTTTGTAATATTTCATTCCTTCATTCATTTTTAAAATTTTATTTTAGACTTTCATTTAAAGTGAATATTACTTTATTCATCATTTCATTTCATTATATCTTATACAGGTTTTTTATTGTTATTAACAGATAAAACGTATATTAAAATCTAATCTTTTTATAATTTATTCTTTTTAAGAATCATTTAATTTTATTTTCTGGGCGAATAAAGCTAGAATAGCTTTATTAAACGGGAAAGTACGGTGATCATTTCAAAAATGAGGTACGATTTTTGCAAATCTTTACATTTTAGGGTCCAACTGGTTCATATAAACAAAAAAAGAAAAATGGATGTATAGGCATGCGTACGTATGAATGTATCCATGAAGCACTGCTTTTGGTCATTTCTCAGCACTGACTAAACCAATTTTCTTGTAATTTTGATCAAGTATTTCTATATATAGGCATTGATCATATTAATTGTGGTGGTGGTGGGGATATCGCGATAAAACCAATTTCGATTTTCTTCATAGTCATTTTAGAGAAACCTTGATTAAAGCAAATTTGTTACTTACAATGCATATATATATATGTAAAAAAAAATTTCCAAAAAATCAACCTTTTAAAATTGAGATATGTTTTTTTGTTCTTTTGCTCTATCTCCCTATGGTTTAAATTTTTTTCAAATTTTTTTGCAAAATTATACTTAATAAATAAAGCTAATAAATAAATAAAGACATTACAAAAAAAATGTCAATTTTTTTAAATTTATAGACCTCGGAACTAAAATGAAAAAAAAAGATTTTTGAAATTTTATTTTTCTTATTTTTGCCTTTATTGAAGTAGGTGTTAGATTTAAAGAAAACAAGTTTGATAAGCTTAACCTATAAATAAATATTTTTAGGAAAATTTTACTTAAAATGCATTCCCACCTGTAAAAAGTATAACGGATGATTTAAAAGGACTTCACGACCTTAAAAGCGTATAAAGATTTGTTGAGATAACTTCAGATTCGGTTGAAGTCACACAATATTAACTGTAGTTCGATTTGGCTTACATTACATACATCTCACCTGAAGTCGATTTCATTCCAGACTGTAGCCAGAAAGTCGGGCATTACCTCTGCAACTGCGGCGTTAATTCGAAGTTTTAGTTCAACATCAGCATGTAAAGGTGTTGCATAAAATCGATCTTTAATGAAACTCTAAAAGAAAAAATCTAGCGGGGTCAAATCTGGGGAGCGAAGTGCCCATGCAATTGTACCTTCACGACCAATCCATTGACCTGGGAATCGAGTATTAAAAAAATCTCTGATTTCTAGGCGGTAGTGTGGTGCCCTGTTTTGCTGGTAGTAATGGGGTCCATCTTGGTCATCATCGTCTAACTGAGGAATTAGAAAATTTTGAAGCATGTCAAGATAAACGATACCATTTACTATTGCCTCCTCAAAGTAGAACGAGCTGTATAGTCTTTGTTTGCTTAGGACAAAAAAAAACGTTGACGTTAGAGCTGTCAAGAATGTGCTGCAAAGTTTCATGAGAGTTTTCGCTACCCATATACGGCAGTTATGGGTGTTAACAGTACTACTGCGATGTGAAACGTTGATTCATCACAAAAATTACATTGCTTAAAACTGTATCGTAGTCTGCAATTCTATCCAACAGTCGAGCGATTTTGTCGTCATCTTTTTTGTGTTTAACCTCGGTTAGTTTGTATGACTTCAAGCGCAATCGTTCACTTATTACGCGTCGTTTGAGGAATGTCAGTCTCGCGTGACGTACGTCGAGTTGATTTCTTTGAACTGCGGGCAAAGGTTTCTCTGAGTTGTTCCACAGCAATTTCAGGGACGCGTGGGAGTCCTGGTGATTTTGTATGTTTAACAGAACAACCTGTCTCAACGAAGGTTTAGTGCCAAGAGTAAAGTGTATGCATGCCTACTAGCAGACTCCCTACCGTACTCTCTACGAAAATTTCGTTGAACTGCAGTTGCTAACTGCAAATCGTGAAACCAAAACACACAGCGTTTTAAATGTATCCTTTTTAACAACACTGTTTGAGAGCTGGTGGCCAAATTCGGTACTACTGAACTACATGTGTCAAAACCTGATGTGTTTTGTTATAAATGAGACCTCAACCTGAATCTGTAAGTTACCGAAATAAATTTTTATAAGGTTTTAATGTTGTGAAATACCTGTCTGAATCACCCGGTATATTCCTTCTTGTTTTTGTTTTTTTGGCTCTAAATTTAGCCAAAATGTAAAATTTACATTTTAGAAAGATTTATTGGGAAAATTTTTAAAAAGCTATTTTATTCTACATTTTTATTTAAAGTATGGTTAACGTACAAAAGTCGGTATCCGTATGTATAAAGACTATTCCCTAGAAAAGCCTAATGAGAAATAAACCTGAGTCCTGATTAAAATAAGGGATTAATACTAATAGTGATTAATAAGGAGAAAATACATAAAAAGATTGTTACTGAATATAAAATAAAATTTCTGGAATGCACGAACAATTATTATTACCTTCAAAACAATTTTTGAAAATTGACCTGAAATCCTTAAAATAAAAGAATAATGACGGGTAATATAGTGTAATTATGTTATAACATTACAATACTAAGCAATGACATTAAAAAATAATTTAAAACATTCTTAAATCTTATATATAAATGAAATCTTTCTTTTAATAATCTTCCAAGTTGGTATTCCTGGAAAAACCTATAACGAACTACCAGAGATACTTTCACAATAAAATAATAATAATAATAATATCGGAAAAAAATAAACAAATATGAATTTGATTTTCACAAAATTCAGCTTTTGTGGTTTTTTTTTAAAAATAATTTTGTAAAAATCAAATACTCATTTATCTACACATATATACTTTTGTTATGAATTGATTATCGCAGAATTGATTTTGTACTAATTTTTTTAATTGTTTGTATTAAAAAAATAACTATAGAAAATTTTATTTAAAAAAAAATTTTTTTTTTCTAAAAAAAAATAAACTGGGGCTACTAAGCAGCACTAGTAATGTGATATACGCTCGGGAGGAGGGGAGCAAGGGATCATTATGATATATCCAGGGATCATAAGCTTTCATTTAAAAAAAAATTGGAGAAGTCGGTTCAGTATCTGAGGCTGGAGGACTCTGTCAAGGTTTTTGCCGATTATTTTAAGTAAATAAATAAAATATGTAAGAAATTAAGATAGTAACAAAATTATATTTTATAGTTTGAGGAATGATTAAATTAGGTAATAGCTCTGAAGAGATATAGAGAATGTTCAATAACATACTTTCCAGATTATTAATTTAATTCTTAAAAATAAAATGTCCATAAATTACGTTAAGCGCATTAGGGTAATATTATTTAATATTTCTTTTGTTTATGACGTTTTTTTTATTATTCACACTTCGTTATGTAGGCTTATTGTAATAAATTATAACCCAAAAATTTTATAATGAACCATAACAAATCTTTTAGAGCATAAATAACGAATTTTTTTTTACGTGTGCAATAAAGTAGCGTAAGATATTAATTTAATACTTTTATTATCTATGAAAAGCGTTCTTGATATTCTTCTTTTAAAAGTGACCTTAATTTTCTTAGCTACTCACAAAGAAAACTTTCGTTCATCTCCCTTGTGCATATTAATTATTTTCATAGTCACCCTTAAATTTTAGGGTATATTTTATTCTTAGTAACTGCTTTATAACAAGATTTTTCTAATGTCTAATGTTCTTAGCAGCTCAGCTAATGCTTAAATTTTATTATACGGTTTTCCTTCTTTTTTTTTTAAATTAAAAAATTTCTTGCATTATACGTAATTTAAATTTCATCCCTTTTTATACAAAATAGAATCTTGTTTAACATTTTAATATATTTAAATAAATCCTTTTTCCAGAAAAGTACAAATCTAATTTAATATATTGTTTTAATAAAATATTTAAATTAAATTACTTATTACTAGCATTTACTTTTGAAAAAATTTATATTTCGTACAATTTTCTTTAATCTATTTTGAAAGGATTTTGTAAACAATCCGTTTTCTTAATTTTTATATATATATATTTTTCTGAAAATTCAAATTTTTTATTAACATATTTACCCCTTTGTCAATTAAAGACAGCAAGTTGTAGCAGTTGGCAACAATATTTACAAACATAGTTAGTTACATAACAGTTTTAAATTTACATAATTCCAACTGATTTATACATTTTCATTTAAATACTTTATTTTTTCATATAATTATAGAATTATTTACCAACTGATGATGCTGGATTACGCGAAAGTTACCTATTGGAATTTTATTTGATCCTTCTATAACTTTGTTTGGCGTTTATTTTTTATAATATTATTTTGATATATATATATATATATTTCTTTAATTTTAAAAAGTGTTTTTAAAAACTTTACACTATACACGATAATAAAATTTCTAGACTTATTAATTTACACATATTATCTTTGTTAAACGACAATCGTACTATCTATTTATAAGAATAATACTGAAGGCTCATGGTAATCGTAGGAAACCAGTAATCAAATTTCAGAGCAGAAATTATATGTATCAAGTTTGAAGCTTTGTAGGAAACACTATCCACTCGATTTCAAAACAAATCAAAATTTACTTTATTTTATTATGCTTTCGATAATTAAATTTTTTTTCTAATTTTTTTTAAGATATATGTTTTTTCTTAGAACGGAAAAATACCAATTTTAGAGTTTTTCCTAGTACTTTGACCACTTGCTATTAAAGAATTACTGTACTATCTCGCTTATACAATTACCCCATTCTATTAACTTATTACGTAGTTTCTTAAATTTAAGATACTTTAACCGTTTATAAAATTTTATTAAATTCGTAAAATCATTTTATATTTGTAATTATATTACATAGAAATACGGCTCAAGCCTCTGTGTCTTTAAATCATTATTTTAAATTGATGAATATAATTATATCATATCATATTAATATTCAAATCTAATTGTTTGTAAATCATGCAAAAACTGCTTCATCGATTTCCATGAATCTTTTTTATTTTATTTTATAGAAAAATATACAGAATTCTTTACAAAAAAATAAAAAACTTTCAGGATATGTTCTTCTGGTGAAAATAAAGAAGAAATTTCATATAAACATAGGTTCGGAAATGATTCGTTATCGAGTGTCGGCTGGTAAAGGATTTCGCCTTCAGGAAAATTAAGTTAGATTATAATTCTTGGGACCCAAATTAAGGGATAAATTTATGGGTCTTATACGGTATCTGATCTGAAAAATTGAAAAAAAGTCACAAAACTAACTGTACTTTAGGTATTTTTTGAGAAATTTGGGATAATAGATAAAAGGTTTGGAGTCAAACACTATTTTATATTTGGAGTAATATAATTTTTTTAAATAAACACTTAAGAAATTTGAACCGGACTAAGCGCGGTGCCATACACCACGACTTACGTGTCCCAACTGCTCGCTTGTCATATATTTACTAAAATGGGTAGGCGCACCCCATTAACTACTAAAAATACATATGACATCCGTAAATTAAAATTTACTTTGTCTAGACAGCAATTCGCTGCCACGCCTAGGTCACTGAATGCCAGCAAGTACCTGTCCACCATATTTAAGCGCTTGGAGCCTTAATTGGCTGGTGGTCAGCCATATATACCTCTAGGTTAGCTTCCCAAAGTAGTGCGGAAGGAGTCTTTTCCCCTTAGGTAAACTACTGATGTCGGTTGAACAAAGCAACCGCATCAAGGAACTCCCACACGGTCCGACAATGCGGCTCTCGCCAAATTTACTCGCCGCTTGTGAGTGGCCAATTTTCCCCTCAACCTCTAAGCTCCAGGGTGGCACCGTCTCTGCCCCCGTCTGTGGGGAAGTCCATTTGACTGGACCTCCCCACAGACGCACATCTCACCAGGTGCCAGGCGGAACCGAAACAGATATTGATTAAATTAACATGGTTTGTGAGCACCTGAGCACCCGTAGCCGTTAAAAACGAGCTTGAGGCATACCATCCCCCCAGATACTGTACAAATTTATACAAGGATCATCCCTTAGTCGTGCTGTGCCATTCCAGCTGCCATACATTCATCGCGAGGCTCTGGAGCCTCTTCCGCAGGCGGGAGATGAGCAACTGACCGAAATTTAGATCCGGTGCATTGTGATCGCCGTTCCGCTCCAATATTGGTCCGGCTCGAAACCGCATCACAAGTTCTTCGGCCTCCCGACCTCTTCGCAATTTCCGCATGGCTGTCCCAACTTTTTACCACTGAATCGATTGGAAGAGCCTTTCCCAATACGGTGGTAGCTTCATAGGAGGTTGTTTGTTGAAAAACACCAGTGCATACAATTAAAGGCTCTGTGCTGGGCACTCCTTAAATTTTGAAGAAGTGCTCTTTTTATATCCAACCTATGCGCCCAAACGGACGCCATGTAAGAAGTCATGCTTTCAAAGACACCTCGGTACACCAGTACATTTGATGGCCCGACAACCCATGGTCTTTCTGAGCAGTTCTCCTAAGTTTGTGCATTACCGAGACGGCGTCCGCCGCTACTTGCTTAATGTGGTTGCTAAACAGCAACTTCTCATCAAAAAAAAAAACACCTATGTACTTATGAACTCTAACTCGGCTGATACTTAAATCAGCCTTGAACTCGGTCTTTATACTTAATGTGGGGGTTACGACTGTACGATAATTTGTCTGCACCCTTGAGAAGCATGTACTATGTCTTGGGCACAGAAGTCCTTAAATTCTGCATGTCCATCCAGCCGTCTGCGGTTGACAAAGCCGCCTGCGCTCGATCTTCTAGCTGCCGTCATGAGTTACCACGAACTAATAGGAGACAGTCATCTGCGAAAGCCTGGGTCGTGACCCCTTCTGGGAATGTCAATCCCAGAAATCCGTCAAAGACCAGGTTCCACAGCAAGGGACCGAGAACGGAACCCTGCAGACTTCTCCTTGTGACGAATTTTTCCAAAACTAGGTGTGCATCTTTAAATAGAGGAAAGTCTATTGGATCAATTTCCTAACAGGTTATGAAATAATGACAAGACCGTACTTTAATAATCTACAAAAAATAGTGACCTCCAAGGGAGAGTGTATTAGCGGAAACAGAAGAGGAGAAGCTAGCAAATGTCACCGATCATGAAGAGTTAGTAGAATTCGTTAAAGAGGAGTGCGTAAGGGCAAGAGTAATCGTGACAGTCCCAGATGGACATCTCGCATACTGGTGCGACTCAGACTTGGATATCCTAAGGAAAAAGTATAGTCGGCAAGAAGGAGATTACAACGGGCCAGTAGCAGGAACTGTTTAATAAGTAGAGATATTCCTAAAAAAGATTATGTTATGACCAAGTCGGCATATACTGCGGTGATTAAGAAAGCAAAAATTAAATGCTAGAGTGTGCTCTGTAATGACATAAATAATGACCCCTGGGGAAGAGGTTATAAATTAGTTACCGGGAAACTGGGACGGCGTTTATTAGTGACTGACGATGACACAGTACGACAGCAAATGGCATTGATATTTCCAGCGCGAAAAGACCCGACCAGAGAAACAATAGTAGCAAAAGATAAAAACGGTTGTTCACAATGCAGGAACTAATAGTGGCCGGGAAAAGGTTGAAGTTGAAAAAGAGTCCAGGGCCCGATTGTCTGCCCGTAAAGATAATTCGAATACTAGTAGAAAAAGTCCCTGTTACTTTACTTGATGTTTTTAACGACATGCTGATGAGCGACTATATACCCGATAAGAGCCAATCGCACCGCAGCACGCTTCAACTCGCCGGCCGTCGATATACGCTCTCTCTCACATCTCAACCTACCCATAGCGTTACTTGCACTCACGTATAACATTCCCGACCACCTGGCAGGTAAAAAGTCCCAACAAAATGGCCTGTTCTTTTAAAAATACTTTTTTCGGAGTATATATATTATTCTGTCTAAACCTCAGCATGCCTCAAATATATTTTTTCGATAATTATGAAATACAATTTTAAAACGGTCTGGCAAAATTTTAAACCCGACTAAATAATCTGGCTTTTTTATTTTTTATTTCATTAAATACTAAATTCGAAGGTATTAAAATTACAAAATGCCTCAAGAATGTTTTTGCAAATAAAATTTCGCAAGGTTAAAAATTCAAGGGTTGGCTAGGCCCCACTACCCTTCAGCATAGTCTTCCATTTTGTATTCAAACATTACAAAAGAAGTGTTGCAGAAATGTTCACGATGCCTCAATTACCTACCCTATAATGTTTAACAGCTCTCCTACTATTATACCACATTGTTTTCAAAATTAACTGTTCGCAAATGCCAATTTTCGTATTACTCCAATATATTCTAACAAAGTTCCCAATCCATAATCGTACAAATAATATAGTAATCTAATCAAAGAAATAGATGAATGAGTGAAACACATATATATTTAAAATTACAAACTGAAAGACAAAAATAATCCACATTTATAACAATAAATTTAACATATTATTATAATGTATAGCATACAATAAAATAAATTAATATATTAAACGTTAAAAAATCTACAGTGAATGCTAAGAGACTATAAATTCATAACATTATTCAGTTGTCTTATCTTATTAATATTTCTTGTTTCTTACTATACACTATTTTATAACGTATCTTTTATTATTTCTCCATTATGATATTATTTTTCCCGACATATTTTAGATTATGAATTTATTGTATTTTATTTTATTTGATTTCTATGTAAATTTAAATAATTTTACATTCTGGTTCTATCTATTTTTTATTTTAAGTCTATTTTGTTTAACATAATTTTCAAATTTAAATCTTTGTTGTTTTTTATTTTTATGTATCATGTTAGAAAAATCATGTATTTTTATTTAGTTAAATATTATATTTTTAATTAGTTCTTTTATTAATAATCTTGTTATAATGATATGAACTCGCAGCTAGCGGTCAATGTTTCTTTTGCCACCTACGCCAAAGATAAACATGTTGAATAAAATAGCATATGTAATTTTCAACTAATAATAAAATAAATGTAAAAAAATGTTTAAATCCTCAATATTTAAAAACTCTGTGGCGTATTTCAAATAAAAATCTGCCAAGGGCAAAGCCATGTTATGTAATCCTTTGCCGGTTTTTTTTCTTGTTTTACAAATTATACATATAAACATTTTAAGTGTTCAACCATGAAGTTGAAATTGTTTTTAACTCTTTCTATAAACAAATATTTTCAATTCATCCGGTCTTAAAGTAGATCTAAAATCACAAATAAAAATTTAAGGTAATATCTTGAACGCAGTCCGAAAACATGTACCTTACACTAACATGAAAAATCGAAAAAGATGTGGACGTTTCCTTAAAAAATAAAAGACAAACATAACAACTATAGTTAAAAAATAATAAATTGTAACAAAAATTATATTTTTAAAGTTGGCTAAGTTTTAAACCAAAAGACATTATTTGATAATATAAAATTTAAATTTAAAAAAGAATGAGGGAATAAATATAAGGAAAGAAAAGCTATTAATTTAAAATATGTACACGAAAGAATCAGTTAAAATTTAAAGTAAGAGAAGATGTGAAGAAAGGTAAACTCTTATTCAGAAAACCCTTAGACAAGAATAGTCTGTATCCATTATTTTTCAATTTATACATGTAGAAGAAAGAATCTAGAAATTGAATGATACATTATTTGAAAAATATATAACAATTCTAGAACAGAAAATAAACATCTTAAAATTAATTGACATCATTGTTTTTTGACAGAAACCAAAAAGTGTTAAAAGAAATACTGAACGACATTTATTTATCGTTATGAGAGAAATTCAATTTGAGAATAAGTAATAAGACTAAAATAAGGGTAATAAAAAATGAGAAAGAATAAAAATGAGAAATTAATTATTGAGATAGATTTTAATAGCTAAACTCGGGACCGTTAAGGAAATAAGGAAGAATGATATTGGACTGTTTGCAGAAATAGTTAGCGATTTACAATCGATACGACTACTTAAGGCCATGAAGATTGAAGTTAAGGACATTGAGGTTGCACAAAAAGATACGTTAAATATTTCAAAAGGAGTGGTCATGTGCAGGGACTTGATGAACTGCACAGAGGAAGAAATCGTCGAAGAACTTCATGAACAAGGAGTAGTAGCGTGTTGACGATTGAATACACGACGCAATGGAGAAGTCGGATATCCGCATCCCTCCATTAGGGCGATCCGCGTCCTTGTAAGTCCTCCGCGTCGGATATTTTGACCTTCAAAAACCTAAGTATCTAGAGAAGATAAAGGCTGGTTTTCATACACTGGATGTTACGTCCGTTCATCCCGACTCCATTACGGTGCTTTGGATGTCAGAGATTCAGACACACAGGAGCACGATGTGCCAGGAAACAAATCTGCGTTTTCGGTGAGCCATTACATCCAGATGACCCGTACAAGGATCCACCTGAATGTGTTGTCATGGACGCCGCTCTGCGAGATCCCGGAATTGTCCGACTTATAAGGAAGAAGTAGCTGTTCAGGAAAAGATCATACAAAAGGCCAGCAACTTGGAAGGTAGACAAATTGTACTCAGTAGATCGCCAAATGTTGCGTCTTCTGCTCAGCTGCGTCTTCTGCGGTCCTGCAGCTATAAAAGATTTAATCTCCAAACAGCACCTGCTCTAGCAAGCATGGACATCAATGAAAAATTTAACAATAAACCATAAGAGTAAGTAGCCCAAAACTGACGCTGAAGAAAGCGGACGTCTCCCAAGAAAAGAGCTCTATACAACCTAGAAATGAGCCTTCAGAAGATGAACGAAAATAATGGTAAAACCTAAAATAGACCTGAACCTAATGTATCTCAGGCTAAAGTTAAGATTGAGAAAATCTCCTTCAGGAAATCCGGAAAGAAGACTGTTGACGATCGAATAGCAATGAAGCCTCCGAAAGAGGCTCCGAAAAAGGACTCCAAAAGAGAGGGCGAGCATTTTAACCGCCCCAAAAATTCCAGCAGGGATTGTAGCCAGCCTAAACTTTGAGGCAATGCTCACCCTTCCATCTGGGTCGGTATCAGCTGACGCCGGTCGCAATACATCCTCCCTGGCATCGGTGATGAGATTCCTATCTCCTAGGACTCAAACCTGTTGTCAGAGGTGGAGGCCATTAGGAAGATGAAAAAAAGAATAAAGGATGGCCTACGGGAAAACCTAGACAATAGTTATTATTGAAGTTTGTGTTTTAAGTTCTATATGAATTTAATTTATGGATATTAAGAATTGCAGGCACTTTACATCCGTTTTGACAAACGACAAATATTTCTTTTGAAATGGAATGAATGGATTTTAAGTAACAAGGGTTCTAGAAACTTGTCATTTTATATTTATCTTGGGGTTTTAATGTATTATGAGATTTCGGTATTATGGATGATCAGTTTCGACAAAACTAGTCTTCTGACTTGATTGGGTATCATGAGAATGTTCTAGTTTTGGGACAAGAGTTAAAGACTACAGCAGTCGATGCCCTCAATCCCCAAAAAAAAACTAAATCAGATATTGCAAAATGTTATTATTCCTGTAAAATGAGGAAGAGCAAAATAAGTTAGGGATTTAAAGCAAAACAATACAATCGAGCGCACTTTAATTTTTTTTAAATATATATGGAGCTTAAAGAGTTAAAAATAAGAAGAAATTTTTAAGAATATTATTTGGAGAATAGATATTATTTGGAATATTATTTGAAAATATTTTGAACATTACAAACAGAAAAGGAGAAAGGAAAAAAATAGATGTTATTGAAATGTACTATTACAAGAGGATATTGAAAATTAGGATGGCTGTTAAAATTAGGAACAGAGAAGTCTTAAAATAAACAGGACAAAATTATTTAATTTCATAGTGGAAGGATAGAAAATCATAGTGTAAATATGAAACCGAAAACTATAGAAGCTAAAGAAAGGAATATAGTAACAGCACTTAGAATAGTAAATTTCGTTAATTTTGTACTGAATTTAATAACTTGAGCCTTATAATAAATCAAAATTAATAAAGTTTAAACAAATACAGAACGGAACTTTTTATGTAATCAATTTGTTTGGCAATTATTTATCCAATGTCAAAAATAATCTTACTTTATTAGCATTGTTTTCATGGACACAAAACATCACTGATTAACAGCTAATAAAAAAACTATCACTGTAAAGGTTTTTCGTTCTTTTTTTTAAATATATTTCTGTAGTTTTCCAAGGGTTTTTTTAGATCACATCAGGGGAGGGTATTAAGTTATTTTAGTGACTTTATTGTTTAACAAAATACGTTTTGAGCATTAAAAGTTAAAAATTGCGAAAAAAAATTTTTCGTTTTGGGAGTACCCTTATTCAAGGGGAAGAAGCATTCCAGTAAAATTAATTTTTAAGAAAATAATCATAAATTGGTGATAATAAATTTAAAAAAAAAAGTTTTTTTAATTGTTTAAAAAATATATAGATAGTAATTTTTTGGGTAGGAGGTGAATATTACATAAAAACGTTTGGCAATACGTGGTCTCGATAAAAAAATTTCAACCTTTATAAGAACCGTTTTTTGCTAAAGTGCCCCAGTAAATATCTGAAATTTTATTTCGGTCAAAACATCCCTACCCTTTTCCCAATTTTTGCAAAAAACTAATACACTTCCCCCCCCCCACACCAAACTGAAGGTAGTAACTGTCCACCAAGTTTGAAGAAAATCGGTTAACAGGTTTACATTTATAAGACCTAATACTGGCTATCTTAACACGTACATACGCACAAACGTCCATCCGATAAAAACAGATTTTTTGGACTTAGGAGGATTGGAAAAAAAAAACAATTTTTGGCAAATTATTTATGATTTATTTAATTTTTTTTTTTAATGTCTTCTTGGGAGACAAAACTTAAAAATTACCGTTTATTACTTTTTTCCGATCTCTATACTTCCCCGTTATAGGTATCAGAACTCCAAAAAACAATAAAATGTTTAAGGTTTCGGCGAGAGTTTGCCATCAATTGAAAACATCAAAAATCGAAAATAAAAATCCAACACTTTATTTACAAGGGCTATTCAGAAAGTAAGGAACGTTTCCACCTGACGCCACCAGGCGCACGCCAATCGCGTATATATTGGTGTGCTCGTGCTCGGCACCTCAGTCAGCCGTGACAACAGGAACATTTCCGCACTGCCCGTTTTTTTATATACAAATTTGAAATGTGTGCTGCAATCGAAAATCTCGCCAATTGTGAGGTGCGGTCTGTGATTGGTTTTTTGTTGGCAAAAAACTTAAAACCAATAGAAATTCATCGGGAACTGTGTGAAGTGTACGGTAACAACGTAATGACTGAAAGTTCTATCAGGAAGTGGTGCATTCACTTTAAAAATGGCTGAACAAACATTCACGATAAAGAGAAGAGTGGACGTCCGAGCATTGTGACTGACGATCTGGTCTCCAAAGTTGACGAAAAGATTCGTGAAAACCGCCGTTTTACAATAACTGAGCTTTCTCTATGTTTCCCACAAGTTTCACGGACTATATTGTTTGAAATTGTTTCACAGAAGCTAGGCTACCACAAATTTGTGCAAGATGGGTGCCAAAAATGCGGCACTGAGTGGTTGAGATCACAGGCGGCAGAATTCTATGATACAGGAATTTCAAAGCTTGTCCAACGCTATGATAAGTGCCTGAATTTGTATGGTAATTATGTTGAAAAGTAGTATTTTAGTCCCTCTTTCACATGTATGTAATAAAAAGTTTTTGTTGTACTTGGTTTTTTTAAATTCCAAAACGTTCCTTACTTTCTGAATAGCCCTCGTATTTATAGTTTTTCAAAAAGACATTGTCGGAATAATAAAAGTATAGATATGTATGAAAGGCGAGATAATAATTGTTATATATTTTCCTACTTCATTTTCTCAAACACAAAAATATACACCGTTAAATATTTTCTTTCTGCTCTACTATTATTGTAACTAAATGATAGAACTTTTTTAATATAAAAAAATACAAAATCTTCGAGAAATAATTGGAGATAATTGGAAAAAATTTTTTTATATACTTAATAACACAAATCATATAATAAAAATTTCGTAAAATTTTCTCAAATATGTTGCACAAACTCTTGCCGGCCCGATTTCATACTTTTATGAACGAATTTGAACGAACTTCAGAATTTTAAGCTTAACATTATTATTTATTGTTCTACGCAAATGCATTACGATCTCAACAATAAGTTCAACTTTGTTCGTTACGGCGAAAATATTCGTTCTTAAAAGTATGAAATCGGGCCGGCAAGAGTTGATATATCGTCTAAAATTTCTGCGAAATTTTAAACGATATATCAAGTCTGGTCAATAACTAGCCATATATTATTAAGTTCTTCTTATTTTTATGAAAAAACAACTTCAAAATTCTCATCAAATAAAGCACTCGATCTTCATGAATGAATTTTTTTTCTTTCACTGCAGTAAAAATGAAATTAATACTGATATAGTTCATATGAGTCAGTTTTTCTAGTCGATATCTAGTCATTTATTAGTATTTGAGTTTTTATTTTCATTTATTTAAGCAATTGCATGTGAAAACGGTTCAGCATTATTAAAAAAAAATGTTTTAATAGAACTGATACAAAATTATCAAAAAATACAGGTCTCAAAACGGTAAAGAAGTTGAATAATTATTTTAAATAAATATAGAGCAATAAATAAATAATATATATGTTTGTATAGAAAAATATATATGTATGTATACATGTGATATATATATATATATATTTATTTATTTACACTACATTTACATACACACACATATATATATATATATTTCTTGTGTGCGTGTGTATGAAAGTGAACTCCTCCTAAACGGCTGGACTGATTTTGATGAAATTTTGTGTGTGTTCAAGGAGATTCGAGAATGATTTAGACTCACAATTTGGTCCACTGCAAAATGTTTTTTTAATTTATTTTTTATTTATAAGTAGTTGTTGATTTTGGAATGTTTTACATTGGATCCGGCAGACTGCACTACCATCGCAGTATCGAATATTCAATAATATTCTATTATAATTTTAGTTTATCCCGACAGTTGGTACTGCGATCAAATTGTCGTAATTTTGTTACGCAGAAAAATTTTCGCGAGAAAACAGTTTTTTAATAAATAAGAGGCTAATAAATCAGATAGAAATGTAAACAAAGGAAAACCAATCAGATCAATGCAAGATGGCCGCTGTCAATCACAAAGAGCCCGTATGGCCGTTGCCAATGTAAACAAAATCACAACTGATTAAGTAACAAGTAGGCAGCACTGCGATCGCGTTTAGAATTGTGCGTGTATTGAGAAATATTATATTATTATTTATTGAAATAACGTTTTAAAGTGTAATTAAAAAATATACATTGTGGAAATTTGTAAGGTACAATATTGAAGTGAAAATGTTTTTTTATTTATTTATGTGTTGTTGATCTTGGGATGGTTAAGGTTCACAATTGGGTCCGGTAGGCAGCGTGTGGGTCCATTAGGCAGAGCTGCGATCGCGTTTTAGAAGTTTTTTTTTTAATTTTTGGTTTATCAGTCAAACACGGTAGTTGGTGCTGCGATCGGATTCTAGGAATTTTTTTTATTTTGTTGCTTTTTCGCATATCAGTTACTTACGTCGTAGCTTAGTGTTGTTCTTACATTAAAATTCGTATTTAGAGAATAGTTTGAATTAAATCCGATAGGTAGTGCTGTTTTGACAGTTGGATTTATTTACATTCTGAATTTTATAAAGTTAAAGGTGAAATTTTATAAGGTTCCGTAATGGTTTGTAAGTTTCTTAATGTTCACCATTAATTGTAATGATTTTGCAGCCACAACACTTTTCGTTAAAAAATTATTTTCCCCCGAATACTGTTATTAGAGAGTGGTGTGAATTAAATCCGATAGGTAGTGCTGTTGTTTTGGATTTATTTACATTATGACTTTTATAAAGTGAAAGGTTAAATTTTGTTAAATTGCTAATGTTCAGTTTTTTAAGGTTTTATGAAACTTTCAATTGTTGTCATTTAATCTGTATGTATACTCAGATCTAGCAATAGCAAAGCATTGCCGAGTCTGCTAGAATTGCGCGCTTATTGAGAATATTATATTATATTATTATTTATTGAAATAACGTTTTAAAGTTTAATTTAAAAATGTACATTGTGCAAATTTGTAAGGTGGAGTATTGAAGTGAGTATTTTACATGATTTTTTCATGAATTTTAATGATGTATACACGTGCATTCAACAACAATCAACTTAACCTACAAATTTAAATTGTCAGTTCTCATTTGATTCTATGCAACTTATGAAGTATTGAACGGCTCTTTGAAAATAAAAATTTAAGTTTGTAAATAAATTATAACATTTATAAAATTAAAATATAAGTTACTTATAATATAGTTTAAAGTGTATTTAAAAAATTGAATTTATAATGTTTTAGCTGATTAATTTTATAAAAAGTTTTCTAAAATTATTTTTAATTTACAATTATCTAAAATTTGGTAAAATAGATGTTAAAATAAAGAATGAGAAAAAGATAAAAATGTCTACTAAAATTTTAACTACGTTGCTTTTTACAGTGCTTTAATTTTTTTATTAATTGATTAATTAAGCTCTTACATGGTTATGAAACATCAAAATTATTAAATAAAAAAAAAAATATGTAGGAGGTACTTTTTTAGAATGATGTTAAGTGAAAATTAGTAGTAATGTGGATGAAAATTTATTAATTACACTAATTATTAATTTTACGACGTTTCGATTTTTTAATTCTATTTCATCGGACATTTCAATATTTTGTGAAAATAAATATTAACCATACTACACATAATTAATCAATAAACCCATTACAATAATACAACAATCACAAACTGATAATATCATACTAATAGTCATTTTAATGAAATTTAAAACACATTCCTGCTAATTTTAACTTAATTAAGTTACTTCTATTTATGTGTGTGCATTTATTACAGAATAATGCCGCGTGAGGACAACGTCTGTCGGGTCCGCTAGTATATATATATATATATATATATATATATATATTCATTAAATGTACAATTTTTCGAAATATCACGACCCCAGCGCCACCAAATAGTTCTAATTGTAGAATAAAAATTTTAGCAATTTATTTCTATTTTATTTATTCCTTTTTTAATAAAACTGGTATAATCTCTTGTAAACTAATACTTTTATTTTTTTTAATAAGTGATGGGGCTTAAAAAAATTGTTTCATCTTCAGTAGTTTCATTTACATAATAATATTTACTTTTAAAACAAGCTGTTGTATATTTTCTTTTAAATTTTATTATTTCAAGTATACATTATCAAGATTTTGTACGCTACCTAATACTATCAATACTGCTATCCAGCGGTGCGATTCGTAGACGGGTTAGGAGAAAAAAATCAGGGTTACAAGAACAAAGATTTCACATTTTCAAATTAAAAAACGTTGAATTACGAAGATTATCACATATTTATTGGAAAAAACCTATATTCATTAAGAATGTCTATTTCTGTGATAATATGTAGCTTTATTTCATCAAAATTATTTTTTTCAAAAATTTTGAAATGTTGATTTGCGAGTTGGTCAGAGTAAATAAGTCTTTCGGTGTGGACAAACGCTCGCCGGCGTCATTCTACCAAACGACCTGTATCAACATATATCTCTATACACGAAAAAGTAAAAATGTTGGCATCCCTCCATCTATTTCAATCAGTTTAAAACAGCTGAAAGAATTTTTTTTTACTATACATGACATCAACAGACATTCATTAACTACAAGTCTTCTTGCAAAAATATACAATTCAGTAGCATTTTTGTTCACTTTGTTTTTTCCGTAGACGGGTAGAATAGAAAAAACTACAGTTAAAAAGAGGGCACTGTAATTAGCGGTATTTCCTATGAAGAGCAGTGCTCTTTTATGGTCAGCCAGTCATAATAAAAATAATGAAATTAATTGAAAAAATAAACAAATAAAATTAAAAAATCTAAGAAGTTTATAATTTAAAATGAAAATATAATATAATTTATATTCTTCTATATTATGTTACTTTGTCCAACAAAATAACAGACTGCCCTGATTTGTAAAGATTTTAATTTATTTTATTTATAATAAAAATAATATTGCGTCTATAAAGAATTGTACTTATATAGGATCATATGAATGAATCCTTATAATATTAACAAAGAAAAGATATAACTACAAAACGTAAATTATGTTCATAATAACCTTCCGTTTCACAATCCAGTACTCATTGTTATCATAGCAACACAAAAGCTAAGCTGGTTTATATTTTTAATTTTTTTTTCAAAATATAAAAATATAGCTTGTTTGGTCTGCAGAGTTAAATATTACAAACTAATTAACCTACTTTTTTTAAATAATAATTTTTATAATGTAATTTTTACGGTCATTAAATACTAAAACGGATAATATCGATAGTTAATGCAATAGAATTAGATGATCAGTAAGAAAATGCAACTAAGTTGCAAAATGCTGTAAATTTGGGTTTTTCCTACTTTTTAAAAGAGAGGAGCTTTTCAATTATATGCTCGCATATGACTTATTTCATTCATATAAATAAATACTCATTCCAAAATAAAGTTTCGACAGAAAATCTAAAACCGTTCGAGATAAAGACCGGGGTAAGACAAGGTGATAAGCTCTCACCATTCCTTTTTAACTGTATACGGGACAAGTTATTAAAGAATGGAGAAAAAAGTGAAAGAACAAAAGATTAGCTAAAAAAAAAAATCAGGCTGGGATATAAGAAAAACAACTTAACAAAAGGCTGTCTAGCGTTCGCCGATGATCTGGCTATTACAGCAGTTCAATAAAGAGAACAACGAAGCTAACAACTCACAAAAGAACAAGCAGCAAAGATAGGAGTGCAGACCTCCTTTGAGAAAACAAAATTCGTGATGAAGATCAAAGTGCGCGTAAAAAACTAGTAACGAAATAAGGGACAAAACAACAATAGATAACATTAACAACCACAGTAGAATTAACAAAACCGAAAAATTTAACTGTCTACAGAAGATAATTGAAGTCAACTTCTCTAAAAAGGAAACCATCAGGTCAAGTAATCAACAAAATAGAACTAGCCTATTGATTATCTATATAAATAAATAAATAAATAAATATATATATATATATATATTTAATCTCCGGAACCACTTTTATGTATTACTTTAGGGGATGAGATGAATGACAATTTTTGAAGCGTGTGAAGATGTCATTCCTGACCGGGATTCAAACCCGGAACCTTCAAATGAAAAGCTGAAACGCTACCACTCACGCCACGGACGCCGGCAGCCCATCAATTATCTAAGAACATCTATAGTAATAAATCAACATAAATGAATAGTAAATTAAGACATTACGTTTGAGTTGTTCGTCCGGAAGCTCTATATGCAACTGAATATCTGATATTTAACAAAAAAACGTTTAATTAATAAGCTAGAAACAAAAGAACGAAGAATATTCAGAAAACATTCTAGGTCTCATCACAGAAGGAGAAAAATACAGAAGACACAATAACGAACTGTGCATGAACATAGAGAAAATATCGAATGTAATCGGAAAAAGAAGAATCCTCTTCTATGGTCATTTACAAAGAATGAACCCAAGTAGGCTATTTACTCTTTATAAAAATCTAAAAAACCAGATCAGAGAAACGGATAAATAGATGAAAGAATTGAAAATAACACAGAAAAACATCAAAGAACGAGAAATAAATTACAAATCATCACATATTACCAGGAAAAAGAAAAAAGACTTCAGATACACGACTACAGCATACCAAAGTTTCAATGAACCTAAATGATAGTGTATAGTGTATTTCCAAAACTTTGTAGTCGTTTTGGAGATTTTCGAGTCTCAAAACTTTATACATAGGCCTGTAAATAAATAAATATACAAGGAAACCACTCTACTCCTCATACCTCAAAACGTAAAGAAAATCCATTTTCATCCATCACTCGCCCCATGTGACCGAAAGCAATACCGTACTACACAGTCAACATAAACTCAAATTTATTCGTTCTTAAATTGAGCGTAACTCAAGAACAGCTCAACCAATCTTCATAAAATTCTCATATCCACAACTTCAGATATATTACTACAGCATATCTAAATTTCAATAAAATTGATCTACAAGTTTTGAAAATTTTCGAGCCGCAATTTTATACATAAGCCTTCCTTATATATATATATATATATATATATATATAAGTAAACCGCAAATTAAGTGATAGGTAGTATCTTCGAACTCCTCATACCTCAAAAAATAAAGAAAATTTATTTTTACCCCCCACCACAAATTCCACCATGCGACCGAAAGTAATATCGTACTTTTCTTCGAAAAGTTTGTAAAAAATGCAAGATAATGAAGGAAATGTGGAAAAAATAGAACGTAAACAAAAAAAATTAATTTAGAATGTTATCGTAAAAGAGATTAATTTAGAAACACAAAATAAAATGTTAAACAGCTGACCAAGAAAGGGGATGATAATATTTAACTGACAACGTTTTATATTTATTTGTACCATTACAATTCTAGAAGGTTAACACCGATTTTCATCGGATATATGACACTCTTTACCTCAATACTACAAATTTTAAATTCGAATTTAGCAAATAAAACAAAATAACGAAACGTGAGCATCATTTTGTAAGCTCGAAGAATCAAAATTATCAGAAATATAACAGTAGATTATTAAAAAAAAACCTGTTTTTCTTATTTAGTACTTTTATTTATAGTCGCATCAGCAATTAAAGTCATTAGCGATTTATCAGTGTGATGTAACTGTACCGGTAAATGGTTAGTCTTCTACAAACTTAGACCGACCATTCCTGAGACGTGTGGCTAATTGAAACCCAACCATCAAAGAACACCGGTATCCACTATCCGATCTAGTATTCAAATCCGATTAAAAGTAACTCCCAAATAAAATTAAAGTACGATAACTACCTTTATTTAGATTTGAACCTGAGAACTTCGAATTCGAAATCAGCTGATTTACGACAAGTTTACCACTAGACCGATTCGGTGGGTTTTAAAAAACTATTTTAAAGTTCATCAAATAGACTTATAGGATTAAAGAATAAATATATTTTTATAGAATCTATAGAACACCTATAAATATTCGCATAGGAGAACCCCACAATAAAAAATAATTCGATTCTCTACTTTCTCTTGTTTCATAAATATTTTACTTATTTTTATACAGTGTGATATTGTGATTGAACATTGACTATAATATGGATTTTAGTCTTTGCTGACATTTTTAAAAATAGTTTAGCATTATACCTTTTCTTATGATTAAATTACTGCATTTTACTTAATTTTTTGGTCCTTTTTATTTTTTTCTAGTTAGTATTATTACTTATAATTTGTAAGGTAGAATACACTGAAACTCACTATTATTGGGGAAGGCAGACAGAAATTTTAAATAGAAACTGCTCCAAGTATAACAATTTATAATGATAGTAGTCAAATGACAAAAGCTACATTTCAAATAAATTAAAAATATACTTCTAATTTTAATTAAAATTCTGAGTTCTCAATTACAAAATGTTTGAGAAAAAAATTTAGATTCATCAAATATATTTAATAATAAATAAAATAAAATGTTTAATTTTTCTTGGTATACTTTTCTTAAATTATGTAAAAGTTTTAAAGAGAAATATCTAACCATACCTTAACAGAATTAAGACGGAACTGGAGGAGGCTATCTGTAATACCATATGGAGATGTAATATAGTTTAGTATAGAGGAAGTATAAGCTTTGTTGTCCAATTATCTATACGTATCTAACGAGCAGAACAGCTTATATTACCGCGGGGACATCTCTGACTGGTGGTGCAGCTTCTACTGTTGGCTCCTGGACGTATAACCACGGAACGATGTAATTACTCCCTTCAGTTTATGTAATAATAACCCATAACACAAACTACATAATTATAAATGTATAATATAATCTGTAGAAATTTAATGAATAAATTAAGTAAACTAGGTGATGAAACCGTATTTTTAATTAAAAAAATTCTTTAATTAAAAATACTCGTTATAATTAGACTAGAGGAAAATAAATTAAATTACTTGTGTCGTGAAGATATTTTTTATTAATCAACGTCATAACCCAGATATATCACAGAATTTTTTTAATATATTTTGCAAATAAATGAGTAACAACTTATATAAATATGATACATCAATTCTGATTAGCGATGCTTGATAAAGTACCGGATTGGGAGAAAACAAACTACAAGCTATAAAAATGAAGCACTATAGAAAAGGAAAGGAGGAGACCGTTTGAAGGACAAACCGATTATTTAAATACTGTGAGAGTTTGTAAGATAAGATAGGAAGACAAACCGCTACAGATTATGAAGATATGTATAAAGGCATATAGATAAAGAAGGAATACAAATATGTTAAATTCCAAGGTATAGAGGAAAGTGACCAAACATATTCTACTTTTTTACCTAGATTCACTTTCCTAAGAATAGTTCTATAAGGATATTAGGAAAAGAATATGTAAGTGAAGATAGTAATTGTAGAAGAATGAATGTAGATGAAAAAATTCCCGGTCCCGGGTTCGAATTCCGGTCAGGCATGGCATTTTCACACACGCTACAAATCATTCATCTCATTCTCTGAAGCAATACCTAACGGTGATACGGAGGTTAAAAACAAAACAATGAAAAAAGTGAAAGAAGTGAAAGAAGAGATAAGGAAAAAGCAAGTGGAGGAAAATGAGAGAAGCAGACGAAGAGAAAGAAGAAAGAAAAAGTAATGTACAAAAATTAGCAAAACATGAAGAGGAAGAGAAAGATGAAGGACGAGGATATATAGAAATAGGAGAATTAGAAGAGAAAGGAGGAGGAGAAGACAAAAAAGAGAAGAAAGCGTAAGAAAAGTAGGATACGGTGAAAGGAAGAATAAGAAAGACGGTTTTAATAGGTGAAAAATTTAATAACGGAGAAAGGTGATCTTCCTCCTTTCTTTAGAAGAAAAAATGAACTAAAACAAGGAGAAAGAGAAAGCTGGATGTTGAAAAATAAGAGAATTGACAGACTACCAATCTATTCTCTCGGATGTAACAGTTTTTCTTTGGTGATGTTTTCGTAAATTCTAAATATAAAAAATATCATTTTCTCATCAAACTGATAAAAATTAAATTAATATATGATTACTTTACCGCTAGTAAACAATTAAACTTAACTGAGAAAATATTTTAGGATTAACAGTTATGCATGACAAATCCTTCAGTTTTGAAAAGAATTCACAGACAATAATAGGAGTTTGGTTATGTAATAAACGAGGTGGTTTCATAATCAAACGATCTAACGATTTCATCGACTGCAAATGTAAAATCTTCACATTTTGTTTTGAGAAAAAAAATAGGTTAAAATTACTTCTTAAGTAATAAGATATATAATAATATAATTCCGCATCTCAGTTTGTGGCATCAGTCTGAATCCGTACGTACATGGAAATTAAATAAAAGACTAAGCTAATCCAGGATAAAGTTTGTAGGTATTTATAACACAAAATTTTGTTTAGGTATGCTCATAGGGCATTTTTATAACAAAATATATTTTTATGAAAACCTTAAATTGTTGATGGTATCACCACACAATGTGATTCTTGCTGCCTGATAGCTGTTAAGATATCTGATAGCTGATATTACCAATTCTAAAAACATTTCCCGCCAATTTCTACAAAACAGAATCCACTTTATTTTTTACACTCTGTAATTGATGCTTCATGTAGATGTTAAGTGTAATGTTAACTACAATACCAGTAATATTATTTATTATTATTATTATTATTATTACAACCTTACTAAACCCTGCACCAAATTTATTTTTTGAAAATAATATATTAGTAAAATTAATTTTTGTTATTATGAAAATTTATTATCCATGCAAATAAAATTGGTCTACAAATTTTCTAAGAAAAAAAAACAAGGAATGGTTTTCCGATGGCAAACAGAATTAAATTCAAACCATTAAAATTTCGGAAAACAAAGAATAAATGTGGTCCAAAAATTTTAATAACTCGGAGAAATCATTACTCTAAATGTAATTGAAAAAAAAAGTCATAAAAAGTAGAATACAAAAAATGGAAATTGCCTGTGATCTCACAAAGAACATTTACAACAAAAAATTCCTGTCATATAACTCAAAATTATGACAATATAAAACTATGGTCCTACCAGTAGCACTATATAGAACAAGAAATAACAAAAGTAAAGATAAGAATTCTAAGAAAATATACGGACCAAAATATCAAAATGGAATTTACAAATTGAAAAGTGAAAAAAAAGAAATTCACAAATATACAGAAAAAATTGGGAATTTAATTCGAAAAAGAAGATTAAGATTATCCGTACATTTAAACAGACTGACAAAAAGATTTGTTACAAAATAGAACCACACAGACCAGTGGGTTTAAAGAAATAGAAAAATATTTAAATATATTGAACATTATTAAAGATTTAATTGATGACAGAAGTGAATTTAGAAAACTGATAGAAGAATCTAAGTTCCCAGTGAAAAAAAGATATATACATAGGAAACAAAAACTGAAAGAATGAAGGGAAAATGAAATCAAAGATCTAAACGCTATCCTTAGTTAGTGGTCAGTGGTCAGAACGAAAAAAAAATGCTGCAAATATTGACAGAATGTATTATTTAAAAAAATAATAAATTAACATACAGTCCGCATAAAATAATGCCACAGAAATAAAGAGCATAATCTATCAATGTTTCTTGCCAACAAACTGATCACTCTCTACTTAGATGACCTGACAAGAAGTAAGCCATATACTGGTAGCAAGTATCGTGTACAAAGTAAATAACGATCATCTTAAACTAAATACAAGTTAATTGCTACAAAACAATAACTTTTGGAAATAGAGACCGTTTCTACTTCTGTCGCGTTTTGCTTTACTCGATTTGTAACAATTTATTATGTATAGAATATGTTATAAAGAATTTATTTTTCATGCAAAATGAATCAACTTTAATCCACGGTGAAATATAAAAAAAATCGCACGCTCTTGAAATAATAATGCCGCTCTGGTGTACGACCTCATGAAAAAAGACCCGGATAGATTCGAAAAATTGAGAAAAGTCGATAGACATATTATTTCGATTCAAAAAATGAGAAGAAAAAAGAGTAGCTGCGTGTAAGTATCCTGTTCGCAAGCTCCACAGAAAAAAAAATATTTAAAAAATTTGTTAAAGAGATTACTACAAAACCCGTCGGGCCGCTTCTATCAATATACCGAAAAAGTACACGAATTGTGAAAAAAATAATTTTGACATGACATATAGAGAACCGTAAATCAATTTCATAAAATATATAAGAGTTACCGAGAGTTAAAAATTTACAGAAACATGTGAAAGATTGAATAAAATTCTAAAAAGTGAAGCCAGTTTATGAAGGTTTTAAATGGAAAGAAAAACTTGAAAACAGAAGGAAACTTCTATCGCAAAACATAACGTACGATTTAAATGAATACAATACCTTGGCGCGTTCAAAAAATCAGAACCGATAACAAGCAGGTCGTATACCCTGATGTAACAAACATTCTACTGGTCACACCTCTACTAAATTATCCTTCAAGGAAAGGTCTAAAAACTCCAATTTCTAAAGGCAGTAGATTAATACATGCTAAACGAGAAATGGGATTTATCTCGAATGCATTATTTTTCCTGGAAAGCAAATGCAATAAGTGATGACTATCACGACTCTATGAACTGATAAATTTACTTAAAATGGGTTGAAGAAAACTTGATAGAAAATGTTTCTGATAATTAAGTAATAATTATAGACAACGTATCACAATTCATTAAAAATATCTTACTAACTCAAGAAAAAAAAGAAATGTAGTAACGGGTACGTAAATATTATTTCATTCTCGTCTATTATGCTGAAACCTTAACTATACACATTAATTAAGGAAAACAAATAAATAAATAAATAAATTGATTGTTTGATGAACTACAAAGAAAAAGGGACATGAACATCGTATGTTCATGTCCTCGGAAACTCGGAATTTATCGTCTTCGATGATGATGCAGATTTTGTTGTAGTTTTGTTTATTTCTATTTGTTTTTTTAAGTCAAAATTTTATTTTTCTAAACCCTAATTATAAGTTCAGTTAATTAAACTGATATTGAGGTTCAGCAATGAATCGGCATAATACCGAATTCAAAATAAAAAGACTTCTTGATGAGGTAACAGTGAATTTATCATACTATTTTAATATAAAATTTATCTGTGATAAAGTAATACGTTTGTGTAAGTCTAAACTATTGAGTATCATTTTATTTTTATTTTTTAAATTTAATTAATTCAATTATATTTTACTTTTTTAATTCTTAATATTTATTTATAGCTAAAGTTATTACATACATAAATTTAATAATACTGCATACAATTACTGTTCCATACATTAGCATTGGTGTATAAATATGTATAGTTATATACTACAACTTGTATAGTATTATAAAAATGAAGAAACCATAAATTACGCTGAAGGAAACTAAAATGTCAATTGGAAAAAAATTCTGTTGGGATAAAAAACTTCTGTGGTTCAACTTTTCATTACAACATTTGATGGATATTTCAAGATTTTAAATTAAAGGATTAAAGAGATATATGTAGATATAGAAAAAAATATAAATTGGATTCAAGAGATGCTTTGATTTTATAAATTTATATAGGAAGGTAAATAACTATGTTTATCGTTACTGTATACAAAGCTCTAAACCGAACTAGGTAAAAGAGAAAAAAACACGATTCAAAAAAAAATAGGTGTATAAAGATGCTTTTAATGTTTGTGAAAGTACAAGAAGTGTTGTTGTTAGTTTTTGGTTTGAAAAGCTATTAGGAAAGACGATACTATCAACAATAAGTGATGTACTTAATGGATGAGGTGTCAGAGTTCAGAAAAGAGATAGAGAAGAGATGTAAAGGTAAGGGAGAGCGTGCGAAAGTAAGTTGTTGAGAGCTGAGAGAGAGTACTTGTTGGATCAAAAAGAAGCGAAGTACTTAGATCATCTGATACAATAGGAAACGACACACTTTGTTTGTCTATTGAACTTAACGATAGTTAGAAAGGAAGGCAAAATTGTAAAACAAGAGAAGATTTTAGCGGTTTTAAGAGGGTAATTTGGTGTTCTTGATCATGTAAACCCTCGTACATTAACACAGGATTATAAATTTCTTCTAAAAAGACTAGTAAATTCTTTAATTTTTTTTTTTTACTATAAACTAAAAATTTTAATCGATTACATTGTTATGACTATAATTAAAAACATATCTTTAAAAAAAATAATAAATTTTATTATTACATTAGGTTTGTTCACTTTTAAAAATTTCTTTTAATTTACAAAAAAAAATCTGATGTGAACACCACATGACTTCCTTGTACGCCGATTAAATTACGTGTACATATACCCATTTGAAACTTATTTTATTTGAAAGTGAGATATGATCCTCCAATTCTTTAATAAAGTGGATAGTTACATAATTCCATTATGGTGGATACCACATTGCATCACATTTTTTTGTGGTGTCCGTATCAGCATTTTATACTAGTTTATGTATTAATTTTGTTTCACGTCGTTCAATTGTGGTGTAAGTGAGAATGTGTCGGATCCGTAACCATGAACACACCGGTTCGAATCCGACTTTATATACGTATATATATTTTTTACTTTTACTTTTAACTTAAATATATTGATTTATTAATAATTATTAATCTTTGTAATAACTTTTTCATTAAAATTAAAATGGATGGTCAAAATGGATATTTTCGTTGAAATCTGAAAACCGTAATTTTTCGCGATCCCAATACTTCCTTTACTTCGTAAAAGGAAGTAAACAATTACGTACATTATTAATTAATAAAAAGCGTAAAATAATTACATAAGGTAGAATTAATTTTTATTACTAGTTAAAAGTAATTATGAACTTTTTATGAAAAACTTTGTTTATTTAGCTTTTTTCTTTATAAATTAGAAAAACTTAGAAAACGTTCAAAATTCATTTCCTTAAAATTTGATCGTTAACAAACTTAACCTAAGCTCGCTAGTCAAGGTTATCGAGCGTAGGTTAAGTTTGGTTGGATAATCTTTATAATTTCTCTGCAAATACTTCCAAATACCCACTGATTTTGAAGAAAAAATTGAAAAAAGCGAGTGTCGAATTCTGAAAAAGAACCTATTTATTTATTTTTTAAAAATGGGGCCGAGAGAGTCTTGAACAATGACTTTTGTGGCATATACTCGTAAGTAAAACACTTAATTCACCGAACACATTGTTGACCGGATACTTAATATTGTCCATATTAATATCAAAGCGTGTGTACATATATTCTGATAAACGCTGCACACTTTAAATTGAAAAGAATCCAGGTGAATTGGTACCATCTTTTAATTTGACTGAGATATTAATGAAGTAATTTTATATAAAAAATTTCATTTTTATCGGGCGAGAGTTTTATCAGAAGCAATCGTATAAACGGTTTATCAGAACCAATCGTCTAAAATACAGAACACACAAATACTTTTTTTATTTAAGCGTGTAGAAAAGCATATAACTTATGATGTTGAACGTAATCAGTATATTGCAACTAATGGATTAGTACAGAATAAGACACAATGGAAAAGTGCATCAAATCAACAAAATAACAGACAAAATAAAATAAACCAAAAAGTTATAAAACCATCACCAAACACTAAGGAAATATGGGATTTTAATCTTTTAATTTTATTTTTCATTCCTGGATTTTAAATTTTAAATCCCCTTTAAAAACAAACTAGTTAACTATATTTGAATAGTTTTATTACGTGAACCACCAATAATCATTAATATATAAATATTTTTAACATGTTCTACAACAAACTTTATAATTTTACACTTATTGTAGAAATTTCTTCATTCTGTATTTTTCCCCTCTCAATTCATTTCTTAACTAAAAAAAGGGAGAAAAGAGTCAAAAAAATTAACTATCTTATTCTTTAGGATATTTAACAACCTGATAATTTTTAAATATTTTGTTACAATTTGTTTATTTACTTAAAAGTAAGGTTAATTTGGTACAATTATATGGGAACACTACGTTATACCTGCTTATTGTTTATATCTAGTATAGATACTGTAGTGTTTAGATAGAAGAGTTGTAATCAATATTGCCTTAAGGTTCTCAGATCTAGCACTCCAAAACTGAGAGTCCCTCAGAGAGAAGCCATTATTATTAACAATTCACATAATTTGCTACATTCTCCTATAATATTACATTTAAACAGTCTTTATTCATTTCCTTTATAATTTTCATATAGTCTATATTTCACTGTTTTAGAAGGTTGTGTGTTATACAAATTAATTTAAGAATTTTTTTTATTAATTTCTTAAAATATTTGAAATTTAAATAATTTTTCTGAAAAGGACTATCCCAAAATTCACTGAAAACAGTGTAGATTTTTTTCAAATAACCCTTTTAGAGGGTACGATAAATGAACTTTGGTTACGCTACACACACGCGCGCGCGCGCGCACACACACACACACTTCTTTCGTTCCTTCTCTTCTTGTGCCCAAAGGTTCCTCCCACTGGTGGATTTTTTCTTTCCTGAAAACCGCTTTCTGAATTACTTATCAAAAAAGTGTCCGGTCATTTATTGTGCCTGTTGATTCTAATGTTTTTCACGTTTTTTCCTATTTCCCGGAAGCATGTGAGCTTGAATTTGTAACTTCTTTTAGCAGGTCTGAGATATGTATACATCCAAAGAATTGTAATCATCGTTTCCTCATTTGTAGATTTTATTAAAAATCTAACAGTCTTTGCAATAAAAGTTATTGAAATTAATTACAAAATAAGCATGAGAAATATTTTGGTTTCATGCTTAAAGAAATCTTTTGGCGACGTATGTCTAAACTAAGTTTCTAGAATGACTTGTTTTACCAATCAAATGTTTCAAAGATTATCATAAATTGATTCTTATGTTTATTTAATAGAGAATTTTCTATATATGTGTGTTTAAATCATACAATTAAATACAACTTCAATATATATTTCTGATAACAGAAAAACATACTTTTTTAAAAATAAATATAAAACATATTTTCGAAGATAGGGAAGTTAATTAATTACCTAAACTACAAAACTACTCTCTTCCTGATAAAGGTTCATTTAAAGAATATAATTAAGATAAAATAGATCAAGTCAACCGATTAAAACTCAGAAAATATAAATATGTATAAAACTCTAATTTTCAGCCTTAGGGGTTACTTAAATTTTTTTTTTTTGGTTAAAAAATATCCATCAACGAAATTTACATAGATATTTTTTAGTGGTTAAGTTAAAAAAATATTTAAAAGTAAAATTTTTATAGAGTATAATCCACTTACACTCTTCTCATCTAATATGATTTTTTATAAAAATCTATTTATTTACAAGGCTGAGAAGGAAAAAACACAGTAGAACCAACCACCCCTAGCGTATCTAGCCCAATGGCAATAAGAGCAATCTTCTTTCTTTCGGGTTTAAACCTTTTTTACAATGGAAAGCCATGAAGGCTGATTATAGGCAAACACAGCATGATTTCTAAAGCTATTTTGTACTGGGTGATTGAAAGAGTTGTATGTGGGTAAGTCAACTGTGATAGGTATTGCGTAGATTTTGATTTTGAAAGTTCGTGTTTTGTGATTAAACTTTAAGAATATTCGTAAACTTTCAGGACATTGTTACACACACGTAAAAAATTTTCTCTTCATGAAAAGATAACTAGGATAAGCTACACGCAATAAAACATTTAGCTGAAGCAAACGGATACAACAGAAAATTTACTGATAAAATCCTACAGCGGTTCAAAAAAATACGATAAAACAAACAAAAAATTGTTTTTAATTTGACATTCGTTTACATCAACAATACTGGAAAAAAATGATAAAAATTCAAAAATAAGGGCACAATATTCCATACTGAACCAGAAATTTAAAAAATTAGATATTATGATTAAAAATTCACATAAATAACTCAAAAAATTTGGATTACTCTGACGTATACCAACTTGACTACTCAAACTCTAAAGTTCTATTTAGGTAAAACAGGACGCAGGTTTTGATATCGATACAAAGAAGACAATAGCACTCTACTCGTAACATTGAGTCCGCTTCGCAAAGTACCACACAAAAAACCACAGCGACAACATCTTACAAACAATAATGGACACAAATTTGACAAACATGAGCAACTCAAAACATATAAACACATAAAAATCCTTCTAAATGATTAATTACATATTAAATTACACAAATAGCACTAAAGAGCTTCTAAAGCCCTACTCGAATGACAGCGCTACGTTCAAAAGTGCTGCAAGATCCAGCGGAAGTCTGCAAAAGCTTAACGTAGATCAAAAGTTAGTTGTATTACAACTATACTGTTTAAAAAGCCGATTTTTAAATATTTTCAAGTTTTAAAACAATCCTTTGAACAAAACACTTTCTATACAGGTTGCATTAAAATGCAACTTCCCTATTGCTTTCTGACTTGGATTTCCCTGTTAAAAAACAGCGAGAATAATACGAGTTAATCCGTACGGAGAAAACTATGTCAATTTGATGACCGATATTTAGTTAGTTATGTATTTTGGTGATGCACATGAAAATTTAATAGCTGTGTTCATTTTGGTAAGTCATTTGTCGTTTCTCAAGTACAATACACTTCCTTCAATCTGTTGTTTGCCTCGAAAAAACTATTTGTTATTTATATTCCATGATTTTACCGTACGTTACTCAATTCTGATACGATGAAAGTAAAAAAATTTTGGAGATCACTACAGAGTGTCTGATATCGGTGTAACTTTATCCTGTAAACAGGTATCTCAACCTTGAAGTATGTTTCCTACGAAGTGTAAATTAAAAAATTTTATTTGTTCAGATAAAAATTTCATTGTATAAACATTTTAATATATAACCAAAATATACTATTACAAACAAACAAAATTATAAAATAACTCAAAAATAATATAACATTTTAAAAATTAAACACATTTAACATTAAAAATTCTATCCACAAAATTTTTTTGTGGACAGTGACAAACAAGTTATATTTACATAAAATTCTAGAATTACGATTCATCAGGTATTTCATCAAATAATCAGATTAAAATTAATCGGCTGAGTAAGTAGCGTCTCAGCATTTAGAGCGGAGGTTCTGGGTTGGAAGCCCGGTCAGGCATGACCAATTCCCACCTGGCTAATGATCATAGCTGTTGATGCCCGCTTTTTCATATATAAAAAAAAAAATGGGACATGAACAAATGTAATTTTTTTTTTTGAATTTTTACAACCAACAAAGTTTTTTTATAAAATAACAGTGAAATACTTGTAAAATTTAATTATATAAAAGTAAAAAAATTAATTAGAAAGAATAAATATCTATCGGATCTTATCGTCCTTCTTCATTATTTAAACTTTTTTACTTAAAAGAAAAATTTTAAAATATTAAAAAAAAGCAATTTTAATTTACAAGCAGTATTTATTTTTAGTGTATTTAACTTTATTTTTTTAAGTAATACACGTGAAACAAAAACAAAATTTGAGCACTTACGTGGTTGATTTAAAATCCAATATTAAGTTGCAACACGTGATCTAAAGTGCGTTAAGTAAAGGTGCTACATAAAATATGCCAAGACAAGAAATGGAAAAATATCCTGGTTAATAATCCGAAAAAACACTGCTGAAAAATATAATTATTTTTTTTAGTAAATTCACGATCAACTATTCTTACAGAGTTTACATTATATTTATGTCTTAATATAGAATGAATCAACTTTTATTTGAAATATTAAATTTCCATTCATACACAAGAGTGGCTTTACAGTTACGTGCCCATGCCGTGACAATGATAATTTAGTCAAGCGTTCACATACGCACGCGCGCGCGCACTCCATTATCTTTTGTAGTAAATATATTAAAACAAATTGCTGAAAGCAATTAACCGAATTTTCTGATTAAAAATTGGCAATCCTATCGTAATTCTTGTCAAAGAAGAGAAAAAATAATTAAAAAAAGAATACGGATACATGACAAATGGTTAGAGTGACATGCAGTTTACATTGATAAACTGTACGATTCAGTTACAGAGATCGATTTAACAGGTCGATTGCAAAAATAAAACGATATTTTTTTATTAGTGGGACTGATGGAATTTCACCTTACAGGGAGAAAACGTTGGTTCTGTATGCGAACTGATATTAATAGTGAACTATGTCATATTGCAGCCAACGGTACTTAACGGATTGATCTGGTTTGTACTCCATACAATTGCCTTTAACTTCTCCATTAATATAGATTTGGTGCTATGTACAAATAGCTTGGAAATAAACTATTTAATATTGAACTGAAACCAATCATTTTTAGATTTTTAAAAAATGCTCTGCTATGATAGTCGTTATAATTTTTGTAATATTATTCTGATATTAAAAGATCCATTATTAATCAGGAATTCGTTTTTTTGTTGTTTTTTTTTTTGATGAGTAACTAAATCTAATTTCGTGGTATATTACTTTACTTTATTAGAAGAAATATATTCTTTGTTATTACTTTACCCGCTATAAAAGATAAATAGAAAAACAAAAAAAGAAAAACAGAATAAACTTTACAAGAGAATAAAATGTTTTGTTTTTTTTTATTGCTCTGAATTCAAAACAGTTATAGTAGCAAGTACGGTACATAAATATTGTAAAAAGTAGCTAAAATATTCCAGCAGTTAAACATCAACGTTCAATTTAGAATGAACATTTTATGAAATGGGTTCATATAACCTATTTTAAAATGAATAAATAATGAAAACCATTACATTGCCTATCTATTAAAGTTTCAATTGCATTATATTTAGACGAAGCTAAATAAAAAACTTATATTATACAATATTGTATATTATATAAACATATATATATATTCATATAGCATGACTTGATTATACAATTTCGGCAATAGTTAAGTTAGCTTAAGGCTCGTGTTCAACTCATCTCTTGATAAATACATTTTGAGTAACTATTAACAGAGCACAATGAGATTGTTTATCTGTGAAATTATACCTCAAGGGTTCCACTTCTACTCTCACTTGCATTTCTATCTTTCTCTCTCAATTATATATCTATATAAGCAAAACAGAATACAGCTTAGTTTTCAACACACATAATGCTTTATAATTAACAATATTAAATTTATACTGCCTCCTTGTTGAAATTTAGTATTGTTCTAGATGATTAATTGCGGTAAAAACACCATATATTTCCCCTCCAACATATTAAAGACTATTATTTTATAGATTCCATAATAGTGTTATAGTACACACATATTCATTTGATAATAGCTGTTGTTTCATGTTTTAATTTTAGATGTTAATTTTTTAACAGCAGCAAAATCCGGCTCTATCCAAATCCGGTGTGTACTTTTAGCACTTACTAATATTATGTATGTTAGATATCTTAACATAACAGCTGCAGGAAAACTTATACGTCAAAAAATAGATCGTTTACAAAAACTATGTAGCCGTTTCTAAGAATAAGAAGCATTCCATGTCCAGTTGATAAGGGTAAAAAACAAAAACGACGCCTTCACTACGTCCACCAAAGGGATTAAGAATTATCATCATCATTTACATAGAAAGTAACTCTAAGTAATACCTGAGATATTTCACATAATTAGTAACTTTAAGAAAGGATTGGAACAAACAGTGTAAAGCAATAAAATAAATCCATTTCTGTAAGAAATAATGCATTATTTATAAATATATACGTAATGCAATTTACGGAAGAACAAAAATGGAGTTCAATATTTCGGTAGTGTACAAGAAAAAAAATTCCTTTAAACATAAATCCGGAAAAGGTTTTTTTTAAATGTCAGTTCGTTACTCTTTCTTTTTTTTAAAACAAATTTACTTCTATTAAGAAGACTCATAGAAGATAAAAAACAGTAATACCGCCTCAAAAACATTTATTTATTACATGGACAGACCCACAGATAAGTTCAAACCTTATCTAACAGAAACACCGTAACGTTATAACATAACGTAGCGTTACTGACAAATAATAAACAAAAAATACAATCAACGTGTAAATAAATTACTAGTAGCCTTTTAATGGTAAAGATAAATTTAAAAAAAGAAAAGAAGATAAACGAAGTGTAGTGAAAATGATGAAAAGGGAAAGTTACGAAATATATTATTAATCAATTTAACAGGCGTAAAAATATTTCACAGATTTAAAATTTTATAATCCAGTCTGCAAATGGTTAATGCTATTATTTAACATATTAAACAGTCTTAATGCTTTAAACGAAAATTAATTACAATGAGATGTTGTTCTACGTTCTAAAATACGAAATGTGAAACAAAATATCATGTCTTAAGTATATGGAACATATAAATTTTATTAACTAACAAATTCTGGAACGTGACTACTGTTATATCAATTTCATCGTGAACACTGATATGACTGCACAAACATGGAAATACGCAATTGTTTTACTTTTTTATTTTTACTTTTTGAAAAGAGTCTATCAGAATACTTTTTTGTGTTTTTTATCCAAGTATATTTTAAGAAAAATTACATTATCTTAATACATTAAGAAAATTTCTGCAGTCTATTCCAATTTTTTATATATTAAAAATAATTGTCTGCTGTTACCTGACGGCCAATTAACTGTACTTTGTGAAATTTTAACTTTAGAAAACTATATTTTTAAATTCTTCAGTCTCATTCAAATTTAATTTACTTTCATAACTTTATTTCAACGGTAAATTTATTTATAAATAGCCTAAATAAATATGAACAATTTATTTTCAATAAGTTGTGCCATTTATGTAATTTAAACCGTAAATGAGGTATACAAAAAGTATACCGCCAAGTTTAGTCTGCTTTTGCTAGCTTATCCATCAACCCACATGCTTTTCCACAAGTTAAATTTAATAAAATCCGAATCAACTTTACTAAGATTGATAGAGGTGAACTACCAACTTTTAAAGGATTTATAAATCACACTATCTATTATTTCGTTAGATTTGAGTTTCAAAGTTTATTGAATTAATTTTTAAAAAATTAGTTTTTTTTTGTAAATTAATGGTCATTTTAAATAATGATAAAAAATGAATATACTATGGCATATTCCATAATATATTTGGCAAGAAAAGAAGTATAAAAATTGTATTTTTTTTTAAGGAAAAAATCTACTTAAGAATTATTTAATTGAAAATGTATTATTATAATAATAATTGTTAAAAAACAGCTCTTAACGTGATAACACTGAAATTACTAATTACAAAACTAAAATACAAAATCTTTTCTACCGAAGGATCTTTCACAGACATTTAAAAAATTTTTCTCCGCTCGAATTATTAATAGCAACAAAAGTAAATCTAGCATTAATTACCCATAGAAAAAAGACACGCATTCAAAGACATTAATTGTAATATTTAAATTTCTCATTGCTAAGAATTCAATAAACTCAACGAACTTGAATTATTTAAACTTTATAAGTAAACAAAAATTTGATAAAAATAATGTAAATCTTAAGTATTTGATTATATAATTAACGGATTTCCTTACCTTTTCCAAACGGGCGTCACTAACAATAACGATACTGGTAAGTTCAATCCGGTGTTGCTAATTACCTCCGAATTTTAGAGCGAGTAAGTGAGTCTTTATAATATTTAATAATTTTAAAATAATTAAATTATTTTTTACCGGGTCTAAACTCATAATAAAATAGTCGAGACTTGCTAAGCTAGTGTATTGTAATTTTGTGTCTGTGTGTGTTCGTATAAATGTATACAGTTCAATGTTTCACAATAGAATCGGATTCATTAATTTTTTTAATTTACATCATCTTTTAAATTTTTTCTTGCAACTGAGACGTATCTAAAGGATCAGAGACACAAGAAATAACAATAATTTTTTATTTCTAAAATTAATGAAGTTTTCTATATAGCCAATCCATGTAGTAAACAGCACAGTGAATATTGCAAGAATGTTATAAAGGAATAAAACAGATTTTATTACGACATCAAAACTGAAAATTGTAAGGTGAATGGAAAGAGAATGGCGTAAACAATGAAAATTCTCTTTTTTAGGCGGGTCAGGAAGGATTACCTTATAAATGAATAACTGATAAGGACAATTTTGAAAATAATAATCGCTGATAAATTTATTTCACAAAGTTTAGCGTACTTTCAAGTCCGTGATTTAAGATCAAACGATTTACTGACATTGTTTGCTTAAAAGACACTTTTCCTCATCATTTTTATATGAATTGTTAAGTTTTAAAATTAATAAAGCAGAAATATGCTTAGAAATTCAAAAGGTAATACCAGCTAAAATTCACGGTTCAGAAGTTGCGATGAAAATTGTAGACATTGGCGGTTGATAAAGAACACTGTCTTGTTACACGACAAAGCGCACCCATTTATTGAATCTAGACCAGACTTTGGTCCAAGTGACTCTCAACCGTTTAATAATTGAGAAATTCCTTAGGTAATAATTTGGCTGTGGAATATGGGACGTAAAAACTTAGGAGATGCCTCAAGCTAGCAGTGATGATGGAGAGAAGTAGACAATGTATATACTAGAAATTTTTGAAAAAATAAGTAATTTTTTAATAAATAAAAATTATTAAAATTAAACGATATATTCTTTCAAGAGAACCCTCGTAATTTGTATTTATTTTTTCTTGCTAAAAAGTATTATGCTATTTTTTCCTTGAACAAATAGAAAAAAATTATTTCTTTCTCGAATATCCTCTATTTTTTCCTTCTGAAATATACGAGTCTTATATAATAAGCTTTTCTGATTTTTTCTTTTCTTGTATTAGTTTTCATTTGTTACTGTATTAGGATTCTCTCTTAATTCTTATTAAACTTTTGTTTTTAGATTTGAAATTAATATTAAAGAACTTAATAATTGAATGATTTATTGTTAATTTTTGTATTTTAATTTTTTAAATATTATTTCCAAAGGAAATAATAGGCGTGATTTACGAAGTGCATTTCTGAGTAATAATGTGTACACAGGTTTCTATTTGCTAGGAAGTTAAACGTTGTACGTTCATGCGTCCAGGTGATACATGTTTGTAAGTGTGCGTTAGATTGTATGTAGTATACATATATGTGTAAAGTAACAGACCGTGTCATTCTACTGACCTGAGGCGTCAAACATTCTACATATTTTATGATCCAAAACAATCTCTGCTTTCAACGAGATCCCTTTAATTCATTCCAGTCCAATTAATTTTAATGAAAATTAAACATAACCGGCAAAAGTGAAGTGGAAAATGTTTCACTCTGAACCGACCCTCCCATCTATCTTTTTACTCTCTTCCACTACTTTTATATACTCTATATTACTACACTGCATTAGACGCTCAAGAAACTTTAATATTATAATAATACATGAGAATAGAAGTTTAACATTTCCACACTAACAATGAAATTATTCATTATGAACTCATATTTTAAAGCCGCTAGGGTATTTTACGTAAATTAATTATTAGTTTTAGACGGGCGTAATTCGGTATTTTTTTTTCTTTAAAAGGCAAAAAAAATTAATAAAAACTTAAATAAAATAAAACCAGGGAAAAATCCTACAAGTGTTAATATTTAACGCCCGAATTTTACTTAACAATTCTTTGTAAATCATTTGAAAAGCTTCTGCTGTACAGACTGAAGCCTTGTCTTTCAGATATTGTTCTGATCATCAATTTTACTGGCCAGTACAATACAATTGAACAAAGGTTTTTTTTTATATATCAAGCCTTTGACAATGTTTGACATAATTAAAATAAATTAGATTATTAAAGCGTTTCTACCAGTTCATTATTATGTTATATTGGTTTAATTTAGAAGCCAGGTGATTACAAGTTAAATTTTGGAACGACTTGCTCAGAGCTGTGCAAAAATCATATCAGGTGTACCACAGGGAGTATTTTTGAGCCGTTATTATTTTTTTCTTGTATACTGCAGATTTATCTATCACTCAACATATTACGTTCCCAGAATTTGTTGATGTTATGGCCAGAGCGGCTTCGAATGAGAGGCAGGCACCGGTTTAACGTTATTTAAAGGATTAAATCTTTACAAGAGGTGATGGTTTTTTACATATTTAAAAGAATGATTAAAAAAATTGAAGATTAAGCTTAATAAAAAGCAATGTGTAAATGAGAATGTCCTACAGTGTTGCTAAATAAGGTAGGGTTGCTGCTGCCAGAGGATCTCAGGTACTTAGGAATGCACCTGGATCGTCGTATCACATAGAAGAAGGATGTAAAAATTAAAAAGAAGACTCGATTGATGAAGATGAGTGGAAAACGGATCTAAGGTGACAGAATACTAGTTAATTTTGAAACAAAAAAAAATTTTGGTTAAAAAAAAACAATAAACAAACAACAAAACAACAAACTTGACAGATTTTAACACATTTACCTTTTAGTTTTTTCAATTTAAAGATTTCACGAAATTACTGATCAGTGGATCAGGAATGTAATCATTTCATAATATTTCTGTTAAACCAATTACTTATTGTTCTATATATATTTTGTATTAGCAACTTATGGTAATTTTGTTGTTTGTTACAATAACGGATAAATAAAATGTACTTTGTAATGTATTTTATAATAAAAATAATTATTAACAAAAATTTGTTAGCGCCTATATATATATATATTTTTTAATTCAGCAAAACATCTTTATTTTAAAACCTCTTTGTTTAATTTAATATTTTTTTTATTTTTTTTTTTTGTGATAAAATTTAACTTAACTATTACGAAATAATAACGCTTAAATGCAAAAAATAATATAACTACCAAAAAAAAAAATATTTTTAAATAAATCTTTACTAATTTCACAGAAGAATCTTAATTCAAAAAAAATGTTTGTCTTACTCATGACGAAATACACTGATTTCAATGATATTTTTCTGTTTGTAGAGGAAGTTCTTTAGTAATTTTATTTAAATAACGTAAATCGATGTTGTCGAAAAGGTATGTCTCACGGGCGATTTGAAGATATTTTTCATATATTTATGATTACCATCACCATCATCATCATCAATCCTTAGAATTGTTTGTTATAGTAAATTTATACTGCTTGAAACCATTCATATATTCACGTAATATTTCAAGAATGTTTCTTTATTTTAAAGTAAAAATAATACATTTTCCCGCATTTATGACAGACTTATTAGTTATTACTTTACGTCATAACGACAATATTTTTCACAACCTTTTTTTTAAAAAAATGAGTTTTTTGTAATTTACCCGTATTTTCAATATGTAAAAACTGTTAATAAAACAAACGTTACAAAAAAAAAATTCATATTTTGAAAACACCTGCTACAAGTAAAATATAAAATTATTTTTTTTTTTTACTAAGCATTTTTAATGGTTTTCTCTGGCGTTCGAATTAATTTCAATAAAACCGATCAACATTTCATTTCAGTTGTAATAATTCATTTATTAATCATAAATTTATAACCAAAAACGATATTTTTTATAGACGGGAAATAAAAATAAATAAATAATTAATTTTACGATATAAATTATACCACAATAAGTTATTCCAAATTATAACAATTTATTTATAAATGAAATTTATACATTTATTAAATTTACAAAAATGGTTAATTTTATTCGTAACTTTAATTCACGTTTTATTTTTAATATATTTTGATGGAGATTGATGTAAAGCCACACGCATACGGTTAAATTTTAATTTATTTTAAATATATATTCCCCTCGTTGTGTGAAAGCTTTCCTTTATGTTTTTAAAAAGGGTCTTCATTTTCTTTATTTTTTTGATTGATGAAATTACAGAGAAGTTTTGAAGCATATACGTGGAGTATGAAAATGAGATTTTGTAGCGTATGAAAAATGCCGTGCTTTACCGGGATTCGAACCCGGGAATAACTGTAAAAATTGTTATTACAAAATATACATATGATCTCCGTGACAGAATGGTAGCGTTTCTTTCATCTGAAGGACCTGGTTTCGACTCCCGGTCAGATATGGCATTTTTCACAGGCTAAAAAAAAATTTCATCCATCGACAGCTATCACAGAGCGTACAGGGCGTTACAGGGCCAGCCAGAATAAACTGGAACAGAATAAATTCTCAAGTAGCTGGATTTTTTCTCCTTCAGGCAATTAGACATAATTAATTTTTCCTTAGGAACAGATTTCGGATTTTAATTTTGTTAAAAAAATAAAAAGCAACAGTATTTAAAGATGATTAAAATTTCCGAAAATTGTTTAAATATTATTGCACAATACACTATCGGAATTTACTTCAATACTTTTAAAATTATTGTTTTTAATAAAATTTAAATTATTGTTTTATAGATTTTTCTAATCAATTATTATTTTATTCTCTATATGATCGATATTATATAGTATTACAACTACTTCAGTTTATTTCCTAAACAGATACTGTCAAAAGCTTGTAGAAAGCTTATTGCAAATAATCTTAAAACACAGCATTCAATTTACATTCAAATAGATGACAAACCCGCGTTCCGATTCTAATCTGATGCGTACAACTTAAGCAAACACGGCTTTGCTATTGTTTAGGCTGTATGACAAGTATATACACACCATCTTCATTACGTATTATTTTCACCGTATTGAATACGTAATACCGGTAAATTTAATAGAAGTGATTATAATATATGCCTATTTATAGAAACTAATTGCATTCATATTAAGTGCCTATCATATAAAGTATAACAAAGGTAGTAATACAAATATTAAATTTTATTCATTTAAATACCGTTTCTAAGAGTTCAGTAATATTATTATTATTATTATTATTTTTTTTTTTTTTTTTTTTTTTTTTTTTTTTTTTATGGGCATCGACTGCTAAGGTCATTAGCCCTCGTCACATTCTTTAAAATAAATTATTATCTCCATCAGGATCGTCATATGTAAGGGTGTAAAGGGCTCTTACATTTTATTTAAAAACACAAACTTCACAATAAACATTAAGACATAAAAGACAAGGACAATCACAAACACTTACGGGGTGTAAAGGGCCCCAATATTAAAATTTGAGATAAGGTTCTCAAAAGACCATGAAATTAAAATTAAACTTATCAACACCATTTCTTTCTTTCTTTCTTTGTATATATATATATATATATATATATATATATAAACTACCGCTTAGAGATTCTTTTATCACAGCTTTAAACTTTCATTTTATAGACTTTTAAGAAGTCCACTGGCGTGTAAAAATGCAGCTATATTTTCTTAATTTCCATTATCCAGATCAGCACTAATATTATTTGTAAAATGGAACCTCTTTCTGAGGTCCTCATATATGGTACACTCTTCTATTAGATGCTTGATTGCCAGTGTTTTACTACAAACACCTCACATTGGTCTCACTTCGCCGGTTAACAAATATAAATTTGTTAATCGCGTGTGACCGATTCTAAGTCTGGTCACCGCTACTTGTTCACGGCGAGTCAACTTAAAGTCGCTTTTCCATTTATAAGGAGAAGTTTTTACTGAGTTTACTTTTGTATTTAAACTCCTCCATTCAGCATTCCATTTGTTTTTACTATGTTTGTTAGACGGTTTTTAGCATCTGCCACTCTTACAGGAAATGCATCCAATCATCGCGGACTGTTGCCTTTCTGGCAGCTTCGTCTGCGATTTCATTACCTGTAATACCAGCATGCCCCGGAGTCCATACAAATACGAATCGCTGTCCTCGTTGTTTTAGAACGTATAAAATGGACAGGATGTTTACAATTAGGACATCCTTAATGTTCTTGTTCCGAATTGCGACAAGTGCAACACTCTCTCTTCGCAATAGTGTTCAGTGTAGCGAAGAGCTTGCCGAATTGCAGTGAGTTCTGCCGTGTAGACACTGGCCACATCTGGCAGTTTCCAAAAGTGGGCTTCTCCATTTACATATATCGAGCATCCAACACCATGTTCGGTTTTAGAACCGTCAGTATAAATTCTAATATGTTCTTCGTAACTACTGACGGTTGCCAAAAATTCCTGTTGGATGATCACTGCTGGTTTCTTTTTTATTTCTCCTTGAGAAAGATCCAAACTTGTATTTACCGCTGGCAAGAGCCATGGCGGTATTTCTCTAGTAGAAATTGCCAATGTAACTAGAAAGGCAATTTCGTATTTACTTCTTAATTCGTGGTACCTAATTCCGGCTGGTCTGGAATAGGTAGCACGACGTTCGTATAATGCAGCCGTAGGATGGTTATTGAAAAGTTTATTATTTATATGGGCAGGATAAGCCCATATATTTGCTGCGTATCTTAGTAAAAGGATCTCTCTTCTATAATGTAGTGGCATTATTCCGGCTTCAGACATCAGACTAGCCGCCGGACTTGTGCGGAAAGCACCAGTTGCATATCTTATTCCGCTATTATGAACTACGTCTAACTTTTTTAAATGCGACTTTCTAGCGGATGAATATACGATACATCCGTAGTCTAGTTTAGATTGAACCAATGCTTTATACAATCTCAATAATGTCTCTTTGTCTGAGCCCCAATTTAAGTTCGATAGACATTTTATAATGTTTAAGGCTCTTTTGCATCTATCACTCAAGTCCTGTATATGTAATCCCCATGTAAGGGATTTATCCAATACTAGTCCTAAATATCTTACATTGTCTTTATATTGTATTGGATTATCATCAATTGTCAACGCAGGACTTTCATGAGGAATTCTCTTCCTACAAAAGTGTACACAGCACGTTTTTTCTGGTGAGAATTGGAATCCGTTATTCCTTGCAACTTCATTTAGAGCATTGATCGCTCGTTGCAATTTGTACCTCACCATAGCAGTCTTGATGCAGGCATACACAATTGCCAGATCATCAACATAGACGCTTTTGCTGATTTCTGCTGGAATGGCTAATATCAATTTATTAATGGCAATGGTAAACAAGGTACCGCTCAACAGCGAACCTTGTGGTATGTCATTTTCCAAGATTCTTTCATATGAATATTCATTGTTGACGCGTACTTGGAAGGTATGGTCATTGATATAGTTGCTGAGCAGTACAGGCAGATTGCCACGAATGCCCCATTCATGTAACTGGATCATTATACCATGACGCCAGGTCATATCGAAAGCCTTCTGAAGGTCAAAGAAGACTCCGACACAATGTTTCCTTGTAATGAAGCTGTTATATATAACGTCCTCTAAGCTGATCATTTGATCAGTGGTAGAATGGTATTGCCGAAAACCTGCTTGATACGGTGATATCAGGTTTTCTTTTTCCAAAACCCAGACGAGTCGATTATTAATCATTTTTTCAAATATTTTTCCCATAGCGCACGTCAAGGAAATAGGACGATAGCTATTGGGGTCTGTTAAATTTTTATTTTTCTTTGGTATTGGAACAACATGAGCTTTTTTCCACTGCTGCGGGTACATTCCATCCCGCCATATTTTATTATAAAGTTCTAATAATCTACGCTTTGCAGTGGTATTCAGCTGCCTGATCATATTATAATGGATTTCATCCGGACCAGCAGCTGTGTTACCTGATTTTTCCAACGCTTTCGCGAATTCTTCCATTTTAAATGGTACATTATATGAGTAATTATACTCAGTTCTGAAGTTTAGTAGACCTTCAAGTTGTTCTTTTGTAGTACGAAAATCTTCTTCGTAGTTGGCCGTTCTGCTGGCCTTTTCGAAGTGATTGGATAACAGCTCTGCAATTTCATATGGAGTGTCTTTTATTTCATCTTCATCTTGAAGGCTAGTTATGGGAGCAAAATCATTACGCCCACAAATCGCCTTCACTTTCCTCCAAGCATCTGCTGCAGTAGTAGTTTTGTCGATGGATGACTCGTATTGCTGCCAGGATCGTTTCTTTGAGTCTATCATAAGACGTTTTGCATGCGCCCTGTATTTCTTAAAGGCAACAAGATATTCTATGCTAGGACGCTTCTTAAAGGCGTTATACGCCCTTTTCTTTCTTTTTATAGCTTCAGTTATTTCATCGTTCCACCATGGAACGGGTTTCTTCGTAAGTTTCCCAGATGTTTTGGGAATATATCTTGATGCCGACTCAATTATTGCATTTGTTATGGCGTCGACATCGTCTCCGATTACTCTAGTTGTTTCTGGGAGTATCGGTCTAGCTGTGAAGCTCGTCCAGTCTGCCTTATCAAATAACCATCTTTTAGAGATGGGATATGTTTTTCTTGTAATATCAGTTACAATTTCCACCGGGAAATGATCGCTTCCATGCAAATCGTCTATGACATGGAAGCTGTACCTCGGTGCTATCGATCCGCTTATAAGTGCAAGATCTATACAGGACGTCGATTCATCTCTGGCATTGAAAAAGGTTCCTGATCCGTCTTTTAAAATAATAAGTTCTGAATTCATCAGGAACCTTTCCAGTTCTCTTCCACGGGGATCTACTCGATCTGATCCCCAAAGAGAATTATGAGAATTAAAGTCACCCACCAGTAGTAAAACAGGTGGGGGAAGCTCGGAAATTAGTCTTGCTATGTCATCCTTATTCCAATCAAAATTCGGCAAGTATATGCTGCAGACAGTGATCTGAAGCGGACGCTTCATTCTAACGGCGACCGCTTGTAGGTTTGTGTTTAGAACAACCGCTTCGGTGGTAGCTCTAGTTGATGTTAATATGGCTACTCCACCTCTAACTCTTACATTTGGCGGTTAATCTCGCCGGAATATATTGAATCCTCTTAATTTAAAATTTTTATTTCGGCGGAAATGCGTTTCTTGCAGACATATACAAATCGGGTCTACATCATGTACCAAGCGTTGGAGCTCATAGATGTTTGAAAAACATCCATTGATGTTCCATTGTACAATCGACTAATTTTTAATTAAATTATGATCTGGGTTTGCCTTTCGGGCACCCTTTTTTACTTTTTTTCTCCATCTTTCGAACAGCGTCGTGTTCGTGAAGAATGTTGTCGCCCGTGTAGCTTCCGGTCTCCGAATCGGAGACCACCGAAGCCGCCGACGACGACGGGCATGGATCGGCGCCGGTTTCAGGCGCCGATTTAGAGGCGGCAAGCTGGCCGCCCCCAGACACGGGGGTCGTACCGGCCACCGCCTGTGGAAGGAGGGACACTCGTCCACCCTGTGTGATATTTTGTGGCCTCTGTGGTTTAGAGGCCTCAGTTGCGGGAGGCTTTGCAGCCTCTATAACACACTCTTTATTGTCATTAAGAATCTCGCTGAGATGGACTTGACATTCTGGTTTGGCGTCCGTTTTCTTTTCTGCAGGAGACACTTTCATTTTTACCGATTTATCTTCAGCAGGCTGTACAAACAAATTCAGCAGGCTTAACAAATTCTTTATTGCTGAAAGGTTTCATCTTGTTTTCGATGATCCTCTCAATCATGTTAGCCAAAGTAGGCGCAAGTTTATTTATAATTTGAGTCTCATCTACAGCAATTGGAGCAGGAGCAGGAACAGTAGCCGCAGCCTGAGCATAAGATGTTGCTCTAGGTTTGCGGGCGTTAACAATCTTCCTGGCTTCGATGTAGCTGACTTTCTGCAGGGTTTTAACTTCCTGCACAGCTACTTCTTCTTTGTAGACAGGACAATTCCTGGATCTACATGAATGCTGTCCCTTGCAATTGATGCATGTAGGGGGCTCTTTACAGGGGTCTCCCTCATGCACCTCTTCGCCGCACACGCATATTTGCCTTCTCTCACATTTGATAGCGGTGTGGCCAAAACGTTGGCACTTGAAGCATCGCATTGGTTGCGGGATAAATGCCCGCACATCCAATCGATGTATCCCCGCTCTAATCTTCTCCGGCAAGGTAGGCCGGTTAAGTGTGAGAACATGAGAGGCTGAAGGTTGGACTTCAGGAGGTTCGCCATTCCTCCTCATGTTCAATCGGCGACACTCTATTTCTCCCTGCGATGACAACTCCTCAAAAATTTCTTGCTCCGTGCAATTTAGAAGATCCCAACAGACAACCACACCCCTTGAGGTGTTGAGCGTACCGTGGGGATCGACATGTACAGCCAGTTCTCCAATCTTTTTAAGCCCTAGAATCTTTTGAGACGGACATCATTTACAGTCTCAACATGGAGTCCCGTGAAGGTCTTCCTTATTTATTTTACAGGGCCACCAGCGCATTTGGTTATCTCCCGAGCGATGAGAAAAGGACTCACCCTCGAGAAATTTCCATCCTCCTTTGTAATGACCAAATATTTGGGTTTCGGTACATTACTACTCTTAAAAAAAGCTTTTTTAAGCCTTTCCTAGCGTCAATCTCAATCTTTCTTGAGTCAAGAAAGACTCATACTTTTCATTACACTTGAAAGAGTGCAGAGTCTGCACTCTTTCTCCGTTTTGCCTCAGGCGAAACGGCTGGTTCTAGACGAGGGTGTTTACGTGAACCCTCTGCCACGTTTAGTTGATCAGTTTGCATGAACAATTAATCCCTTCTGTAGTAAGGCTAGCCGCCGGGGTACACCCCCACTCCAGGGCTACCAACCCTGGAGGTCCGTTCCGGTACTCCGGTGGAACCGGCATATGTCCTGGCAGAGAGCGGATGCGCAGTCTCTGCACTGACTCCAGGCCCTTACACACCAAAGCTTTCAGGGCTCCCATGCCCCGAACAACATGGGCACCTTAACTACATGCTTGCCATCCCGGGGGGCATGTGGACAACGAAAGGTCTCCGTTACACCTGCAAATAACTTCGACCGTGGCCGCCACATCGCCAGCTCTAAAGGTCATCATTCCATTTCCATAACCAGTAAGAATTTCGTGTCTGCAGGTGGCCGCGAAATCCAGTCCTCTAATTCGGCCTGTAGATGAAAATCGGCCGAAAAAAGTATATCCGAGAAACAATACTCGGAACCCCGTTAGCCAGCTATATGTAATGTACGTGAGTACAGCTGTTGCCGCCCTGGACGTGGAACGTAGATGTTGTGTTCCGGATGTGGGGATTATCTACCCCGGGCATTATTATTATTATTATTATTATTATTATAATAATAACAAATAATTATCTATGTAAAAGTGTTTACAGAATTCAATATAAAGTTTTCTTTACAACTTTTATGCATATTTAATTATTATTTAATCATTATAAACAAATACAAAATTCTATTAAGTTGATTGTTTTTAAAACGATCTAAAAAATTCTGACTTTTTACAAAAAGAATTAAATTAACAATAATTTATAATAAATATATAATTTATATAGTATATAATTTATAATAAATAATTGTTTATTATTCAAGAATTAGTTGGTTCTGAAAAATAGGATATTGTATTTAACTATTTATGTTAGTACTCTTCAATATTACTATTCTATCAAGCATTCCAAGTGTAAAGGAGTTCTCAAGTTATATGGAGATGCAGTTTACCATACTTTAAGGGCCCTACTTTTCATTTTTTCCCTTTCATTTATTGTAAAATACATTATTCTTCATCTTTAGTAAACCTACAGCATGTCTGATAAGTCAATACCTATTTTGAAGTTGACAATACACAATGTTGGAATGCAATTTTAAGGATACCTATCATGCAGAAAACAAGCTTATTCCTTATCATTTATGTTTTAGGTAACTGAAAATCCCTCCAGTTCTTAGCAAAGAAGAAAGAGCAAAGATCGCACCAAGTTACGAAGCATGGAACTCGATGGTTAAATCCAACGTTGGTAGATAGGTGAAAACGAACCCACCGGGTTGATCTAGTGGTGAACAAGTCTTCCCAAATCAGCTGATTTGGAAGTCGAGTTCCAGCGATCAAGTCCTAGTCCTACACGGATTTAAATACTAGATCGTGGATACCGGTGTTCTTTGGCGGTTGGGTTTCAATTAACCACACATCTCAGGAATGGTCAAACTAAGACCGTAAAAGACTACACTTCATTTACAATCATACATATCATCCTCATTCATCCTCTGAAGTATTATCTGAAAGGAAATTACCGGAGGCTAAACAGGAAAAAGAAACAAAGCAAGATAGGTGAAAACGGTAAATATGCAACACTTAATCCATAAGTCATTAGAACTTGTCACCGTAATTAATGAAAACAGGTTGTGTATTGGAAAATGGGATACACGCTATACCATTCACACTTCCTTTAAATGAAGATTTGATTTTTCATCCCTGGAAGCCTCTTTACGTCCAGCAACTCTTTCTCGAGAGCTGCGAGCGCCGTATGGAATTTTCAGAAATCATATTTGGATGGAAGGAAGATAACCTAATCCGTTCATAAATTTTATGGACTGATGAAGCGATTTTCCACGTCAGTGGAATTGTTAATAGGCACAACTATTACTACTGGAGTAATGTTGATCCAGGTGCTACTGTTGAAAAAATGCAGAGACTTTAAAAATTCACAATTTGGTAGGAAATGACATCAACCAATGTAGCAGGCACTTATCTTTTACAGATCACAATGAACAGTAAAACTCGAATACGCATATAAATTTTGTGCTGCCTATTTTTACTCAATTAGATAACGCTGTAGAACTCACATTTATGCAGGAAGGCGCATTTCCACATTTTGCTCTTGCAGTTCGCGACATTCAGTTTCCAGAAAGATTGATAGGCCGACGTGGACCAACAGAGTCGCGGTTCCATGGGTTTGGGCCAAAGAAGAAGTTTACAAGACTCGTTCAAAAACTACTGATGAACTTGAGAAAAGAATCCGTGCTGTTTTGAGTGTAGCACCCCACAATTTCTTAAGAAACGTTATGCATAATGTACCAAAACGTTTACGGAAGTGCATTGACAATGCTTATTTTGGATTCTAAGGGGGTTTTATCTGCAATGATAATAACTTTCCTTAAGCTTTCTTGGCCAATTGTAGGTTAAATTTTTGTACACACAGTATAAGATGCGATTCAAAATAGGTACTGACTTAACAGACAATTTGTATATTTTGATAAGTTTCAACTGAATGACTTCTATTTTTGTCGGTCATGTGCATCTTCCCTCATTTCCTAATAACTTCCCAACATCTAAAATCATAACATTCCAACTCTCATTCTTCCTTCAATCTTTACCTGCAGGATCCCTTTTTCTGAAGAAAATTTCTATGTAAATAAAATACCCCCGACAAAATATTCCCTCTTCTGTATCAACTTAATCAAGTTTTGCTGCTCTCTTGTTTTTCTTAATTCATTCAGTCAATGTATTCCTTTACAACGGTGAATTATTAAAAAGAATTATGAAGAATAAAAAACTAAATGCTTTTATTTTTCAAACAAACCGCGAATTGAAGAAAATTAAATTACACAGCTGTTGGAAGGAAAATAAAGGAAGGGGAAGTCATATTAAAATAAAACAGAAAGATAGAAGAGCACTACTATCGGTACAAAAAATATGTGCAGAGTTTCTAAACTTCTTAAAAATAAAATCATCCGTCAGATTAAAAAAAAGAAAAAAAATTGTACACCTTTCAGATTACCTTATTTTTCGATTTTAATAATAAATTTTTACTTTTTACTATTTTTTAATGATATTTTATCACTATTAGTACGAAAATAATAATTTTTTTAGTTTTCAAAAAAGTTCCTTGTTAATTCCTTGTTAATAAATAACCGCTGAACCAACAAAGTTTAATTTTTTTACAAGTCAGCGCATTCCATTAACTTATCACTTAAGAAATTTTAGATAGGTGTTTTTAACTAGTCTTTTCTTGTGAAAAATTTCTAAAAATAAAATTTAAAAAAAAAATATCTTTGGATCTATACGATCAAAAAGAAAGAGATAAGGTTCATAGCCTTCATCGCTATTTTAAATTAAGAATATGATATTTAACAAGCTGTATTGCTAAACGTAATTGGTTAGCGATTTTTTATTAGTTAATATTTATTGCTTTACTGAGACAACTAAAAAAGGGAGAAATTACACTACAATTTAGTTCTTTCCCTTCTCTGATACGTGATCACTTAAACAAATTGTATGCATTACCTAATACAATGTACCCAATGTAATACAAATACCTACCAGCTAGTAAGAGCGAGACTGCCTTAAGTCCAGTTAGAAAAACACAAGTAGATTATTACATCGTGAATAATTAAATTAGTTTTTCATACAGTTATGAAAATAAAAAATTGATGTAGAACCACATGACTTCCTTGTACGCCTATTAAATTGCATATACACATTTTTTTTTATAATCAGAGGTTAACAATTATTAGTAAATCAATATATTTAAATTTTTTTAAAATTTTAAAAAAAAGTTAAAAAAATTTGTTTATAGTCAGAAGTTAATAATTTATAGTTAATAATATTTTATAAGTTATTTATTAATATATCAATATATTTAAATTAAAAAAAAAAAAGGAAACGAAGTCGGATTCCAACCGATGTGCCTTCCCCTTGTACGATCCAACTATTGCATTAATAAAAATTTTATTTCGCTATAATTCTGGAAACAATTATAATATACCACTTACGATAATTATGATACCACTTATGATATATGTTGAAAAGCTCTCAACGAGGGCTTATCACTGCAGTTAAGTAAAAGTCCAAAATAATTTTTTTTTTATTTGATCTTTTTTGGACGCTTTTGGTCCAGTCGATTGCAATCAAAATGTGTACAATTAGATGTTGCAACAACCCTAAATCAAAATTTCAACAACCTACGGCTAACCATTTTTGAGTTATGCGAGATACACACATACGTACGTACAGACGTCCCGCCAAAACTAGTCAAAATGTATTCAGGGATGGTCAAAATGGACATTTTCGTTTAAATCTGAAAACCGAAATTTATCGCAATCACAATAGTTCCTTTACTTTGTACAAGGAAGTAAAAAGATACCGATTCGTAAAAATAAAATAAAATTATTGAATTTTTTTTTTTTTAGCAACTTATCAAACCAAAAAATAGCAATATCGTACGCTTTGAACCAAAACTCCATATCGCTGTTCTTCACTGCGATTACGAATATGTAACACTGTAAATTAACTATATTCGTTAGAGTAAAGTAACAAGTAATATTCTGAAATTACTTTTGGATTTATGAATGGCGTACCCAATGCTACAGTGAGTCACACTTGGCAAACCCCCTGCTATGATCAATCATAAAATTCCCTGTGCCGTTAAATATAAACATTTTACCCTTCTTTCAGTCGCCTCACAAAGTCAATGAATTTTTAACGAAAAAAATCCCCGAAACATTATGTTTAGAAATATTTTTTATCAAATACCATACTCATTAATTTAAAATAACAATGAAGACAGAGTTTTTACGTCATATAGATCCAAAGATAATATGGTTTTACAAATCGAATACAACTCAAAAATTAAGAACTGAATTTTTGTAACTCATAAGGTAAATGAGCTATATTTTGTAAAACGTTTAACTTAATTGGTCTAGGAATTTTAAATAACAAGGTATAAAAGTAAATATACGTAACAGAAAATTAAAAAAAGTTACCTTTTTACTTCTCACCGTGATAAAACATCTTAAGTAATTAGTAAAAATGAAGGTTTAATATCATCAAACGCAGGATAAGATAATCTAAATGGTGATGCAATATTATTTTAAAATTGACGAACAGTTTTATTTTTATAAATCCTCAGACATGTGCCTACTTTCCATGCCGATAGTAAGGTATGACGACCACGGGTCTACATATAAAAACTGTTACAATGCTTCCACATTTCTAATTATGCTTGTCCATCCATCTACCCCATTTCTTCCACAATAAAATTTTAAAACTACCTTCGTAAATACTCGGATAGTGATTAAAAACAATTTTTTCCCTTCATTCTTACGGTCTAAGATTTATATCTATCTGTTAACAAACTTCATACGTGGCATTTGAAACTTTTACGTGGCAATTCGGGATCCTTCTTACTATCGATAATCCTTTCATATTGCCAATAACTCTTTTTCTACGTAGATATTTTGCTATTTACTTTCTTCATACATCTTCCATTCCAACTCGTCAAACCTTCCACGCAATTAAACCTTTATCTATTTAAATATTTTCCTGCATCGTTATACTAACGAATTCTTATTTTTCCCCAACAGTCATAATTTTCCGTTTTCGTATTCCAGCATTCCTAACTCTTACAACATTTTTAATCATAAACTTCACTTTTTTTGACCCCTCGGTAAGTAAATTGTAGCTTGAGTACACGAATTTTACATAATAACATCAATGAGAGAGAAAATTGAATGAATTTAATTCTATGAAAATATTGTTACAATATATAAAAGAAGATAGCTACATAAAGAAAGAGGAGTAGTTATCTATTAAGAGAGGTCACTATTATTAAATAATCAATTATTTCCCCGGCGAGCTGTGTAAATATGTTGACCTGCAGACCTGCAGTGTAGAATGTTTGCATATTCACATACTCATTGTCAATGCAGTTTAACGCTGTTTAATGTAGTTGATCCGGCTTAACGGGTAACTAACAAAACAAATCTACCTTGCAACACCTCGTTGCACATCCGGTCACGTAATCCATACATCTATAACTAATAATATTTATAATGCATAAGAAGAACACACCGTTTGAGGTAGATTAAATAAATTTAGCTGATTTAAAGCATTCGCAGATGATATGTTTCTGCAGATATTCAAAATAGATTAAATATATGTAATATATGCATTTTACGAAGTAAAATATAAACGATAAATGTAAATAAAGGTTTAAGGATAAAATTTAAATAATTATACACAAAAATGTTTATTAGCAAATAATATAATTTATCTATATCATTCAGACGTGATTAGGTATGCATCTTCGAGGATTAAAAAAAGAGACAACTCCAGCATTTGGAAGGACGGATCAAGGAAAACAACACCGTTTCCCTTGATCCGTTATATATATCCGATATATATTTAATAATTAATAATTTTAAAAATAAATACATAAAATAACAGTAAATGAAATATGTGAAGATACTAATACTCGTGTATATATATATATTAATTACAAAATAAATAAAAATTCAGATGGCGTAAGTGAAAATAATTTGATCACTTATTTAATGTATACGATAAAAGCGGAGATGGAAAAACATTCGGTTTTATTTATCTTTTTTTTTAATCAGTATTATTTTAAAGCTTATCAACAGAGTATATTATTTCTCTAATATATATAAAAAGCACAACCGTTCTTATGTTTACTACACTTGAATAGTTTTTTTGAAGTTTCAAAGGAATATTATTTTGATAATAATAATTGATTTTTCTTATACTTCATTTACAAAAACTTAAATGACAAGCAATGTATGAAAGAAAATCCAAAAAATATGAATTTTTTGGAAAATCAAATAAATTATATCCGGCGATGAGAACTTTATTTATGGTATCTACTTACTTTTAACGCGTTTCGGAATTCTGTTCCATTATCAGAAAATCCCTCACTGGAGGTCGTGACAACATAAAGATAAAATGAAAAACACATTCGCACATATAACAATCAACAACACATAAAAAACGTACAAATGCAACCTGTGCACACTGCTGTCCACGTAGAAACTGAAGAACTCATGCAGTGCCTTTCATTTTATCGCCGTATCGTAAATCGAATTGGACTGGAAATTTAAATAATCATTCTATACATGAAATATTTTTATGCGCTTTATAAATCACCATATTCATCAAGCGCTTCCGTTCATCTATCTTTCTTATATACAGCGGTAGGAAATTGGCTTTGAAATCAGAATACGTATGACCGCGATCCATAATGTGGCGCGCGTAGTTAGATTTATTAGAAACAATAATGCGGTTAGGCAGATATTCTTTGAACCGTTTTATAAAATGTCTTTCTGTCTGGCCTGTATAAAAACATTCGCGAATTTTCTAGACTTCAACGTGAATAGATCGGACGAATTACAATACAAAAGCTACAGAAAGCCCACAACAGATACTAAGATCCTTAGCGATTTCCCCCACCCATTGGTTATTATAGTATGAACGGTTATAACAGTTCCATTGTACGCAGGATTCTCAGGAAATATGAAAAACCGGCCTGAAGTAAAATATAAAAAAAAAACATTCAAATCAACAGAATATGTGACATTTTACCCAGCATACTAAAAAATGGATTTAAGATATTAAATATAAGAATCTCTTTCCATACCAATAACAATATAAAAGTTGCTAAAACCTAAAAACACAACACCTATAAAGCAGAAATCAGGGATTTACAAGATGAAATGTAATGATTTCGACTGCACTGTATGTATTGTTCAGTCTCCCTACGTGAACGACGGTGTGTACACGTCGCTTTTATGCATGGTTTTATATGTTGTTTCTGTTATGACTTTGTGGTAAGTACGTGTGTGTTTATTTTTTCGTTTTTCATTTTATTTTGATGTGATGACGACCTCTAGCGAGTGATTTTCTGAACAGGGAACAGAGTTCCAAAGGCGCGTTAGAAGTAAATATATACAAAAAAGAAAGTTCACATAGACGGATATAATTTATTAAATTAATTTTCAATTGTGACTTGAATATACTAGATAAATTTTAAAAAGAATTTTACGGTTTTGTTTTTATTTAATAATGGATAAAAGCGCGTATTTTAAGAGAAAACTGTTCTTTAATGTCGGTACTTTAATATACCTCTGAAAACAGTTTGAAAATATTCAGAAGAATCCCGTAAACTTTGACAGATATAAAAAACAAGGCGAATGTTAAAAATGAAGAAGAATTTTATCTACGAAACCACTCTGTTAAATCTTATCTCAACTAAATTAATTCAATTATTATTGAATGAGAAAAAAATTATTTTTATTGTGAAAGAAGAGGAAGAAAAATATTACATGATTTCTAATGAATTTCCAAGCTATAAACCTATAGAGTTATTATTTTTTTTTTTTGAAAGGCATGTACCCATCATTCGTAGAATAAAATATAAATATGTAAGAATTAAAGTTCCCACCTACCAACATTTTCAATAAACAGTTTCAAACTAAACAGTTATATATAGTTTCAGTTTTAAACTAATATTTATGGAGATACACCCGATTGAAAAATAAACATGGCCATTTTGAAATTTTCAAAGGTATGTAAAGGTAAGTCCTGATTTTTGCTAATTTTCAAACTTTATTACAAAGACGCTTACCAAATATTAATCTGATTCCTATCCGAACTTGAGATACAGATTTTTATATAAAAACTTTTGGCAGACAGTGGAAGAACGAAGGAGAAATTGTCATTTTTCCTAAGGATATATTTTGTTTAGTTTTACAAGTAGAATCCGAAAAAGTATAGCCAGCCCACCATTTTAGAAACACTCTGTATATGTCCTGATACTTTCGGAGTCATTACTCCATTATCAGAGACTTCATAGAAGATGCTAATTCAGATTCGTACTGTAAATTCTCTATGTATAATTATATTTTAAATTAAAATTGTTGTGTTCATAACAGTCGATCACTAAAAAATTTAAAAAAATAATTTATACGTCAAAATAGGTATTACACGTATTTTTTGACGATCGACTATTAAAAACTTAACAATTTTAATTAAAAATATAATTATACATAGGGAAATTACACATATGAATTTTGAATTAGCATCTTCTATGAAAGCCCTGATTGAGTAGTGACTCCGAAAGTACTAGGACATGTATATTGAAAATTGTTGGGAAGTGGAAACTTTAATTTATACAAATTGTATTAATACCAACGGTGCCAAATGCTTAGGAAATTAAAAAATATAAATAGTTTAATTCTTTTTTAATTAAACTGACTCCAAAAAGAAAAATTAAAAATAAATATTGCACTGAAATGAAAAAAAATTTCTATGCCCTAAATACAATCCTGAGAACTAATTTTTTTTATTTAAGTCGGTGCAAAATTTTAAATGAATTACTAATGCTCGAGATGCGGATTATGAAATTAATTTGAATTAATATACTGAATTTGAATAAATATAAGGATTCAGGCTAATTCTAAAATTTTATGCGTTATAAAATTAAAATTATATAACAATTACCGTAAAAGTGAAAATACGTGCAAGCCTGCAAAAAACTGCTCGTAAGAGAAAAAAATTCCCTCGAAACAAAGCAGGTTCGTTGAAAACGTTTTAAAGATTTCTGGGAAAGGATGCGGAAGATGTTGAGTCAAGTCTGATATCGTACATTTAGAGGCTGTCTAAAATTCGATAATACGTGAAATACAATTTGAAAGAAATGCAATCTGAAAGGGAATGTCCACATGATTTAATCAGTAAGCATCTTCCAGATAAGACACATGAACAAATCACATTTTTTTGTTGATTCATAAAGATATTTGTGAATAAACGCCTGAAAAACGTTCACATTAATCGACTAATAATATTTTTCACAACGTGAAAAATTGCGAAACGAAAAAGTCGATGAAAGACACACTCTTATACAAAGAATGCATAAATAATCTAATAATATAAATCACGTGTTCAATTCAGAAGCTTTTCAAAAAGTAATAAATACGTTCTACTGTATAGATCGGAATTATTCGCTCAGTACTTTTTTTAATGATTCAGTACCACTCGGGAATGGTGTGGGACCACTGTGAGATCAATATACGTTGTTAAAAAAAAAAATGTTCTCCAAATTTGTACACTGGGTGAAAATTTATGCCTGGACAAACAAAATAAAAAATATACGGGTCGAATTGGGAACCAAAACCTTTTTAAAATTTGTTAAAAATTAAAAAATAATAATGCTTGAATCGTATGTCAGGTTCTACAACCAAATGATTATGGTAAATTTCATTTACGTTTGAAAGTGATATTAACAAACCGTTCTAGCGTAAGTTTGAGTTAGTAAAACGATCCCCGACATAATTCAGTATATATAGTCGGTATCCCGATAAAATTGTATGTTAACAGCTATAAGAAAAAATTAAGATACCTACTTAATAAGTTATTCAACATCATAAAATTAACATAAATATTTACATTTGTATCATTTAATAAATTAATGTGTACGGCGGTAAGAATTTTCAGTGAGGTCAAGAATACAGTCCACCAATAATTCAGATAGGTGTCTGTTTCTTTAATTTTCTTCAACGACTGCTTTTCTAAACCTTCGTCTTCTTCTTGGTGGATCTGTCTTGTGACAGATTTCAAATGGACAGTTTTTTCTTTTTTCTCGATGCTGAGCTTCTCTTTTCATTTGTCAATAACTTCTTTCCTTTCTTATGTCCGTTATCACTCCTATTTTTCTTCTACTCTTTCCTCGCTTTACTTCTATTTTCCCTTCTAGTATCCTAATCTGTATACAGTCTCTTTTCAAAATATGTCCTATGCATGATGCCTACCTCTTCCTTATTGTTTTTAAAATCTTCCTTTCCTCTCCTATTCTTCTTAGTATCTCCTCATTTCGCACTTTCACTCCATTTTCTTTTCTCTGCTCTCCTCCATAGCCACATCTCAAAACTTTCCAAATTTTTCTTCTCTCTTTTTTACTACCCATGCCTCACATCCGTACAACACCAGTCTCCATACAAAGCATTTGTATACATTCAACCGTTTCTTACATCTCTTCCTATGACTCAGCTAATGCAGCTTGATTATCAGCATACTTGATTGATTTCATTCTTTTTCCTCCTACTAACAACACTCCTTGACTTTTCCAAGGTCTTTTCTACCAATTTCTCCGCATTAACATTAAAAACGGCTGGTGACATACAGCAGCTTTGCTTTAGACATTTGCTTCTTCATTTTCCATTCAGACAACTACTTTTGCCTTACATACAGACAATTCATCAACCTTCTATCTTTCCAATCCACACCAATACTCTATAAAATTTCTTTCAGCCAGCAGTCTCAGTCATCCATTGGAATCTCGTGTTCTTCACTTCCTAAACAAGAAATGGTCATTTCCCACATTTTCCTTTATTTTTTCTATTCTGCCTAATAAAACGTTTGTTATAACCTATGTTGCGCGACATATAAAACTAACTGTTTTACGCTCGCATTCTGGAAATTTTATGGCATTGCTCTTTTTTGGTAGCGGGACTAGAATTGTTTTAACTAATTCTTCAGGCCATGTGCCTGTTTCATAAATTCTACTGACCCGATTTGTTACTCTTGAGATCATTTTATTCCTCATAACTTTCAGAGCTACAGAAGGTATTTTGTCACATCCCGTGACTTTCTTTTCTTCTATCTACTTTACCTTTTCCCAACTCAAAATTTCCAGACTAAATTTATTTATTCTTAATATTACATACAATGATATACACGGAGTGACGTCATTAAAAGTTTTCTGAGTAGCTCGTCAAACAGCAACAAATGAGTAAGAGCATCTGCAATATTTGCAGTATGCTGTCGTTTCGAGACTAGAATTAATACTGTCAAACGATGCGTTTGATAGCAAACGATCGCAAACGCATCGTTTGACAAAAATACTTTTATTTTTAAACATTTTGTTGATTTTAAACTACGTTTAAAATACATATATGTTTATAGTACTGATGAAACATAAGCTATATGCGTAGGGTCTCTATTTTCTTTTAATGGTAATATGTAATTTTCCACGTGACAAGGTTATACTTCCACGAGTTCATTTTGTTTATATCATATAATTAGGAAAACAATAAAGCATAGTTGATATAGATTACATTAATATAGATTAATGATTGACAAAGCTTAATTTTTCTATGTCTTCTTATATCATCTTATGAAGATGCATCAAGATCTTATGAGATGCATCAATTCGTTTCAAGCCGTTTCCCTTACAGTTATCTAATGCGTCTTTTTATTTTGTACAATCCACATGATAAAAATGTAATCCAGCAATACAGCTATCGCATTCATAAAAATTACATAAACTGATTACCTCAAATAGAAATTAAAATGTCTGTAATTTCGTTTTCCCCTTAACAATTGACCATGTACAAGTCTATTCCATAGTATTACGTTTGGATTTCGTTTCAAAATTACGAATCAAAGTTTCATCAACAAGTTATGCTATCTAAAAAAGGATTACCTTCCACGCTGGTTTTACTTGATAATAAAGTGAAACCAGCAATTTAATTATCTAACATATCGCAATAGTACTTTCTACAGTACTTTAATAGCAATAATCCAGAAACATGTTGTGTATTTATTGCACAAAAGTGGTTAGCATCATTTTACCGGCTAACGCATAGTTTGAATTCTTTCCTGGTAAGCGAATCCGAATGATTCCATTTCGTACTATTACGTTTGGATTTCGGTTCAAAATGATGAATCCAAATCTCATCACAAGTAATTATGCTATCTAAAAAAGTATCACGTTCCGCTATAAATAGTTGTTTAAGTTCCGCACAAATGTAAATTCGGGTATCTTTGCGATTTAGATTCGACCTTCTCGGAACCTAGCCGAAATCGTTAAGCGGAAATTCACTTTATCATGAAATGAATAACGGAATGGTTACTGCCATTACTAGCACCAAATATTTCAGCAATTTTTCAAATTTTTATACGTCAATTCTTGTGAATAAGATCATTAATGTGATTTTTCAAATCATCAATCAATACTTCCAGTGGTCTTCGGCGACGATGAAAAGATGAAAGTTGTTCTGCCCGATTCTGTTCTGTTCGATCCATTTATTAAAATTTTCACGGTCAATACATTTTTACGGTATTGTTTTAACAACCACGATTGACTTTCGGCCGGTTTTATCTTCAGAAAATAAAAATCTTATCACAGTAAGCTGTTATTCAACTGTACAGGTTTCAAGCGGAGCCAATATTTTCAAATAAAAATAGCAGTTTGTAATAATAATTATACTTCTTTTTGAATAGGAGTGCCAACCTGAACGATATACAGTTTCAGTCTCTTTTAGTGAATATTTTTCCGCTGTTGTCATTTTTCTCTTTAATTAATAAGAATTTGCTACAGATTAAAGGTTATAGTTTATTAGTTTTAAATATATAACTTTTATAATAATAAAAAATAGGTTCTAATTAAGAGGTATATACCATGAAAGCACTTCGATTATATATATATATATATATATATATATATAAATATGTTAGCATTATAAAAAAATTTTTAATTTATTTATCAGCTTAATCTAATTAGTTATTAATGATTTAGTAAAGAGTTCAAGTTAATATAATCATTTGGGTAGTTATCATTGCGTTAGTTTCCAATTTTTATAAATCATGAGTAATTTATTATACTGTCGCTGTTCGACAAAGATATTGAGAGGCTTACAAACGTAAAAGTTCCTCATAAATACGATTTGTTACTCTCAAAAAAATAATTAAAATAAACAGTAATAATAATAATAATAATATACACGTATAACATACAAAATAGTGATTCTAATAAAACAAGATTGATTAAATGACAAATTACGAATAACAAAATAACAGACCAATTTACCAAAAATGTTATAATGACTGATAGAAACTAATATTGAGTTACAAAAAAGATAACAACAGAAAAGTCTAAAACTCTTGCAGTCCACTTTCTACAAATATTTTTACTTTTACTGTTTACAATAGAACTACCCTACGCTTCATGAATGAATGGAATACTGTCACTTTCACTACTGTTTACCAATAACTCTCCGAACAACTTCCTGTATTCACCCACTGTCCACACTGGTATACTTGCCACGTACCCTTCACTTGCTGCTACCACGCGCTTACTGATATCTCTGTTATCACGAATGTGCTGAAAAGCAGAACTACTGAATGTCATATCGTTTGTTACGCCGACTGCGCCAAACTTGACCTCGTCGAACTGACCCTTTCCGCTGATCCCTGGCACTATTTATGTTCTCTGGTCTGCAGATCTAGTAGCAGACTAGTCTCTTTAATTGTTGAAGCGTATTAATTTTCACTGTCCGCACCTTACGTGTTTCTATAAGTTCTTAATCCGGTCCAGTAATCCTTCTGGTCGAACAAGAGCTTTCGGAGGTGCTTTGGTCCAAGTGGACCAAAGCCATCTACGAACTGGTTGTGACAGAACTCAGGCCATTTTGAAGAAATGGGTCCTAGCTGAAAATTTTGTGAACGCAGGGAGAAACAAGATTACTAAAATCTACTCCGCTGCCCGCTAAATGGAATACTTTCGAGGAATAGGAAATTTTATGATCGAGCGACAAGATTATTGACGACGCTGTACAACTGGTGGAGAAATGAGAAAATAAAATCTGACGCCCATTTTGAATACGAAAAGAGGATTATATTTTACAATTCCTACCTAATATTTCCCTTAATCTTAAATCTGTAACGGAAATTTATTTATTTATTTAATAATTTTAATTGTAATTTCATATTTAGTGAATTGTTTACGTGTGAGAAATGATCCGATTACGTCAAATAAAAATGATAAAGTGCGTATTAGTCACGTAATTTTTGTTACAATAAGATTTAATTAAAAAAAAATTAAGTAACATATATATACTAATTGAAACGTAAAATTTATGTAAAGCCAACTGTTGCACGATAAGGTAAATACAACACAAATATTCTACTTGTTTAGTGGTTGACTGTTAGGTTGACCATAAACCTAATCCCTTACTCAATTCCCACAACACATTTTAAATACTCCTTGCGTCTTAACCGTTTTGCGTGAAACAAGAGACGTGGTAAGAGCTGGATGAAAATGTACTTAGTTGTTGAGTATTCTTAAGCTCTTTATTTAAAAAAAAAAAAGAAAAAAAGAAAAAACTAAGTAAAGTAGAGGTAAATATTAGAATTTTAGATGGAAGCTAAAAAGTTAAAAGTTGAAGTGGAGAATCAATTTACCATACTCACTCCCCTTTTAACTCAACCCCACCTTTAATTTTATCTTTACGTTAAATATTTAATATATTGTATAATTTACTGAAGACGGGTAAAGATAATATAAGTACGAAAAATCTGTAGTTACCGTAACTTGCTTTTTCAGTGAGAACAAGGCTGAACGGTTTATGTCTGTAGTATACTTCTGAAAATTCTCGTGATTGTTCCTTTAAGAATCCTATATTTATTGTCGAAATTTCTGAAAGACGAGCAAAATTTTATACCATATAATTTAAGCTGTTCAACTTGAAAATTCGTTGATTTGTAATATTCTTCTTCTATGGTTGATAAAAATGGACCGACATCCAAATAAATTGCATGGTATATGGGTCCCTATTGCTGGATAATATGTTGCTTTTAACTACCGTCTAGAAAGAGTCCACCCGTATTTTTTAATTTTTATTTATTTTTTCTACGTTGGGTATAAGATGGAACTTTCAAAGTCTATACCGAGAATGGTGAGATCTGTAGAGTAGTGAAACTTTGGTACGATCTGATATAGACAAGTCACCTGATAGATTGATCAAAGATTTAAACTTTCTATCCAGTACCTGAAAAATAAGCCTAATAATTAAGGGCAATTCCAGATAAAGCAAAATAATTCCCAATTCAGAAGACATCAATAAAAATTTGAACAAATATTTATTACCATATTGAACGGGAGCTAAAAAATAAAGGGGTTTTTAAAAAATTATACTTTGTTTTTTGAATTAATTCAACAAGGGAACCGTAAACTTCTTACGTGGGAATGTGGAAATGAAATGTTATAGCTCATGAAAAATGCGTCATGCTTGACCGGGATTGGAACCTGGGAATCCTGGATGAAAGGCGAGACGCTACCCTTCCATCACATCGACAAATTTAAATAGTATTATTTAATTAAAAATTGATCGATAATTATTGCCTCTATAAAAGAGAATCTTATAATTTTATTTTAAATAAATCTGTTGGAAGACTTTTAAATGACTCTGTAATTTATTAAAAGTGAAAAAAGAAGTATAATATGACTTTCTTGTAAGCTGAAGTGTAATTGATATTAACTACTCAAATGCAATTTTGCTCTCTGATTTGCTGAAAACAGATGTTATTTTAGTTTTGTTTTGGTTATATTTAACAGATTGTACATCGAACAAAAGTGTTTTGGATATCGGAATGGTTTTGTATCATATTTATGAGTTTTTTGGTGACTGGGTTATTTTTTTATTGTGTTTCTTTATTATTTAGTATTAGTAATAAGACCTATAATCGTTTGCTACGGCCCCCCGTTGGAGGCCTCTTGTTTACGGGTAGAAGTTTTATTTTTTATTTTACTCTTATCTGGGTTTTTTTTTTTTTTTCATTAACAGACATTGTATTTGTTATCTGATAGTGACATTACTGTAACTACATTACTGTAACTAATAGCACTGTACTAGACATTCTTTTGTCATTGATAGCATTCACTATTATTATATTTATTAGTGTTAGTATTACTGCGTTGGATTTAATTTTCATTTACTGTTATATTAACCGATATCTGGACTTAAAGCTTTATTCAAAAGCTATAGTATTTGTGTAATGGAAATGAATTATTTTAATTTCTTTGCTGTTATCTTTATAGTTTGACAGCTTTAACGTTAAGCTTCTGTTTAGATATACCTTCAGTTACTCCACCCCTTCGAGATGGTGAAGAGAAGGAGAAGTCAACAGCAGCAGGCACTACAGTATGCCTTTTCCTTGCAGGAATCCAACACAAGTGACTCCATGGATGGTGTGGTGGTGTCAAGGGAGAAGCCAAAAGATCGGAGGAAGTGGAGTCGATCCTCCAAATCGACCCCTGCAAAGACTGAGAGAAGGCCGGAGAGCTCCCTTCAGAAGGAGTTAGTGACATACTTAAACAACTCAGCAGCGTTAGCAGTACTCTGTCTAAACATGCAGAGAAAACCTCATGGAGCTTAAGAAACTCGCTGGCGATATGGAGAGAGTGTAGTACTGGCCTTTAAGGCTTTTATTGATTCGAATCCTTTTGAGAAGAAAGTGGAAGCCAAAGAGGTTGCATGCCAGACCAGGGCCGTGACTGATAGTGAGGAATTGCTGAGGCAGCTAGAGAAGGGTACCCACCGGGTTGGTCTAGTGGTTAACGCGTCTTCCCAAATCAACTGATTTGGAAGTCGAGAGTTACAGCGGTCAAGTCCTAGTAAAGCTAGTTATTTTTACATGGATTTGAATACTAGATAGTGGATACCGGTGTTCTTTGGTGGTTGGGTTTCAATTAACCACACATCTCAGGAATGGTCGAACTGAGAATGTGCAAGACTACACTTCATTTACACTTATACATATCATCCCCATTCATCCTTTTTTTTTTTTCTCTCAGCTCCCCTGGGCCGGACCGACTTGTTGGTATTACGCCGCCCAGGGGAGTGTCTTTAAACTCAAATAGGCCTCCCCACCTACCGGCTATATACCGGCAAGGCAGGTCGGCCTACCGGTTAGCTCTTTTTGAGAGTTCTTTATCAATATTGCCCCTTTGGGGACCCAAAAGGGCAATATTAATACACCGCATTATTACACCACGCCAGACCCAGTTCGCCGCGACGCGGCGCCGGGTCCCTTCAGTATTCAGTGTGCTGTTGTCTGACTGTTACCCGTGGAGTCCTTGGTGGCTCATCAGTGCCAACACACCGCAGCATGCTGGACCTCACCAGCAAGGCTGTCCACCCAGTCCTATTCTAGCCAACACCTTGTCTTCTCTCATCGGAGCATTTCTGTATAACAACTTGTCTAACAAAACTAGCAAAATTATTCCAGTTTGACTCGCTTCTTACCATGTAGTCTATTGTTGTCTCTGGAGTTATACCTGTGAGTGCCTTACTATGTCTAAGTGTGTCCCACCTATTGCACTCAAAAAAGGTGTGCTCAGCATCATCTATCTCATTGCAGTAGTTGCAAATTGGCTCTTCTCTCTTGCCTATTTTGTGCAGGTAGTTATTGCTTGTCTCATTGGATATCTAGAATCGCCACGTCAGGACAATACATGGTATTGACGTGACGATATACGGATGGTGCAAAAGAACTCAAAAGAACTGACCGGTGGGCCGACCTGCCATGCCGGACTAATAGCCGGTAGGTGGGAAGGCCCATTAGAGTAGAACAGGCACTCCCCTCGGTGGTGCAATACCAACCAGTCGGACCGGACCAGGGGAGTAGAGTTAAAAAAAAAAAAAAAAAAAAAGAAAAGATGTCGGGCTAAGCTGGCTTTCTCCGGAAGAAACAGTTCCGTACATGTTGACAGAATGAACGGAATGGGACAAGGTAGTACACCTAGCTACTAGAATCCTGAAAACCAAAGCGAGAGAAGCTAGAGAATGGGATAGAGCCTGATTCAGGACCCAGATCAGTAAGAGGACTCAAGATCACCAGCAAGGAATCAGAGTTCCATACACAAGACCTGAGACTCAGGCGAAGAAAGTGACTTGAAGGTGAAGGGGCGAAGGACAGCCCCGAAAGACAAGAGCTGTCGTGCGTCTGCACTTGTGCGGATGGGCGACGATGATGAAGGACGGGGACTCTAGACCACTGGACCCTAAAGGCACCTTCTGGGTCCGCGCAATGCTTAAACTGCAGGACCGACCCCGGAGGAGGAGAAAAGGTGAGATATGAATTTTAGTCGGTAGGGTGCGGGTACACATAGGCTCTTAATAACATCTAGCCGAACCCGTGCGAGTCCGACTCTCCCACATTTATGGGAGGTGCTAAATGACATTTCTCAGACTCATCTATAACAAAAACAAAAACAAACAAAAAAATCATTAAACCGATTACTAAAACGGAGATGGCTTTTTTTTTAAATTTCCACATCAATGAAATAATCATTCGCAAACTGATGAAAGTAAGAATAAAAATTCACCATATTTTAACACAAGTTAACTACACATTATGCAGAATTATTTTGTTAAAATTATAGAAAAATATTTTTTTGGAAATTTTACACTTAATAGGTCGAAAAAGGAGTTTTCCCGCAGTTTCATATATAAGTACCGTATACACGCTTTCATATAATAGTCGCCCCCAGGTTTGGAAAATTAGAAAAAGTAAAAAGATAATGTCATTTTTTTCGTTTTATAACAAAATTATCATAAAAAATTGAACGTATAATTGTACGAGTTATTTGCATAATTTCAATAAGTCAAGTATGCTGTAAATATTTAATTGAAAACATAAAAATTGTAATAGGTATTTACGTTAATTACTTTCATTACTGATCGAAATTCAGTTATCCGTGAATGTGAAATTATCTTCGTAATCATTTAACCACAAATAATCCCCTCACTTCGATCAAGAGCGTTCGAAATTCAACGTTTATGTTACCAGATGATGTCTCATATGTCGTTTGGATCAACCGGTTTGTGTGGTGTATACGGAGTTTGATTTTAAACTGTTGGTTTAAGCAACTATCTAGAAGTTGAAAAATGGATATCATTGTACCAGGAGTAATATAACATGATCTCACTTTCCAGCAATCGGTCTTCGCTCAACATCATCAGTCTTATAGTCGCTAAAAATGTTCGTTACAAGTATGGAAATTTTCGTAATAAAACGATTGGTTGACGGTCCCATATGAATTTATAACCGTCCAGTACTAATTAATTTTTAACCCCTTTTTTGGGCTTGTATGGCAATATTGGAGACAAATATATCACCTTTCGGAACATGTTTTTTTTTTTTTTTAAATTACATACAGAGTAATTTTTTCCCGTTCGAAAGTTGTTTTTATAACCGAGCATCGTTGAGTAACGTTGCTTTTCGTAACTGAGAGATCGCAACTGAACAGTCTTTGCAGTTGAACTCTGAACACACTTTCAATTATTGTTGTGGATGTCATTTCGAAAATCACAAGCGTCTGGCTTGCAGTCCCGATTTGATCGAAGTGAATAATTTTTCCTATTTCGAAAATTTATGATATATCTTTTAAACTTTGTCAGTTTATTTTCGTATGCTTCTGGTCTGGCCGCTGTTCTGTTATCGTTCTTCTTCGAATAGAAAAAATATGCCGGAAAAGAAATCTGCGTACTCAATTTTGACGAGGTTTAGATTCATCCCTACCGATACTTAACTTATCAGCAAATTTCTTATCTAGGCTTTCATGTGATACATTTCTGTAGAAATCGCGTATCCACACTGGCGTGCATTACATATATCTGCTTCAATTCTTTTTCTATTTTTGAATATTTCGCGTTTTCCAGACAAAATGCTCTCTAGCTTTACTGGCTACGAGAAATTTGTTTTTTTTCTTTCACCACTCACGAATGCAGGAATCTGCTGCATCAAATTTTATAGTCCACAGGACGATTTTCGTGTCTCTCTGCGTAAACAACAACATGTAACTGAAAAGTTAATTGATACTGAAAACGAAATTTTTGGTGAAGAAATGCAAAATGCCACAGTAAATACAGTCTCTTTTTTTTCAATCACTCTGTAGTTCTATTATACACGAATTATCTATTATACACGAATTAATAAGTTAACGTACTGAATGGTCGTTGTCACAATAAAAACGGATAATAAAATGACCACAAAAGGATATTTAAAAATGGTTTCGTACGCAATAAAAATAGCCTATATGTGAGACAAATGCAAAGGGCAGCTTCCGATAAGTTTGGCACACGTTAGAGATAAGAGTTTAAATTTCTAATACTGGTAATTACTCACAGCAAGTTTTTGTTTAAAATAAATAATTTTATTTCACTGAATGTAGGTTACGTAAGTCAAATAAAAGCAATTCTGTACGGATTGATTATTTATGATTGATCTATATACTTATATTTATATATATATATAAATATAAATATAATATAATATATATAAATATATGTTTAAAGATTCATCATCATCAATGTGAAATTTTTAGAAATCCATGTACGACGCGTAGGCTAGACAAAATAGTGCGCGTGGTACAAGGGTCAACGGTAGGTAATATGTTTCTTGCTTTTTAAGAGGCAGTTTAAAGACTCTTTAAAAAAATTTGTGTACGTATAGTTAGTATACATTATGGATTTTTTGTATCTATGATTTAGAAAAATAAATAAGTTAAAACTAAGGTGTTTTCTAACGTTATCAGAATAGTCAGTTAAAAAATATACAATTCGAAATATTTTAAGCACTTTGCATCAAGTACAAAAGGAATTGCATTAAAAGAAGTCAAATGAGTGTTTTCCTTTGCTTCACTGAAACAAACATTCATTAATTAATTAAATAAAATTATGCAAATTAAAAGAACAATGATCAGTGAATTTAATGAGACCACTCTTAAATTTTTACATTTATTATGAAGTGAGTAATTATTAAGTCATCGACAAAATGTAAAAGAGACTAATATAAATGATAATACACAATGACTAACAACAATTAATCAGTAATAACAATTAGTGACTATATATTAGCTAGCTCATAGCATGACCCAAAGTATTATAACTACAGGACAAATGAATGAAATAATAAATAAACAACCATTTACCGTAGGTAAATGCCGTACTGTAATCGTTGCCTTTCTCTTACTTAATACGTAGATTAATCATACCGACATAAAAATTCACAAAGTAAACCTATTACGTGACAGTTTATTTTAAACGGACAAAAAATCTATACGTTTCAAAAACGCATTAAATTTTATAAATTATTTGAGTATACATTAATATATCTGAACTATCGTCATTATATCATTACTCTTTTATAACATTACAGCCCACGAATTCGAAATTATGTACAAAAACAAATTAACAAACATAACCGCCGCTCTACCTCACTTTGTATGTTGGGTATAAATTTAACACACATTGTATACGTAAACAAACAAGCACTTTATATACTGAAATAAGTACATAAAATTGTTTTCATAAAATCCACTTATCTAATTATTATTACAGTATTAATTTTCAATTAATATAATTAATTTTCACGTTTAATAAAATGAATCTCTACTCAAAATTAGAATTATTCATCGGTAAATATAATAATTAGAAAACGAAAAGTGAAAACAAGTAAGACAATACTAAATAAAAAAATAAATAAAACATGTACTATTAAACGTTAGTTAGTAGAGTACGTGTCGAGATCTGAGTGAAATCGTCTTGCTCGAGCTCCGTTTTTGTGATACGATTGTGCTTTCGTTTTCCATTTTTGTTGTTTGTTTACTTTATTAGTTGTTTTACTGGTTGTAATGTGCTATTTTTTTCGTATTTTTATTAGTTTTTTTTTTTTGGGGGGGGGGGGTTGTGTTTTTTTGCTTTTGTTGGGTAATACCGTTTAGATTAGCTTCCATACGGGATAATCCTGATATTAATTACCAATTTATTGTTTGTGACTGTTTTTATTTAATTTTAAGTTTTTTTTATATTATTTTTGTTAAATTAATTATTTTCCGGTTCTGTTTAATATTTGTAAATATAGCCTAAGGTTGCTAAGGTAAATCTTTCTTAGTTACCCAGCTGATTTATATTAAATCAGTTTATGTTCGACTTGAAGCAGTTCCTAAGTCGAGTAACTCTGTTGATATTGACTTATAAAATATTTTTTATTTATTTCTTCGGTCAGCAGTTTGATACAGGGAAATTTTGGTGAAAAATTTCCTCACGCAGTGTTAGTTGTTTATAATTATTATTGAACGTGATCGAAATGGGGGTATGCCCCCTCCTATGAAAGAGCCAAACGGAAGTCGGTACAGGTGGACGTATCCGAGTGTCGTCAGCACCGAGCTGAGGCTCTTTATATAGAGCTGAGGATATTGATTTTAGTGGGAGTGACACTGAGCCCCCTCCAGCGCAGGCATCTTTTGTTGAGAGAATTGAGGAACCATCAGCGAAAAAATAATCAAAACACAGGTTGCGACTCTCCCTTCCGACAGTGAAGAAGCAGAAGAAGCCTCGTGCGGCTGGAAAGTCTGGTCAGGATGTTGGTGGATTGGGTCCGGCGAGGGAGCCGGATACGTTTGCGAGGTGTAAGGAATGTTTCTCTTACAATCTACGTTGTCTTCTTAAACACGTCTGTGACCTGAGTGAGTTAGTGCGTACTCACACTAACACGAAGAAGGAAATCAGACTGTTCCTTCGAAATGGGTAGTCTTGTGTTTATGGTTACAACGTTTTGTAACGTCCTGGAGGAACTACCCTCGGAGGTCACGAGAACGCCCTTGGAGGCTGTGACAGTGGCCACCCAAACATCGGTGTTGATAGAATCAAGAGCCATCCAGACGGAGAACTGAGGCTTCACTTTGCGGTCAAAATTTCGCATTGACGTACGGCAAGCACTGGACAAGACGGTGGATGATGAAGATCTTCCTCGGTTGATTCTTCATCGATGGCCCAAGGAGGCATTTGTAGCTAGTGAAATTCTTGAGAACGTTGCTGGTGCTGATAAACTGACCTGAATGGTGGACTTGACACAGGGTGTCAAGTCCACCACGGAATCTTGGGCTAATTCAAAAATGTTGGAGGAGATGCTCTGGGCGAGGCCGATGCTCCAGTCGGGTTTGCTGCAGGCGGGCCAGGTAGTCGCTGGTAATACTCGGGCTGTGAACCTGGCTGGTGGGGCGGTACCAGTCGGTGGAATGAACATCGTGGTAGCAGCTGATTCTTCCGACGGTGAGGAGCGGTTGGTCCTCACCGTGGAGGACCTAACCTGGCATCGTAGAGTCCGCCAGGTTAGCGTTAGCCGCAAATCCTAGAGTTTGTTTTTGTGGGTCTCAGGGGAAGATGGGGCAATACATTCATAAGGTGGCTGAATACTTGGCCCGGAGGAGTTCCACTAGGCCTCGTATGCATTATGATGGGTCTTCGTTGGGAGTTAAGGAGAGTCGACCCCAAGCGAAGAAATCAGTGGGGCCTCCAATCGCGACTGTAGTGGTGAAGGCGACGGGACAATCACACGCGGACCTTCTCCGAACGGTTCGAAACACTATGTCGGCGGATGAGGTGAACATCTTGTCGACGCGCAGAGGTCAGGGAGAGGATCTTCACACACGGGTCCAAGATACAGGAGATGTAGCTACCGTGTTAAGGCAACAAATATTGGACAAGGTTGAAGGCACCATGGTCACAGCGGGTAGGGGCCGTTCAGCGGGTACACTTACTCATTAAGGACGTTAACGCCCTTACCGCAGAGGAGGATTTTGTGCGTGAGATCCGCATGGTTGTTGGTGATTCGGTTACCATCGATTTCCTCTCCCTGGGCATCATATGGCGAAACAGAAGTGGCAACGGTAGCGGTCCTTCCTCTACTGGCAATAAAATTATTGAAGGTTGGCCGTATTAGAATCGGGTGGGTGTCTTGTCGGGTGTCCAGGAGGTCCGACGAAGAACATTGCTATCAATGTTGGGGTATAGGGCACCTGCGGCGATCCTAACAGAAGGGGGTGATGTTTAAACTGTGGGCTGAGGACAATCTCCGTAAGGATTATCCAGCGGAGGCTGTGTTCGCACTGCAATGCGCCCGTGAGCACGCTCTTGGGGGCCGTGGCTGCAGGGCCGGCACCCGGAAATTATCCGTCCGTTATAATTATATAGTCGTATTCGCTCTTGGAATGAATTTAGGGTTGGGAGAGACCCATCCAGGAGGTGTGGGCCACTTAGATGACCCACCCTCGATGATTAGGCAGGAACTTCTTGTGGCTTCGGATTTTGGGGGTAAAGTAAATCATAGTCCCGGTGGGGGATCCCTCAGAGGGTTCTTCACTAGAGGCAAGGCGTAAAGACCAGTCTTGGTAGGGGGACCTCAAAGGGGTCCCCTCATTAGAGGCATGATATATCATCAAAATACCGAGTCCCAGCTGCCTGGGAGGAACATTCGTTCTCGAAAGCAGTTTGAGGCAAAGGCACCCCCTGGAACTGTGTTAAGGCTTAGTTGTATGTCCGGCTCCCGGGAGGGGGGATAAAAAATGATGCATTCAACAAACAAAAATATTAGTTGGTAAAAAAAAATCTGTAATTTTTCTTAAAAATTTACACATTATATTTTTTATTGGGTTATTCAACAATGATTGTAAAATTTATTTTATCTACAAAATCAATGAACTGAT